>NC_143579.1:145081655-145694967 GCF_048544385.1 Mastigoproctus giganteus | reverse complement strand
CAACACAGTGGCAACCCCCAAGGCAGAATGCGCTGGTCCCAAAGGAACTAGTAGTTGTTGGTGACTCTATTGTCAGGGAAACGGGAAACATGCTTTGTAAAAAGGATAGGTGGAACAGGACCAGGGTATGTCTGCCAGGGGCAAAGATTGAGGCGCGCGGGTGCATAAGTACACGTGCCTTGAGTGACCGTGGTTCAAGCCCGTGACTGCTGAATATGGTGCTGTTTCTTGAATTCTGTCTATCTTGTGAACTCTGATCATTTGGTCGTCCCGGAGTATAAACAGAAAATTTATTTATTTATTTATGTTGTAGAGCAGATATCAACTTTTAAGGGCACAAAAGGTGATATAGTTGTACACGTTGGCACTAATGATATTAAGAGTAGGAGACCGGCGGAATTACTTGACAAGTACAGGTCACTGATGAAAAAAAACCGTGAATTAGGGTTGAATTTGAAAGTGTCTGCAATTCTGCCCAGACACGATAGAAGGGAGTATATGAAGAGAGCCCTGTCGATCAATTCGGCCCTGGAAAGATTGTGCAGGGCTCGAGGGGTAGAATTTTTTTCAGCCTGGTCTGTACTTGTTAACAGGAGAGACTGCTTCTACAGGGATGGGATACACTTAAATAGAAAGGGTGCAAGAATGTTTGCTGATGCTATCGAGGCAGTGTTAGGTGGGTCGGAAAACTGCTAGATTGGGGAGACACAAGGACTAATAGATTAACAGCAGCCACTGGCAGAGGAGAAAGTGATTCTTGCACTGCTTCTATTGGAATGAGCAGCAGCCTGGAAAATAAGATGCAGGATATTTCAGAGACTGCTGGGAATCATTGGGGTACAAGTAAACACATGGGTTGTGTTAGTGTAGTTAAGAACAGGAAGAGATGCTTGTATACTTCGTGTACACCAATGCTAGGAGTTTGGTAAATGAATTTGATGAATTTGAGGTATTGCTCTAAACATCAAAGGCAGATATTGTTGGGATTTCAGAGACGTGGTGTCACACAGATATAAGGAATGCAGAACTGGAATTTGAGGAGTATAATGTCTACAGAAAGGATAGACAGGATAGGAAGGGAGGAGGGGTTATGTTATTAGTTAAAAAACACATAAAATCCAAGGAAGTGAAGCCAGTCGACATCGCTGGACAGTGCAGTGTTGAGTCAGTTTGGTGTGACATAAGCATTGGGAGATCAAAATTGAGAGTAGGAGTGTGCTATAGGCCTAATGACTCTGATGAGTATAATAAGAAACTGTACAGAGAAATAGAGTGGGCCAGTAAATCAGAGAGTCTTATAATGGGGGATTTTAATTTCCCAGATATTGACTGGAATTTGGGGGCTGGTCACTCACACAGTAGCAAGGCTTTTGTGGATTTATTGGATGATTGTTTTCTACATCAGCATGTTCGGGAGGCAACTAGAAGGAGTAATACTCTTGATTTGATTATCAGTAGTGATTCTTCATGCATTAAGAATCTGCAGATAAATGAACCACTAGGTGGCAGTGATCAGTGTGCTGAAGTGGGATTTACTCAAAGAGGTAACTACCATTAGGGGTAAAGGGAAGGGTTATTGCTTCCGTAAAGGCGACTACAATGGACTGAAACAGTATTTAAATTCTATACAGTGGGATCAACTGATGATGTTTCCAACAGCAAATTCAAAATGGGAAGCATTCCAAGAACTTATCTTGGAAGCTACTAGGCTTTACATACTGACTAAGAAATATTGTTCAAGGTTTAGGCCTAAATGGATGTCAGATGAACTAATGAGGCATATGGCAGAGAAGAAAAATGCATGGGATACATACAAATTAACACGTGACACAGAAGCCTATGATAGATACAAGTTAATCTGTTACCAAGTTACAAAGGAGGTTAGGCAGGCGAAGGCAGATTACGAGAAATCCTTGGCAAGGGATGCGAAGAAAAACAGCAAAGAGTTCTTTACTTATGTAAACTCTAGAAGGAAGGGGATGAATCAGATTGGTCCACTTGATATCGATGGGTCAACTGTTGATGATCCTGCATCAACTGTAAATGTTGTGATCCAGGTAGCTAACAAACTAAATGAATATTTTGCATCGACATTCACACATGAGGAGTTATTCAGCGAGGGGAATGCCAGAGGTGTATTCAACTCTGGCAGTAAGCTAGAGAATTCCTGTAATAACTGAGAGTAAAGTGGAGGAGAAATTGTTGAAGATAAACACAAGAAAGGCACCCGGGGTGGATGGGATCTATCCAGTTATATTAAAGGAGGCAGCAAAGGAAGTAAGCAAACCCTTAGCCATAATTATGAGAGCTTCCTTGGACTCAGGGGAGGTACCCATGGACTGGAGATGTGCAAATGTGACCCCAATTCACAAAGGAGGATCAAAGGCTGACACAAGTAATTATAGACCTGTGAGTTTAATTTCTGTTCCCGGAAAATTAATGGAGGCACTGGTTAAAGAAGCACTGCAGGATCATCTAGACAAGACTTCAGTTATAGCTCGGACACAGCATGGTTTTGTTAACTGGAAGTCTTGCCTGACCAATTTGATTGGATAATGTGATGCAGGGAATAACGTTGATATTATATACTTGGATCTTAGAAAGGCTTTTGATACTGTTGCACATGGAAGACTGCTGCACAAATTGGAGCAGTGTGGCATTGGAGGCAAATTGCTGCCATGGATAAAGGGGTGGTTGAGGGGGAGAAGACAGAGAGTGGTAATCAATGGACACTGCTCATCGTGGACTAATGTTATTAGTGGAGTCCCTCAGGGTTCAGTATTGGGTCCTTTATTGTTTTCTGTATTTATAAATGATATTGATGATGGTATATCAAGCTTAATGTACAAGTCTGCAGATGATACGAAGGTTGGCAGGGTTGTTAAGGACACTAAAGACAGTACGCTGCTGCAACAGGATCTAGAAAAGTTGAGCAGATGGGCTGAGAGGTGGGAAATGAAGTTTAACATTGACAAATGTAAAGTACTACATATGGGAAACAGCAACCCCAGAGCAACGTATCAACTCTTTGGTACTACACTGACAGTGGTAGAGAATGAAAGGGACCTGGGGGGTGGTTGTGCAGGCAGATATGAAGTTCTCTGAGCAGTGCAGATGGGCTGCAAGAGTAGCTCATGGTGTATTGTCAATGATATATAGGAATTTTTCTAGCAGGGATAAGGAGGTGATTATTCCCTTGTATAAGGCAATGTATAAGGCCACACCTAGAGTACTGTATACAGGCCTGGAGGCCTCATTTCAAGAAGGATGTAGAGCTGCTGGAACGAGTACAGAGAAGGGCAACAAGATTAGTGAATGGAACAAAGGGGTGCTCTTACGAAGAAAGGCTTAAGTTTTGCGAATTACAGTGTCTGGAGACTAGGCACCAGTGAGGTGATCTGATAGAGGTGTACAAAGCCTTGAATGGTTTGAGCATGCTCAGTGCTGATGGGATTTTTCCTCTCGCTCAGAATAATCACCTGAGAGGGCATAAATTCAAATTGAGGAAAGACAGATGTAATATAGATGTGCGGAAATTTGCCTTTAGCCAGCGGGTGGTTGGTAGGTGGAACAGACTTCCATCCCTTGTCGTGGAAGTTGATAGCCTAAATAAGTTTAAGGCTCAGCTGGACAGGTATTTCGAACGAACAGAGGGGTGAAGTGGAAGTGGTTATTTTTATTTATTTATTTCACTTTATTTTTTTTGGCTGGTGCTGCATAAGCTTGCTTTCTTGCATCAAATGCCTCTACTAATGCTAATGCTAAAATGCTAATGTTGCTCAAAATTCTGTTTTGAATTTTTAAAATGTTCAATATATTTGCCAACTTTATCAGGATGTTGCCTTTTTAAACGATCTAAAAGTCTTCATGGTTTCCTAGCCTCATTTCAGGAAGAACTATTACACATAAGACACGTTGGCTGTCTTGAGTCGACTGCGCTTTCAATAAAACCATAACTGGAAACAATAAGCTAGATCCAGATACTGTTGACACTTTTTCTTTTCAGCACTTAATATGATTGATGATGACGGGTTGAATAACTACAATTAAATAAATAATAAAATATAAATTGTTTTTATTTAACTCACATAGCCCATGTCACTCACAAAAGCACTGTGAATCAAAAATAAAATACTTCTCCAAGGAAACAATAAATCAATACTAATTGTCGCTTAGAAAGTAGAAACAATAGACTGAAACAATTCCCCATCCTATCCATGCCTCATATATTGGCCAATGAAACAAAAGAATGAATAAATAAACCACACCGCCACCAAGGTCGAAGCTGTCGGAAAGGTGCAAATGCTAAGGATTGCAGAGACATTACTTCTAAAAGCGCTTAGGCATTTAATGCCCATGTAAAGCAAAGATGGTTGAATTAAATCATACCCGATGTCTTCCTTTTATCGAAATTTCTCACTCACTCCTAATATAATATACCTATATGTTAGAAATCAGTTGTCTCAGTTTAAAACGAAACCCAATGAGAGAGAGAGAGTCTGTATCTCTTTTGTAAATATGTTTTGTTAACCCCTGGCACCACCATGCCGTGACGGGACTAATTGTATGTCTATCATTGCTGCAATTAAAGATTCTATTCTGTTCTATTCTATAGAGAGAGAGACAGAGATTAAATATTAAGGAATGAGATTTCGGGTAGGGTTGAACTTTGGAGGGCCACAAACCATTGTAATACCCATGATTTTTTGCCCCCTTGGGGGTGATATCACCCCCTCCTGAAAACTCCTGATCTATATATATTATTATTATTATTATCATCCATTTATTAACCACAAGAAACTGTGGGTCACCCCAGGACGGCAGTGTGCCAGGAGGGTGAGAGATTTACATACTGAGGTGCAAGGAACCACATGTACAAGAGTACATGCGTGCTCGACCCGAGATATTTACATAATTGAACTTACATACGTTTCAAATAAAACAAAGTTTATAGAAATAGACATCAGAATTTTAAAAAATATATGAAAAAAAAAAAAAATGCAGCAGGCAAAAAGTCCAGGTGTAGGCGATCGTCACAGGTTCAATAGTTGGTAACAGTTCTTGAGGCATTCCTTTCTGTAGAGCTTGTCCTCACAGAACTTATCAGGGTTTATGCTCAGTTTATTGTAGATTTGGAGGGAGTTGGCCAGGAACATGCCCCTAAGGGAATCAATGTTTGTGAGTGTAAACCACAGAGGGTGGCAGGAGTTGCAGCGTTCACCTCTTATATTCGGATGTCGATTTGTAAATTCTCTCCTGTTCCTTGTGCTCTTTAAGAAGAGAGAATACCGGTATGATGTATAGGTATAGATAACAGCAGCACACGTGTTATATAGAAGTCAGGTTTCAAGCCAGTATCTCTTCATTATGTAATGATTACCCAAAGGAGGGAAAGCATAGGGGAGGGAAAATAATCTGTAAAAATATTGAACTAAAAGTCTGACTTCTGTAACAAGGAAAACAACAGGCTCCATAATTAACTTTAGTAGGTATTAGTAAGTCAAAACGAGGCAAGGAAGTGGACGTTTTTTGCATTAGCCCAAAAAAACCCAAACAAATAATAATAAGATGACTGGAATATTCATGCAAGCCATCCAATTCTGCTTTGAATTTAGCAAGTCACTGATGCCTCTGCAATATCAGGTAACAACTTATTCCAGCGTTTGATGATCCGCTGCCCAAAAGAAGAACTTCATGAGCTCCAAACTTTTATTCCCTGAGCAGTGCCGGCCACAAGCATGTTCAACAAGTTCTGATAAACAGGGCCCTGCACCCAAATAGTCAAAAAAATATTGTTGAGTAATGTATTAAATATTATTCCTATTTAAAATTTTTGTTCAGTATAATATAAAATTATTTAATTATTTCTTAGTTATAATAAACTTTGAAAAATTATAAAATCACTATTACAAAAACACCCCATATAAGTTTTGCACAGGACCCCAGGGCCCTGCAAGTAATTCTTGAACAGGGCTCCACAAATTTTTGGGCCGGCTCTGTCCCTGAGATTACTTTCGTGCCCACTGTCTCAAATATAAAATGAGAAATATCTTTTCTCCTTCGTATATGAAGGAGAAAAGATATTTCTCCTTTTACATTTCTCCATCATATATGAAGAATAAAAGATATTTCTCATTCATTTTAGTTGATCCCTTCGTGGCTTATACACCTCAGTCAGATCTCTCCTTAATGTTCTAGCTATCAAACTTTGCAGCCATTTTTCACTGATTTGCACTCGTTACTGGTCATCCTTCTTTCAATCCTCTCCAAAAGTTCTATGTCTCTTTTTAGGCATATTCTCCATCAGTAACAGTTCTAGAATTTCTAAATGGGTTAGAGACCCAAAGCAGCACCCTGGGGAATTATCATGAAAAAAAAAAAAATCCTCATTATTTTGATCCGTGGCAGGCTGTAGTCTCTTTATCCCCTACCCAGGACTGCCAGTGGTCCCAGACCTAAATACCTACTCCAGGTACTACTAACTATCATCTTGTATACAATTATCATGATGTCCTTTACCCTACCAGCAAATTCCTATAAATCGTGAACAGAACACCATTCCTTTCTAACTGCCTGGTTACATTTTGTGGAAATTGTCATGTCAGATTGTGTCATACCTTTCTTTTATTTGGCTGAACCACATTTAGCTTCTCTCTACCTAACATATATGACTTCAGGATATCTTTTCCCTGCGCATAACCTTACACACAGAAGTATTAAACTTTAGTTGCCATTTTCTGACCATATATTCAACAATCTAATTTTTTTAAGTAACATAGCACAGCTTGAATTGCTAACAAGCCTTCACACTAAAATCATCAGCAAACTTGGACAGCTTCTTTTAGGTCAGCTGCCCTGGCCCCAGACATCATGTTGGAGCATCCAATGCAGCTGTTTTATCATTGTACAGCTGTACTGGATTAGCATTAGCATTAGCATTAGCATTAGCAGAGGCATATGATGCAAGAAAGCAAGCTTATTCAGCATCAGCCAAAAAAAAAAAAAAAAAAAACACACCACTCCCATTTCACCCCTCCGTTCGTTCGAAATACCTGTCCAGTTGAGCTTTAAATTTGTTTAGGCTATCAACTTCAACAACAAGTGATGGAAGTCGGTTCCACCAACCAACCACCCGCTGGCCAAAGGCAAATTTCCGCACATCTATCCGACATCCGTCCTTCCTCAATTTGAATTTATGCCCTCTGAGGTGATTATTCTGAGAAAGATGAAGAATCCCATTGGCATTGAGCATGCTCAAACCATTCAAAGCCTTATACACCTCTATCAGATCACCTCGCCGGTGCCTAGTCTCCAGACTCTGTAATTTGCAAAACTTAAGCCTTTCTTCGTAAGAGCAACCCTTTGTTCCATTTACTAATCTTGTTGCCCTTCTCTGTACCCGTTCCAGCAGCTCTACATCCTTCTTGAAATGAGGCCTCCAGACCTGTATACAGTACTCAAGATGTGGCCTTACCATTGCCTTATACAAGGGAATAATCACCTCCTTATCCCTGCTAGAAAAATTCCTGTATATCATTGACAAGACACCATGCGCTACTCTTGCAGCTCGTCTGCACTGCTCAGAGAACTTCATATCTGCCTGCACAATTACCCCCAGGTCCTTTTCATTCTCCACCACTGTCAGTGTAGTACCGCAGAGTTGATACGTTGCTCTGGGGTTACTGTTTCCCATATGCAGCACTTTACATTTGTCGATGTTAAACCTCATTTGCCACCTCTCAGCCCATCTGTTCAACCTTTCCAGATCCTGTTGCAGCAGCATAGCGTCAGTATTGTCCTTAACGACCCTGCCAACCTTTGTATCATCTGCAAACTTGGACATTAAACTTGATATCCCATCATCAATATCATTCATAAACACCGAAAACAACAACGGACCCAACACTGAACCTTGAGGAACTCCACTAATAACATTAGTCCACGTTGAGCAGTGTCCATTGATTACCACTCTCTGTCTTCTGCCACTCAACCATCCCCTTATCCATAGCAGCAATTTGCCTCCAATGCCACACTGCTCCAATTTGTGCAGCAGTCTTCCATGTGCAACAGTATCAAAAGCCTTTCTAAGATCCAAATATATAATATCAAAGTTATTCCCTGCATCCAGTTCTTTTGTGACTACATCATAGTATCCAATCAAATTGGTCAGGCAAGACCTGCCCTTAACAAAACCATGCTGCGTCTGAGCTATAACTGAATTCTTGTCTAGATGATCCTGCAGTGCTTCTTTAACCAGTGCCTCCATTAATTTACCTGGAACAGAAGTTAAACTAACAGGTCTATAATTACTTGTGTCAGCCTTTGATCCTCCTTTGTGAATTGGGGTTACATTTGCACATCTCCAGTCTATGGGCACCTCCCCTGAGTCCAAAGAAGCTCTCATAATTATGGCTAGGGGTTTGCATACTTCCTTTGCTGCCTCCTTTAATATAACTGGATAGATCCCATCCACCCCAGGTGCCTTTTTTATGTTTATCCTCAACAATCTCTCCTCCACTTTCCTCTCAGTTATTACAAAATCATCCAGCTCACTGCCAATGTTTACTTTACCTACATCATTCTCCTTCCTGAATAACTCCTCATGCGTGAATGTAGATGCAAAATACTCGTTTAGATTGTTAGCCACCTGAGCAGGATCCTCAACTGTTGAACCATCAATATCCAGTGGACCAATCTGATTCATCCCTTTCCTTTTCGAGTTCAAGTATGTAAAAAACTCTTTTCTGTTTTTCTTTGCATCCTTTGCCAAGGATTTTTCATAGTCTGCCTTTGCCTGCCTAATCTCCTTTGTGACTTGGTTACAGACCAACTTATATCTATCATAGGCTTCCATGTCACCCATTAATTTGTAAGTATCCCATGCATTTTTCTTCTCTGCCACATGTCTCATTAGTTCATCTGACAACCATTTAGGCCTAAACCTCGAACAATATTTCTTAGTTGGTATGTAAAGCCTGGTAGCCTCCAAGATTAGTTCCTTGAATGCTTCCCATTTTGAGTTTGCTGTTGGTAACATCATCAGTTGGTCCCACTGTATAGAATTTAAATACTGTCTCAGACCATCGTAGTCGCCTTTACGAAAACAAAAACCCTTCCCTTTACCTCTGATGGTAGTTACCTCCTTGAGTAAATCCCACTTCAACACACTGTGATCACTGCCACCTAGTGGTTCATTTATCTGCAGGTTCTTAATGCATGAAGAATCACTACTGATAATCAGATCAAGAGTATTGCTCCCTCTTGTTGCCTCACGAACATGCTGATGTAGAAAACAATCATCCAATAAATCCACAAAAGCCTTGCTAGTGTGCGAGCGACCAACCCACAAATTCCAGTCAATATCTGGGAAATTAAAGTCCCCCATTATAAGACTCTCAGATTTACTGGCCCACTCTATTTCCCTGTACAATATCTTATTATACTCATCAGAGTCATTAGGCCTATAGCACACTCCTACTCTCAATTTTGATTTCCCTATGCTTATGTCGCACCAAACTGACTCGACACTGCCCTGTCCATCGATGTCGACTGGCTTCACTTCCTTGGACTTTATGTGTTTCTTAATTAATAGCATAACCCCTCCTCCCCTCCTGTCCTGTCTATCCTTTCTATACACATTGTATTCCCCAAATTCCAGTTCCGCATTACTTATATCTGTGTGACACCACGTCTCTGATATCCCAACAATATCTGCCTTTGATGTTTTGAGCAATACCTCAAATTCATCAAATTTATTTACCAAACTCCTAGCATTGGTGTACACGCAGGTATACATGCACCTGTTTCTATTCTTAGCTACCCTAACACAACCCATGTGTTTACTTGTACCGCAATGACTACCAGCAGTCTCCGAAATATCCTGCATCTTGTTTTTCAGACTTCTGCTCATTTCAATAGAAGCAGTGCAAGAATCACTTCCACCTCTGCCAGTGGCTACTGTTAATCTATTAGTCCTTGTATCCCCCCCCCAACTAGCAGTTTTCCGACCCACCTAACACTGCCTCGACAGCATCAGCAAAAATTCTTGCACCCTTTCTATTTAAGTGTATCCCATCCCTGTAGAAGCAATCTCTCCTGTTAACAAGTACAGTCCAGGCTGAAAAAAATTCTACCCCTTGAGCCTTGCACAATCCCTCCAGGGCCGAATTGATCGACAAGGCTCTCATCATATACTCCCTCCTATCGTGTCTGGGCAGAATTGCAGACACTTTCAAGTTCAACCCTAATTCACGGCTTTTTTTCAACAGTGACCTGTACTTGCTAAGTAATTCCGCCGGTCTCCTACTCTTAATATCATTAGTGCCAACGTGTACAACTATATCACCTTTTGTGCCCTTAAAAGATGATATCCGCTCTACAACGTCATCAACCTTTGCCCCTGGCAGACATACCCTGGTCCTATTTCACCTATCCTTTTTACAAAGTATGTTCCCCGTTTCCCTGACAATAGAGTCACCAACAACTACTAGTTCCTGTGGGACCAGCGCATTCTGCCTAGGGGGCTGCTTCTGTGTTGCCTGATGACCAAGTGCAAGCTCTGGCGTTGATGTGGGCAGCTGAGAGCTTGATGGGCCCCTCAATTTATTTCCTTCGAGGGCATCCACCCTGTCCTTCAAGCTCTCATAAAGGCCCATAACAACGCTGAGTTGCCGCCTGATTTCCTTGCACTCCTTACATCGTGCACACACAAAGACATCCCCCTTGGCAGTATCATGTCCCGTACCCGACTGCTCCGCAAACATCAAGCAAACAGTGCATTTTAATAGACTGTGATTCAGAGGGCAACTGCCCCCCTCAGTTCTCCCCTGAACCACAGCACTCCCATTAGCTTGAGCCTTTTGCTTTGCTGCTCTGGTCAGAGTCATGATTCCGATTTAATTCAATAAAATTCAAAACAAAAATTAAATCCTTAAGTTATATCCCAAAACAGTTATGTTATATATATATTTTTTTCGGTATCTAGTGTTTTCTACGAGTTCCCTTTATACAACTTCCGTATCACGTGTACCACTATAGTTATGTATTAATTATTTGTTACGATTAAGTCGTTATATATATATATATATATATATATATATATAGAGTTAAAAGTACAATTTAATTGACAATAAAGTTTATCAAGATTAATAGATTTACTGATTAATTGACAATATTATATTATGCACTATACGACACTAAGCTTATGCTATCGTGTAAAAATGGCGGGAATTCACGAACGGTATTTCTACGGACTCGTAAGTATTGATTAGCTTCCAAATCTCGCTATCTCAATTTAGAATAAACTAAGGATCCTGACTAGGTCTATAATCTACTTATAGATGATAATTTGATATAACAGTTGGTTAATAAATCGACTAAATTTGGTTAAAAAAAAAAATTTGGTTTGTGACACGTGGATTTGATACCGTTACCGATACTAAGTAATATCTACGAAATCTCTGTCTAAGTTAAACTTTAAACTAAGTATCGTAACTAGGAATATAAAGCTACTCTAGAAAATAAGTTAATATGACAATTTAAACTAATAAAGCAGAAAATAAATCAGGAAAAACTTCTCTGTTTGAAGAGCTTTAAGGAGCAATGACCGCACAGGCTAAACAGGATTATTTTATCATTTAGTGATAATTCTATTTGTTTAATTGTCCTTTAAATTCATATGCATGGGATGCATATAAAGTATCAGATGATAAAGAAGCCTATGGTAGATATAAACTAGTCTGCAATCAAGTTACAAAAGGAGGTTAGGCAAGCTTAATCAGATTATGAGAAGCTGGCAAAGAAAAGCAGCCAAAGACTTCTGTGCTTATATTAAGAATCGCTTGCGGTGAATAAACTCAATGAATAAACAGTTGTGGACAATGGAACAGCATTCATCATCAGGAAGTGGTGGAGTAGACTGTGGCAGATCTACCTCTATAAAAAGCTACATAATTCCGATGACAATGGGTTGTGACGTGACGAGGGTTGGGTTGGCCGCCATAAAATAAGCTGACAACAAGGTGGATGTTGGAGCAGCAACAACATTCTTCCTGACTTGTGGAAGATCACAGAAGTGCCAATGTTGGAATGGAAAAGTGGCAGGCAGATGATCAGAAGTCTGAGAAACAGCTGGTGCACTCAACACCGTAGAGGGCCATTGCTGGCAAGGAAGGCAATGGGAAACCACCTTTTACATTTATCCCTGGCTAACGGGGGAACTCTGGGATCCACCACAACAACACATGAATGTACATTTATCCCTAGTAGCTCCATGACATCTGAATCAAATTTTAGTAGAAACGGGACTCAGCATGCAGAAGGTGTGAGTGTCATATTTGGCAGGAGAGGAGACAAGTCTTCTCACGTCATAAATCAGTGAAATGCTTCTAATAATTATCCTTTTATGAAGATTGGTACATGGAATGTAAGTACAATGTTGAGGAAAGAGAAACTCGAAAATGTGAAGAGAGAAATGAAGAAAAATAGTCTGAATATTTTAGGAATAGCAGAGCCTAGATGAAAAGATGAGGGAGACTTCGTAAGAGAAGATATAAGGGTAATATACAAAAGAGGGAATGATAGCCAGTGAAGAGTAGCTATACTTCTAGATAAAAATGTGCAGAAAAGCCTCAAGAAAGTGATGCAAGTCAGTGACACAATTATTGCTGTAAGATTAAAGGCTGAGCCAATAGATTTATTGATTAGGCAAGTCTGTTTACCAACAAGCATCTGTACAGAGCATGAAGTAGACAAGGTATATGAATAGATAGAGGAAATATTGGAAGAAGAACTGGGGAGTGACAGATTCATGGTCATTATGATGGGAGATTGGAATGCTGTCCTTTCATCACTACCACAATTTGGTAGTGATGAAATTGAGATTATGCTCAAGAGAATGAGGGGTTCATGAAAAAGAAGGAAATGTAATTTAAATGTACTGAAGACTGCACTAGCTGGAGATTTCAGAGAGGCAATTGACAGGAAGATAGTGAATGGAGAGGACACAGAAGTGGAGAAGAGATGGGAAAAGTTTAAAAAGATTGTTGTAGGAGCAACAGAAAGTAAATTAGGTATAGTAGGTCAGAAAAGGATAAGGAAACCATGGATCACAGAAGAAATGATAGACAAAATGGATAAAAGAAGAAAATGGAAGCACCAATGTTCAGAAGAGGCAAGGATTAAATATAGGAGTTTGAATAATGAACTGAGAAGGACAACAGATGAAGCAAGATAAAAATGGTAGGAAGAACAATGCAGAGCACTAAAGGACATGGCAAGAAGAGGAAGAAATGACTTAATGTATGAAAAAGTCATGAACTTAACAAACAGGAAGAATAAGACTAGTGGAAAGATAAAAGACAAGAATGGAAAAATTCTATATGACAAAGAACACATAAGGAGAAGATGGAAGGAATATATAGAAGAACTGTATGATAAAATAAATAAACCTAAGGTCTGGCCTGTGACAGCAGAAGATGAAGAAGAGACCTTAGGGCCAAAACTAATCAGAGAAGAATTTGAAAAGGCAGTGGCTTCATTAAAAAAAGAGGGAAGACAGCTGGACTGGATGATATACCAGCAGAAATTATAAATGTACTTGGAGAAGAGGCAAAGAAAGATTTGTGAGAATATCTGTGAATGTGGAAGCTGGCCCAAAGACTTTCTCAAATCCATAATTATCCCATTAGAAAAGAAAAATGCAACAAATTGTATTGACTATAGGACAATCAGTTTGATTTCCCACTCCTCAAAAATATTACTAAAAATTCAGAACAAATTAAAGAAAGGGATTGTGAATTCATAGAAGAAGATCAGTTTGGGTTCAGAGAAGGTTGGGGGATCAGAGAGGCAGTAGGAATATCGAGAATACTAGCAGAAAAAAGCATGGAAAAAGGAAAAGATCTGGCAATCTGTTTTGTTGATCTCGAAAGGGCTTTTGACAGAGTAAATTGGGTTAAGCTGATGGAAGTCCTAGGAAAGATAGGCCTAGATAAAAGAGATCTTAAACTGATTTGAGAGCTTTACATGGGACAGACAGCTGTGGTTCAGATTGAGAGAAGAATCAGCGGAAGTAGACATTGGTAGGGGTGTAAGGCCAGGATGGTCCGTTTTCCCTTTAATATTTAATTTATATGCAGAAGAATTGATGAAAGAGTACAAAGAAGAGCAGAAAGGTAATGTAAAAGTAGGAAGGGAGAAGATAAAGACAATAAGATTTGCACACGACCAGGTATTGATTGCTAATAATGAGGAAGAATTACAAAGCTCCTTGGATATTTTGAACAGCAAAGTAAAGGAGTACAATATGAAGACTAACAGCAAGAAAATCAAGATAATGTTAATTTCAAATTGGCCAGGAAGAAGAATCAATGTAAAATTAGACGGAATAATATTGGAACAGATGCACAGATACAGATACTTGGGAAGCATAATGACAGAAAATGGAAAAAGCCTGGAGGAAATAAAAACAAGAATTGCAACACCATAGAGGGCCATTGCTGGCAAGGAAGGCAATGGGAAAAGAGGCATTTAGTAATAGAAAAGAACTATTGAGAAGAAATTTCAAGAAGGAATTAAGAAAGCAAATGGTGAAAAAATTAATATGGACTGTTGTACTATATTGTTCGAAACATGGACACTGGGAAGAGAGGAGATTAGATGGCTAGAAGCATTCGAGATGTGGGTGTAGAGAAGGATGAAATGGGTGGACAGGGTGAGTAATGAGGAAGTTTTGAAGAAAGTAGGTGAAGAGAGATGTTAGTAAAAGAACAAAGAAGGCAAAAGAACTTTATAGGACATGTATTGAGAAGAGAAAGCACGTCGAGGAAAGTAATTGAGGGGAAGATGTGTGGGAAGAGAGTTGTTAGGAGAAGGAGAATTGGAATGATGGATTGGATGGGAAGAGAAATTTATACAGGAATTAAAAGGAAAGCACAAGATAGAGAAGTACAGCATCAATGGAGCCCCTGAACCTACCTGAGGGCAGAGAACTAGAAGAAGATTAACAGTAGAAGAAAGGGGTTAAAATCACATTGGCTCACTCGATGTCGATGGTCTAACTGTTGATGATCCTGCTCAGGTTTCTGACAAATTACATGTAGAATAGGTATTTTGCATCTACCGTATTTCCCCATGTATAAGATGCACCTTAATTTTGGGGCCCGAAATTTGAAACAAAATGTATTACATAAAGTTATTGAACTCAAATTTTATTCATCATAAAATTCATACAACTCCTCATCACTGTCAAAACTCCCATTCATTAGCTTGTTCTCATCTGTGTCAGATGACGAATCACTGTCTTCATATATTGCCTCGTCCTCAGTTCCATCTATGGCATTTGAAATGCCACACTTCTTAAATGACTTGACAACGATCTCAATCTTGATATTATCCCAGGATCTTTTCACCCAGGTACAAACTTCTCCTATAGTTGGTTCCTTCACTCTTCTTGCTGGTGTCAAATTGTCCCCAGAAGACTTCATCCATTGGTTCCATTCATCTCTCATGGCAGCTTTGAAGGGTTTGTTAATGCTGACATCAAGTGGTTGGAGCTGGGATGTCAAGTCTCCAGGTATGACGGCAAGTTTTGTTTTTTGCTCTGCAGCAATCTTCTTTGTGTTTTTTGTTATGTGTGCCCTGAACTGATCAAGCACCAAAAGGGCAGGTTTCCGTAAGAGCCCACCTGGTCTCCTGCTCCAAACTTTCTCAAACCAGATCTTCATCCCATCCTGATCCATCCAACCCTTGTCATGAACATGGACAATCGCTCCTCAAGGAATGTCTTCTTTTGGCATTGTTTTGCGTTTGAAAATCAGCATAGGATGCAGCTTGGTTCCGTCGGCACAACAAGCTAGAACAACTATATAACGGCTCTTTTCACGTCCACTTGTCTTCACAGTTAGTTTTCACTCCCTTCTTATCAACAGTTCTGTTACTTGGGACATCAAATTGAAGGGGGACTTTGTCCATATTTGCAATCTGTCCCAACTCAAACTGATGTGTCTTCTGACATTGAATGATAAAACGATGAAATTCAAGGACCTTCTGCTTATAGCTTTCAGGCATCTTTTGGGCAAGTCTGGTGCATGTATGCATGCTTAGTCCATTCTGTTTCATGAACCTGAAACACCAATTGTGTCCTCCTTTGAAATCAGTAACTTCTTTTTCATCAGCAGTTCTTCTTGCCTCATGCTGAACCATCTTTGTGGATACAGGAATTCCAATTGCCCTTTGCTCTTCAATTCCCTCTCTAAATCAGGCCATTTTGCTGACTTGCCTCTCATGGCCTTCTTCTGCCGTGGCGTTTTCAGTAGGGTTTCTTCTTCCCGTAGCCAGTCTCGGATTGTTTTCTCAATTGCAGGAGGACCAAACTTACGTTCAGCAGCACGATTTCCATTCACTTTTGCAAACTGGATCACTTTTAACTTGAATTCAGCACTGTACGAACATTTTTTTTGAGCCATTTCTGGGCAGAACGTGGCAAAACGTAACCTAATATACCAGTAACAAGTGCAAAACAAGGAACGCAAAGACAACAAGTGCAAAAAAGCAGGAAATGCAAGTAAAAAAAATCTACAACCACTGAATAAGACACCCAGTTTTTAAACCCCAAATTTTTCAAAAAAGGGGTGCGTCTTATACATGGGGAAATAGGGTACACTCACAGAATAGGTATTTTGTATCTACATTCACACATTAAGAATTCTTTAGAGAAGGGAATGCCAGAAGTTTATCAAATTATAACAGGGTTTATCAAATTATAGCAGCTGAATGATTTTTTGATAACTGGGAAGAAATTGAAACAGAAATTATTGCAGCTACATGTAAAAAAGGTGCCTGAGATGGATAGGATCTAACCAATTATATTAATGGAGGCAGCAAAGAAGGTAAGCAAATCATTTAGCAATAATTATGAGGGTATTCTGGGATTCAGGGCAGCTTCCTGTGGATTGGAAATGTTCGAATGTATCCCCATTTCACAAAGAAAGATAAAGAGGTGACATAGGTAATTACAGACCTGTTAGCTTAACTTCTGTTCCAGGAAAAATGGAGTCACTGGTTAAAGAAATAATGCAGAACCATCTAGAGAGGAATGCAGTTATACTTCAGTCACAGCATGGATGTCTTAAGGGGTGGTCTTGTCTGGTCAATCGGAGTAGCTATTATTACTCTCTTCTTTCTCAAATGATCTTTTCCTTTTTAAATGATCCTAAACTTGTTTTGATTATTCAGTATGAGTTAATTGAGATCCACCAAGGTACATGCTTAATTATGGCCCACCTCCATGTGTTGTAGATGAACACTCGGCAGGCTTTCCTAGTGGCAAAGTGGCCAGAAATAACTAATCAACACACACAGCACAAACACAACGCTATGTATTTCTTTCCATTTTATACAGTTCTGTATCATCACAGTATACCATAGTAGAAGTTGAACAAGAATTCCAGAGCTACCCAGTGTACAACACTCTGCATGTCAATATTTATTTGCAATCACATAGTTTGGAAGAGCTTGTGACTTCTCTCCAACATTAACCACTTTTCAATGTAAGGTCTGTACTTTTACTTTGTCTTGGGTCATATGACTATCAACACACAGTAACTTCAGCATCAGAATATGCTTTGTTACATTCTGACTTATGTACACTGCTGCATTCCATCATTGCTAATTTGTGCACATTGATGCTAGTAGCATAATCAATTCTCCTACAAATCATAAGAAATGTGCTGCTTGTGCAATGTTTATGATCTATCTGGAATGGAACAGTATAGGGCCAAGAGGGAAGTCTGTGTGTCTGTGTGTGTGTGTGTGTGTGTGTGTGCTGTGCAAGGAGTATGAGGAAATTAGGTGTGAACTCAGTGTTCTGATGGGCATTTATGAGAATTTGAAGAACAGTGAATACCCTTGAATACATCATCAACCAAAAAAAAAAAAACCCATCTGTTTCACCCATCCATTTGCACCAAAAATTTGTCCAGTTCTTCCTTGAATTTATTTAAGCTATCAACTTTCACAACGAACAACGGATGTTTGTTCCAGCAATCAATCACCCACTGGCTAAATGCAAATTTCCACACATTTATTCTACAACTGTCTTTCTTCTTCAGTTTGAATTTATGTCCCCTCAGGTGCTTAATCTGAGCAAAAGGAAAAAATTCCATCAGCATTGAGCATTTTATGTGTTTCTTAACTAATTGCATAACCCCTCCTCCCTTCCTATGCTTTCTCTACACATTGTATTCTCCACATTCCAATTCTGCATTCCTTATATCTGTGTGAAAACATGTCTCTGATATTGTTGGGATATCAGAGATCCGCATTTGATGTCTTGACCAGTACTTCAAATTCATTAAATATATTTATTATACTCCTAGTATTGCCATAAATGTAAGTACATATACATGCACCTGTTCTTACTCTTAGTTATTCTAACACAGCCCATGTATTTATTTCCATGATAAATCCCAGCAGTTCTTGAAATCTCCAGAAACTTGCTTTCCAGGCTGCTTCTCATTCTGCCATAGGCAGAGATGAAAATAATTCCAATAGAAGCAACAGGATACACTGTTTTCCACAAGGATGGGATACACTTAAATAGAAGAGATGCAAAATATTTGTTGATGCTATCGAGACAGCGTTAAATCAGTTAGAATACTGATAGCTTGGGAGGATATGCAGACCAATAGGTTAACTGGGGCCACAGGCAAATGTGAAAATGATTCTTGCACTGATTCTTTGGAACATGCAGCAGCCCAAAAAAGCAATGTGTCAGAGATTTCAAGCCCTGCTGTGGAGCATCTTAGAACAAATGAGTACATGAGCTGTGTTGGGATAATTAATAATAAGAACAGATGCATGTGCTTGCATGTACATTTATGCTAAGAGCAATAGTAAATAAATTTGATGAAGTTGAAATATTAATTAGGTTATCAAATGCCGACATTGTAGCGACCTTGGAGATTTGGTGCACTCAGACATAAAGGATATAGAATTTGAACATGGGAAATACAATGTGTACAGAAGGGACATAGTGTAGTGTATATAGTGTTTACTATACTACAGGCTGTTACACTTAAGGGATGCATAATTTCAATGTGGTGAGTACAACATGTACAGACAGGACAGGAAGGGGTTATGCACTCTTAGTTAAGAAGCATATTAAATCCAAGGCAATGAATCCAGTCAACATTGCTGGCCAGTGAAATTTCGAGTCAGTTTGGTGTGAAATAAGCAATAATAAAAGAAAAATGAGAGGTGTATGTTATAGGCCTAATAACTGTGATGAATATAACAAACAACTAAACAGAGAAATAGAGTGGGTAGTAAATCAGAATGTCTTATAATGGATGTTTTTAACTCCAGATATTTATTGGAACTTGTCAGTTGGTCACTCATACGCTAACAAGATTCTGTGGATTTATTGGATGACTGTTTTCTAGAACACAATATTAGAGAGGCAACGAGAGAGCAGTAGTCGTGATCTGATTTTCAGCAGTAATTCTCCATGCATTAAGAATCTGCAGATAAAAGAACCACTAGATGACAGTGACTGCATCATGGTGTATTCATGCATGATTTATTTAAAGATGTAACTATCATCAAGTATAAATTGAAGTATTTTTGCTTTTCTGAAAGAGACTACAGTGGTCTCAGACAGTTTTAAAGTCTATATAGTGGGACCAACTAATGATGTTACCAACAACAAATTCTAAATGGGAAGCATTCAGGGAAATAAACATAGAAGCAACTTGGCTTTTCATACCAACTAAGAAATACTGTTCAAGACTTAGGTGAAATTGGATCTCAAATGAACAAATGAGACTTACAGAGAAGAAAAATGCATGGAATGCATATAAAGTATCGGCAGGGGCATTCCTAATGTAAGTGGTGCCCAGGTGCCAATTGAAATTTGGTACTCCCCTTTAAAATTTTCTTCATATGTGGCCCTCGAACATTGGCACTCTTGTGTAGTGCAACCTTGCACCCTCGGGACAGAGCGCCCCTGAGTATCAGGTGATACAGAAGTGTATGGTACATATAAACTTAGTCAGCAATCAAGTCACAAAGGAGTTTAGACTATGAGAAGTCTCATGCAAAGAATACCAAGAAATGCAGCAAAGACTTTACTTATATTAACTCTAGAAGGATGGGGTTGAATTACATTGGTCAACTTGAAGTCGCTGGATTAACTGCTGACGATCCTCCTCAGGATGCTGAATATCCATTTTGAATCTACATTCACACACAAGGAATTCTTTAGTGTGGGAGATGCCAGAAGTTTATCAAACTCTAAAAGGGAGCTGAATGAGTTTGTTAGAACAGAGGAAAGTGGAAGAGTAATTGTTAAAGTTAAACATAAAAAAGGCACCTGGGGTGGATGAGATCTATCCAATTATATTATGAGAAGCAGCAAAGGAGGTAAACAAATGTTTTTCAATAATTATGAAGGAATCTTTGTATTCAGGGAAGATCCCTGCGGATTTGGAGATGTAGAAATGTATCCCCAATTCACAAGATCTTGAAAAATTAGCCAAGTGGGCTGAGAAATGGCAATTGAGGTTTAACTTTGACAAATGCAAAGTACTGCATATGGGTAGCAGTAATCCCAGATTAATGTACCAACTGTGTGGTACTACAATCAGGGTAGTAGAAAATGAAAAAGATCTGGGGATAATTGTTGTTGTTGTTATTTGGTTTTTAGGAGCATTAGTAACTAAGGCCATATTGCTCTGGGAATATGCAGTGGTCATTCCCCGACCTTTCTGCATCCTCCGTATTTGGTGGTCACGGGGCTGTGCTACGCACTGCTGCTCCTGCCCACCTGGCTACGGAGGCAACTTGGGGATAATTGTGCAGTCAGATATGAAATTCTCTGATCAGTGCAGACAGGCTACCTAGCAGGACATGGGGTTTTCCCAATGATATACAGGAACTTTACTAGCAGAGATAAGAAGGTGATTATTTAATTGTATAAGGCAATGGTCAGGCCACATCTTGAGTACTGTACACAGGTCTAGAGGCCCAGACACAGTCCTAAGGTTTTTGGTGCCCCTAGGCAGAAATGTATTTGGCACCCTTGAGATACTTTTAATTAAATATTATTATATTATAATAAAAAGTTTGAATATCGGCATCCGTAGATATTGGCACCCCTATGACCTGCTTACCGTATCCCACCAGCCCTGTAGAGGCCTCACAGTTGGAAGGATGGAGCTGTTGGAGGCAGGTACAGAGATGGGCAAAGAGATTGGTGAGGGGAATAAAGGGGTGCTCTTACCAAAAAAGGTTTCAGTTCTGCAAATTGCAGTATCCATAGACAAGGCACTTGCAGGGCAATCTGATTGAAGTTTTTAAGGCTTTGAATGGAGTGAGCAAGTTCAATGCCGGTGGGATTCTTCCTCTTGCTCAGCTATGCACGTGAGGAGGCATAAATTCAAATTGAGGAAGAGTGTTTGCAGAATAGATGTGCAGAAGTTTGCCTTTAGCTAATGGATGGTTGATTACTGGAACAAACTTTGGTCGGATGCCTTGGAAGTAGATAGCTTGAATAAATTCAAGAAAGAACTAGACAAACTGTTGGAGGGGATGAATAGGTGAAATGGGAAGTTTTTTTTTTTTTGGCTGATGCTATATAAGCTTGCCTTCTTGCATCATTTGTCGCTTGTAATACTAATACTACTGTTCTATTTCAAACCCAGAGAACTTACTTTTCTTTTACAGTAAGAACTTTTCTCATTTATCCCTTAAAACTTTTATTTTCTGGAACATCTCACCACATATATTTCTGAAAATTACAAACCACAGAAATTCAAGTCTATTATCAACAAGTACCTTCTGTTATCTTTTCAGCCTTCAACTCACACAAGGTATTAAATATTATAGAGCTTCCAATAACTTTTGTGTATGGGGTTTTCATTAAAAAAAAAAAAAATTTCTTCCTTCATTGACAGAATCCAAAATGAAGTGTTTTACATCTAGTAACTGGAAGACAGTGATTATATCAACGTGCTATCTGTGAGGGCACAAAATTTTGAATTTTTATTATTAGTGAAGGGTTAAGTTCTTTATCTATTGTTGTTTTCTATATTTATTAATGATAGTTGTTGGCTGGTTATTATAGAATTCTAGGTGCATCAGCAACTTAGGCTATATATATATATATATATATATATATATATATATAAACTGCATGTATTCTGTGGTTGAGTTGTTGTTTTCTGGACAAAAAACCCAAGTTCCTTAAGATGAAACCAGGCTACCATTGGCTGAGACTGACTGACTCAGATATGTTGTGAAAAAGACCCATAAATGTACTTCGCTTCATTGATGGGATTTGAAATCAAGTCTTTTCCAGCTGGTATGGGGGGAATGGTGATTATACAAACTGTGCTACCTACGACAGCTGTTAATGACATATAATATGATAGCATATTAGGTTTAATGTCTAAGTTTCAGATGAACCAAAGGTTGGCAGGGTGGTGAGTAACAATCATCAGGGTATGCTCTTTCAACATGATCTAGAAAAATTAGGCAGATGTGCTGAGAAATGGCAATTGAAGTTTAAAATTTGCAAATGCAAGGTACTGCATATGGGTAACAGTAGTCCCTAAATATTGTATCAACTGCTTGTACTACAGTCAGGTTATGTTGTTGTTGTTTTGGGTTTTTTGGCACAAGGGCCTCCTGGACCATTTGTGCCTTACAGTCAGGTTAATGGAGAATGGAAAAGACACTGGGAATAGCCATGCAATCAGATATGAAGTTCTTTGAGCAGTGCAGATAGGGTGCTAGGACTGCTCGTGTAATTTTTTTTTCAATGATATACATAAATTTTGCCAGTAGGGATAAGTAGGTGATTGTCCTGTAGTATAAGCAATGATTGGGCATATCAGGCCTGTATACAGGTCTGAAAGCCTTATTTGAGAAGTATGTGGATCTGATTGATTTAGAGAAGGGCATCATTGAGGTTATGGGAACAAAAGGGTGCTCTCACCACCCTTTTGTTCCCAAGGAAATACTTCAGTTCTGCAAATTGCAATGCCTGGAGACTAGCTACCTGCAAAGCAATCTGATTGAGGTTTTTAAAGCTTTGAATGGCTTGAGCAAGATTAATGCTGATGAAATCCTTCCTCTTGCTCAGTCTGCACACATGAGTAGCCAGAAATCATATTTTTAGCAAAGATGATTGAAGAAGTGATGAGCAGAATTTGGCTTCAGCCTTGCCGTCATAGGCAGCACAGTTGATATAATCACCATTTATGGGGCTTTTTCATAATGTAGCTGAATTAGTTGGTCTCAAGCAAGAATAGCAGTTTTTTATCCAGCAAACTGACCACAGAACACAATTTAAAAACATAATACTGTATATATAGCCTAAGTTGCTAATGCAGCTAAAAGCCTACAACATAATCCTTCGGCCAGCAGGTAGTTGATTGTCGTAAGGTTTGTCGCAGGTAGTTGATTGGGTAGAAGTAGGTGATTGTCCTGTAGTATAAGCAATGATTGGGCATATCAGGACTGTATACAGATCTGAAAGCCTTATTTGAGAAGTATGTGGATCTGATTGATTTAGAGAAGGGCATCATTGAGGTTATGGGAACAAAAGGGTGCTCTCACCACCCTTTTGTTCCCAAGGAAATACTTCAGTTCTGCAAATTGCAATGCCTGGAGACTAGCTACCTGCAAAGCAATCTGATTGAGGTTTTTAAAGCTTTGAATGGCTTGAGCAAGATTAATGCTGATGAAATCCTTCCTCTTGCTCAGTCTGCACACATGAGTAGCCAGAAATCCTATTTTCAGCAAAGATGATTGAAGGAGTGATGAGCAGAATTTGGCTTCAGCCTTGCCGTCATAGGCAGCACAGTTGATATAATCACCATTTATGGGGCTTTTTCATAATGTAGCTGAATTAGTTGGTCTCAAGCAAGAATAGCAGTTTTTTATCCAGCAAACTGACCACAGAACACAATTTAAAAACATAATACTGTATATATGGCCTAAGTTGCTAATGCAGCTAAAAGCCTACAACATAATCCTTCGGCCAGCAGGTAGTTGATTGTCGTAAGAAAATTCCATCTGGACTTGTAGAAGTAGATAGTTTGAATAAATTCAGGGAAAAACTTGACAAACTATTAGATAGGATAAATGGGTGATATGGGAAGTTGTCTAAGGTAAAGAAAGCCAACGAGAGAACGACGAGAAACGTCCGATAACTTACGCGGAAAATTAGTTTCCTGACACCGGACTCTAGCGCTGCTCGCCCGGTAAACAGACGATATGTGTTATCGGTTTGATGCCGAAATCTAATTGACAGGTTGGCGTGACAAATGATGAAATGATTGGTGGTCGGCACGACAGACGACAAGCTACTGTGTAGACATTGGTTGGTATTATAATGTATATTTAAGAGTAAAGAACGGTACATAATAGTTTTGTGATGAACAGTAAACAGGTAATAGCAGCGATGAATGTTTTAGATGGGAGAAATTTGTAAGAAAAATAAAACGTTGGTTGATTTTATGATGAAAATTAAGTTAATAAAAGTTTCGTTCCGTTCATTTTTATGTTCTTTTTCTCATTATTAATAACAGATTTTTGGAGTTCATGAGTATTTTTACTATATTGTTGATTTAGGTGTGGTTATGATAAAAGGGCAGTAGTGCGTAGCACACGCTTCTTGATTAGACCGGAGTTCAAGCCCGTCACCACCAAATACGGAGGATGCGGAAAGGTCAGGGAATGACCACCGCATATCCCCGGAGCAATATGGCCTTAGTTGCTAATGCTCCTAATAACCAAATAACTAACTAACAATATGATCAAAGGAAAACATTTCTTTATTTTTTCGTAATCTGATTTTAAATGGTAGGTTAGGAAATAATAGGAAAAGAAAGAAAGATTCTTTATATATATATATATAATTCAATTCACTAGCTATTCAATATATATATATACAGTGGTGGGATTCAGCCGGTTCGCACCGGTTCGGCAGAACCGAAACCTAATTTTTTGTTGAGTTCGGCGAACCGGTTGTTAAAATGGCACTTGTGATCAGGGTTCTCTCTAAGGTGGGCGCCTGGTATTCTATGCCATTTATTAATTCAGCAAGAAATTTTCGTTTAGTATCGATAAAATGAAGAAAATGTATGTTCTGACTGATGTTTATCAATGGTATAAGCATAGTGCTTTGTTTATAAAAGTTTATGATATGACCACACGTGGACAGAACCAGTAAAAATATTCAAATATATTGGCACATATCCGCTCCTGCTCTATAATATATTAAAATAAAACATTTTTAAAATTTTTTGCAGTAGCCCTTAAAAGGATGAAAAGGCAACAGAGTTTGCCAGATTTTTTCAATAAGAAACCAAAATCAGAATTTGTTGTATTAGAATTGGCCTTGGATTCAGTTACATCACCAACAATTTTCTTTGAACTAGTTGAATTGGAAAAACAAGATGCAGAGACAATATGTTTTTCAGTTATGGAAAGTTTAAATAATGTTGGGGCTTACTAAGAACTACCTAGAAAAAAAATTAATAGGATTTTGCTCCGATGGTGCCAGCGTTATGCTTGGGAGAAAATCTGGAGTGAGCACTACGATTGCAAAAGAGTTTCCAAACATAATAATATGGCACTGTTTAAATCATCGCCTCCATCTTGTTTTAGATGATTCGATAAAGGAAACAAAGCAAGTAAATCATTTTAAAATATTTATTGATAAGATATATACTATTTTTCATCAATCCAATAAGAACCAAACTGAACTTTCCAAAATATCCGAACAACTTGGAATTGAAATTATAAAGATTGGTAGAGTTTTGGGACCAAGATGGGCTGCCTGTAGTGTAAGGTCAACCCTAGCTGTGTGGCGCGCTTATCCAGCGCTACATCACTATTTTTATTCAAATAAAAAGTACTTAGGTATGGCTGCCCGTCTTGAAAATATATATTTTATAACTGATTTGGCATTGATGATTGATATTTTAAACGAAATTTCTCTTCTTTCAAATGCACTGCAAGCAAGAAATATAGACATAATAAAGGCTGAAAAACTCGTGATAAGATCTATTAAAGCATTTCAAATGCTTGGAAAGGAAAAGGTTCCATACGAAAAAAAAGTTGATGAATTAATTACTTCAGAAACCTTCAAAAATATAAAATTTGTAGAAAATCATCGATTTGTCTCGGGCTTCCTCGAGAAAGACTTTTAGAAAACATCGTAACGAATTTGAAAAAAAAAAGACCAATGGATTGTGAACATTTAAAAGCAAGAGAGGAATAAATTACAATTTCTCAGTTTTTTGGAGCCAGATTACTGGAATATGGAAGAAGTACTAGTTCCATGGAAAGCAGCTGAAGAACAATTGCTCGTATTTAATGCCATTTTTAATTACCAAATTGATATTAATGATTATCGAGATTTCGTGGAAAACGTTTAAAAAATTCCCAGAATTATGCAATTCCTGAAAGTGTTCAAAGAGCTAAAAATATTGTCAGAATAATTGCTGTAAGTTCAGTAGAAGCTGAACATATTATGTTCAAAGATGAACATAATATGTTCAGAGAAGAGAAGTCGCCTAACTGTTTCTAATATATCAAACACAATGACTATTAGTCTAATCGGCCTACCTCTAAAGGAATGGGATCCTACTCCTACAGTGGTTAAGGATAGTTCACTCAGCTGATGATGTTCAGATAAAAGTGAAGAAAATTGCAAGCGAGGACGCCAATCAAGAAGCAATATGGAAATATCTTAAATAACAGTTTTAGTTTTTTGTCAGGTATTATTTAATATTTTTTCATTAATATTTTAAAACTCTTTCTTATAGAGGTCCACAAAACATAATCTAGTTTTGTGGACCTCTTTTATTGTTCTTATTTAAGTATTAACTGCATGAAATAATAAACTACCTTTCGGTATATAGTTTTATACTTAGAACGGTCATTAGGGCAGCGAACAGGTTGTTAAATTACTTGAATCCCACCACTGTATATATATATATATATATATATATATAATTCAATTCACTAGCTATTCAATATATATATATATATATAATTCAATTCACTAGCTATTCAATATATATATATAATTCAATTCACTTAGCTATTCAATATATATATATATATATATAATTCAATTCACTAGCTATGAGGTGTTGATTGACGTTATGATATGTGTGTATTCGCACGAGTGTCTTTAAAAATAAAAGTGCAGTAATAAAAAATTATTATTTTGTTAATAAACAACTTATGCGCTAGTCCACCGATGATTGTGAAGAAAAAAGGTTAGGTTACTCCCTCCATTTCGGGCGGGTTGAAGCTTCCATGGGATTCAAGTGTAGAATAACCTGACCTTTTTTCACTATTAGGGAATATTATTGAACAAGAAAATAAAAATATAGTCATAAAAATTTTTATTTATTTATGACTGTATACAGTATTATGAATGCATTTCTAAATATGACTGTGGTTTTGAAGAAAAAAGGTTATGTTACCCCTTCCACTTCGGGAGGGTTTCAAGCTCCAATGGGATTCAAGTGGAGGTAACCTGACGTTTTTTCACCATTATGGAAAGCGTTCATTAGGGCATGTGCGATTAGGGAAAGTTACCAATAGTGCTTCTGAGTGATGCTAAACCGATGTTATCATGTGTTGTGTTCAAGCACCAATCAACACATCATTTGCCACGTCAATCAATAGATCATCCTTGACTTTGTTCCAGACCGATAACACCTTTCGTCTGTTTACCGAGTGAGCAGCGCTAGAGTGCTGTATCGGGAAACTAATTTTTTGCATAAATTATATGACATTTCTTGTCGTATTGGCTTTCTTTACCTTCGCCGGGAAGATTTTTTTTTTTTTTTTTGGCTGATGCTGTACAAGTTTCCTTTCTTTCATTTGTCATTCTAATGCTAATACTAAAATCCATACTTCATGCCAGGGTCAACAGTGTTGTGCATGTTATGTTGCATCTTAGGATGAAATAATACAAGTTACAGTTCATATGGAAGTTTTCAATCAACAACAAAACAAAGAGGATGAAAATTTATTCAGAAATGTCTAAAATTGCTTGTGAAGTACACTAATAATTTATTGAATGAATCGTCATTTACATAGAGTGCACGTTTTACTCCAGGGAAGTAAACATGCAAAATGTGAACATAAGGAGCACAGAAAAGCCACTTAAATTTTGGAATACCAGCAATTAGGTCTGAAAACTGCCTTTTGTGCAATGACTTATCACATGGTGTATTTGAATTTTTTCTTTAGAGAATGTTGTTTTTGTTATTGTTTTTTAGGAGCATTAGCAACTAAGGCCATATTGCTCCAGGATATGCGATGGTCATTCCCTGACCGAACCCCGGGCTCGAACCCCGAACCAATCAAGAAGCATGTGATACGCACTACTGCTCCTTCCCACCTGGCTACGGAGGCATCCTTTAGAGAATGGACAGTCACAGATATCACATGTCTGAGTATGTTACAGAATTTCCTTATGCCTAAACAACAGGATGACAGTGATGGTCACTTGATTTTCCGAGAAGTTTGTGCACACCTGAACGTAGTGTTTACTGGAAAATGAATTGGATGAGGAAGACTAATTTCATGGTCACACGATCATCTGATATGACTCCTAAAGGGGTCATATCAGATGATCTTTCACTAATCCCCAGAGAGGATTAGTGAAAGATCAGATGTATGTTCTACCTATTCTAGGAACCATCATGGAACTATGGTACAACTCACAAAAAACAATCAGCTTTGTTGACAAAAAAAACTATCATATTAGGATCACTTTTGAATTATCTCATCAAGTTTTGTGTATTTTGGCTGCACGTATGTGTGTGTATTCTCCGTTTGGTATGTCGATTTTGCTTGATGATAAACCTGAGTTTCGAGGCAGAAAACCTTGCTATCTTCTCCTGGAATAACTAGCCACAGAGGATAAAAGTCCATAAATGCTCTTTGCATCATTGAGCGATTCAAACAGAGAATTTTCCACCCAGAGTGGAGAAACAGTGATTATAATCACTGTGTTACTGTGATGAGATGACAACCCAAGGCTATGTTGACAGCACATTAAAGCCACTCAAGAACAAATTCATTTGACCATGTGTAATGTGTGTATAAATTGTGTGTATTCTCTGGTCAATTTGCCTGTTTTGCTGGAATAAAAATCAAAACTTTGGAGGGGGTGCCTAGTTATTCTTGCATCACTGACAGGAATTGAACCCTGGCCTTTCCATTTGGTGTACGGAGGAGAGTGATTTTAACCACTGTGCTACCCATGTAGACAGGCTGCATTGACAGAGATATGTCGTACCAAATATTGGAGGAACTGGATAATACATGGAATATCTGAATAACTAAAGGTGCCCATATCGATAACTTCTCGCAATAATCTCTGTCCTTCCCACACCAGGTAAGTAACTCTCAGCTTTGAATCTTCTCAATGATGTGAGAAGTTTTTTTTTTTTTTTTTGCAATTTGTGGCTGAGTTAGTTTGAAGTGATAATAACAAGGTTTTCCCCCACCATTAAACTTGGTTTTTCGTCAAGAAAATCAAGCTAACAGACCAGAGAACATGTGAATATATGAGTTTATTCTCCCATAGCCTTAATATGACAGCTTTTTTTAACATCTAATCAAAACTTCATGATATCCTCTTTCACTTGGATGTCATTTCAGGTTTCTATCCTAACATATACCCTATTCACACCATAAAATTTTAGTATTTGTATTATTAGCAGCAAACAATGCAAGGAAGTAAGCTTATATAGCATTAGAAAAAAAAAAATTCCCATATCACCTATCCATCCACTCCAAATTAATTTGTCTAGTTCTTCTATAAATTTATTAAAACTACACAATTTCAGCAGTGGCATGGCAATTGCCTCTGGGCCTTTTAGGGGCCCAGCGTCTTTAGCTGTTTCCTATTTTTGCAATTTTCATTAATTAAGTAGGGGCCTGAACATGTTCTTTACCTCTGGGCCCAAAAAAGGGTAGCTACACTAGTGAGTTTCAGAGTGCCAGATGGAAGTTTCTTGGAATGTCCAGGGCTGAAAGCAAATTTCTGCACATCTATCCTGCAACCTTCTTCCTCAATTTAAATTTATATCCCTTCATTTTTGTTTCTTGAGCAAGAGGAAGCACTGCATCAAAATTAAGTCTACCTATTCAAAGCCTTAAACACCACAATCATATTTCCTCAAAGGTGCCACTCTCTCCAGCCACTAAAATTTGCAGAACTGAAGTCTTTCTTGGAAAGAATATGCTTTTTTGTTCCTTTCACTAATCTCGTTGCTCTTTTCTATACTTTTAGCATTAGCATTAGTAGAGGCATTTGATGCAAGAAAGCAAGCTTATGCAGCATCAGCCAAAAAAAAAAAAAAAAAAAAACCCACTTCCACTTCACCCCTCTGTTTGTTCCAAATACCTGTCCAGCTGAGCCTTAAACTTATTTAGGCTATCAACCTCCACCACAAGGGATGGAAGTCTGTTCCACCAACCAACCACCCGCTGGCTAAAGGCAAATTTCCTCACGTCTATCCTACATCTGTCTTTCCTCAATTTGAATTTATGCCCTCTCAGGTGATTTTTCTGAGCTAGAGGAAGAATCCCATCAGCATTGAGCATGCTTAAACCATTCAAGGCTTTAAATGGTTTAAGCATGCCTCTATCAGATCACCTCGCTGGTGCCTAGTCTCCAGACACTGTAATTTGCAAAACTTAAGCCTTTCTTCGTAAGAGCACCCCTTTGTTCCATTCACTAATCTTGTTGCCCTTCTCTGTACTCGTTCCAGCAGCTCTACATCCTTCTTGAAATGAGGCCTCCAGACCTGTATACAGTACTCTAGGTGTGGCCTGACCATTGCCTTATACAAGGGAATAATCACCTCCTTATCCCTGCTGGAAAAATTCCTGTATATCATTGACAATACTCCATGAGCTACTCTTGCAGCCCGTCTGCACTGTCAGAGAACTTCATATCTGCCTGCACAACCACCCCAAGTCCCTTTCATTCTCTACCACTGTCAGTGTAGTACCACAGAGTTGATACGTTGCTCTGGGGTTGCTGTTTCCCATGTGTAGTACTTTACATTTGTCAATGTTAAACTTCATTTGCCACCTCTCAGCCCATCTGCTCAACCTTTCCAAATCCTGTTGCAGCAGCATAGTGTCAGTAGTGTCCTCGACAACCCTGCCAACCTTTGTATCATCTGCAAACTTGGACATTAAGCTTGATATACCATCATCAATATCATTTATAAATATAGAAAACAATAATGGACCCAACACTGAGCCCTGAGGGACTCCACTAATAACATTAGTCCACGATGAGCAGTGTCCATTGATTACCACTCTCTGTCTTCTCCCCCTCAACCACCCCTTTATCCATAGCAGCAATTTGCCTCCAATGTCACACTGCTCCAATTTGTGTAGCAGTCTTCCATGTGCAACAGTATCAAAAGCCTTTCTAAGATCCAAGTATATAATATCAAAGTTATTCCCTGCATCCAGTTCTTTTGTGACTGCATCATAATATCCAATCAAATTGGTCAGGCAAGACTTCCCCTTTACAAAAAACCATGCTGTGTCTGAGCTATAACTGAAGTCTTGTCTAAATGATCCTGCAGTGCTTCTTTAACCAGTGCCTCCATTAATTTTCCTGGAACAGAAGTTAAGCTCACAGGTCTATAATTACTTGTGTCAGCCTTTGATCCCCCTTTGTGAATTGGGGTCACATTTGCACATTTCCAGTCTATGGGTACCTCCCCTGAGTCCAAGGAAGCTCTCATAATACCTATCTCTAAATACGTAATACTTATTTCAATAGATCCACAACCTTCCTAAATTGAAAATTCCAGACCTGCATGCAGTACTAAAGTTGCCTAACCATCTAATTATATAACTGGATAATCACTTCCTTATCCCTTCTGGTAAAATATCTATATATATATCATTGAGAATATCCTAGCAGTCAGTCTGCACTGCTCATAGAGCTTGATGTCCTATTGTGCAATTACTTAATTGATATATCGCATACAATATCCCAATTTCAGTAGTATCTTCACAGAACATTCATCACTTGTGATTAGAATCTGAGTGATTTAATCATTGGTTTTTAAAGTTGAATGGTAGCCAGAGTGAGCAGTCGGAGGCACCGACTTCAACAGTCGGCACCTCCGTAGCCAGGTGGGGCAGGAGCAGCAGCATGTAGCACATGCTTCTTGATCAAACCAGGGTTCAAGCCCGTGATCACCAAATATGGAGGATGCGGAAACGTCAGAATGACCACCGCATATCCCCAGAGCAATATGGCCTTAGTTGCTAATGCTCCTAAAAACCAAATAACAAACAAACCTTCAACAGTCAAGCCTGCCATTAAACTTTGAAGCCACTGAAAAGTCATCAAATAACACAATAGTGTCCTCTCCAAAAGTTGTTTTTAATATTTCATGGATTTATGTCGCTTCTTTTCCTAATTTGAAAAAAAAAAATTGTTGCAAATTCTCTGACCAGTAAATGCACTCATTTTAAAATGAGGAACATATAAATACCATCTTCTGTTCAATGCTACAATTCTTCCAGTTCATTCTGACTGCAGATAAACAGGTGATTCATTCATTACTCTGTCTGGATGAGTCAGGTAACATGTTGCAGCAAGTCACAACTTGCTATGACACTGCAATTTTAAAATATAAAGTGGATCTATGAGGTTTTTGATTACACCTCATATCTGAATGGTTTCCATATTTTGATATGCTGTATAATATATCAAAGGTGATGTCTTCTCTGGCTTAAGGATTTGGTATGGAGTGAAGGGATGTGGCCTAGGTGGACTAAAAGTAATGTTTTTTTTGGGGGGGGAGAGGAGGGGTAGTACCAGAGTAGACTGGAGTCCTTTTTTTTTTTTTTTTTTTTTTTTTTAACACAGATTTTGGCTTCTTAGAATCATGGTTGTTGTTTTGTAGTTTTATGGTGCATGGGCAGCTGAGGCCATAATGCACCACTTAGTAATTTCAAGCAGCAATTGTTATTATTATTATTATTATTAGCTACATGGTGCAAGGAAGCCTGAAGCTTATGCTGCACCAGCAAAAAAAAAAAAAAAAAAATTCCCCGAGTTACCCTGAGAGAGAGAGAGAGAGAGAGAGAGTCAAACGTAGAAGGAAATCAACAAGAAATAAAAGAATGGTGATATCCAGCTCAGGGCCCTGGGTGTGCCAAGCCCATACTCACCAGATGTGAGTTCCTGGGGTTGTTTTGCCAAAGAGCACTGAATGGTTTGAAGTACAAGAAGCAGATGCCATGCAAGTGTTTCTTTTGCGTAAAATTCATAACATTGTCTCCCAAAAGGCTCAAGGAATAATGAAACAAGAGAAATTGACTGACCTTCTTAGAAAATAAATTGAATTATGTAATATTGCTTTCTTATAAAATTTTCTTTAATGGCATTATAACAATGTTGTATGTATGTAATATTGTTTTCTTTAAGTCAAAATAGTAAAAACAGGTATGTATGTAGATAATCTATGTTATGATTTTTTGATGACCCGGTAAAAAATAAATAATAATTAAAGTTTAATTAAATTTCATTAGGTTATGTATTATGTAATAAAATAAACAAGTTAGATGACCCAGTCTAATGCACATATGTTTTTAATGTATATATTCTATTATCCATTATTTGATTATCCATCCTGGTCTCGGTCATGTACCCTGACGGACAACTGAAGTACTACTGTATTAATAAATGAATACTACATATTGGGTTGCATATGCTCTAGTACAGATAAAAGAGTATTATTAAAACTACCTACAAATTATCTTTGCTGGAGAGGGGATACACTGGCAAGACTAAATTCTCAAAAGGGATACATGATTTATTGTAAGATTGGGAAACACTGTTCTTGGCAATTCCATTCCCACACATAGCATCTCTGAGATACCAGTAACAGGTGTCTAATGATGCGGTGAAACTTTGGTTATGCTAGATAAACAAATACAGCTGACAAAAATACAGGAATTTCCATTGCATCTGCATAGCAGATGCTCCTTCATCTCCTGATGCATCCTCCAGCATCTGCATAGCAAATGCATCAGTAGCATCTTCATTTCCAACATATGTACAGCCGAAATTCAAATAACTATCATCATAGTTTCACTTTTGTCTTTTATTAGTTGATTCCTGTTTTTTCACTTCAGATTTTTGGGGAACAAAAGGCTCCGATTGTTCATCCTCACTTTGAAATGTGACAATATTGTGTTCCTTTTCATTGACCACAGTTGCAATGCTAGAAGTACTTGCTTCTCGTTTTAAAGTTCATTTTTTTCAACCACAAATCCATGGTCTTTTATATTAATAATAATATTTTGAAATATTGCTTATCAAAAAATACTGAAATAACCAAAAAAAATTTATACAAGAAAGTGAGTTTAGTTATGATATCAGTTCGCTTCCCCCCCCCCTCTCCTTTAACCCATGTATTCCAGGCTAAATCGCATAGGAATGGCATATTAGATCACTACATTTTTGTAGATGGCATTACCTCTACACATACTTCTCTATGCAAAGCCTACCAAAATAAAGTGTTCTATGGTCTATTTGATTATTAGTCTATGCCACCATATTAATAAGCGAAAAAAAAAAAAAATGTTAATAATGTAGAACAGTAGTGTTCTGCGAAACACAGTTTGGGAAACGCTGCCCTAGATGAAGGTTTGCAGACAACATTTACGTGTTGGCCAAGGTGTTTTTGTAGCATGTTTTAGTGTTTTTGCAGATCCGGCGAACGCAAAGTTTTGATGTATATTTAGTGGTTTTATTGACTTAATTGTTATACTAAATTATTTTCTATAAGTGGCTTTATATTCCTAGTCAAGCTCCTTAGATAATTTATTTATTAATTTTTTTTTTATGAAAACCCCAAACAAGAGAGATATTAGAACCTACAGTACTTAGTACCGTGCTTGGATTGGAGATTGAGAAGACGAAAGAAGATATCTGTTGACATTAGACTTGAACTTCTGTAGACTGTAATTTTCAGGAAATACGTGTGAAGGAAGGTTGTTCCAGAAAACGGCAGTTGAATGAATAAACGAGGAAGATGAAAAGTTGGTTCTGTGAGTTTGAAGTTGGACAGTAAATGTATATTGGAAGGTGGCGGCACGTATTCGGACTGTTTTGAAAGAGAGAGCAGAAATTATAGAAGCCATTTCAGAAGAACAGTGCCCAAGGAAGTATCTGTAGAAAAGGCATGCAGCAGAAACAGTACATCTAAGAGAGAGAGAGAGAGAGTGGAGAGACTCTGTTAGAGAGGAGTCATTAATTAACCTAACTGCCTTCTTCTGAATGGAATCTCGAAGCCTGAGAGGTTTTGGGAGCACCGCCTCAGATGTGGGAACAATATTCCATGGTAGGGTGGATTTACGATTTGTACAGAGTGAGCAGCAGTTCGGAAGAAAAGTAATGGCGAGACCAAAAGAGAAAACCAAGTTTTTTAGAAGCAGAGGAAGCAATATTTGTAATGTGCTTGTGACAAGAGAGATCAGAAGTCAGGGTAATCACCAAAAGAGATATATCATTTTGCATAGAAATCGGACTTTCACTAAAGATACATAGGAGCAGAAGAATCCTTTTTTGTGAGATATAAGACAAGACTGAATTTTAAAACGATTGAAATCAACTAAGTTGTCTTTGCCCAACTGGAGAATTACCTGGAGATCGGCATTTAAGGAATTGGTAGCAGATATTCGAGAAGTTGAAGCTGATTGAACAGGGCAAGGTTTCTCAAAATGGAAAGTGAGTGGAATGCAATGTGCTATCGTCGGCAAAACTATGAATAGGATTTCCAGCCAATGGAAGAAGGTCATTAATATACAAGAGGAAAAGAGTGGGGGAAAGAACTGAACCCTTCGGGGACACCAGCATTAGTGGAGAAGTTAGAAGCCAGAGAGAGAGCCATCTACCATCACCCTCAGTAAGCGATCAGAGAAAAAACTGGATAACCAATTACAAAAAACAGTTGGCAAACCATAACATATCATAGCTTGTTTAGAAGACCTTTATACCAAACACGATCGAAAGCCTTTATGATGTCAAGAGAAACTGCTTATGTTTCACCAAACTTTTCCATTGAATTTGTCCATAAATGAGTAACCTAAGCCAGAATATCACCAGTGGATCGACACTGACAGAATTCATACTGCCGATCGTTGATCAGACGGAAGGTTTCTAGATAGTTTAAGAGTTCACGGTTAATTAATTTCTCCATTATTTTAGAAAGAATAGAAATAATTGCAATGGAACAATAAGGCCAGCCAGTTCACCCTTTTTAGGAACTGGCTGGATATGAACAAATTTCCAAGCAGAAGGAAAAACACCTTTGGAATAAGAAAGTGAAAAAAGGTGGCAAAGAGGAGAAATACCAACAGTACCTGGAGCTTTCCTAGCATCGAGATTTGTCAAAATCCTTCACACATCCTTCTAACGGAAGACCACAGGCGGCATTGAATGGAGCGTGTTGGGAATGGGGGGGAGATGTTTTACCAAGATCATTAATGCATGAGTTGGAACAAAAATGGGATGCTAGCAGGTCAGCTTTATCCTTGGCTGAAGTGACAACAGAACCATCTGGTTTTGACAGAGGTGGGAACAGAGATGGGCAAAAGTTGCAGCTAATAGCTTTGGCAAGAGACCAGAATGCTTGGCTGCCATTAGGGCAAGAAGCAAGTTTTCTACTCTTAGCCTGTTCAAAATCTAGTTTGGACTGATTAATGACTGCTTTACAATTGTTGCGAGCTTTGATGTAGGCAGAAAATGAAACTGAAGAATTAGAAACAAAGCCAATTACAATATGCAACGTTCTTCTCTTGAACAGTCTTAGCACATTTATTGGAAAACCAAGGTTTAGATAAAGGATGAGATTTTAGAGTGGAGTGTGGAATAATGGATTCCATTCCTGCAAGAATAATTTCACTGACACGATCTGAGCAAACGTTGACATCAGAAGTTTTGAAACAGTAATCTCACCAAGGATTTGTTGTTTGGTTTTTAGGAGCATTAGCAACTAAGGCCATATTGCTCCGGGAATATTCGGTGGTCATTCCCTGACCTTTCCGCATCCTCCGTATTTGGTGGTGACAGGCTCGAACCCCGGTCTAATCAAGAAGCGTGTGCTACGCACTGTTGCTCCTTCCCACCTGGCTACGGAGGCGCCCCTCACCAAGGAAAAGAATAAAAGAAATCTAGCAGTTTATCCCATTTTGCATTCTTGTAATGCCAAACAACACTAGATTGGGAATAGCCATGAGATAGATTCTCCATTGGAGAAGAGACAATGACCAAGTTGTGATCAAGTTTAGGCACATCAGATGATGTGCCTAAAGGACCACTCACTTCTACCATGTACTTAGAAGGGTTGTTTGTGGGAGAAAAATCAAGTGTGTTGGCTGTATGGTTAGGATTGTCCAGTATTCTTGTAGGCAAATGACCAATCTGTGCAATGTCATTAGAAATTGCAAAAGCCTCAGCATCTCAACCAGCTGGGTCGGTGTGACTAGAAAACGGAAGCCAGCTGGAGTTGTGAACATTAAAATCACAAAGGAAAATTAACTCACTGTTAGGAAAGTTGGACTGGAGAAAGTCAAGTTACAAAGAGAGGAAGTCAAAGAGCTCCAAGTGATTACTGGAGCTGGGAGAACGGTAGAGACAACATATGAATTTGAAGCAGTGAGGTAGAGAGATTTTAAGCCAGAGGAGATTCCAAATTACCAATTCTCTGATAGGGAATATCAGAATGGACATATGCACAAGTACCACCTTTGAGCCGAAAGGAATCAAACAGTGAATAGTTTGGGCAACTGAGATGAGCAGTAGTTGAATTAACCAATAACTGAGATTCTGTCAGAAAAAATACATGAGGTTTGACAGACTGCAAATGGAAACTTGCAGTCTGCCAAACTTGCAGTCTGACATCATTGAGATTAGAATTGAGCCCACGTATATTTGTGAAATGAACTAGGAAGTGTTTGGGAGATTTAGATCTTTTCACAGATAAGCTTACTCTATTAGTTTGACAATTCATGGTGGATTCAATAGTAAGAAAAAGTGAGTGGGACATGCTGTATGAAGTAATGAAATTTTTGGATATGGTGCACACATGGTAAGAATATACCCAGATCCTTGACATAGCGTGGCCTCGACAATGCTCCCCCACATACACACTACACTGACTCCCTACATTCACTATCTGGCAGAGTAGAGGTAGCAAGATTATACACTAGGTGATCCGGAAGCCTCCTAAAGAGTTACCAATAGGTTCGGTCCAGTGTACTAACTAGCGGCCGGCCTGCAAACACAGTTTTAGAAATGTACCCTCGAAATGTAAGGAAGATTGGATCTCGCCATGATGTCCATCCTAACCTCAAAAGTCATCAGTCATACTGCATGGAGACTAAACATGGGTTCCACCACTTCAAGCGTCCAATAAGCAAAGTGGTGGTATTGCACCGGTTGATGAAGATCATCTATCACCTTGTATTGCCTGGTAGCACAGAGGGGGCGCCACACCTCGACCCCCTGCTTACGTTGGTTCATACCTGGATGGTCACCCACATGTGCTTGAGCATGGAGTTTATACCCAGGATTACTAGCAGTCCTACCAACGTGAAGGTGCAAGCAGAGGATTTGGCTGCCACAGACCATCCGGACTTTGCCAAAATTGGGTGTACTTGACTTGAATGTCACCCAAATATCAGTTCCATCAGCGTTTTAGACTCCCAGTTAGCCAGTACAGCTTGTATGGCATTTCTGAGAGAATGTCTGTGACATCCTCAAGGACCATTGAGGTATATTTGAATTTAGATAGCAGTTTTGAAAGTTAATACTTAATGTCCTTATATCTTACTGTTCGTAACTTGCTTCCATTTTTATGCAATACAGAATAGCGTAACATAAATCCTGAACTTCATAGTGCAAGATTTAACGTAAAATTAAATAGCGAAATACGTAGTACTCTATTAGAAATCTGTGAGATTAGTATAGTATTACGAATTAATAAGTAAAATTTATTAATCTTATTAAATTTCAATGTTAATTATATTATACTTATGAGGAATCATGACCCAGACTGGAGCAGCAAACCAGTGAGCACAATGTAGTAGCGGTAGTAGTGTGGCTCGCGGGATAACCGAAGTGCTGAATTCTCCAACGCATCATAGTCAAACAATGTGTGAAGTGTGAAATGTTTGTAGACCTGTCTAGAACAGGTCATGATCTAGCCAAGGAGAATCTCTTTGTATGTGCTAGGTGCAGAGACTGTGAAGAAATTCAGCATTCTGATGGGCATCTATGAGAGTTTGAAATGTATGGTATATGCCCTGGAAGAAATTAATATGAGAGAGTCATCAAGCTTTCAGCTACCCAACTCAATGCCAGAGCTCACTCCTGTGCATCAGGAAACACAGCAGCAATCTCCAAGGCAGAATGCGCTGGTCCCACAGGAAGTAGTTATAGTTGGTGACTATTGTCAGGGAGATGGGGAATATATTGTGCAAAAAGGATAGGTGAACAGGACGATATGTCTGCCTGGGGCAGAAAGTTGATGACCTTATGAATAAGAGATCTGCAGATTTACTTAACAAGTACAGGTCAATGCTGAAAAAAAGTTGTGAGTTAGGGTTAAATTTGAAAGTGTCTGTAATTCTGCCAGACACGATAGGAGGGAGTATATGATGAGAGCTTTGTCAATCACCTCGGCCCTGGAGAGATTGTGCAAGGCTCACGGGGTAGAATTTTTTTCAGCATTGTCAGTGCTTGCTAACAGGAGAGTCTGCTTCTACAAGGATGGGGTACACTTGAATAGAAAGGGTGCAAGAATATTTGCTGATGCATGAATTTTTCCTGCATAATGAAGAAGAATAAAATTAAATGAACATACATTATCTGACATATAAGTATCACAGTTTGTAAGGTAAGACGTTTTTCAGTTATTACTATTTAAGTTATTACTACTATAAAAATTTATTTTCTGATATTTATAAAAAAAAAAAAAAAAAAAGGTGTATTTTTGTTAGATTTTGGAACGTAACCCCCCTTTATATACTGGTTCTTATTCCCATATATCACTGTTTCGCATTACACGAGATTTTGTAGGAACCAAACTAACATTTTATACTAGGGTTACCTGTACTTAAAGTTTGAAAAACTTTACATAATATTGAACATAAACGATTTCTATACAAATTGGAGGAGTGTGGCATTAACAGAAAGTTTCAGTTTTGGATACAGGGATGGTTGAGTAGGAGAAGACAGAGAGTGGTTATAAATGGGCACTGCTCTTCTTGGACTAATGTTATTAGCAGTCCCCCAGGGTTCACTGCTGAACCCATTTTTGTTTTCTATATTTATTACTGATATTCATGAAAATATATCAGGCTCAATGTCTAAGTTTGCATACGATAGGAAGGTTGGCAGTACAGTTAATCACAGTAATCAGGGTATTTTATTGCAACAAGATTGGAGAGATTTGCTGAGAAGTGACAGCTGAATTATAATATTGATAAATGCAAGGTACTTCACATGGGGAGCAGTAGTCCTAGATTAAGGTTATCAGCTGTGTGTTACGTCAATCAGGGCAGGGAGGATGAAACTTCTTGCAGGTCCCCCATCTCTTCCATCATGCAGTATGATTGATGTCTTTTGAGGTTATGATCAACACCAGGGAGAGATCCAAACTTCCTTACATTTCGAAAGTACAGGTCTAAAACGGTGTTTGCAGGCCGGCCACTAGTTAGTACACTGCACCGGACTAACTCTAGGAGGCTTCCAGATAGGTTAGTGTATAATCTTGCTACCTCTACTCTGCCAGACAGTGACTAGAGAGAGAGAGAGAGAGAGAGTCCGTGTGTATGCTGGTGGGGGGGGCATTTCCAAGACCACGTTATGTCAAGGATCTGGGTATATTCTTACCATGTGTATGCCATATCCAAAAATTTCATTACTTCATACAGCATGTCCCCCTCCCACATTTTCTTATTATTGAACACACCATGAATTGTGAAACTAATAAAGTAAATTTATCTGCAAAAAGACCTAAACCTCCCAAACACTTCTTAGTTCATTTCACAAAAATACATGGTCTCAGTTCTAATCTCAATGACGTCCATTTCCACTTAGTCTGCCAAACCCCATGTACTTTTTCTGATAGAATCTCAGTTATCATCTAATTCAACCACTGCTCTTCTCATTCACTGTATGATTCCTTTCGCCTCAAAGGTGATACTTATCACAAAAGGCTTCCGATTTGCAAATTGCAGCAACTGGAGACTAGGCACCTGCGAGATCTAGTAGTGGTGTTTAATGGACTTATGGACTGCAAAAGCTATATGTTAATGGAATGGTTGCAGGTCAGATAAATTTGCCTTCAGCCAAAGTGTGGTTGATTTTTGGAACACACTCCCATTTGATGTTGCCAAGTTGGCGAGTTTGAATGAATTCAAGGAACCAGGTCTGCAATTCTGTCCAGACAAGATAATATGGAGTAAATGTTCAGAGCCTTGTCAATCAATCCAGGCTCATGGAGTAGAATTTTTCACAATGTGATCTGTGATTATCAACAAGAGAGACTGCTTTTACAGGTATGAGATACACTTAAATAGAAGTGGTGCAAGAATATTTGCTGATGCCATCCAGGCAGTGTTAGGCATGTCAGAAAACTACAAGCTGAGGGGTTGCACAGACTAATAGATTAACTAGAGCCACAGGAAGAGACAAAATTGACCCTAGCAATGCTTCTACTGGAACATTTAGAAGCCTGGAAAGCAATGTATCAAGGATTTCAAGACCTGCTGTGGGCCATCATGGAACAATAAATAAATGGGTTGCATTAGGGTAATTAATAGTAAGAACAGGTGCATGTACACTGAAAGGGGAGAATTCATGGGATACCTAGTTCCTGGGCAACAGGATACTGTCACCCCTCTCGCTAGTGGACAAACCCGCCACTTGGCGGTATATATAGGTACACTTCATTCGCGTAGATAGTAATTCGATGTCAGTATGGATAAATGTCGTGAGTTAAATGACTTTGAAAGACAGGTGATGATGGGTGCCCGATGCATAGGTCATTATCGCAGATGTGGTACAGAAATTGCACTATCCCTGTTTGACAGTATCAAGAGTGTATCGGAATACACCATTTCCAGAATAACATCTCACCTTTGACAGCACTGTGAGTGGAGAAAGTTGGTGGATGAACATGGCCATTGACATGTCCCAGATTGTTTCAGCCAACCCAAGAGCAACAGTGGCACAAATCACTGCCGCCTTCAACGAAGGAGGTGCCAGAAACATCTCCACCAAGACCATCAGGCGATTATTAGCCACAATAGGTTATGGGAGCCACCAACCCACTAGAGTCCCATTGTTAACACAACACAGGACTCTATGCCTCAACTGGGCAAAAGAACATCAGCACTGGACCTTGGATGATTGGAGATGGGTCTCCTGGTGTGATGAGTCCCTTTTTCAGTTATTTTGAGCGGACAGGAGGTTCATATCTGGTGGAAACTGCGCGAAGCTATGCACCTGTCATGTCAACAAGGAAATGTTCAGGCAGGTGGACGGTCGGCAATGGTCTGGGGTATGTTTAACTGGCACACACTGGGACCTCTGGTACATCTCAGTGCATCTCTGAATGGTTCTAATTACGTGTCCATCCTTGCAGACCTTCTGCATCCTTTCATGGTCATTGTGCACCCACAGGGCAATGGACTGTTCCAGCAGGACAATGCACCTCCCAACAGAGACATGGTGATTAGAACATGGTTCGAAGAGCATTCTGCAGATTTTACCACTATGGAATGGCCTCCCCGGATATGAACCCTGTGGAGCAACTTTGGGATGCTGTGGAAAGATCCAGTCAAGCTTTGGATCCTCCACCCAGGAATGCAACGGATTATGAACAGCAGTGCAGCATGCATGGATGGAAATACCTGTGAAACACTTTTGTGAACTAGTGGATTTGATTCCTCGCTGTGTGAGTGCCCTTATCCAAGACTTATACCTAAATGGATGTCAGATGAACTGATTAATGATAGAGAAGAAAAAAAAAAAAGCATGAGATGCACATGAATTATCAGGTGACACAGAAGCCCATGATAGATATAAACTAGTCTGAAATCAAGGGATGGGGATAATGCCAGAAGTTCAAACTCTAACAGGGAGGCAAATGATTTTGTCATAAATGAGATGGAAGTGTAAGAGAAACTGTCAAACTTAACATAAAAAGAGGTGCCTGGGATCTATCCAATTATATTTTTAATATAGGCAGCAAAGGATATAATCAAACCCTTAGCCATAATTATGTGAGTACCTTTGCAAATCTCCAATCTCCCATGGACTGGAGATTTATAAAGTTATCCCCAATTCTCTAAGGGGAATCAAAAGATGACATGAGTAATTACAGAACTGTTAGCTTAATTTCTGTTCAGGGGAAATAATGAGTCCTGATTAGAGAATTAATGCAGGAACATCTAGACAGAAATACAATTATACTGCAGTCACGGCATACATTTGTTAAGGGGTGATCCTGTTGGACTAATCTGATTGATACTATATTTGGAACAAGATGCAAAAAATAATTTTGATAACATATATTATCGGAATTGGATATCAGAACACTTTGATACTGTTGCACATAAAAGACTGTTGTACAAATGTGTATCATTAATAATAAAAATTTTCTGTTTATACTCTGGGACGACCACACGGTCAGAGAAGTTCACATGGTAGAGAGACTACAAGAAACAGCACCGTATTCAGCCACGAACTTGAATCCGGGCACTCAAAGCACATGTACTTATGCACCCACACACCTGACCACTCGGCTATGGTGGCCTAAAGGCAAGTTTCTGCTTTAGATAAAAGAATGGTTGAATGGGAGAAGACAGAGCAGTTATTAAGGACGCTGCTCTTTGTGGACTAATTTTATTAGTGGATTCCCCCCCCCAAGGGTTCAGTGCTAGACCCATTGCTGCTTTATGTACAGTAAACCCCCGCTATTCGCGGGGGTTACATTCCTGAGAAATGCCACGAATACTGAGTTATGGCTCCCATAGTAATAAAGAGGTTCCGTTCCAAAGTATGAAATATATAAGAAAAACTAGTCTAAAATTTTGTCTATGTATGTATGTATTATATGTACCTTCATAATATGACTATGTACATAGACAGTACATAGTGAAATGCAAGCATATGGCATCGAAATGAAAATAAGAAACAATTTAATATTAAATGTAATATTTATTAGAAATTTCAAACAAATCTTTCAAACCTTTTCTAGCTAAAAAACTTATCCAGCCAGTGCTATCACCAGTTTCACTAGTGTTGATAAAGGAGTTTTGTCTTTTCACGAATGATGAGTGAACTTAACGGAATTTTATTTTGTGTACATGGGTGGCTGTGTTGATGAATATGCTTCACTTATCAGTCCTGAAAATGGCATCAACTTTGGCTTGCAATGCAGACTAGTGACTAGGTGGTTGAATTTGTTGTTTGTAGTACTTGTATCATTCATAATCGATTACAGTCATTGTGGTAGTAGGATGCCAAAGAACTGCTTGAGATCAAGCAGCCAGGAAAAGTTTCTCATCTGGTGCACCTTATTACATGTCTAGGCATGTCTTCCTCTGCTTGGTTTAAAGGTCCTCAAGGCAAGGATTTTCAAACTGTGGGTTGTGGTTTAGTGTTTTTTTTTTTTTTTTCCCCCTGCAATTTTAAAATCAATTGTGTTTTTGTTAATTTCCAATAAAGTACTTTTATTTTATAAAATTCTAATGTTCTATCATTATTTTATTGGATATCATCCTCATCTTCAGCCATTGTCGATCCACTGGAGGATGAAGGTCTCCTCAATACGTTTCTAGCAACTGCGGCGGTCTTGTGCATTCTGTCGCCATTGTACACCAGCAAATTCCACAATTTCGTTGATCCACCTCATCTTTGGTCTTTTTTTTTTTTTTGGGTGTTTAGTCAAGTGGTATCCATTCCAAAATTTGTTTGGTCCATCTATTATTATTTCTTCATGATATGTGACCTGCCCATTTCCATTTTAAGTACTGTGTTCTTTCAATGATGTCATAGACCTTGGTTTGTTGGCAAATCCATGCGTATGTTTTTGGTTACATTCAAAATTTGGTGCACCATACAAAGACTGAAGGTCGCATACTACAGAGTATGCGACCTTCAGTCTTTGTAGAGTTTTGGCATTTAATGTCCATGTTTCACAACCATATGTTAGGACAGGGAGGATACATTGATGAAAAACATTTTGTTTGAGACAGAGTGGCAAGTTTGTCTTGAAGACTATATTAAGCTTTCCAAATGCTTGTTGTCCCAATTTTATGCGCTATTCAGTTTCCATCTGTTGAAATTTGTTGTCCAAAGTAAACATACCATTTCCACTTGTAGTTCTGGTTCATTAGCTATGATTTTCTTTGGTCTGGTAAATTTGTTGAACATAACCTATGTTTTCTTGATATTCATCTTTAAACTGAACTTCTTGCTTTCATTCTGCAGTTTTTCCACACTTTAGCCAAGCTAGTCTATTAATTAGGAACTGTTTCTCCTCAAACTTAAATTAAACTGAAATGGAAATAAAGCTTGATACACCATTTGATATATATGTTGTTGTTTGGTTTTTAGGAGCATCAGCAAATAAGACCATATTGCTCCGGGGATATGCGGTGGTCATTCTCTGACCTTTCCGCATCCTCCATATTTAGTGGCTCACAGGCTCGAACCCCGGTCTAATCAAGAAGCGTGTGCTACGCATTGCTGCTCCTGCCCACCTGGCTACAGAGGCACCTGATATATATGTTACAGAGTGGACTGTAACAAAAGTACATTATGCATGGTGCATATTTAAATTTACAAGATACTAGATGTAAACTGTTGACCCTCTGTGGCTATCCTGTGTGTATAAACAGAAAATTTAAGTACTGTATCTACTATTGCATTTTCTGTCTATAAATTTTCTATTCTATAATCCCCAATCTATTTTAAAACATTATCCACTTGTGAAATAAAGGTCTGGTTGCTGTTGTCAGTGAAAGTCTGTTTTCACTGTATAACCTTATGTCACTGTTCTGGAACTTGGCATATGTTATGTTTTCATTGATTAGAGTTATGGAAATAAGTGTGTGGTTGGAGCAGATGTTTGAAACATGGGAATGAATGAAACATTCTAATTTTGCTTGCCTTTCTGTTTTACTTTTTCCTGTCAGTGACCACCTTCATTACAATTAGCAATATATTTTTTATGAAGTGAACTGTGTGCCCTTCAAAAAAAGGTGACACTTTGAAAAGTTCTGCCAAAGGCACTCACCATGGGAAAAATAATATGTACATTTTAAGAGAAAACTTATTGAAGAGAAACAAAAAGGTGTTTACTTGCATTTTCTAAGATTAGATTTTTTTTTTTTTTTGGCAGATTCGGGAAAAACCCACTTTTTTGACATATTATTTAATTATCCTGCTGTATAATTACCAAAGATTATTATTATTATAATGAATATAAAGGTATTTATAATTGACTGTTTTCTCAATATTTATGCACTTTTGATCATGCAATTTTAATTTGATTGGAATCTATTATAACGCGTAATTTTTTTGAATTTCTCAGCTGTTGTTATAGCAGACTTTCATTGTACAATTAATGTGAGGTTGATTTTGTAGTAATGAGTTTTATTTTTACAAAAAACTACAAGTTGTTTTTTTTTTTTTTTTTTTTTTAACTATTTCCATGACATTATTGACTTTGTCAATACATTGAATATAGCCTGATTTTTTGGTTGATGTGCTTTTCTCAATATTTTGCAAACATTTCCTATACAAGTGGCTTAGACGATGTCCATTTCCACTTGCAGTCTGCCAAACCCCATGTACTTTTTCTGACAGAATCTCAGTTATCGGTTGATTCAACTACTGCTCATCTCAGATGCCCAAATTATTCGCTGCATGATTCCTTTCGCCTCAAAGGTGGTACTTGTGTATATGTCCGTTCTGATATTCCCTGTCAGAGACTTGGCAATTTGGAATCTCCTCTCTTTGATCTTCTGTGGCTTAAAATCTCTCTACCTCATTGTGTCAAATTCATCTGTTGTCTCTACTGTTCTCCCAACTCCACTAATCACTTGGAGCTCTTTGACTTCCTCTCTTTGCAACTTGACTGTCTCCAGTCCAACTTTCCTAACAGTGAGGTAATTTTCCTTGGTGATTTTAATGTTCACAACTCCAGCTGGCTTCAGTTTTCTAGTCACACCAACCCAGCTGGTCGAGATGCTGAGGCTTTTGCAATTACTAATGACCTAGCACAGATTGTTCATTTACCTACGAGAATACCGGACAATCCTAATCATACAGCCAATACGCTTGATCTTTTTCTCACAAACAACCCTTCTAAGTACATGGTCGAAGTGAGAGGTCCTTTAGGCACTTCAGATCACAACTTGGTGATTGTCTCTTCTCCAATGGAACCTTTATCTCATGGCTATTCCCAACCTCGTGTTGTTTGGCATTACAAGAATGCAAAATGGGATGACCTGCGAGACTTCTTTTCTTCTTTTCCTTGGTCGGATTACTGTTTCAAAACTTCTGATGTCAACATTTGCTCAGATCGTGTCAGTGAAATTATTCTTGCAGGAATGGAATCCTTTATCCCTCACTCCACTTTAAAATCTCGTCCTTTATCTAAACCTTGGTTTTCCAATAAATGTGCTAAGGCTGTTCAAGAAAAGAATGTTGCATATCATAATTGGCTTGTTTCTAATTCTTCAGTTTCATTTTCTGCCTACCCCAAAGCTCGCAACAATTGTAAAGCAGTTATTAATCAGTCCAAACTAGAGTTTGAACAGGCTAAGAGTAGAAAACTTGCTTCTTGCCCTAATGGTAGCCGAGCATTCTGGTCTCTTGCCAAAGCTATTGGCCACAACTTTTGCCCTTCTCTGCTCTCACCTCTTTCCAAACCATATGGTTCTGTTGTCACTTCAGCCAAGGATAAAGCTGACCTGCTAGCATTCCATTTTTCCTCCAGCTCATGTATTAATGATCTTGGAAAAACACCTCCCACCATTCCCAACACACTCCATTCAATGCCTCCTGTGGTGTTCCGTCAAAAGGATGTCAGAAGGATTTTGACGAATTTTGATGCTAAGAAAGCTCCAGTTCCTGATGGTATTTCTCCACTTGTTCTCAAAACCTGTGCTCCTGAACTTACTCCTATTCTGTGTCGCCTTTTTTCACTTTCTTATTCCAAAGGTGTTTTACCTTCTGCTTGGAAATTTGCTTATATTCAGCCAGTTCCTAAAAAGGGTGACAAATCCCTCCCATCCAATTATCGTCCCATTGCAATTACTTCTACTCTTTCTAAAGTAATGGAGAAATCAATTAACTGCCAACTCTTAAACTACCTAGAAACCTTCCGCCTGATCAACGATCGCCAGTATGGATTCCGTCAGTGTCGATCCACTGGTGATATTCTGGCTTATGTTACCCATTTATGGACTAATTCAATGGAAAGGTTTGGCAAAACACAAGTAGTTGCTCTTGACATCTCAAAGGCTTTTGATCGTGTTTGGCATAAAAGTCTTCTAAACAAGCTTCCATCTTATGGTTTGCCAACTGTTTTTAGTAATTGGTTATCCAGTTTTCTCTCTGATCGCTCAGTGAGGGTGATGGTAGATGGCTCTCTGTCTTCTAACTTCTCCAGTAATGCCGGTGTCCCCCAAGGTTCAGTTCTTTCCCCCACTCTTTTCCTCTTGTATGTGAATGACCTTCTTCCATCGACTGGAAATCCTATCCATTGTTTTGCCGATGATAGCACATTGCATTCAACTTTCCATTTTGAGAAACCTTGTCCTGCTCAATCAGCTTCAACTTCTCGAAAATCTGCTACCAATTCCTTAAATGCCGATCTTCAGGTAATTCTTCATTGGGGCAAAGACAACTTAGTTGATTTCAACCGTTCTAAAACTCAGTCTTGTCTTATATCTCGCAAAAAGGATTCTTCTGCTCCTATGCTTATCTTTAGTGACACTCCGATTTCTAGGCAAAATGATATATCTCTTTTGGGGATTACCCTGACTTCTAATCTCTCTTGGCACAAGCACATTACAAATATTGCTTCCTCTGCATCTAAAAAACTTGGTTTTCTCTTTCGCTCTCGGCGTTACTTTTCTTCCAAACAGCTCACTCTGTATAAATCGTAAATCCGCCCTGCCATGGAATATTGTTCCCACATCTGGGATGGTGCCCCCAAAACCTCTCTCAGGCTTCTTGATTCCATTCAGAAGATGGTAGTTAGGTTAATTAATGATTCAACTCTAACAGAGTCTCTTTACTCGCTGTCTCATAGACGTACTGTTTCTGCTGCATGCCTCTTCTACAGATACTTCCATGGGCAGTTCTTCTGAATTGGCTTCTATAATTCCCGCTCTCTCTTTCAAAACAGTCGGAACACGTGCCACCACCAGCCAACATCCATTTACTGTCCAACTTCAAACCCACAGAACCAACTTTTCATCTTACTCATTTATTCATTCAACTGCCATTTTCTGGAACAACCTTCCTTCATATGTATTTCCTGAAAATTACAATCTACAGAAGTTCAAGTCCAGTGTCAACAAATATCTTCTTTTGTTTTCTCAACCTCCAACCCAAGCACGGTACTAAGTACTATAGGTTCTAATACCTCTCGTGTTTGGGGTTCACATAAAAAAAAAAAAAAAAAAAAAACAATCCAAATCTTTAAACTTTTACATTAATTTCTCATTCCAACCTTGTGTCATCATTAATTTCATTTCCCTTACTTTATTTATTCATTTTTCTTTCTTTACGTATTCAAAGTTTTTTTCATAATGAGATATTTACAAGTTTTATGGTAACGAACCTTATTTTCTTTGTATACCCAAAGTAGACCCAGTTTGGTTACTTCTCCATCCTTGGTTAAGGATTTGGCATTTTCTTATATGGGAATTTGTATATTTTTCTTATATAGGAAACTTTGCTGCTACATTTGTAAACTGTTTTATAACTGATCTTCGTAAAGTGCGTTTACTCAAAGAACTATTGTTTGAAGCCTCTCCTTCAACCTGAGGGGTGGCATCTTGCCACCCCTGCAATCCAACCTAGTATTAAAACCGTTATTAATACTTACCAATATTCTGCTTGTATTCTGAAAATACTTTTCATGGAATCAGTTTCTTGGCTTAATATAACTGTTAACAAAACTGTTGTCCTGCTATGGTTTCAGAGTGATGGATAAATATTTCCTTCACACTTGGTAGTCCCTGGACCACTCATCATTATCTGATATGGAAGTAAGAGTTGTTGTTACTAACTTCATATGCTTTTTGTGATCAAAATTTTTTTGGAATATATTAAAAAAGTTTCTGCTTACAATCACCATCTGGAGACTTAATACAGCAAATCAAGAAATTATGCCACTGTTGCACGGCTGTGCAAAGGTACTTGGAGGCCTAGATGCAAATGGCTTTAAGTAGCCTTGTTTATTTATGTTGAGACTTTGATGGCTCCTTGACTGGGCCCCTAGATCGGGGAACTGGTACGCCACATTCAATGCACCCCCTATTTGCACAGCCCTGGTTGGAGGAATATGTGATGCTTATATTTTCTGACCTTACCCTTTAAACTTACGAATTTTTTCATTCTCCGAAACAAAAGTAAATCTCAGCCCTTTGAGTGCATATTTTAGTTTTGTCAATAAGAAGAAATTACAAGAAATCTAGATATAGAGAGTTCAGAGACTTTAGAACTTCCCATACAGGCTTTGGAATGTCTTTGTTGAAATTAGCATTAACCTCAAAGGCTCACATCTGGTGAGCATGGGCTTGGCACACCCAGGGTCCTAAGGTGGATATCATCATTCTTATTCTTGGTGATTACCTCCTACTTCTCTCTCTCTCTGGGTAAATCGGGTTTTTTTTTTTTTTTTTTGTTTGTGCTGCAAAAAGCTTCGACTTCCATGCACCATATAGCTAATAATAATAATAATAATTAGCATTATTAGAGGCATATGATACAAGAAAGCAAGCTTATGCAGCATCAGCCAAAAAAAAAAAAAAAAAAAAAAAAAAAAACACTTCCACTTCACACCTCCGTTCGTTCGAAATACCTGTCCAGCCGAGCCTTAAATTTATTTAGGCTATCAACTTCCACAACAGGGGATGGAAATCTGTTCCACTAACCAACTACCCGCTGGCTACAGGCAAATTTCCGCACATATATCCTACATCTGTCTTTCCTCAATCTGAATTTATTCCCTCTCAGGTAGGCGCCTCCGTAGCCAGGTGGGAAGGAGCAGCAGTGCGTAGTACACGCTTTTGATTAAACCGGGGTTCGAGCCCTTCAACACCAAATACGGAGGATGTGGAAAGGTCAGGGAATGACCACCGCATATCCCCGGAGCAATATGGCCTTAGTTGCTAATGCTCCTAAAAACCAAATAACAAACAAACAAGCCCTCTCAGGTGATTATTCTGAGCAAGAGGAAGAATCCCATCGGCATTGAGCATGCTCAAACCATTCAAGGCTTTATACACCTCTATCAGATCACCTAGCCTCCAGACACTGTAATTTGCAAAATTTTAAGCCTTTTTTCGTAAGAGCAACCCTCTGTTCCATTCACTAATCTTGTTGCTCTTTTCTATACTCGTTTCGGCAGCTCTACATCCTTCTTGAAATGAGGTCTCCAGACCTGTATACCATACTCAAGGTGTGGCCTGACCATTACCTTATCCAAGGGAATAATCACCTCCTTATCCCTCCTAGAAAAATTCCTGTATATCATTGAAAAGACACCATGAGCTACTCTTGCAGCCCATCTGCACTGCTCAGAGAACTTCATATCTGCCTGCACAATTACCCCCAGGTCTTTTTCATTCTCTACCACTGTCAGTGTAGTACTGTAATTTGCAAAACTTAAGCCTTTCTTCGTAAGAACAACAGTTTGTTCCATTCACTAATCTTGTTGCCCTTCTCTGTACTCTTTCCAGCATCACTACATCCTTCTTGAAATGAGGCCTCCAGACCTGTATACAGTACTCAAGGTGTGGTCTTATGAATCACCATCTGGTGACTTGATACAGCAAATCAAGAAATTATGCCACTGCTGCAGGGCTGTGCAAAGGTACTTGGAGGTCTAGATGCAAATGGGGTTAAGTGGCCTTGTTTATTTATGTTGAGACTATGATAGCTCCTCGACTGGGCCCCTAGATCGGGGACCTGGTATGCAACATTCAATGCACCCCCCATTTGCACGGCCCTGGTTGGAGGAATATGTGATGCTTCTATTTTCTGACCTTACCCTTTGAATCTTATGAATTTTTTCATTCTCCAAAACAAAAGTAAATCTCAGCCCTTTGAGTGCATATTTTAGTTTTGGCAATAAGAAGAAATTACAAGATATCTAGATATAGCGAGTACAGAAACTTTAAAACTTCCTCTACAGGCTTTGGAATGTCTTTGTAGAAATTGGCATTAGCATTATTAGAGGCATATGATGCAAGAAAGCAAGCTTATGCAGCATCAGCCAAAAAAACAAAACACTTCCACTTCACCCTTCCATTCGTTCGAAATACCTGTCCAGCTGAGCCTTAAATTTATTTAGGCTATCAACTTCCACAACAAGGGATGGAAGTCTGTTAAATCAACCAACTACCTGGCTAAAGGCAAATTTCCACACATCTATCCTACATCTGTCTTTCTCAATCTGAATTTATGCCCTCTCAGGTGATTATTCTCAGCAAGAGGAAGAATCCTATCGGTATTGAGCATGCTCAAACCATTCAACGCTTTATACACCTCTATCATATCACCTCTCCGGTGCCTAGTCTCCAGACACTGTACATTGCAAATCTTAAGCCTTTCTTCGTAAGAGCAACCCTTTGTTCCATTCACCAATCTTGTTGCCCTTCTCTGTACTCATTCAGGCAGCTTTACATCTGTCTTGAAATGAGGCCTCCAGACCTGTATACAGTACTCAAGGTGTGGCCTGACTATTGCCTTATACAAGGGAATAATCACCTCCTTATCCCTGCTAGAAAAATTCCTGTATATCATTGACAAGACACCATGAGCTACTCTTGCAGCCCGTCTGCACTGCTCAGAAAACTTCATATTTGCCTGCAAAATTACCCCCAGGTCCTTTTCATTCTCTACCACTGTCAGTGTAGTACTACAGAGTTGATACGTTGCTCTTGGGTTGCTGTTTCCCATATGTAGTACTTTACATTTGTCAATGTTAAACTTAATTTGCCACCTATCAGCCCATCTGCTCAACCTTTCCAGATCCTGTTGCAGCAGCATAGCATCAGTAGTGTCCTTAACAACCCTGCCAACCTTTGTGTCGTCTGAAAACGTGGACATTAAGCTTGATATACCATCATCAATATCATTTATAAATACAGAAAACAATGAGGGACTCCACTAATAACATTAGTCCACTATGAGCAGTGTCCATTGATTACCACTCTCTGTCTTCTCCCCCTCAACCATCCCTTTATCCATAGCAGCAATTTGCCTCCAATGGCACACTGCTCCAATTTTTGCAGCAGTCTTCCATGTGCAACAGTATCAAAAGCCTTTCTAAGGTCCAAATATATAATATCAAAGTTATTCCCTGTATCCAGTTCTTTTGTGACTGTATCATAGTATCTAATCAAATTGGTCAGGCAAGACTTTCCCTTAACAAAACCATGCTGTGTCCAAGCTATAATTGAAGTCTTGTCTAGATGATCCTGCAGTGCTTCTTTAACCAGTGCCTCCATTAATTTTCCTGGAACAGAAGTTAAAATCACAGGTCTATAATTACTTGTGTCAGCCTTTGATCCTCCTTTGTCAATTGGGGTCACATTTGCACATCTCCCGTCCATGGGTACCTCCTCCAAGTCCAAGGAAGCTCTCATAATTATGACTAAGGGTTTGCTTACTTCCTTTACTGCCTCCTTTAATATAACTGGATAGATCCCATCCACCCCAGGTGTCTTTCTTGTATTTATCTTCAGCAATTTCTCCTCCACTTTTCTCTCAGTTATTACAAGATTATCCAGCTTACTGCCAGAGTTGAATACACCTCTGGCATTCCCCTCGCTGAATAACTCCTCATGTGTGAATGTCGATGCAAAATATTCATTTAGTTTATTAGCTACCTGAGCAGGATTATCAACAGTTGAACCATCGATATCAAGTGGACCAATCTGATTCACCCCCTTCCTTCTAGAGTTTACATAATTAAAGAACTCTTTGCTGTTTTTCTTTGCATCCTTTACCAAAGATTTCTTGTAATCTGCCTTTGCCTGCCTAACCTCCTTTGTAACTTGGTTACAGATCAACTTATATCTATCATAGGCTTCTGTGTTAATTTATGTTAATTTGTTAACATAAATTCTCTGCCATATATCTCATTAGTTCATCTGACATCCATTTAGGTCTAAACCTTGAACAATATTTCTTATTTGGTATGTAAAACCTAGTTGCTTCCAAGATAAGTTCTTTGAATGCTTCCAATTTTGAATTTGCTGTTGGTAACATCATCAGTTGGTCCCACTGTATAGAATTTAAATACTGTCTCAGACCATCGTAGTCGACTTTACGAAAGCAAAAACCCTTCCCTTTACCCCTTGATGGTAGTTACGTCTTTGAGTAAATCTGACTTCAGCACACTGTGATCACTGCCACCTAGTGGTTCCTTTATCTGCAGATTCTTAATGCATGAAGAATCAATCTGTAGATCTACAATCTACAGAAGTTCAAGTCCGCTGTCAACAAATATCTTCTTTCGTCTTCTCAACCTCCAACCCAAGCACAGTACTAAATACTATAGGTTTTAATACCTCTCGTGTTTGGGGTTCGCATAAAAAAAAAAAAAAAAAAAAAAATCACTACTGATAATGAGATCAAGAGTATTACTCCCTCTAGTTGCCTCCCGAACATACTGATGTAGAAAACAATCATCCAATAAATCCACAAAAGCCATGCAAGTGTGTGAGTGAACAACCCACAAATTCCAGTCAATATCTGAGAAATTAAAATCCTCCATTATAAGACTCTCTGATTTACTGGCCCACTCTATTTCCCTGTACAGTTTCTTATTATACTCATCAGAATCATTAGGCCTATAGCACACTCCTACTCTCAATTTTGATCTCCCAATGCTTATGTCACACCAAACTGACTCGACACTGCACTGTCCAGCGATGTCGACTGGCTTCACTTCCTTGGATTTTATGTGTTTCTTAACTAATAGAATAACCCCCTCCCTCCCTTCCTATCCTGTCTATCCTTTCTGTACACATTGTACTCCCCAAACTCCAGTTCTGCATTCCTTATATCTGTGTGACACCACGTCTCTGATATCCCAACAATATCTGCCTTTGATGTTTTGAGCAATACCTCAAATTCATCAAATTTATTTACCAAACTCCTAGCATTGGTGTACACGCAAGTATACATGCACCTGTTCCTATTCTTAACTACCCTAACTCAACCCATGTGTTTACTTGTACCGCAGTGACTCTCAGCAGTCTCTGAAATATCCTGCATCTTGTTTTCCAGGCTGCTGCCCATTCCAATTGAAGCAGTGATTGCTAATTTTGCACGGTGCAAGAAATTCCTGATACTTAATCCCATTAATGTGAAAAAGCACAAATGACATGCTGTTAGCATTTCAGCAGACCTCTTTTGCCTTCTTTGGCATAGTAAATCATGATGCAACAACTTTTACTTTTTGTTTTATCACTTGCAATAATCTTAAAAAAAAAGTTTGAGTTTCTATTTTCGAAGCATTCCACATGTGCTATTCTAGGGATAAACAAAACTGTACTCTGCGTATGGTTTTGGAATGACACAGCTTGTGTCTGATGACTTGGCATAGTATTGAGTCATTCAACACTAATCAAATTATTCTAATAAAGTACCAGCATATATTGTGCATTTTTAATATTAATATCGATGTTGTCATATGAGTAATCTGGGAAAATTTTTGATCGCACACCATATATTAGTATAGAGCAGTTCTCATTGTTCATAAGTATTTCCCTTTGCCTAGGTATTTTCTACAAACTGTAATTAACTTTATACATTCAGATCACCTTGTCACCTACAACTTTGCATTCTAAGTTTCAGTTTGATGGATACAAATTTCTAAAGGGATATGTATTCTACGTAAAGAATATAAATGTCTGCTGAAATAATTTTCTCCTCTGCCAGTTTATGAACTATTAAAATGCTAAATTTGGAACAAAATATGAATTGAATTTTTTTTTTCTTTTGTCTACTTTTTGTGCTATTATTTCTTCCTGTGCTGTCATTCAAAATATTATAGATTGTGTAACGGCTACAGAGAATCTTTCTGTTTTCTTGTCACATCGTTAGGATTGACAATTCTAAGTGTATTTCTGAATAAGGTACAAGTTTATATTGTAAAATTTCACAAAAAATTGGATCCTCATTTCCTATTGCATTTCTTGTTCCTCTTTTTTGTGTTCTTTAATCTTTGGTTTTCCTTACATGCTTTTCCTAAAATGCTCGTCTCCAAGCTCTTCACAATGATTGGCATACCACAGAGACATTACACTTAAGCTTATCATTCCATCTTGCTCATATATATATTCCCTTGGTTCTTTATGCCCTGAATTCTATATTGGAATAAAAGAGCCATATTATGAAACTTTTTCTCTCTCTCTCTCTCTCTCTCTGTTATTTATTTTTTTCTTTTTAACATTTTCATTCATTTCATGTTCAGTTAACCTTAATTTTTAACAGAAAAATTTTAAAAAATTCACTATTTTCTTTTTTATTGTGACATAAACAGTATAGGATTAGGGTTAACTTATTCCTGTTTTCCAATGCAATTTATTTTTTTTTTTTAGTCTAATTTAGTACTAAAAGGAAATTAAAATTTTTCTTTAGTGAAAAATGGTCAGATTTTGTACATATTGTAAATTCTTATGCCTTTGTTTATTTCATTAATGACTATGTAATCTCTGATTTTATATACCTAGCTACTCACATAGACTTTTTTTTTGCCCTACAGAATTTATCCTTTTTATCTCTCTCACTCTCTGGTAAATAACCAATTCTTAGTATCTAACAGTATTCTTTACACTTATCTACTACCTCATATATATGCACTCAGATGTCTGTTTCTATTCATTAATTGATTTGCATTCACGTAATTACTGTCAATTTTTTTTGTAAAATTTTAAATTAAAATATCTGAATAACAGCTGTTCATTTAAGTAACCATTTTTATTTTATTTTTTCTTGATTTAAATGGACAAATACAAAATTTTAAAGGAAATATGCTGCAGTATCTATATTCTAATATAACCAGATATGTTCATCTATTTCCATTCGGTACCATTTAATTTGGTGAAATTTCAAAATTTTTCAATAGTGAATGTACTGAACTATGATGTAAAAATAAAAAAAAACAAAAAACTATGATTGGTGTCATGTGTTTCATTGAAGTATATTAATGTTTCATTGTGGAAATTTATTTATTTTATTTTTTTTTTATTTATTTATTTATTTTTTGGGTTAACACATGGTTTGCATAAAAACAGTATAAACTATATACACTGAGTAGCCACTTTATTAGAAACACCTGGAAAAGCATACTACAGGGATGCTGGTCTATGCCAACTCAATAGCTTCTTGTAGTTTTTGATGATGAAAATTAGATGGTTCCAGCTCTCTCTTCCAAAGAGCTCATTCAACTTCATCTCATAGGTGCTCGATTGATTAAGATCTAGTGAGTAAGGAGGCCACCACTGTAGGCTAAATTTGCTCTCATGTTTCTGGAACCAATTCTGTACATTTTTGCTCTTATGACATGGCACATTACAATGTTGCAAGAACCTAGATGGATACATTTCAGCCTACAAGGGATGCTCCATGTCAGATACAATTTCCAGATAATCTGTGTCCAGCAAACTTCTTGATATCAGTGATGCTGGATCCAGCAAGCTTCTTGATATCAGTGATGCTGGATCCAGCATCAGTGCACAGTACAAAAATGTGCACTGATGCTGGCACAAAATGCACAGCACAAAAACTGCTACTATCAACTACCTTGGCGATACCAAGGTAATACTGGTCCATGGACTCATGCTGTTTTTGCTATATTCTGGTTCTCCTAAAGCGAACCAAAAAGAACTGGAATTCAGCAAACTAGATGCTATTTTTTTTAGTCCTCCACTGTATTGTGTTAGTGTTCCTGGGCCCACTTTCACCTTACCTTCTTGTTTTTTGCGCAGGAATGGAATATGGGACAGCCATCAAAACCTCACCCATGATGAATTTTAAATTTTCTGTTTATACTCTGGGACAGCCAAACGGTTAGAGGAGTTTACAAGATACACAGAATACAAGAAACAGCACTGTATTCAGCAGTCACGGGCTTGAACCCCGGTCACTCAAGGCACGTGTACTTATGTACCCACACGCCTGACCACTAGGCTACAGCGGCAAGATGAGTTGTGCATTCTGAAATGTCTCATTTGGTAACCATTATTTTACTGGGTTGTTATTTGACTGACATTGTTCTTTCTATTATCCTGCACAAGTCTCTATTGGCCTCTAACATCAACAAGCTGTTTCTGACCACAGGATTGCCATTGATGATATTATTTAGTTATTGGGCAAATCTCAGTACACCTCAGATACAGCCTGAGATGAAAACCCACGAAAGTTGCAGTTTATGAGTTATTCATTCTAGTGTATCTGTGCTGACTACCTTGCCATATTCAAAGTTATTTAAATCTTTCATGTTACCCATTCTCCTCTCACACTGAATTGCATTCATTCACCATCTGTACATATCTACCCACTTGCTTTATATTGCATGGTATGAACATGTGATGCTGTTACTGAAGGAATGCTCCATTTCACAAAAATGGCAAGTATACTAATAAAGTGGCCACTCTTTGTACATATCAGTTTTTTTTTTTTTTTTTTCATCTCAACTACAGCTGTTTTATAACTACAGCTGAAATTAAACATGCAGTAGTAATCTGATCACTTTATGCAGTCTAGCCCAATTTTATAATAGTTGTAGGTAAATTGAAAAGATTGCAAAAATGCATCATAAGAAAATCTCCCATAAGTGACTGTGCATGAAATATTTAATGTCATTATCAATAGCATCATCTGGATGTTGGGTGTAAGATGATTCAATACATGATTGTTTCTCTAAATGTTGGTGACAATGCAGTGTACCGAATTAAATTTAGTATACTATTAAACTATCTTCACTTTAAATTCTCACATTAATCCAGTAAGGGTATGATGAAAATTTAAGTGTGCAAATAGCATAAGCAGTCCCAAAGGGCAAGCCACTGCAACAGACAGTGCAATGCACTTGGACCTCTGTATTCAAAAGAGGGCCACCAAATCTCAGCAGGAAGCCAACCCTCCTTGATATACTTTATCCCTTTATTAATTGTTATGCCTGCATTTCCCTCTCCACCTCCCCTTAAACATAGAACTAGCCTAGCAACAGAAGTATTTAAGATTATGGCACAAATGGCCACGTGGTGTAAGGAAGCCTATGGCTTATGCTGCATCAGCCAAAAAAAAAAAACCGATGAATAAAATAATAAGAAAATTTAAAAAAATAAATATTAATAAAAGAAAAGAAAATAGACAATCTACGCATTTCCCTCCTCCTGTAGGTAACTATTCAGCTGACCTTTGGATTTCCCCAAACTGTCAGCCTCCACCACCCATGTAGGTAACTTATTCCAGTAATTTATAACTTGCTGACTAAAATAAAACTTCCCGCAATCCAGTCTAAATCCTCCCCCCCCCCCTAAATTGAATTTATTGTCCCTAGTTCTAGAATCATTTATAACTGCAAAAATTTCGTCTTCATTCATTTTAGCCTTTCAGAGCCTTAAACACCTCAATCAGGTCTCCTCTAAGGTGCCTAGTTTCCAAGCACTGCAACCCACATATTCGAAGTATTTCCTCATATGAATGCCCTTTTGTCAATCTCACCAGGCGAGTTACCCAAATTTGGACCCATTCAAGAAGCTCAATGTCTTTCTTTAGGTGCAGTCTCCCTACTTAAACACAGTATTCCAAGTGTCATACAACAACCTTATCAGCCTTATATAATGGGATTACGATGTCCTTATCTCTACTAGAAATTGTTCGATAAATCATTGATAGGACACCATGTCCTTACTTACAACCTGTCTACAATGCTCGGAGAACTTCGTGTCTGACCATATTGTTAATACCCAAGTCCCTTTCCTCCACTACTGGCTTTAAACTCCACCAAGTTATTTTGGGGTTACTGTTCTCCAGGTGCAATACCTTACACTTTGCTAGATTAAAGCATAGCTGTCATTTTTCTGACCATTCCTGAAGTCTATCTAGGTCACTCTTAAGTTTTTAGAATGCTTCCAACAACTTCAACCAATTTTTTAGAATTGCAGGAGTATTTCAACGCTAGTCGAAATCAAATCAAATTTATGACCTTTATCTGAATTAGATTAAGATCACGAAGAGACATTCCAATCTCAGAGAAGACCTAGTACTCAGTCTTTGGTGTGAAGGCTTAGACTTTTGTTCAACTTGGACACCAAAGCCATTATCCATGGTGCTGTCTTAATTCCTGTTTGCTTAGACAAAATAGATTATTCATAGTTTGCCACATGTTTGCTAAGAGAGACCACCTTCTGGCTGATGAGAAGGCAGTAAGTTTTGAAACAATTGTCCTAGCAGGGTCTAAGATTTTTAAATGTGTAGTGGATACTATAAAATTTTTAAAAAATATTTCAACTTAGACAGCACTGTGGATGACGTTATATGTCTCTAAGTCTTTACACTGCTCGTCATGGACTAATGTTATTAGTGGAGTCCCTCAGGGCTCAGTGTTGGGTCCATTATTGTTTTCTGTATTCATAAATGATATTGATGATGGTATATCAAGCTTAATGTCAATGTTTGCAGACGATACAAAGGTAGGCAGGGTTGTCAAGGACACTACTGACACTATGCTGCTGCAACAGGATCTGGAAAGGTTGGGCAGATGGGCTGAGAGGTGGCAAATGAAGTTTAACATTGACAAATGTAAAGTACTACACATGGGAAACAGCAACCCCAGAGCAACGTATCAACTCTGTGGTACTACACTGACAGTGGTAGAGAATGAAAGGGACCTGAGGGTGGTTGTGCAGGCAGATATGAAGTTCTCTGAGCAGTGCAGACGGGCTGCAAGAGTAGCTCATGGTGTATTGTCAATGATATATAGGAATTTTTCTAGCAGAGATAAGGAGGTGATTATTCCCTTGTATAAGGCAATGGTCAGGCCACACCTAGAGTACTGTATACAGGTCTGGAGGCCTCATTTCAAGAAGGATGTAGAGCTGCGGGAACGAGTACAGAGAAGGGCAACAAGATTAGTGAATGGAACAAAGGGGTGCTCTTACGAAGAAAGGCTTAAGTTTTGCAAATTACAGTGTCTGGAGACTAGGCACCAGCGAGGTGATCTGATAGAGGTGTATAAGGCCTTGAATGGTTTGAGCATGCTCAGTGCTGATGGGATTCTTCCTCTCGCTCAGAATAATCACCTGAGAGGGCATAAATTCAAATTGAGGAAAGACAGATGTAGGATAGATGTGCAGAAATTTGCCTTTAGCCAGCGGGTGGTTGGTTGGTGAAACAGACTTCCATCCCTTGTCGTGGAAGTTGATAGCCTAAATAAGTTTAAGGCTCAGCTGGACAGGTATTTTGAACGAACAGAGGGGTGAAGTGGAAGTGGTTTCTTTTTTTTTTTTTTTTAATTTTTTTATTTAATTATTATTTTATTTTTATTTATTTATTTTTTTTTTTTTGGCTGATGCTGCATAAGCTTGCTTTCTTGCATCAAATGCCTCTACTAATGCTAATGCTAATGCTAAAGTCGAGAATAAGCCCAAGCCTTGCCCATATACTTGGTGTTTAAAGCCTCTCTATGATCAAAATTATCTATGATTCAAGTAAAGGGTACAATTTTGATTTAATTCTACACTTGCTGGAAAGACGTTGCTGCTGCTCAAGAACACTAATTTGAAGAAAACATTGATTTAAATATATATACATTCACTCATTTTGGGGGGAAAAAATCCTTCTGGGAACTCTTTGAATGTGCTTTATATAATGGCTTGGTATGTCACATAACATATAAATTAAATTAGAAATATAATATATAAATTATTTAAACTTTTTTCTACTGAGCCTCTACAAAGCCTAATATACAGCAGTGTAATATAACAATTAGCAGGTAATGTTTGTGGTATACCTAAATGCATAAATGTACTTAGTTTACTTAACTCCATTAAATTTTTTTTTAAATATAACAATGTTTTCTACCTTGTGTCAATATGATTTTAATACTACTAATAAAAAAGAATAACACTCCCCCTGCCTTTTTTTTTTTTTTTGAAAAGAACTTTTGTCATTTCAATTTCAGCCAGGAATATTAAAAAGACTTACTTTTCCCTTAATATTAAAGTAATCCCACCCACACACACACATGCATGTGAATCTTTCTCAATCAGACTAATTTAAAAAAGTATGTCTGGTAACATGAAAGCCGTGAGTAAGACTTTTGAGATAGTTAACTCATTGGCACTTAACTGAGAATCATTTTGATCTCATTTTTTTTTTTCTGCACTCCCAAACTATTACTCATCCAGCTCTTACATTTCTCACTTCTCTTCAAGAAATTTTTCCTTAGTCTCTGAATAAAAAAAGAAAAATCAAAGAATTATTTTTTTTTATATACTGTCAAAATGATCCTCATATAGTAGTAGTAATAGTGACAAAAGATGCAAGAAAGCAAGCTTATCCAGCATCACCAGAAAAAAAAAAAAAAAAAAAACGAACACTTCTCATTTTGCTTGTCTATCCCCACTAACAGTTTATCTATCTAGTTCTTCCTTGAATTCATTTAAACTACCCACTACACCAGATGGGAATTTGTTCCAACAGTCAACCATCCTCTGGCAGAGGTAAAATTTATGAAGAATCTTACCTGCAACCATCCTTCCTCAATTCAAATTATGAACTTAAATGAATTTAAATTTATGCCCCCCCCCTTGTGTGTAGTCTGAGCAAGAAGGAAGCTTTGAGCTTACTCCATCCATTCAAGGCATTAAACACCTCACTCAGATCACCTCACAGGTACGTACTCAGGCTCCTGTAGCAACTTATAAAACTGAAGCTTTTCCTGGTAAGATCACCCTTTTGCTCCCCTCACCAACGTTGTTGCTCTTCTCAGCACCCATTCCAACATGTCCATATCCTTCCGAAAATGAGGCTGTATGCAGTACTCAACATGTGGCCTAACCATAACTTTATACAATGGGATAATCACCTCCTTATCCCTGCTGGCAAAATTCCTCTGTATCATTGACAAATGGTTGTGGCTATGGATTCAAATGCCAACTCACCCCTGTGGGGCAGTGGTTATTCTGATGAAAGAGGATCAATACTAGAGGAATGCCTTGCCACAACTGGGGCAGAGGTGGTAAATATTCCTGGGCACAAACCGGCGTATTCTACCATGCATGAACAGTCTTATATTGATATCACAATTGCTACGGCATCTATGTTAAGAAAAATTAAAAATTGGAGTGTATACGAGGATTATACCACAAGTGACCATAACAGCATCCTCTTTGCAATTGATGGTAAAGATGAAAGTAGATTTTATTATGATGTTGAAAGATATAACATTAAGAATGTTAGAGATGTTGCATAGTCAGAATTTGAGTTGGAATACAGAGACAGGGTGAACTTGGTGGATTGGTCGAGCCTGACATCTGGACAATATGTGGAAAAATTAACTGGATTATTGCAAGAATTGTGTTATAAATATATGAAGAAAAGAAGAAGTGTGAATCGTCCTGTGTTTTGGTGGACATATGAGTCGAGTCAGATGAGGAAAGAAGTTTTTAGGAAAAGACTGTGACAAAGTGATGATCATGATTTAAGTGAAACTGTTAAAGAACAATATAGAACATTAAGACATACCTATACTCATGCTGTCAGCAGTGCCAAGATTGTAAAATGGAAGAAGTTTGTGAGTGAGCAGGGATCCAGAGACCCCTGGAATTCAATTTATAAAGTTTTAAACAATAAAAGAAGCCTCTCAGATGTATCATATACAATTGGGCAAGGATATGACGAAACCCTGACATGGGGAGAATCTGTGGACAGGATATTGGATAGTCTCTTTCCGGAAGATGTGGAAGGTCTAAGTGAAATACAAGAACAAATGAAGCAACAAAATAGGGAATATAATAGTAACGAGATTGAGGAGGAATTTACCTCCAGTGAAGTGGCAGAGGCAGTGGACCGGGCAAGGAGTGGCAAATCGCCGGGCCTAGATAAATTAGAGGTTGTAGTAATAAAAAGAACCTATAAAATATGTCCTAATGTATATGAAAACATGTATAATAAGTGTCTAGATGAAGGAGTTTTTCCCCCAGGCTGGAAGATTGCAAAGGTTAAATTATTAGTTAAAGATGTAGACCGAATGTTAAATGAAACTGGGGCATATCGTCCTATTGCCCTTCTGTCTGTATTAGGAAAAATATATGAACGGGTAATAATAAACCGGTTAATGATTATATATGAAAGACTTAATGAAAAATATATGAAAGACTTAATGAAAAATATATGAAATGATTATATATGAAAGGCTTAATGTCGACAAGTCAGTACGGTTTTAAAAAAGATAGCACGACTGAAGATGCCGCCTGTAAACTGGTGCAGAATGTTGAGGGCAGTGGGATGAGATATGTCCTAGGTATATTTATTGATTTTAAAGGTGCATTCGACCGGCTTTGGTGGGATAGAATACTGTACAGAATAAGACATACTGGATGTTCTGATAAGTTATATAGAGTTTTTAAAGATTATGTTTTAAGATAGGAAAGTGTTAATCAGAACTAAATATATACAAATTGATAAGAATGTATGCAGGGGATGTCCACAAAGCTCGGTGATTGGACCCTTTGCCTGGAACATCGTTTTCGATGAGTTTTTAAGTTCAGAGGTTCCAGGTATAACCAAGATAGCATATGCAGATGATCTGGTCATATTAACTGAAGGTAATGCAAGATCTCAAATTGAAGACAAAGCTGGAGAAGTGTTAAATGATCTTGCAGATTGGACCAGAAAATATAAACTTGAAATATCACGTGAGAAATCAGCACAGATGCTACTGAAAGGAAAATTAAGTCAAAATCGGGTCCCTGTTGTGAGGCTTCTGGGTGATGCGGTTCAATACGTGAAAGTAATGAAATATTTAGGCCTGAAATTAGAGAAACGTCTGTTCTTTACTGAACATGTACGTTACCTAAAAGAAAAGATAAGAACTCTCTATGCAAAGCTTCAGAGGGTTATAAGGGTGGACTGGGGCATAAAGGGCCATTCCATAAATTTACTCTGTCCCCATAGTAACCCATACCTCCGGAGCTTGGGTTCATAGAGTGTCTATGGTCAAAATTCAAAAATATTTATTACAAGCACAAAGATTTTGACTTTTAGGCATTACTAGAGCTTGTTGAACTGTCTCCACAGAGGCCTTACAGGTTATCTCTGGGAAGATTCCTGTTCAGTATCATATCCTGTTGTCTGGGCTGTTATATTTCACAAAAAGAAATATAAGAAACGTAATTATGGGAATAACTTCTTGCCCTGATAATGTTAAAATTTATAGTAGAGTGGATGTGAAACAAGAAAAAGTGAGAATATTACAAGAAATAATGGTGAAATGGCAGGAAAGTTGGAACAGCTCAGACAAGGGACGACAAACGTATTTGTTTCTACCTAAGGTAGACATTGTCAACAAGAAAAAGGTATGGCTGCAATTCAGGTTGCATGCCACCTTCTTATTAACTGGACACTGACTTGCCATGGGATTATACCAATTGGGGCTCAAAGATAATAAGCTATGTATTGTAGTTGCCATGAAACTTCTGAACATATTGTGATGGACTGTATAAATTATGAAGATTTTAGAAATGAATTAAGACTATCCACAGGTATTCTGGAGAGGGAGACCTTGCATGTCCTGTTTGCGGATAAAAGGATGTTTGCCTATTTTAATAGATATGTAGAAAAAGTCTTTAAGAGGAGACATAATCTATATGGTAGAGGCCCGCCTCCTAGTGGCAGGGATGGAAACTCTCCTAATTAAGATCTGTGAACTCTGTTAAAACAAGATCTTTCTTACGGGAAGCTAAATGGCCATAAATAATTTAATTGAGTTAATAGTTAATGTTGCATTATTTTAAATTATTTTAATTAAATTGAATTCTTTAGGCTCCGACGTAAACACCCTTCAAGACCTAAGCCATGGATAGGCTTCAGCCTAGGGAATGGTGGCTCGAAGGAGATCTAAAATGGAATGTATTATTGACAAAACTCCATGAAATTTTCACCTCCTTGTCCCTGCTGGCAAAATTCCTCTGTATCATTGACAAAACTCCATGAAATTTTCTTGGCAGTCTCTTTGCACTCCTCTGAAAACTTCATATGTGGCTGCACAATTTCCCAGATCTTTCTCATTCTCCACTACGATATAGTTAGTATGTTAATCTGCAATTAATACTCCCCATATGAAGTACCGTGCATTTGTCAATATTAAACTTCAATTACCACTTCTCAGCTCATCTGCTTAATTTGTCTAGATCTTGTTATAGTAGCATACCCTGATTATTGTGATTAACTACTCTTTGTAAGGAAACTTGCACATTAAGCCTGATATGCCTTCATCAATAACATTGCTAAATATAGAAAATAAAAATGGTTCCAGCACTGAACCAGGGACCCCACTAATAACATTACTCCAAGAAGTATAAGCCCATTTATAATCATTCTCTGACATTTCCATTCAGGCATCCCTTTATTCACAGCAGCAGCTTTCTCTTAATGCCACACTGCTGCTCCAATTTGTATAAATGGCTTTTATGTGCAACAGTGTGCTGCACATAAAAGCCAGACAAGATCACCGCTTAATGAATCCATGCTGTAACTGCAGTATAATTGCATTCCTGTCAAATTTATCCTGCATTAGATCTTTAACCAGTAACTCCGTTATTTTCCCTGAAACAAAATCCAAGACAACAGGTCTGTAATTACTCATGTCTCACTTTGATCCTCTTCCTTTATGAATTGGGGATACATTTGCACATATTCTGTCCAGAGGGATGACCCCTGAATAGGATGCTCTCATAATCATTGCAAAATTTTTGCTTAGCTCTTTTGCTGCCTCTTTTAATATAACTGGATAGATTCCATCCAACCCAGGTGCCTTTTTTATATTTAGTTTCAACAATTTTCCTTCCCCTTTTTTCTCAGTTGTCATAACCTCATCATTTTGTCCATAACATCAATAGTTAATCAATTCATATCCAGTGGAGACCAAGGTGATTTCAACCCCTTCCTCCCTCCTACTGTTTATGTAAGTAATGAAGTTTACGCTGCTTTTCTTTGCATTCCTTGCCAAAGACCACGTAATCTGCCTTAACTTGCCTAACCTCTTTTGTGATTTGGTTACAGACTAGTTTATATATACTTTAGGCATCTGGATTACCTGATAATTTATATGCATCCCATGCATTTTCTTTACTATTTTCTTGAATGCTTTCCATTTAGATTTTGCTGTTTGTAACTTTATCAGTTGATCCCAGTGTATGGCCTTTAAAAACTGTGAGACCAATGTAGTCACCTTTATGAAATAAAAAGCCCTCGCCTTTGACAGTGGTTACATCTGTAAATCCCACACAAATACATTGTGTTCACTGCCACCTAGTGGGTCTTTTATCTGCAGACATCACAAGTATTGCTTTCCCTCATTAACTCTCTGATATGCTGGTGCAGAAACAATAATTCAATAAATACAGTCTTGCTACTGTGTGAGTGACCAACCCACAAGACATTTATCTGGTCAATATCTGGAAAGTTAATATCCCCCCCCCATTATAAGACATTGTGTAATTATTATGATATTGATGAAGGTATATCAGGCTTTAATGTTCAAGTTTGCAGATGATATGCAGGTTGGCAGGGTGCTTAATGACACTAATGATAGTATGCTACTGCAGCAAGATCTAGAAAAATTTGGCAGTTGGGTTGAGAAATGGCAGATAAGGTTTAACATTGACAAATGTAAAGTATTGCATAAGAGTAGCAGTAATACCAGATTAATATAGTGTGTGGTACTACACTGAGGGTAGTGGAAAATGAAAGGGATCTGGGGGTAACCGTGAAGTCAGATATTAAGTTCTCTGAGCAGTGCATACAGACTGCCAGGCCAGCACATGGGGTTTTGTCTATGATATACTGGAATTTTCCTAGCAGGGATAAGGAGATGATTATTCCATTGCATATGGCAATGGTCAGATCACGTCTTGAGTGATACATACAGGTCTGGAAGCCTCATTTTAGGAAGAATATAGGGCTGCTATAGTAGGTACAGAGAAGGGCAATGAGACTGGTAAGGAGAACAAAGGGCTGCTCTTACCAAGAAACGCTTCAGTTCTGCAAATTTCAGCATCTGGAGACTAAGCACCTGCAAGGTCATCTGATTGAGGTGTTTAAGGCTTTGAATGGATTGAACAAGCTCACTTCTGATGGAATTCTACTCCTTACTATGAGGGGGCACTATTTTCAAATTGATGAATGATAGTTGCAGAATAGATGTGTAGAAGTTTGCCGTTAGCCAACAGGTTGTTGATTGCTAGAACAAATTTCCATTTGATGTTGTGGAAGTGGATAGCCTGAATAAATTCAAGGAAGAACTAGACAAACTGTTGGATGGGATGGATAGGTGAAATGGGGAGTTTTTTTTTTTTTTTTTTTTGCTGATGCTGTATAAGTTTGCTGTCTTGCATCATCTGCCACCAATAATACCACTTGTGTTTTACTGGCCCACTCTATATGTCTATACAATTGTTCATTATATTCGTTACAGTCACTAGGCCTATAACACACTCTTACCCTCATTTTTGTTTTCCCAGTGCTTATGTCACACCAAACTGACTGAATGTTGCACAGCACTTGCATCCACTATCCTAGATTTTATGTGCTTCTTAACTAACAACATAATCCTCTGCCCTTTCTATACATATTGTTCTCACCATGTTCTAATTCTGAATCCCATATATCTGAGTAACACCATGTCTTTGATATCCCCACAATGTCTGCATTTGATGATTTAATCAGTACTTTAATTTAATCATCAAATTTATTTACTATTCTCCTAGAATTAGTGTACATACAAATATACCTGTAACTTGTTTTTACTCTTAGTAACTCTAACACAGCCCATGTATTTGCTTATACCACAAGGATCTCCAGCAAGTCTTGAAATTTGCAACACCTTGCTTTTCAGGCTGCTGCATTTTCTAATGGAAGCAGTAAGAATTGCTTTCACCTCTGCCTGCAGCTTTAGTTAATCTGTTAGTCTCTGTATCCCCCCAGGCTAGCAGATTTCTGACCCATCTGGCAGTTTCTCGATAGCAATAGCAGTTATTCTTGCACCATTTCGATTTAAGTGTATCCCATCACAGTAGAAACAGTCTGTTCTGTTAGCAAGTACAGACCATACTGAGAAAAATTCTATCCCATGAACTTTGCTCAGTCTCTCCAGGACCAAATTGATTGATAAGGTTCTCATCACGTACTCCGTCCTATTATGTCTGGGCAGGATTTCAGTCCTAACTTGCAGCTTTTTCTCAACACTGTTCAGTACTTGTTAATTAAACTTCTTAGATCTCCTACACTTAATATCATTAATTATGTGTACAACAGTATCACAATTTGTGCCCTTAAAGACAGGTATACCCTGGTCCTGTTTCACCTGTCCTTTTTTGCACAGGATATTTTCTACTTCTCTGTCAGTTGGCACCAACTATAGTTACTTCCTGTGGGATGAAGGACCTCTCTTGTGGAGGCTGTCTTTGTGTTGTCTGATGCTGGAGCATGGGTTCAAGCTTTGGGCTGGATGGCTAAGGGCATCAACCCTATTCTTCAAGCCCCCATATAATCCCATTAGAATGCCGAATTTGCATTTAACCTTCTTGTGCTATTTGCAGTGAACACCCACAAAGACATCCACTATGGCTGTATAATGCTTGCTAGATGTAGCTCTGCAAAAAGAGCAGAAGTAACATACATAACATAATCCTGATTCATAGGAGAACTGCCTTTGGAATTTCCCCCAAACCAAACTATTCCCACAATTTGAGATATTTGCTTTGCTGCTATAGTCTGAGGCATGATGTTAACCTAAATTTAATTTAAAAAACCAGTACAAACTACTCCCTTTACCTATGTAATTTCATGTTAGTTATAGTTCATTAAATGTGGTCATTAAAGAAATTAGTGCTCTTGCATTCACAGAGTGAAACTATTATGGTGCCTTATCGAAAATGGTTAGGACAATCAGCTACCCTAATAAAAATTTATTCTGTGCTTTGAGTGACATTCGATCTTAATTTTATTTTCAAAATGTACATAATTCAACTTTATGCAGCTTGTGTAGGAAGAGACAAGACCTTAATCAACCTGCTGCCTCAACAGTATAGGGAAAATTGGATTTCTTGTTCCATTTTATACATATGCCCACTCATAACTTGTCAAGAGTAAGAGTTTTGATTGTTGGTTATATGTACTGTGCTTCTAGGTGTAGCTCAAATTACTGACAATTAAAACACTGAAAATCAAAATGTCAGCAGTTCAAAACTGATAGGATTAAAATGCCAACAGGTCATTTTACCAACAACTTTTAATAGGGCAGATTTATGCACAGGCGCATAAGGCACTAGCTGTAGATTTGCAAGAAATGGTTCAAAGCCCCCCCCCCCCCACAGAAAGGTTTCTGTATGAGAGGATCCACCTATTAAAAAGCCTTTGGGTCCTGCCTAAATCCATCCCTGGTTATAGTACTAATTAGTTACATTGTCATTATATAAAATGTAAATATTATATCCTGTCAATTTTTTGCTGGAAGTTTTTGTGACAAGTCAGTGAGGGCGACATTGGTGTTCCTCTCAATCCTCTGCCATTCATAAAACCACAGGCACCCCCCCCCACAAGATCCCCCAAATCAGACTATTTCAACAGTGATGAAACTATAAATTCTGTCAATGCAACCCGTACAATACAGCCCAGGAATGACACTCTCAATTTTGAAAGCAGTAGAGATTAATAAAGAACTTAGTTTATTGAAACTAATATCATTAAAGATTGATTTTCAAAGAAAATAGATGCACAGGATGGTAGCTCCTCCAACTTGCACTGCCAGTAATTTATAATAAGAGCTAAAACTCCCACTTTCAATAAATTAGTAAGACCCTTTTTCTTGCCAGTCACAATTATAAAATACTAGTGCAGATAGCTACAGAAACAATATCAGAAACATCAAAACAGGTTGATGGATGGCCAGTTGATCAGTGGTATGCCACAACATTAATAGCAGACTTTACCTTAACTGTTTTATACATATGGTAAAAAATGTTAGTGCAGTTCCACCAATGTTGTGCTGTCAAGGTTATTTGTATGTGATACAATCCATTGATGTGTTACAGATTCAGATATTTAATTCACTCATAGTAAAAGCTGTATAACTTTAATGAATAAATTTTGTAAATATGTGGACTTTGTTTTGGTGGCCAGCTAACTTTTTATTTTAATTCTTAAGACCAAAGCATGTTTCCTTATGGTAGTCAAACGTCTGCTGGGTCCAAACAAAATTCATAGATAGCAAGTTTCCGGCTGTTTTTGGAAGTGTTAAGTTAAATATTATTTAAGTTCAACTTCAATTTAATCATATTTGTAGAAACAGTTTATCATTCAATAGTGTTATTAGGAGAACAATTTGTTTGAAATGAATCAATTTTGCAAAACATTTTTAGTCCTTCTCAGTATCATTAAAGATAAAATTTTCCAATGTCAGTTCCTCTTTCGTTATTATGAAAGAAAGGATTGATGTGTGATGGTTCCTTGATTGGGGAACTAAGAAATGTATAGTGAACCTTGCAATCTAACAAATTATCCCAAATCATGCTTTCCATTTTAACAGTTCCTTATAGAAATGCTGTGTGTGTGTGAGAGAATATTCAGCCAAGTGAGCAAAAAAAAAAAAAAAAAATCTGTTCAGATATTATCTTTCTGATGAAGCTTTGGAAGTGCTCTTCACAGCCAAGTCTAGATAGCAGTGCTGCTGTTATAAACAAAACTTTGATTCAACATTTCTGAATAGGAAGGATAAGGATTCAACATTTAGGAAGGATAGGGAAGATAGACGGGGTGATGGGGTCATGCTTCATATCAAAAGCAGCCTGAGCACAACGAAAGCTTTACCGGATTCAGACATTTTGCATGCTAGTATAGAATCTGTATGGTGTGAGATTGTTGTAAGTAAATGTATAATGAAAGTGGGAGTAATCTACAGGCCAGGTGATTGTGAAGATTATGATGAGAGCCACTATATGCAAATGGAATGGGCAAGTAAGTGTGAATATCTTATTATGGGTGATTTTAATTTGCTTCTAATTGATTGCAGCAAATGGGAAGGAAATTCCATATGGAGAACAAAATATTTAAATCAACTAGATGATTGCTATTTGTATCAACATGTAAGGGAAAGTACTAGGGAAAAGAATACTCTAGACCTTATCATCACCCATGAACCAGATGACATAATAGGGCTGGCGGTACAGGAACCAGTAGCAGGAAGTGATTACAGAGTTCTGTCGTGGACGATGAAGAGAGAGGTAGCAATAAGAAAGGCAAAGGAATGGGTTATAATTTCCGGAAAGGAAATTACTATGGCTTAAGATGCTTCATGGCCTCTATTAACTGGGTAGATATCTCACAGAGAGCGAATACAATTGAATTATGGTATACCTTTAAAACATTAATCACAGAAGCCTTGAATGCTTATATACCATTAAAAAAATACTCCATGAGGAGAATTCCAAGTTGAATGAATAATGAAGTTGCTAGATTACTGGAACAGAAAAAGATGGTATGGAAAAGTTACAGAGCGATAAAAAGTACTGAAGCTTATAACAGCTACAAATTGATCTGTAATAGTGCCACAGGTTAGGCTAGCAAAGGTAGATTATGAGAAATTGCTGACAAAGAGAATAAAGAAAGGGGATAAGGAATTCTTCACATATATAAATGCAAAGAAGAGAAGGAAGGACAAACCAGATCGGACTCTTATCGGGCTTGGGATAGTATTAGATAGCCCAGCTGAAGTTGCAGATGAACTCAACAGTTACTTTACACCAATATTTACAGATGAAAAACCTTTTAAGTCAATGAGAAATTATGGGAGTGAAGTTGAAAAAAATGTAATTAATCATGTTGAAATTTCACATGTTTATTTAATGAAAAAAACTTTCATTAAACACAGGTAAATGCCATCAACCCCAGGAGCCTTACCAGCCTCTACGCAGGCTGCTGGGGTTATGGCATATACTCTATAATCTTAAGGGGGGGGGGGTGGCAGTGAGTGCATTGAATCATTGAGGCTAATTATGAGAGTATCACTGAACTCGGGACTGATTCTGTTGGATTGGAAAAGTGCCAATGTATCTCCAATACATAAGGGCGGTTCTAAGAGTGAAGTGGGAAATTATCGGCCAGTTAGTCTAACTTCAGTAGTAGGGAAAATCATGGAGACAATGATCAAGGGTGGAATTCAGGATCATTTAAATAGAAATAGAATTCTGAAAGATACTCAGCATGGTTTTGTAAAGGGAAAATCATGTTTAACTAATCTGGTTAGCTATTTTGACAGGGTCACTCAAGGGCTGAACTTAAGGAATAATTTCAACATTGTTTATTTGGATTTCAGCAAAGCATTTGACTCAGTCCCACATGAGCAGTTATTTTATAAGCTGGAATAGGTCGGAATCACAGGGAAAATCTTTAGATGGATGGCTTCAGGGCAGGAGGCAGAGAGTTTGATTGGGATGATGTAAGAAGTGGGGTTCTCCAAGGATCAGTATTAGGACCACTGTTATCTTTGATTTTCATCAATGAAAGGATAGAGGGCATGATGTCTAAATTTGCAGATGATGTAAAGATTGGTAGAGTAGATAATGATCATTGCCAAGCAGAGCTTCTTCAGAGTGACCTAGGTAGACTTCAGGAATGGTCAAAAAAATGGCAGCTATGCTTTAATCCAGCAAAGTGTAAGGTATTACACCTGGGGAATAGTAACCCCAAAATACTTATACAATTGACAGAGTTGAACTAAAGCCAGTAGTGGAGGAAAGGGACTTGATATTATGATACGGTCAGATATGAAGTTCACCGAGAATTGTAGACTGGTTGTAAGGAAGGCCCATGGTGTCCGATCGATGATTTATCGAACAATTGCGAGTAGAGATAAGGATGTCAATCCCATTATATAAGGCTATTGTTAGACCACACTTGGAATACTGTGTTCAAGTATGGAGACTGCACCTAAAGAAAGACATTGGGCTTCTTGAATGAGTTCAAAGATGGGTAACTTGCCTGGTGAGATCGGAAAAAGGGCGTCCATGTGAGGAAAGACTTTGAATATGTAGATTGCAGAGCTTGGAAACTAGGCACCTTGGAGGAGACTTGATTGCGGGGTTTAAGGCTCTGCGAGGCATGAGTAAAATGAATAAGGACAAAATTTTCATGGTTATAAATGATTCCCGAACAAGGGGCCATAATTTCAAGTTACAGTGGGGGAGATGTTTAAACTGGATTGCAGGAAGTTTTATTTTAGCTAGCGAGTTATAAATTACTGGAATAAGTTACCTACATGGCTGGTAGAGGCCGACAGTTTAGTTATTCAAAGGTCAGCTGGATAATTGTCTACAGGAGGAAGGAAACACATAAGTTGTCTATTTCCTTTTCTCTTATTATTTTTTTATTATCATTATTTTTTTTATTATTTTATTTTATTTATTTTTGTTATTTTATTTTATAATTATTTTTTTGGCTGGTGCAGCATAAGCCATAGTCTTCCTTGCACCAGGTAGCCATTGCTAATACTAAAACTGAGACATCTGCAATAGTGTATTTCTTGAAGAATTACAACCCAGGGGGCTCACATCTGGTGAGTATAGACATGGCACACCCAGGTGCTGAGCTGGATATCATCATTCTTCTCTTTCTTGATAATTCTCTTCTACTTCTGACTCTTGTTCTCTCTCTCTCTCTCTCTCTCTCTCTCTCTCTCTCTCAAGCTAACTCAGAATTTTTTTTTTTTTTTTTGGCTGGTGCAGCAAAAGCCTGATAATAATAATTAGTTGATGCCAACAGAAAAATCCAAACAGAAATCTGCAGACAGAAAAATAATCGTTAAACCAATGTTTAAAAGTATACTCTACTGGTATATCCTATGGTGAATTTTAATATAATATGTGTATGTTGTCAGTGAAACAAGTGCAGTGCTGACTTTAAACACCCTAGTGTTTCTAGTGCAGTGCTGACTTTAAACACCCTCCATATTTTTATTCTTCTTCTTTTAGTCAGAGAAAATGCTTTCCTCCTGCTTTTAGTAACCCAATCTCCAGCTTTTCAAAAGTCCAAAGTTGGCACTATGCAACCATACCAAACCAGCTGTCAGTCTGCCTCTTCAGGGCCCCTCCCATGGTGGTGGATCTGGTAGTATAATTGTATCACCATTGTATTTTAGCTATTCTTTCATGATCAATACTACACAGGGAAGACTCTGCCAATCAAAACCTGTAGTGTACTGTATGGTACAAGGTCTGGACCAGAGTGTGGCAGGCACCAAAGTCCATTAATTGAGCTGCGCATATGGGTCACTATCAGTGGCGTAGCTACCCTTTTTCAGGCCCGGAGGCAAAGAACATGTTCGGGCCCCTAATTAATTAATGAAAATTGCTAAAAAAAGAGAAGCAAAAATATAAACATGAGAAGATTAAAAAAATTGAAACCATTAATAATTCCTCTTCTGCCTCTGTAGACACTGTAATAAATATAATGAATACATTTTTGAAGGTATAAATGATGTATTAAAAAATAAATACCGAATTTATATCAAACCCTATTTTTTATTTTTGTAAAACAAAACCCAATAGCTTTAATTACAGATTAAGATCAACAGATATATGTACATACAAAATGATCAGTGAAAAAAATTTACTGTATATCTACAAAGTAAATGAATAATATCTATAAATAATAAGATTTGAATTAAAATATGCATGAACATAAAACCTCACTAACAATAATAAATATATACACGACATGTATTACCTGCAGATATAAATGACAAAATAAAATATACAGAAATGTAAATAAACACTACAGAAAAAAATACACATACACAATAGTTTTGGAGTAATTTTAAAACAAATCAATGTAATAAGTAACCAACTGTATATGTTAAATCTAGTCTATATACACAAAAAAAGTTTAATAACAAATATTTTAAACTTTAATCGAAATTTTGTCTCCTAGCAGCATTTTGAATTAGGAAATGAGATTTCCTAATTCAAAATGACGTGGAACATAAACAGATGTCTCAATTCCCTCAAGAGAATCAATTTCAGGATGGGCACGTGAATTTTACAAATCTTCTCTGCCACAAAAACAACAAGAAAAAATGGTTAATATACCTCTATCTTTTTCTCCGGATAATGCAGAAAATGTAAGAAGAAAAGTAAATAAAGAAAAGAAAAGAAATACAGAACAAATGGATACTAAGGCTGGAAATACCAGAGAAGATCACATCCTTGAAATTTTTGCAGAAGAAGAAATGGATACAGGAAGACCGTATTTTCCAAAGAAAGACAAAATCAAGGCAGACAAAGTGAAAACAGCCCCAAGGAACCAATCTGAGGGATCATCTAAACCGAAATGAATGATACAATTATCCAGTGGAACTGTCGAGGTTTCTGTGCAAACATTAATGATATTATAGACCTCATTACCCAGTATCATCCTTTAGGCATCTGCCTACAAGAAACATATTTGAAATTACAGGACAACAGTACCATTAAAAACTATAACATATTCAGAAAGGACTGCATATCGGATGGACCAAAGTGAGGGGTTGCAATATTAGTCAATAGACATGTGTCATCTCAAGTAATACCGTTGAACAGCCCCTCAGAAGCAGCTGCAGTCTGTCTACCAATAGGCTTTGATATTACCATAACCTCAATATATCTACCTCCTAGTCAAGAACTCTACTTGAAAGATTTTGAAGCAGTGATTGCCCAACTAACCTCTCCGTTCTTCATTTTAGGTGACCTAAATGGGTATCACTCACTATGCGATGATCCTAAATAGACCAGAAGGATAAACAAATTGAGAAAATAATAGTTGAGAATGCCCTCATGATTCTGAATGATGGTACACATACATATTTCACCTGCCATCAAAAAGCAGCTCTGCAATAGAGTTATCAATCTGTTCCCCTGACACCATCCGATGATTCAATGGACCGTATATGAGAATCCGTGGGCAACGTCGAGTCCCATTAGGGGCTCTGTGGCCAATAAGCCAGATGAACAATGGGCACAATTCACGTGCCCATTCTGAAACTACACTGACTACACTATACACGATCCACACACTTTAAATCTCTAGCTTGACAGGGTACTGTCACTTGATACAGACAACACTGCGGAGATGGGAGAAATCCCAGGAGCGGCTAGACCCTCAACATACCAAATAGTCAGCGATCACTACCCCATATTTTTGAATATCAAGACATCGCAAATGGAAAATATATGATGCGGACTGAGAAACTTTCAGGATAACAATGAAATTAGATTGCAATATTATTAAACAAGAATCAATACAAGCAGCAGTGGCTTATGTCACAAATATCATTCTCCAAGCAGCCGATGAGACAATACCCAAACCTCATGCTAACATTAGAATGTATCCAAAACTATGGTGAAACAGTGAGTGCCAGGAAGCTAGAAAAAAAAGGAATAGAGCTTGGAACCACTTTTGCAAAAATCCAACGACAGATAATCTAATCCAATTCAAGAGAGCCAGAGCTAAGGTCAGGAAAGTACAAAAAATCAGTAAAAAAAGCGACTTGAATGAAATTTGAATCCACTGTAACCAGTTCCACATCAGCTACATTTATCTCGAAGAAGATCAGAAAGATGACAAACAATTCCCAAATAAACCACACCCCATTATTGAATTGGAAAAGGCAGTTCGTTATAAATCCCTTAGATATTGTTAATGTGCTTGGTGAAAATTTTACCAATACATCTGCTAATTTTGCATAACCGACTACTTTCAAAACTCACAAGAATGAGGCCGGAAAAAAAACAAATCTAAACTTTTCCACCAATCATAGTGAACAATGCAACTTGCCACTCACAGTAGCAGAACTCAAACGGACTTTGCTAAGACGAAACACAGCGTAGATGGCCCCGATGAAATACATTATGCAATGATACAACAATTAGACGAACAAGATGAACAATCTCAATTAGCCCTGTTAGATTTATTCAACAAGATATATCTTGAAAATACTTTCACAGACAAATGGCGTCATGCAATACTACTGGCTTTCCTGAAACAGGGAAAAGACCTATCAGATCCACAGAATTATTACCCTATAGCTTTACTAGCTGATTAGGCAAGATCCTTGAGAAAATGGTCAATAATAGATTAACTTGGTACCTAGAAAATAATAATTTTCTCAGTCCAGCACAATATGGTTTTTGGAAAAATTGCTCTACATTAGATGTACTTGTACAATTGGAAAACCAGGTAAGAAATGCTTTTCTCAGAAAACAACGTCAATGTTTAATTTTGATATCGAGAAAGCATATAACACCACATGGCGCTATGGTATTCTTAGAAGGTTGTATCAACTTGGCCTTAGAGGATACCTACCCCTATATATATGCAATTTTCTTAAGAATAGAACTTTCCAAGTTTGAATTAACAATACCCTTTCCAAAACATTTGTCCAGGAAGGAGTCCCTCAGAGATCCATACTAAGTGCCACACTTTTTTCAGTCCACTTCAGCATGGATACAAAATTTCTGTGCAAAAGACTGTATGTATTTACTTTTGCACGAAAAGGAATATCCATCCTGATCCAGAACTCAGACTGAAAGGACAGTTCATCCCAGTTGAAAATAGTGTCTGTTTCTTGGGACTTTGTCTTTGACAAGAAACTAACATTTTTGGAGCATATTAGACATATAAGAGTTCAATGTCTGAAGAGAATGAACATTTTTTGAACATCCGCTATATCATGGGGAGAAGACAGAACAGTTCTACTATGATTATATCGATTACTCATCCGATCTAGGTTAGACTATGGTACCCCAGTCTATGCAAGACCTAGCGCCTGAGATAGCTCGATCTAGTACATCACTAAGAGTTCCGAATAGCCCTTGGGGCTTTCCGAACTTCACCTGTGCAGAGTCTCTATGCCGAGGCCCAAGAACTTCCTTTACAAATCAGAAGACATAATCAATTACTTTTTTATGCAACTAAATTAAAATCTCTACCACGACATCTCCTACAGAAAATTCTTTTTACATCAGAATTAAAGCAAAATTACCAACAACAACAAAGAATCAATAAACCTGCTAACATGAGATTAAAAATCCTTCTCCTCAGCAGAGATCTTAACCTGGATAATATCACATCACTCCACTGCAGAAGCAGTCTGCGCCACCACCATGGATAATCAAACTGCCTACATGCGACTTTTCATTCCACTTTTGGAGCAAGCAAACACTTCCTCATATAAACTATCAACAGCTGCATGCTGCTTACAAGTCACAATTTTCAGATCACTGCTTTTTATATACAGATGGCTCAAAAACTGAATCTCATGTGGGAGCGGCAGTCTACTTTTCAGACACCACATCGGCCAAAAAACTCCCAAAAGACTGCAGCATTTATACTGCAAGCCATTATGTTTGCGCTAAACCAAATCGAACATACAAGTTCCAGAAGTAGCATTATTTTTCACTGATTCCCTTAGTTCCATGATGGAAATACAAAATATCAATTCCAAAATACATCCATTACAACAACAAATTCAATATCAAGTATCAAAACTCCTAGAACAAGGTCATAATATTAGATTTTGCTGGATCCCAAGTCATGTCGGAATATATGGTAACGAACAAGCAGACAGAGCTACTAAAGAAGCCAACAGCACCATTTCTGTATCAGAATATATCCCTTTCTCCAACTACAAACAAGTTATTCATCATAGTGGGATACATCACTGGCAACAGCAATGGCAAGTCTTAACCAATAACAAACTGCATCAAATTAAAAATCTGCTCCAACCATGAAAATCCAGCGTACAACAAAACAGACATGAAGTGATACTTGCAAGGTTAAGAATAGGACACACTCATTTCAGCCACTGTTATCTCTTGCGAGGAGAGGATCCCACTCTATGTCCTACCTGCCATACACAACAAACAGTGGAACATATGTACTAATTACTTGTCCAGTATTTGTAGCAGAGTGCCAAAATTACTTTAAAGATCTAATAACCAAGTATCACTCCCTCACTCTCAAAACTAAATTGGAAGACAGGAAAAATATAACAGATGTTTTTCAGTTCCTCAAGGAAATAAACTTCTATAACCAAATATGAAATTATGAAATTACATGTTATCCCTGTATTAAGTTATACACACTCCTTGATCCTTTGAAAGTATTTCCAGAAAAACACAAGCATGAAGAGAACTGACATATAAAACCTACAAGGTGCATTTTAGCCACAGTAGCTCTTGCACCAAGAACTCATAAATCAATCAATGAAATCGATTTGCACTCATAACTGGTCACCCTTCTTTGAACCCTCTCAAGAAGTTCCATGTCTCTTTTTAGGTCTGACCTCCAGCAGTGACAGACCTAGGATTTTATTTTTCTAAAGAGGAGGGTCTAAATCTTTATTTTTCTAAAGAGGAGGGTTGGCAATGATGTTACCAACAGCAAATTCAAAAGAACTTATCTTGGAAGCTACTAGGCTTTACATACCAACTAAGAAATATTGTTCAAGGTTTAGGACTAAATGGATGTCAGATGAACTAATGAGACATATGACAGAGAAGAAAAATGCATGGGATACATACAAATTAACACGTGACACAGAAGCCTATGATAGATACAAGTTGATTTGTAATCAAGTTACAAAGAAGGTTAGGCAGGCAAAGGCAGATTACCAGAAATATTTGGCAAGGGATGCAAAAAAAAAACAGCAAAGAGTTCTTTACTTATGTAAACGCTAGAAGGAAGGGGATGAATCAGATTGGTCCACTTGATATCGATGGGTCAACTGTTGATGATCCTGCTCAGGTAGCTAACAAACTAAATGATTATTTTGCATCGACATTCACACATGAGGTGTTATTCAGCGAGGGGAATGCCAGAGGTGTATTCAACTATGGCAGTAAGCTAGGGAATCTTGTAATAACTGAGAGTAAAGTGGAGGAGAAATTGTTGAAGATAAACACAAGAAAGGCACCTGGGGTGGATGGGATCTATCCAGTTATATTAAAGGAGGCAGCAAAGGAAGTAAGCAAACCCTTAGCCATAATTATGAGAGCTTCCTTGGACTCAGGGGGAGGTACCCACAGACTGGAGATGTGCAAATGTGACCCAAATTCACAAAGGAGGATCAAAGGCTGACACAAGTAATTATAGACCTGTGAGTTTAACTTCTGTTCCAGGAAAATTAATGGAGGCACTGGTTAAAGAAGCACTGCAGGATCATCTAGACAAGACTTCAGTTATAGCTCGGACACAGCATGGTTTTGTTAAGGGAAAGTCTTGCCTGACCAATTTGATTGGATACTATAATACAGTTGCAAAAGAACTGGATGCAGGGAATAATTTTGATATTATATATTTGGATCTTAGAAAGGCTTTTGATACTGTTGCACATGGAAGACTGCTGCACAAATTGGAGCAGTGTGGCATTGGAGGCAAATTGCTGCTATGGATAAAGGGGTGGTTGGTGGGAAGAAGGAAGAGTGGTAATCAATGGACACTGCTCATCGTGGACTAATGTTATTAGTGGAGTCCCCCAAGGGTTCAGTTTTGGGTCCATTATTGTTTTCTGTATTTATAAACGATATTGATGATGGTATATCAAGCTTGGCACCTCCGTAGCCAGGTGGGAAGGAGCAGCAGTGCGTAGATTAGCCAGGGTTCGAGCCCATCACCACCAAATACGGAGGATGCGGAAAGGTCAGGGAATGACCACCACATATCCCGGAGCAATATGGCCTTAGTTGCTAATGCTCCTAAAAACCAAATAACTAACTAACTAACTAACTATATCAAGCTTAATGTTCAAGTTTGCAGACGATACAAAGGTTGGCAGGGTTGTCAAGGAAACTACTGACACTATGCTGCTGCAACAGGATCTGAAAAGGTTGAGCAGATGGGCTGCGAGGTGGCAAATGAAGTTTAACATTGACAAATGTAAAGTACTACATATGGGAAACAGCAACTCCATAGCAACGTGTCAACTCTGTGGTACTACACTGACAGTGGTAGAGAATGAAAAGGACCTGGGGGTAATTGTGCAGGCAGATATGAAGTTCTCTGAGCAGTGCAGACAGGCTACAAGAGCAGCTCATGGTGTATTGTCAATGATATACAGGAATTTTTCTAGCAGGGATAAGGAGGTGATTATTCCCTTGTATAAGGTGATGGTCAGGCCACACCTAGAGTACTGTATACAGGTCTGGAGACCTCATTTCAAGAAGGATGTAGAGCTGCTGGAACGAGTACAGAGAAGGGCAACAAGATTAGTGAATGGAACAACAGGGTGCTCTTACGAAGAAAGGCTTAAGTTTTGCAAATTACAGTGTCTGGAGACTAGGCACCAGCGAGGTGATCTGATAGATGTGTATAAAGCCTTGAATGGTTTAAGCATGCTCAATGCTGATGGGATTCTTCCTCTTGCTCAGAATAATCACCTGAGAGACCAAAAATTCAAATTGAGGAAAGACAGATGTAGGATAGGCATACAGAAATTTGCCTTTAGCCAGCGGGTAGTTGGTTGGTGGAACAGGCTTCCATCCCTTGTCGTGGAAGTTGATAGCCTAAATAAATTTAAGGCTCAGCTGGACAGGTATTTTGAATAAATGGAGGGGTGAAATGGGAGTGGGTGGTTTTTTTGGCTGATGGTGCATAAGCTTGCTTTCTTGCATCATATGCCTCTACAAATGCTAATCACGTGTCTGGGAATCCTTAAGATTTAATTATCATGTAGCATTACGAAATAAACATTATTTTGATCATGGAGGGAGCACTTTTATCCCTCCTACAGCTGCCACTAGTCTCAACCTAAATACAATACTCTGAATATGATCCAACCATCATCTGATATAGAGTTATGTTTCCTACTATCAAATATCCTATAAATCATGAACAGCACACCATGCCTTCCTAGCTACTGGTTTACATTGCATGGAAAATTTCACATCAGATTAAATCATACCTTTCTTTTTTTGCCATGAACCACTTTTAGCTCCTCCCTAGCTAGTTTATATGTGATTTCAGGTTTTCTCTTCCCTCAAACAGGAATTGTAGGAAAAAGGGAGTTTAGGGAATCTGTGCCGGTTTACTTCCTCATGATGATGTTCTCTCTTGTTTATTTTATTTATTTATTTATTTTTTTGTTTTTGTGGCCAGTAGGATTTAACTACCTAGAATGAAGTAGTCTTAATATTCACAGCAGAACAAACAAGTTGTTCTGATATTGCACTGCTTTCAAACATTTGTTTGAAAGTAATTATATTGCAAAAACATTAATCTTCCAAATAGCCATCTACTCAACTTTTAATACAGATACAGATGCTCTACCACTGAACTGAAGGCTATGCAACTCCTTATAGATGATTAATGTTCTTTTGGACTTGTTCTGTAATGTTTTCTGCAGGCCATGCAGTGTGAGAAATGAAGTACTCTCTTTATGGTTCAATGAATACCTTCCCTAAGTTTATGAGGTCATCCACACCTTTTTCCATTGAGGTTGTGATGCGAATGTCCTAATTTCCACATCTCATGCTGCAGAGTTAATTTTCCAAGGAGTAAACTTGGCAGGAGCAAACATCTCATTTTGACTTAAGGCAGATCAATTTTAAATATGCCAACCATTGTCAGGTATCATCTATGTCTTTCATATTTGTCAAGTATCACCTCTGTGTCTCATATTCATCAACTATGTCTTTCATATTTTAATAAACAACATACACCACACTTTGGAAGGGTTAGGTGAGTTTGGTTGCATGCACAGAAAGTTTGCTAAGCATCAGGTGCATATCAGAAGTCAGTATGGCATATGGAATGAAACCTACAGACATCCAACCACCATCCCACGGATGTCTGTAGGTTTCATTCCATATGCCATACTGACTTCTAATATACAACTGATGCTTAGTGAATGTATGAAATGCATTCTTGGAAACTGCGTTAACCAGGTGTACACTAACCAAACATTCATTTACCACATAAACTTTTGTAACTTGCTGAGATACATTCTGAATAATTTGATATTTTATGCATATGTTTTGTTTTTCATTGATTCCTGTAGTAAAACTTGTGGGTAGTTGGTTGGTGGAACAGGCTTCCATCCCTTGTTGTGAAAGTCGATAGCCTAAATAAATTTAAGGCTGAGTTGGACAGTTATTTGGAACCAACGGAGGGTGAAATCAGAGCGGTTTTTTTTTTTTTTTTTTTTTTTGGCTGATGCTGCATAAGCTTGCTTTCTTGCATCATATGCTTCTGCTAATGCTTTCAAATGCCTTTTCCATTTTCTATTATACCATTACACACATGAGTGATGTAATTCATTGAATAACACCAATGTAAGTAATTCATTGATGCATTTTCACATTTCCTAATTTGCTCTTCATCCTTCACTATTGAACTTTTTGTTGAGTGAGATAACCTTAACACACAAGCTGATAGATGCCATGCTTTTGCCACTTTCAGCTCTTATTATTTTCACTTTCTACTCAAAAATAATTTTCTTTACAAGTCCACCAGTTTCAGGAGCACTCTTATTTTGTTTTCTCTTTTAACTCATCTCAATCACATGGTAAAAAACACTTATACAAGGTAATCTAAAATTATGAAAACTAAGGCACATTAGCTTCTTAGTCTCATAAATAAATTTTCTGTTTACACACTTGAACAATTGTAGGGATCAGAAGAGTGTACAATTACAGCAGTTGCTTCAAGGATAACATTATAGTGCACCAAAGACATGAAACTGTATGAAACTTCAAATATATGCATGCATATATCGGAAAAAGAGCATCAATATGAAATGTATGTATCATCAGGTATGCATTAACTTAGCATTAACTATACTGTTAGTGTGCAAGTAGATCCATGCAATTTATAAGTCTGAGCAATACCTATGCATGGAAGACTTCCAGCACTATATGTAGTATTCATGGAGATATATCCAAATACTTTTGATCATATCGTGTATGTGATTCTGTCGGTAATATATAGAAATTTTGGCAGAAGAGATGGAAGTAATTTTCTTATTTGAAGATCAATGATCACATAACATCTTGAACGATGTTGTATGTGGGTCTCAAAAACTTAGTTTCAAGAAAGATATATATTTGCTTGAAAGAGTACAAAGGAGACAATATGACTAGTTGCAGATGCAAAGGGATATTTTTACAGGAAGAGACTACAATTCCTTAGAAACAAAATCTGAAAATCAGGCATCTGTGACCCATACTTCTGACTGAAGAGTTCAAGCATGATAAGAATTGCTGCTCTGCGAAGGGAAAAAATTGTATTTATCAAAGTCTCATTTTTACTCTTTACAGAAAAGTTATATAAAAGAGTTCTGTTTATATTCTCACTATCACATAGATCAGGGGAGTTTACAATTTTCATAAATTATATTCATTAACTGTATTTAGTAGTTATGTGAGCTTGAATCGTGGTCAACTCTGACTCCTGCACAACTTCCCTCCCATGTTAACCACTTGGCTATGTAAGGTACGCATTCTGTCTTGGATAATTCCTATAATTATCAACACACAGTAACTTTGGATTTTTTCCCAGTTCTAGCACCACAATGTTCTTTGTTACATTCTAGCTTATCTACATGTCTGCAATCCATCACTGCTGCCTTGCTCGTGTTGACAGTAACAAAACCTATCACAATATATGAAATATCTGGCATTTCCTAAATTTGAAAGCATTGTACAGTACAATACTCAGCCAAAAGTATCTGAACATCCCTGGGATTTGAAAAAAAAACAAAACAAACATGTCATCATTGTGTCAAAAATATGTATAAAAGCAACTGTATTCACCTTAGAAGTAAGTGCATTAATAAAATACAGTGTGAGGAGTGTTTGAAAATATTGTGGCATGAAAGTGAAGGGGGGATTTGAGTAGGCTGGTAACATTACTTTTCAACATAGTCCCTTTTGGAATCAATACACCAGTGCCGGACCAAGGTATTTCCAGGCCCTAGGCAGAAAGATTTGTCGGCACTCTTTACTAAGGATATAATATATATTATATATATATATATATTTGCCTCATTGTTTTCTGTGTTTGGCACCCCCTTAAAGAATGGTGCCCTGGGCAAGAGCCCTGCTAGCCTGTACCTTAATCCGGCACTGCAATACACTATTGCTACTGATGCTGAAATGCATTGATTCCAGCTCCAAGGAAAGGTTTCTCTTGGGCCCCTCAGGAATGCTTCACTGCAGCAATGAAGTCACTGTATGTGGGGGAATGGATGTCTGCCAGGTATTTTTTTCAAATTAGGAAATAGGTGAAAGTCCAATGGTGCTAGATCTGATAAATATGAAGGATGGTCCAAGATTTCAAAGCTGCACTTGTGCAGCTTTGAAATCTAATGGCTTTCTAATGGCTATGGTTGTGTTGCAGCCATAGCCATTAGAAACTTGTGAGTAGGCACAATGCCCTGGTGGAACAAGACTCCTTTGAGTATTCCTTGATGTTTCTCTTTGATGCTTATATGCAAACATCTCACAAAGTCTGCATAATCTCTGCAATATACTCTGTGACTGTCTGGCCTTTCTGAAGGCAATCCACTAGCAACACTTCATCCATACCCCCAAAAAACCGATGCTGTCATGGCTAAGGGATTGCTTACCACTTTTACTGCCCCATATAATTGGATAGATCCCATGCACCCCAGGTCCCTTTCTTGGGTTTAACTTCAACAATTTCTCTTCCACTTTACTCTCAGCTATTAAAACATCATTAAATTCACTGTTAGAGTGTGAACTTCCGGCATTCACTTCCCTACAGAATTCCTCATGCGTGAATGTAGATGAAAAATAGTTATTCAATTTTCCAGCAACCTGAGCAATATCATAAACAGTTGAACCATCAAATGGACCAATGTGATTCATCCCCTTCCTTCTAGTGTTTACATAAGTAAAGAAATCTTTGCATCCTTTGCCAAAGATTTCTCATAATCTGCCTTAACTTGCCTAACCTCCTTTACGAATTGATTACAGACTAATTTAGTAGTAAGTAATTAATGTGAGCCAACATGTTATTAAATATCACATCAGTAAAAGGTTCTTTGAAAACTGCACATAACCAAAAGTAAAACTTCCCTCAATTTTTGAATGTAGTATAAGTTCATATTAAAAAGCCTCCTTAATTAGCTGTATATACCGGTTGTGCACAAACTTCCTAACTCAAACATTACTGTGTGAATAGGTACGTGATGAAAACAGCTCTATCACCTGAAAGTCACTTTTAGGTAAGAGAGAGTATAACTTGAAGGTTTTTTTTTTTCCCCTGCCACCCAGAAAATGTGTGCAACAGAGTAGATGGCATCATAATCAAAAAAGGTGCAGTGCCTACTTTGGTTCAACAAGCTGCAGTCTCTCCCAACTGTTGTGTGTAAATTTCAAACACAGTTTAAAAAAGAATCCACCAAGTAGACCTACAGTTCAGGATTGGTATGGAAAATCATAAAAGGTGCCCGTTTGGGCAATCATCCAGCCAAAATTGTGATCAAAATATTCGTTTATACCAGAATGCAGTGTTTCCGGGAAAGCAGATTAGAAGAGGAGGGTCGATTTTAGGGCTTAAGCCATGCAAGGCATTACTGAGAATTGTCTCTGATATCTTCAATTTTTTTGTGGATCAGATCTGATATCTGTGCCATCCAGCCAGTAATGAAACTACAAGTTCTGTATCCCACACCGAGAATCAAGAACAGACCCCCTATACCCATTAACAACTATACCAAACCAATTGCTCAGGTTCTCCTGCCGCTTTAGCCTCAGCCCCTTGCAGTGGCAAACCTAGCTGTATAATAGTTCTGCAACTGGGTAATCCCTCAGTATATAAACATCCAATTTTACAATTTTTTGATTCATGCAAAAAAGAGTTTTTGACACCAGAAGTATGGCTGACATTGCAAATGAAACTGGTAGTTGTGTTGTTTTAGATATCTTAAAATAAGTCAAGGAAATCTCACTTAGTATAATTGGCTTTGGAACTAAATGGTGTTCATTGCAACATGTAATTGATGGATAATGAAGTGTTCCATACTGTAGAAAGTGACAGAACTTATGCAGATATTGTAGGCATTTATTATTCTTGAATTACATTATTATTATAATATATAGACTCCTTATATAATTATGATATAGACTCATTTATATAATATGATCACCACATTTTGAAAGACAATGAGGTATTGCTTGGTGGAGAACTTGGACAAATCACATCAAATTGAACCAGAGCCCTTTTTGGGGTGATTACTCAGTTGGTTCAGTTCCCTCTAGATTAATTATTTAAGGTGCTCCACATTTATTGAATATAAACGATCCAAAGAATGATATCTATACTTTCTTTGAATCTCTTTTTCGTATCTACGCTGAGTTGATCAAAATGTTCAACTTTTTTGAACCAAAACACCATAAGCATTGTTCATTCATTTCTTTTTCCTTCTGGTTTGAGCATGTATCATTATATGTTGAGAAGCTTTAATAAATATTTATTTGTCTTTATCATAAATGTTATACTTTTGTAAAGAACATTTGTCTTGTATCTCTTGGCTACAGAAGCATTCAAAGGCAAGCCCAATTAAAAGCAGATTCTCTGATTTGAAATGATATTGATCCTAGCCATGTTCTGTAGGCCAGCTGTTTCCAAGAAAAAATAGCAGGGTGAGATTGGGCTGGATCATGTTCAAGGGCTGAAGCCATACCTAGGAGGACAGAATTTAATGAGGCAGCTGAATGGGAAAAAACTGATGGTGATGTCGTCTTGTTTCTGATGGTGACAATTTCTGCCACTATCCTTAATCATTTTGAGACTGACCAAGCTCATTTGAAATGAAATATGCCTTGTCTGTAAGCACTTCTAAGTTCTGATTCCATTTGAGGACTGATGGTAGAAAAAGAAAAGCAAAGCTATTTTGATCCAATGGCCACTTATATTCAATACAAGTTAATCCATGTTTCTGCAAGTCATTGTGTTAGACAATAGCTTATTTTTTCAAGTAAAGGAAATTTTACTTTGACAGAATCCACTTTAGATAGAACATTTTGGGAAGAAGAGTTAAAGTTTCAAATTAATATATCTGTTCACTGTACGTGAAATATGAATGTTTTGATCAACTGCAGTATATTCTTAATATCAAACAGTAATTTCACTTGTAAAAATTCAGATTCATTTCATGCAAACTCTTTATAGAAATAATATTAATTGCATCAATTGTATTGGTTCTGTACAAGCCCTGAGAGAGAAAGAAAGAAAGATCTTTTGGTGTCACTGAAACGGTGATCTAACAGGCAGTATTTACAACTGATTCTTGGATTTTTGGAACGTCATTTCTAATCTTCACCATTAAATGCACTGCTTTCGATTGTAGAAGATTCTGACCGGCGTGGAACTCCAAAGGAATCTGGCGAGAAACAGATTGACTTGATGAGAATTTCCATTTTTGAGTATTGTTTCAAAGTTCATATGATCAGTCTAGCATCAGATACAGGGTGGTTATAATCAGCAGTAGCATATCTAGTAGGGAAAATGCAACCCCCGCTACTGGGACGATTTACAGTAGATACCTAATTTAATTTATAGGAAATACTATAAAATATTACTACAATTGTTAATATTATTATTTTATTTTGTAATAAGATTAATATTATAATTAAATTATATAATAATGAAATTTAAATTCATTTATTTAATTATTAATTAATAATTTAATAACAAAAAAATGAAAAGCAAAGTCACTGATTATCAGCTGCTGATCATCAGCTGTAACTCTCTTCATGTTTTTGATAGAGGTACTGTAACTGCTGAGAGGTACCGAGAACAGATCCTTGAATTCTATGGGTAAATTTTTAAGGGTGCGGTTGGCCCAGATTTTATTTTCATGCTCAAAAATGGCATTGCACATAGAGCTCAAGTGGTGGAGGAATATCTTGGAACTGAAGACATCCAACAATAGCCATGGCCAGCATGATCACCTCACTTAAATCTGCTGAAACGTGTGGGATGCCCTTGGGCATTGCATTTCATTCTGACGATCAACTCCTCGGCTATCTTGATGAGCTAAAGTCTGAAATGGTGGAAGAATGGGATTTTTCACCAGAGAATCTTACCAACACCCTAATATTGAGCATGGCTCATAGCTATCAGGGCTGTTTAGCAGTTTCAGGGGGATCATATACTGTATTGATGTCATGTGACTGTATTTTCAAGCATATTGTATCAACTTTGGTAATGTGACCTTTTCGGTAATTCTTATACAACCCCTATAAATGTCCCTTATATGTTTCCGAAGTTTCTTGCTGTTTCCTCATTTCATCATTATTCTATGGTACACCACCTTACCAAATTTTGTCCTGCTTCAATGCAAGCTGCATGAGTTACACCAAATTTTTTATGTGTTCCATGAATTTTGTCAAGCAGTGTAGCAAGTGTTCATCATGGATCTTCCACTTCCAAATTTGTTCATCAGAATGGAACAAAAACTGTCATATTAGGTTCATTCCAGAACTAAATTATATGCCCATGTATATTATGTCTATAAATTGCATGTATTCTCTTGTTGATTTGCCTTTGTTAGAAGAAAACCTAAGTTTTTAGGGGAAACCTTTCCACCCTTTGTAGATAGGACGATAATAATAACCACTGCTACCCGTGCAGACATTACAATGGAACAGCATGTAGTGGGATTACATGTTCCACAGGACCATTCATTGATCTCCACTAATCTGAAGTCCAGGTGTCTTGCATCATGCCAGTCACTAGAGTACATTTGTTTTTGTTATGAAAGGGTTACAGTTTGCAGAAGCTGTTGCATAAAAATTCATAATATGCACCTATCATGGAAACATTAACAGTTTTGTCTTTTGCTACTTGCAACTCCAAGATTCTCATGACCGGATGACGCAAGCAGCTGTCCAATGGCCTGTTGACTCCTGTCAGTCAGTATTTAATGCATACTTCAGCAGGTTGCCAATTCCTGCTGCCCATGGTTAGCCCTAGCAGGTGGCGAGTACATATATTCACCATCCTCCACACCTGGGTGAAAAGTTCCCAGAAATAACGACAATAATGTTTAGTGGCGTTTTTTCACAATGTGGCTGAGTTAGGAGGCCTGGACCACAGAATACTAGTAATTTTAGGATACTATATACTGTCGTCCGCATGCATATGTGCATTAAGCAACAAACCAACTAACGCTATACGGTATCACAATGAAGCGATGCAATCCTTGTCTGAAACCGACTGACTCATGCACTTTGTGAAAAAAGCTCTTCCAATAAATTTCTCCACTTCATCAAACAGACTATTCGAAATCCGGTCTTTCCCACCCTGCGTGGGCAATGAAGGTTGAATATATTTACTATGCTACTCGTGAGGTTCATATACTCCAGCATGACAGCCTTAGTTGCTTTGCAGCTTAACACACATGCACTTTTGAAAAGAATCCAGACCCTGATCCATTTTATAAGGCAAGTAGCACTGTGATTATAATCATCACCCCTCCCCCGAACATCGCGTTGAAAAGTCTTGCATTTGATGATCCGAGAGACTTATGAGCTTTATAATTACTGTGGGTCTACGAGCTACTTATTCGGTAACCCGAAACTTTTTTTTTGCAGTAAAAGGGGATATACGCTATCCAACCAAACGTCTCATGGCATTTGGTAGAATAGCATATATCAAATTCTCAAATTACTTCGTATGATTTCATATTCACAGATGGTGTATATCTATGCAGATATGACCACAGCACAATAGTCCGCTGAATTTAGCTTGGGACAAGTCTAAATTAAATAATCAGAAGAAAAGTTCGTATGTGAAACGCAGGACCATACTTACACTTCTCAGTGCCTGAGGCGTTTACGAGGGCCCCCTTTAAAGATACCAGAGGTCCAGAGTCCAAAAAGAAAAAACTTGCATATATAAATACAATCAGAAAAAAAAAAAAAAAATTATTTTTATCAATCTGTTTAAACACAAATGTTGCAATACAAAGATTGCTTTAAAAATTAGAGATTACAGAAACCATGCGAGGCCCCCCTCTATGGTGAGGCACGAAGCTAGCCTCTCATGTGCCTGTTTATAAGGATGGCTCTGGTGAAATGTGCGCGGAACATAATATTGAAAAACTCACTCGCGTCACATGATTACCAATTACTCCGATATAGACTCACAACAGCAGACAGGCTCTCAGTTTCCTGTCAGGTAAATCTTAGTGAGAAACACTTTATTGGTAGCATATTGTGAATAAAATCTAGTAAGCAAATAGCAACCCCAGTTTTATGTCTTTCTTTAACAAATTTACGTAATAATCAGGGAAAAAGGTAGACACTTCCCTCTATTCTGAATATGTCAAATTTGATCATGTGCGACTTTGCAGAACATAAGATCCGGAGTGACTGTGCTAATCTATCAGCGGGCTGTGCTTTAACTTTATGTTATGTGTCACGCGTATTTCATTTTTCACCACATGAATTGTAAAGAATTTTCTCACTAGATTTCTGCATGCACTTGAACCGCTATTTAAGAATAAATAAATAAAGCTAAAGAACCAACCTACCTTGGTATCAGAGCAAACTTCAAATCGGACATGTCGTAACAGTCTAGCCAGACATAACTTTGCTTCCATCAATCAGTGCAAATCTCATCGCGATGCAGTTCCGGGGGACCCGCTCCAAATGGCAAATAGGTAAACGGATGGCGCTCGGCTTTCTTCTCTGGTAAAAATCTTAAAAGAAAATGGCAGCATATTAAATATATCGTTGTTCTAATCAGTATTGGAATAGTTAAGAAAGAGCAGTATATACTAATGATAAAAAAGGAATTGAGTAATGGACTAAGATGTGCTGCAAAACCAACCGCAGTAACATGCTATAATCCAATCCTACCCCGTAAGTTACTATTCCAATAGTTAAAACAGAGAGAATAAATGCCACGATTACAGCCATTATAATGGTGTCAACATTTGAGACATCCAAAGCAGTGTAATGGAATGTCTGTTCAACCCCATCGTAGTCGCCAGGTTGTTCGAATAAACGCAGATCTATGCTCCCAATTCCGCTGCAAGATTGCCATGATAACAAAGTAAGAATTAAAATTATTGTGAATAAATAAGAACTGTGTTAAAATAGACCGATGCTTTCCACATTTCACTCTTCCCACCCAGATAATTTGTTTAGACTTTATTCGCATTCCCGACATGCCTTTCTGTCATTGTCCAGAAGACAGATTAAGTATATCTTGCTTTAGGAACCTAAATATCGAAATGTTTGTTTATTTTAACTCAGTGTTGGATATTTCTGTTGGGATTGAATTTCCAAGACCGCCTCATTTCCCTTTTCATTTTAAATATTTGTGGTTTTGAGCTTGAATATTCTGAATTTGGATTCTGACAGTTACGCGGTGAGCTTCGTCCTCGTATTCAGGTAAGTGTGGCCTTTAATATATACAGTATATGGTTACCAGACGTATTCATTAAATAGTACGTGTGCTATTTTTCATAGTTGCTACTTTTGTATTTTATATTTATTTTTAGCAGCGTCACTCTTTTTAATTAAAATGAAACCTTTTTTTAAAACTGTAAAAATAAAGCTTTTCTATTCAGCGGCGAATCTTGTGCCACTTAGATGTGGCGAACCCCCCCCCCCCCCACAAAGGGATCTCGGGCGGGGATTCCCTCACGTACATCGAAAAGGTATTTTGATAGCCTTTTATGTACCGTAAAAGTTATATTTTTATTATAATACATATAATATTCAGACTTTATTTCTGTCTGCTCTCCTGATAAAAGATGTTCGATAAAGGTAGATTAACTTCTGTCACTTAGAACTTGTAAAGGAAGCTTCAAACAACAATGAAATGATTGGAAATTTAGTCCATAACCAACTGCGTAGTTGAGTTATTCATATGCTGTTTGAGTCCGTTTTCTGATACTGATTTATGTTTATATTTCAGATCTTACTCCAGACGAGATGATATCGCAGGCTTTCCTTTTCTTTATCATGGGATGTGACACCACAGCATCCACCCTATCGTTTTCTGCTTATAACTTGGCATTAAACACTGAACGTCAGGAAGAACTCATAAAGGAAGTGAACAGGACTATTGAAGAATATGTAAGTACACTTTTAGTCTTGTGCAATGCAATTTGCAAAGTAATGGATTAGTAATAGTTATGGAGAAGTGTTTTTGTAATTTGTTATACACAGGGGTTCACAAAGTTCGTGGCCTGAGTATGAAAGGGTAGTGTTAATTTCTGTACTTAAGGTATAACACTTCAAACAGTAATCAACTAAGTTCGATGCAGTTTCAACAACGAATTATTTAATTACGGATCCTGAAAACAACAATTTTGTAAATGAGTCAGTCACCGTGTAGTCATCAAATATTTGGGAAAAAAGGGACTAACAAAAAAGGCAATTCATAAAGATATGGTTATAAGAGAATGGGCTTGGCAAACCCAGGGTCCTGAACTGGATACCATCTCTCTCTCTTTCTCTCAGGGTAACTCGGGAAATTTTTTTGGCTGGTGCAGCATAATAATAACATTGAGGGAAGTGAAGTCACTAGCAGAATTTAAATGAGTGAGCCTGGAAGATGATCCATGCTGTCAGGGGTGGGCCTTCCTGAAGGGGAACTCCACCCAGGTGCCAACGTTAAAGGGGCACCTTAAAACCTGAAACTTACATACACATAAAGAAAATTTTAAAATAGCGCAAATTTCGATTTGCACCCAGGCGCCACATTCCTAGGGAATGTGATGCCCGGGTGCGAACAGAGGTGAATTTAACATCGGGAGCACTGGGTGTGCGCCCTGGGCCCCAACTTCTGAAGGGCCCTCAAAACCCCAACTTTACACTTTTTTCTAATGACACCAAGTTTGGTTTCATATGTGCAATTTTAATTACGTACAAGTTTACAATCGGCGGTAAAACCTGATAGTATGTTTATATTCACTTATTTTCATTATTTCATTACTACACTGCATACTATACACATATTACACTGCATAGGCTGTGCTACCACTCATCGGAGCAATAGAATCGTATTTGCTACTTTGTACTTACAAAGGTTCTCCTGCAGTGCAGACTTACGATATATGCAAATATCGTATATTGTCGAAATTATATTAAGATAAAATTAATTTCTGTTGTTACATCAGCCCCTCAATTTTCATAGTTTATGAATAATTTTTGAATTTTAATTAATCATTAATTTATTGCACTATAACGAAAAATCTCTTCTCTAGTATTCTAATCATTCAGACCATTAAATTTTTCTTTTCATTGGTAGGCTACCAATGGTAGCTAGAAAAATGAAACGACATCTGCCAGGGGCTGAAAAAAGACAAATTAAAAAAAGACGCGAATATAATATAATACATATATTATATAAAAATTTTATTAGAAATAAAACGTTAATAGTACATAATATTTTTATTTATTTAAAAAAATGGTTAACGTGTATTTTTATTTTCGCTGTCTCTCTCTTTTTTTTAAGAGGCCCAATATTTTCTTCTGTGCCCGGGGCCTCAACTAACCTTAATCCACTTCTGGGTGCGAATCGAAATTTTGGCGCCTTGAACGCTGTAAAGGACCAGCAATGTTCATCACTGCAGAAAATGTTGACAGTGTGAAGGATCTGGTAATGAGTGATCGACGAGTGACAGTTTGGTACACTGCCAGGGTCTTCGGAATCTCATCTGGATGTGTACACAACATAATAACAGAGGTTCTCACCATGAAAAAGGTGTCAGTTCGTTAGGTTCCAAAGTTATTGACAGTAGATCAAAAACAAGAGTCGTCAACTGAACATTTTGCATCGTTTTGAAGCAGTGGCAGCAATTCCTTTCAAGGTTTGTGACCATAAATGAGACGTGGTAGCATCACTTCCAGCCAGAGACAAAGGGGCAGTCCAAACAGTGGAAACACAACTCCCCCCCCCTCCAAAAAAGCCAAGTCGATTCCTTCTGCTGGCAAGATGATGGCATCGGCTTTTCGGGATGCTGATGAAATGTTGCTAAGGGATTACCTTTAGAAAAGTCAAACAGTCACAGGGACATATTACACAGACCTGGTGAGGAATTTGCGTGAAAACAATGACAAACGCCAAGAATATCTCAGTAAAGGAGGGTTATTCCATTATGACCACATGCCCGTTCAAAAGTCTGTCCTTGCCGTGGCCGCACTTCATCAGTGTGGCTTTAAAATCTTGGGTCTAGCACCATCGGACTTTCACCTATTTCCTAATTTGAAAAAATACCTGGCTGGTATCCATTTCCTCACTGACAGTGAGGTCATTGCTGCAGCGGATACATTCCTCGAGGTTCAAGAGAAAGCTTTGCTCGCCACTGAAATCAACTCATTGTATCATCGGTGGAAAATTGAACGACCTCCCAGGGACCTTTATTGAAAAGTAATATGTTACCAGACCCTTCAAATAAACCTTTCATGCTCAATCCACTAACTCTTCAAATGACCCGCATATTAGGTATCTAACTTAGCTTCAAAATTGCTTTCTCTGTAGTAGTATCGATATTATTGAACACTAAATAATATTAATTTTTCTTTCATGTATATTTGCTGCCTTCTCCCCATCTCTTGGTCTGAATTTCATCCAGGGAGAATTTTATTATGACATCATTCAGAAAATGCGGTATTTGGATTGTGTGTTGTCGGAAACCCTCGGAATATATCCTCCTGGCATAAGGTAATTATATTCCATTGCTACACAACTTGCTGTTATAAATTAATTCTTTGTTTTATTACACTTGACTCGATTTCTTAACATATGTTTATTTGAAGATCTTCCAAAATTTATTCATGATTGTGATCGACATTGTCCGAGTCTCGCTTGTACTCATTACAGCGTGTTTTATTTTAAAAAGGGGTCTTCCACTTTTTTTTTTTATGCCGATGATTACTACGTAACTAGAAGTCTTACACTATAACAACTATCTTAATAATTTGCAAGTAAACACAACAATTTTAATTCAAAAAATTGAACCCCTGTAGTCACTCGCTTTCAAGAAAGTGGAATCAACATGACAGCGCATATTAAAAAGGGACGGAAATAATCTGCATAGAATTTTTTTTTTTCTATCGTATGATGTGAGCTATACATCGAGGAACCAGTTTTTTCCTGCTTCCTTCGTGTATCGTAGCCCTGAGGTCCAACAGGAGAGTACGGCACCATCATAATATCAAAGCCCGAGGCGGGATTCAAACCCACGACCTTTGGGTTGCCAGGCAGGCACTTCACCCACCTGGCTTGCCCGGTCAGCTGTGTAGAATGCAAATATACAACAGCAGCATGCATATTTTCGAGGTTAGTTCTTTGGGAGAGGGTGATGTGGATTGTATTCATTTCACAAGTCCACCTCAACGCACAGCAAAGTCCAAGAGGCCCGGGCTTAAAAATAGATCTAAGCCATTACGAAATCATCTACACTACAAAAAATATTCGTGTTATTTGCCATATCTCATTAAAAAAAAAAAAAAAATTAAAAATAATAAAATAAAAACTTATTGGAAGGCTCGATATCCAAGGGCCAGTTGCACAAAACTAATTATTCAAATTATGCCATTATGTTAAAGAGATGACCAGAACTGTTGGAAACATATGATTCATATCCATATTCATATCCAGACTTGCAGTCTGGGGCGAAGGGTTATAGAAGAATACAAATTAGAGGATACTGTAGTAAATTTGCATTTAGCCAGTGGGTGATTGATTGCTGGAACAAACTTCCGTTGTTCGTTGTGAAAGTTGATAGCTTAAATAAATTCAAGGAAGAACTGGACAAATTTTTGGAGCAAATGGATGGGTGAAATGGATCGGGTTTTTTTTTTTTTTTGGTTGATGATGTATTCAAGGGTATTCACTGTTCTTCAGATTCTCATAAATGCCCATCAGAACACTGAGTTCATACCTAATTTCCTCATACTCCTTGCACAGCACACACACACACACACACACACACACACACACACACACACACACACACACACACACACACACACACACACACACACACACACACACACACACAGACTTCCCTCTTGGCCCTATACTGTTCCATTCCAGATAGGTCATAAACATTGCACAAGCAGCACATTTCTTATGATTTGTAGGAGAATTGATTATGCTACTAGCATCAATGTGCACAAATTAGCAATGATGGAATGCAGCAGTGTACATAAGTCAGAATGTAACAAAGAATATTCTGATGCTGAAGTTACTGTGTGTTGATAGTCATATGACCCAAGACAAAGTAAAAGTACAGACCTTACACTGAAAAGTGGTTAATATTGGAGAGAAGTCACAAGCTCTTCCAAACTATGTGATTGCAAATAAATATTGACATGCAGAGTGTTGTACACTGGGTGGCTCTGGAATTCTTGTTCAACTTCTACTATGGTATACTGTGATGATACAGAACTGTATAAAATGGAAAGAAATACATAGCGTTGTGTTTGTGCTGTGTGTGTTGATTAGTTATTTCTGGCCACTTTGCCACTAGGAAAGCCTGCCGAGTGTTCATCTACAACACATGGAGGTGGGCCATAATTAAGCATGTACCTTGGTGGATCTCAATTAACTCATACTGAATAATCAAAACAAGTTTAGGATCATTTAAAAAGGAAAAGATCATTTGAGAAAGAAGAGAGTAATAATAGCTACTCCGATTGACCAGACAAGACCACCCCTTAAGACATCCATGCTGTGACTGAAGTATAACTGCATTCCTCTCTAGATGGTTCTGCATTATTTCTTTAACCAGTGACTCCATTTTTCCTGGAACAGAAGTTAAGCTAACAGGTCTGTAATTACCTATGTCACCTCTTTATCTTTCTTTGTGAAATGGGGATACATTCGAACATTTCCAATCCACAGGAAGCTGCCCTGAATCCCAGAATACCCTCATAATTATTGCTAAATGATTTGCTTACCTTCTTTGCTGCCTCCATTAATATAATTGGTTAGATCCTATCCATCTCAGGCACCTTTTTTACATGTAGCTGCAATAATTTCTGTTTCAATTTCTTCCCAGTTATCAAAAAATCATTCAGCTGCTATAATTTGATAAACCCTGTTATAATTTGATAAACTTCTGGCATTCCCTTCTCTAAAGAATTCTTAATGTGTGAATGTAGATACAAAATACCTATTCTGTGAGTGTACCCTATTTCCCCATGTATAAGACGCACCCCTTTTTTGAAAAATTTGGGGTTTAAAAACTGGGTGTCTTATTCAGTGGTTGTAGATTTTTTTTACTTGCATTTCCTGCTTTTTTGCACTTGTTGTCTTTGCGTTCCTTGTTTTGCACTTGTTACTGGTATATTAGGTTACGTTTTGCCACGTTCTGCCCAGAAATGGCTCAAAAAAAATGTTCGTACAGTGCTGAATTCAAGTTAAAAGTGATCCAGTTTGCAAAAGTGAATGGAAATCGTGCTGCTGAACGTAAGTTTGGTCCTCCTGCAATTGAGAAAACAATCCGAGACTGGCTACGGGAAGAAGAAACCCTACTGAAAACGCCATGGCAGAAGAAGGCCATGAGAGGCAAGTCAGCAAAATGGCCTGATTTAGAGAGGGAATTGAAGAGCAAAGGGCAATTGGAATTCCTGTATCCACAAAGATGGTTCAGCATGAGGCAAGAAGAACTGCTGATGAAAAAGAAGTTACTGATTTCAAAGGAGGACACAATTGGTGTTTCAGGTTCATGAAACAGAATGGACTAAGCATGCATACATGCACCAGACTTGCCCAAAAGATGCCTGAAAGCTATAAGCAGAAGGTCCTTGAATTTCATCGTTTTATCATTCAATGTCAGAAGACACATCAGTTTGAGTTGGGACAGATTGCAAATATGGACAAAGTCCCCCTTCAATTTGATGTCCCAAGTAACAGAACTGTTGATAAGAAGGGAGTGAAAACTAACTGTGAAGACAAGTGGACGTGAAAAGAGCCGTTATATAGTTGTTCTAGCTTGTTGTGCCGACGGAACCAAGCTGCATCCTATGCTGATTTTCAAACGCAAAACAATGCCAAAAGAAGACATTCCTTGAGGAGCGATTGTCCATGTTCATGACAAGGGTTGGATGGATCAGGATGGGATGAAGATCTGGTTTGAGAAAGTTTGGAGCAGGAGACCAGGTGGGCTCTTACGGAAACCTGCCCTTTTGGTGCTTGATCAGTTCAGGGCACACATAACAAAAAACACAAAGAAGATTGCTGCAGAGCAAAAAACAAAACTTGCCGTCATACCTGGAGACTTGACATCCCAGCTCCAACCACTTGATGTCAGCATTAACAAACCCTTCAAAGCTGCCATGAGAGATGAATGGAACCAATGGATGAAGTCTTCTGGGGACAATTTGACACCAGCAAGAAGAGTGAAGGAACCAACTATAGGAGAAGTTTGTACCTGGGTGAAAAGATCCTGGGATAATATCAAGATTGAGATCGTTGTCAAGTCATTTAAGAAGTGTGGCATTTCAAATGCCATAGATGGAACTGAGGACGAGGCAATATATGAAGACAGTGATTCGTCATCTGACACAGATGAGAACAAGCTAATGAATGGGAGTTTTGACAGTGATGAGGAGTTGTATGAATTTTATGATGAATAAAATTTGAGTTCAATAACTTTATGTAATACATTTTGTTTCAAATTTCGGGCCCCAAAATTAAGGTGCATCTTATACATGGGGAAATACGGTAGATGCAAAATACCTATTCTACATGTAATTTGTCAGAAACCTGAGCAGGATCATCAACAGTTAGACCATCGACATCGAGTGAGCCAATGTGATTTTAACCCCTTTCTTCTACTGTTAATCTTCTTCTAGTTCTCTGCCCTCAGGTAGGTTCAGGGGCTCCATTGATGCTGTACTTCTCTATCTTGTGCTTTCCTTTTAATTCCTGTATAAATTTCTCTTCCCATCCAATCCATCATTCCAATTCTCCTTCTCCTAACAACTCTCTTCCCACACATCTTCCCCTCAATTACTTTCCTCGACGTGCTTTCTCTTCTCAATACATGTCCTATAAAGTTCTTTTGCCTTCTTTGTTCTTTTACTAACATCTCTCTTCACCTACTTTCTTCAAAACTTCCTCATTACTCACCCTGTCCACCCATTTCATCCTTCTCTACACCCACATCTCGAATGCTTCTAGCCATCTAATCTCCTCTCTTCCCAGTGTCCATGTTTCGAACAATATAGTACAACAGTCCATATTAATTTTTTCACCATTTGCTTTCTTAATTCCTTCTTGAAATTTCTTCTCAATAGTTCTTTTCTATTACTAAATGCCTCTTTTCCCATTGCCTTCCTTGCCAGCAATGGCCCTCTATGGTGTTGCAATTCTTGTTTTTATTTCCTCCAGGCTTTTTCCATTTTCTGTCATTATGCTTCCCAAGTATCTGTATCTGTGCATCTGTTCCAATATTATTCCGTCTAATTTTACATTGATTCTTCTTCCTGGCCAATTTGAAATTAACATTATCTTGATTTTCTTGCTGTTAGTCTTCATATTGTACTCCTTTACTTTGCTGTTCAAAATATCCAAGGAGCTTTGTAATTCTTCCTCATTATTAGCAATCAATACCTGGTCGTGTGCAAATCTTATTGTCTTTATCTTCTCCCTTCCTACTTTTACATTACCTTTCTGCTCTTCTTTGTACTCTTTCATCAATTCTTCTGCATATAAATTAAATATTAAAGGGAAAACGGACCATCCTGGCCTTACACCCCTACCAATGTCTACTTCCGCTGATTCTTCTCTCAATCTGAACCACAGCTGTCTGTCCCATGTAAAGCTCTCAAATCAGTTTAAGATCTCTTTTATCTAGGCCTATCTTTCCTAGGACTTCCATCAGCTTAACCCAATTTACTCTGTCAAAAGCCCTTTCGAGATCAACAAAACAGATTGCCAGATCTTTTCCTTTTTCCATGCTTTTTTCTGCTAGTATTCTCGATATTCCTACTGCCTCTCTGATCCCCCAACCTTCTCTGAACCCAAACTGATCTTCTTCTATGAATTCACAATCCCTTTCTTTAATTTGTTCTGAATTTTTAGTAATATTTTTGAGGAGTGGGAAATCAAACTGATTGTCCTATAGTCAATACAATTTGTTGCATTTTTCTTTTCTAATGGGATAATTATGGATTTGAGAAAGTCTTTGGGCCAGCTTCCACATTCACAGATATTCTCACAAATCTTTCTTTGCCTCTTCTCCAAGTACATTTATAATTTCTGCTGGTATATCATCCAGTCCAGCTGTCTTCCCTCTTTTTTTAATGAAGCCACTGCCTTTTCAAATTCTTCTCTGATTAGTTTTGGCCCTAAGGTCTCTTCTTCATCTTCTGCTGTCACAGGCCAGACCTTAGGTTTATTTATTTTATCATACAGTTCTTCTATATATTCCTTCCATCTTCTCCTTATGTGTTCTTTGTCATATAGAATTTTTCCATTCTTGTCTTTTATCTTTCCACTAGTCTTATTCTTCCTGTTTGTTAAGTTCATGACTTTTTCATACATTAAGTCATTTCTTCCTCTTCTTGCCATGTCCTTTAGTGCTCTGCATTGTTCTTCCTACCATTTTTATCTTGCTTCATCTGTTGTCCTTCTCAGTTCATTATTCAAACTCCTATATTTAATCCTTGCCTCTTCTGAACATTGGTGCTTCCATTTTCTTCTTTTATCCATTTTGTCTATCATTTCTTCTGTGATCCATGGTTTCCTTATCCTTTTCTGACCTACTATACCTAATTTACTTTCTGTTGCTCCTACAACAATCTTTTTAAACTTTTCCCATCTCTTCTCCACTTCTGTGTCCTCTCCATTCACTATCTTCCTGTCAATTGCCTCTCTGAAATCTCCAGCTAGTGCAGTCTTCAGTACATTTAAATTACATTTCCTTCTTTTTCATGAACCCCTCATTCTCTTGAGCATAATCTCAATTTCATCACTACCAAATTGTGGTAGTGATGAAAGGACAGCATTCCAATCTCCCATCATAATGACCATGAATCTGTCACTCCCCAGTTCTTCTTCCAATATTTCCTCTATCTATTCATATACCTTGTCTACTTCATGCTCTGTACAGATGCTTGTTGGTAAACAGACTTGCCTAATCAATAAATCTATTGGCTCAGCCTTTAATCTTACAGCAATAATTGTGTCACTGACTTGCATCACTTTCTTGAGGCTTTTCTGCACATTTTTATCTAGAAGTATAGCTACTCTTCACTGGCTATCATTCCCTCTTTTGTATATTACCCTTATATCTTCTCTTACGAAGTCTCCCTCATCTTTTCATCTAGGCTCTGCTATTCCTAAAATATTCAGACTATTTTTCTTCATTTCTCTCTTCACATTTTCGAGTTTCTCTTTCCTCAACATTGTACTTACATTCCATGTACCAATCTTCATAAAAGGATAATTATTAGAAGCATTTCACTGATTTATGACGTGAGAAGACTTGTCTCCTCTCCTGCCAAATATGACACTCACACCTTCTGCATGCTGAGTCCCGTTTCTACTAAAATTTGATTCAGATGTCATGGAGCTACTAGGGATAAATGTACATTCATGTGTTGTTGTGGTGGATCCCAGAGTTCCCCCGTTAGCCAGGGATAAATGTAAAAGGTGGTTTCCCATTGCCTTCCTTGCCAGCAATGGCCCTCTACGGTGTTGAGTGCACCAGCTGTTTCTCAGACTTCTGATCATCTGCCTGCCACTTTTCCATTCCAACATTGGCACTTCTGTGATCTTCCACAAGTCAGGAAGAATGTTGTTGCTGCTCCAACATCCACCTTGTTGTCAGCTTATTTTATGGCGGCCAACCCAACCCTCGTCACGTCACAACCCATTGTCATCGGAATTATGTAGCTTTTTATAGAGGTAGATCTGCCACAGTCTACTCCACCACTTCCTGATGATGAATGCTGTTCCATTGTCCACAACTGTTTATTCATTGAGTTTATTCACCGCAAGCGATTCTTAATATAAGCACAGAAGTCTTTGGCTGCTTTTCTTTGCCAGCTTCTCATAATCTGATTAAGCTTGCCTAACCTCCTTTTGTAACTTGATTGCAGACTAGTTTATATCTACCATAGGCTTCTTTATCATCTGATACTTTATATGCATCCCATGCATATGAATTTAAAGGACAATTAAACAAATAGAATTATCACTAAATGATAAAATAATCCTGTTTAGCCTGTGCGGTCATTGCTCCTTAAAGCTCTTCAAACAGAGAAGTTTTTCCTGATTTATTTTCTGCTTTATTAGTTTAAATTGTCATATTAACTTATTTTCTAGAGTAGCTTTATATTCCTAGTTACGATACTTAGTTTAAAGTTTAACTTAGACAGAGATTTCGTAGATATTACTTAGTATCGGTAACGGTATCAAATCCACGTGTCACAAACCAAATTTTTTTTTTTAACCAAATTTAGTCGATTTATTAACCAACTGTTATATCAAATTATCATCTATAAGTAGATTATAGACCTAGTCAGGATCCTTAGTTTATTCTAAATTGAGATAGCGAGATTTGGAAGCTAATCAATACTTACGAGTCCGTAGAAATACCGTTCGTGAATTCCCGCCATTTTTACACGATAGCATAAGCTTAGTGTCGTATAGTGCATAATATAATATTGTCAATTAATCAGTAAATCTATTAATCTTGATAAACTTTATTGTCAATTAAATTGTACTTTTAACTCTATATATATATATATATATATATATATATAACGACTTAATCGTAACAAATAATTAATACATAACTATAGTGGTACACGTGATACGGAAGTTGTATAAAGGGAACTCGTAGAAAACACTAGATACCGAAAAAAATATATATATAACATAACTGTTTTGGGATATAACTTAAGGATTTAATTTTTGTTTTGAATTTTATTGAATTAAATCGGAATCATGACTCTGACCAGAGCAGCAAAGCAAAAGGCTCAAGCTAATGGGAGTGCTGTGGTTCAGGGGAGAACTGAGGGGGGCAGTTGCCCTCTGAATCACAGTCTATTAAAATGCACTGTTTGCTTGATGTTTGCGGAGCAGTCGGGTACGGGACATGATACTGCCAAGGGGGATGTCTTTGTGTGTGCACGATGTAAGGAGTGCAAGGAAATCAGGCGGCAACTCAGCGTTGTTATGGGCCTTTATGAGAGCTTGAAGGACAGGGTGGATGCCCTCGAAGGAAATAAATTGAGGGGCCCATCAAGCTCTCAGCTGCCCACATCAACGCCAGAGCTTGCACTTGGTCATCAGGCAACACAGAAGCAGCCCCCTAGGCAGAATGCGCTGGTCCCACAGGAACTAGTAGTTGTTGGTGACTCTATTGTCAGGGAAACGGGGAACATACTTTGTAAAAAGGATAGGTGAAATAGGACCAGGGTATGTCTGCCAGGGGCAAAGGTTGATGACGTTGTAGAGCGGATATCATCTTTTAAGGGCACAAAAGGTGATATAGTTGTACACGTTGGCACTAATGATATTAAGAGTAGGAGACCGGCGGAATTACTTAGCAAGTACAGGTCACTGTTGAAAAAAAGCCGTGAATTAGGGTTGAACTTGAAAGTGTCTGCAATTCTGCCCAGACACGATAGGAGGGAGTATATGATGAGAGCCTTGTCGATCAATTCGGCCCTGGAGGGATTGTGCAAGGCTCAAGGGGTAGAATTTTTTTCAGCCTGGACTGTACTTGTTAACAGGAGAGATTGCTTCTACAGGGATGGGATACACTTAAATAGAAAGGGTGCAAGAATTTTTGCTGATGCTGTCGAGGCAGTGTTAGGTGGGTCGGAAAACTGCTAGTTGGGGGGGGGATACAAGGACTAATAGATTAACAGTAGCCACTGGCAGAGGTGGAAGTGATTCTTGCACTGCTTCTATTGAAATGAGCAGAAGTCTGAAAAACAAGATGCAGGATATTTCGGAGACTGCTGGTAGTCATTGCGGTACAAGTAAACACATGGGTTGTGTTAGGGTAGCTAAGAATAGAAACAGGTGCATGTATACCTGCGTGTACACCAATGCTAGGAGTTTGGTAAATAAATTTGATGAATTTGAGGTATTGCTCAAAACATCAAAGGCAGATATTGTTGGGATATCAGAGACGTGGTGTCACACAGATATAAGTAATGCGGAACTGGAATTTGGGGAATACAATGTGTATAGAAAGGATAGACAGGACAGGAGGGGAGGAGGGGTTATGCTATTAATTAAGAAACACATAAAGTCCAAGGAAGTGAAGCCAGTCGACATCGATGGACAGGGCAGTGTCGAGTCAGTTTGGTGCGACATAAGCATAGGGAAATCAAAATTGAGAGTAGGAGTGTGCTATAGGCCTAATGACTCTGATGAGTATAATAAGATATTGTACAGGGAAATAGAGTGGGCCAGTAAATCTGAGAGTCTTATAATGGGGGACTTTAATTTCCCAGATATTGACTGGAATTTGTGGGTTGGTCACTCGCACACTAGCAAGGCTTTTGTGGATTTATTGGATGATTGTTTTCTACATCAGCATGTTCGTGAGGCAACAAGAGGGAGCAATACTCTTGATCTGATTATCAGTAGTGATTCTTCATGCATTAAGAACCTGCAGATAAATGAACCACTAGGTGGCAGTGATCACAGTGTGTTGAAGTGGGATTTACTCAAGGAGGTAACTACCATCAGAGGTAAAGGGAAGGGTTTTTGTTTTCGTAAAGGCGACTACGATGGTCTGAGACAGTATTTAAATTCTATACAGTGGGACCAACTGATGATGTTACCAACAGCAAACTCAAAATGGGAAGCATTCAAGGAACTAATCTTGGAGGCTACCAGGCTTTACATACCAACTAAGAAATATTGTTCGAGGTTTAGGCCTAAATGGTTGTCAGATGAACTAATGAGACATGTGGCAGAGAAGAAAAATGCATGGGATACTTACAAATTAATGGGTGACATGGAAGCCTATGATAGATATAAGTTGGTCTGTAACCAAGTCACAAAGGAGATTAGGCAGGCAAAGGCAGACTATGAAAAATCCTTGGCAAAGGATGCAAAGAAAAACAGAAAAGAATTTTTTACATACTTGAACTCGAAAAGGAAAGGGATGAATCAGATTGGTCCACTGGATATTGATGGTTCAACAGTTGAGGATCCTGCTCAGGTGGCTAACAATCTAAACGAGTATTTTGCATCTACATTCACGCATGAGGAGTTATTCAGGAAGGAGAATGATGTAGGTAAAGTAAACATTGGCAGTGAGCTGGATGATTTTGTAATAACTGAGAGGAAAGTGGAGGAGAGATTGTTGAGGATAAACATAAAAAAGGCACCTGGGGTGGATGGGATCTATCCAGTTATATTAAAGGAGGCAGCAAAGGAAGTATGCAAACCCCTAGCCATAATTATGAGAGCTTCTTTGGACTCAGGGGAGGTGCCCATAGACTGGAGATGTGCAAATGTAACCCCAATTCACAAAGGAGGATCAAAGGCTGACACAAGTAATTATAGACCTGTTAGTTTAACTTCTGTTCCAGGTAAATTAATGGAGGCACTGGTTAAAGAAGCACTGCAGGATCATCTAGACAAGAATTCAGTTATAGCTCAGACGCAGCATGGTTTTGTTAAGGGCAGGTCTTGCCTGACCAATTTGATTGGATACTATGATGTAGTCACAAAAGAACTGGATGCAGGGAATAACTTTGATATTATATATTTGGATCTTAGAAAGGCTTTTGATACTGTTGCACATGGAAGACTGCTGCACAAATTGGAGCAGTGTGGCATTGGAGGCAAATTGCTGCTATGGATAAGGGGATGGTTGAGTGGCAGAAGACAGAGAGTGGTAATCAATGGACACTGCTCAACGTGGACTAATGTTATTAGTGGAGTTCCTCAAGGTTCAGTGTTGGGTCCGTTGTTGTTTTCGGTGTTTATGAATGATATTGATGATGGGATATCAAGTTTAATGTCCAAGTTTGCAGATGATACAAAGGTTGGCAGGGTCGTTAAGGACAATACTGACGCTATGCTGCTGCAACAGGATCTGGAAAGGTTGAACAGATGGGCTGAGAGGTGGCAAATGAGGTTTAACATCGACAAATGTAAAGTGCTGCATATGGGAAACAGTAACCCCAGAGCAACGTATCAACTCTGCGGTACTACACTGACAGTGGTGGAGAATGAAAAGGACCTGGGGGTAATTGTGCAGGCAGATATGAAGTTCTCTGAGCAGTGCAGACGAGCTGCAAGAGTAGCGCATGGTGTCTTGTCAATGATATACAGGAATTTTTCTAGCAGGGATAAGGAGGTGATTATTCCCTTGTATAAGGCAATGGTAAGGCCACATCTTGAGTACTGTATACAGGTCTGGAGGCCTCATTTCAAGAAGGATGTAGAGCTGCTGGAACGGGTACAGAGAAGGGCAACAAGATTAGTAAATGGAACAAAGGGTTGCTCTTACGAAGAAAGGCTTAAGTTTTGCAAATTACAGAGTCTGGAGACTAGGCACCGGCGAGGTGATCTGATAGAGGTGTATAAGGCTTTGAATGGTTTGAGCATGCTCAATGCCAATGGGATTCTTCATCTTTCTCAGAATAATCACCTCAGAGGGCATAAATTCAAATTGAGGAAGGACGGATGTCGGATAGATGTGCGGAAATTTGCCTTTGGCCAGCGGGTGGTTGGTTGGTGGAACCGACTTCCATCACTTGTTGTTGAAGTTGATAGCCTAAACAAATTTAAAGCTCAACTGGACAGGTATTTCGAACGAACGGAGGGGTGAAATGGGAGTGGTGTGTTTTTTTTTTTTTTTTTTTTGGCTGATGCTGAATAAGCTTGCTTTCTTGCATCATATGCCTCTGCTAATGCTAATGCTAATGCTAATGCTAATCCAGTACAGCTGTACAATGATAAAACAGCTGCATTGGATGCTCCAACATGATGTCTGGGGCCAGGGCAGCTGACCTAAAAGAAGCTGTCCAAGTTTGCTGATGATTTTAGTGTGAAGGCTTGTTAGCAATTCAAGCTGTGCTATGTTACTTAAAAAAATTAGATTGTTGAATATATGGTCAGAAAATGGCAACTAAAGTTTAATACTTCTGTGTGTAAGGTTATGCGCAGGGAAAAGATATCCTGAAGTCATATATGTTAGGTAGAGAGAAGCTAAATGTGGTTCAGCCAAATAAAAGAAAGGTATGACACAATCTGACATGACAATTTCCACAAAATGTAACCAGGCAGTTAGAAAGGAATGGTGTTCTGTTCACGATTTATAGGAATTTGCTGGTAGGGTAAAGGACATCATGATAATTGTATACAAGATGATAGTTAGTAGTACCTGGAGTAGGTATTTAGGTCTGGGACCACTGGCAGTCCTGGGTAGGGGATAAAGAGACTACAGCCTGCCACGGATCAAAATAATGAGGATTTTTTTTTTTTTCATGATAATTCCCCAGGGTGCTGCTTTGGGTCTCTAACCCATTTAGAAATTCTAGAACTGTTACTGATGGAGAATATGCCTAAAAAGAGACATAGAACTTTTGGAGAGGATTGAAAGAAGGATGACCAGTAACGAGTGCAAATCAGTGAAAAATGGCTGCAAAGTTTGATAGCTAGAACATTAAGGAGAGATCTGACTGAGGTGTATAAGCCACGAAGGGATCAACTAAAATGAATGAGAAATATCTTTTATTCTTCATATATGATGGAGAAATGTAAAAGGAGAAATATCTTTTCTCCTTCATATACGAAGGAGAAAAGATATTTCTCATTTTATATTTGAGACAGTGGGCACGAAAGTAATCTCAGGGACAGAGCCGGCCCAAAAATTTGTGGAGCCCTGTTCAAGAATTACTTGCAGGGCCCTGGGGTCCTGTGCAAAACTTATATGGGGTGTTTTTGTAATAGTGATTTTATAATTTTTCAAAGTTTATTATAACTAAGAAATAATTAAATAATTTTATATTATACTGAACAAAAATTTTAAATAGGAATAATATTTAATACATTACTCAACAATATTTTTTTGACTATTTGGGTGCAGGGCCCTGTTTATCAGAACTTGTTGAACATGCTTGTGGCCGGCACTGCTCAGGGAATAAAAGTTTGGAGCTCATGAAGTTCTTCTTTTGGGCAGCGGATCATCAAACGCTGGAATAAGTTGTTACCTGATATTGCAGAGGCATCAGTGACTTGCTAAATTCAAAGCAGAATTGGATGGCTTGCATGAATATTCCAGTCATCTTATTATTATTTGTTTGGGTTTTTTTGGGCTAATGCAAAAAACGTCCACTTCCTTGCCTCGTTTTGACTTACTAATACCTACTAAAGTTAATTATGGAGCCTGTTGTTTTCCTTGTTACAGAAGTCAGACTTTTAGTTCAATATTTTTACAGATTATTTTCCCTCCCCTATGCTTTCCCTCCTTTGGGTAATCATTACATAATGAAGAGATACTGGCTTGAAACCTGACTTCTATATAACACGTGTGCTGCTGTTATCTATACCTATACATCATACCGGTATTCTCTCTTCTTAAAGAGCACAAGGAACAGGAGAGAATTTACAAATCGACATCCGAATATAAGAGGTGAACGCTGCAACTCCTGCCACCCTCTGTGGTTTACACTCACAAACATTGATTCCCTTAGGGGCATGTTCCTGGCCAACTCCCTCCAAATCTACAATAAACTGAGCATAAACCCTGATAAGTTCTGTGAGGACAAGCTCTACAGAAAGGAATGCCTCAAGAACTGTTACCAACTATTGAACCTGTGACGATCGCCTACACCTGGACTTTTTGCCTGCTGCATTTTTTTTTTTTTTCATATATTTTTTAAAATTCTGATGTCTATTTCTATAAACTTTGTTTTATTTGAAACGTATGTAAGTTCAATTATGTAAATATCTCGGGTCGAGCACGCATGTACTCTTGTACATGTGGTTCCTTGCACCTCAGTATGTAAATCTCTCACCCTCCTGGCACACTGCCGTCCTGGGGTGACCCACAGTTTCTTGTGGTTAATAAATGGATGATAATAATAATAATAATATATATAGATCAGGAGTTTTCAGGAGGGGGTGATATCACCCCCAAGGGGGCAAAAAATCATGGGTATTACAATGGTTTGTGGCCCTCCAAAGTTCAACCCTACCCGAAATCTCATTCCTTAATATTTAATCTCTGTCTCTCTCTCTATAGAATAGAACAGAATAGAATCTTTAATTGCAGCAATGATAGACATACAATTAGTCCCGTCACGGCATGGTGGTGCCAGGGGTTAACAAAACATATTTACAAAAGAGATACAGACTCTCTCTCTCTCATTGGGTTTCGTTTTAAACTGAGACAACTGATTTCTAACATATAGGTATATTATATTAGGAGTGAGTGAGAAATTTCGATAAAAGGAAGACATCGGGTATGATTTAATTCAACCATCTTTGCTTTACATGGGCATTAAATGCCTAAGCGCTTTTAGAAGTAATGTCTCTGCAATCCTTAGCATTTGCACCTTTCCGACAGCTTCGACCTTGGTGGCGGTGTGGTTTATTTATTCATTCTTTTGTTTCATTGGCCAATATATGAGGCATGGATAGGATGGGGAATTGTTTCAGTCTATTGTTTCTACTTTCTAAGCGACAATTAGTATTGATTTATTGTTTCCTTGGAGAAGTATTTTATTTTTGATTCACAGTGCTTTTGTGAGTGACATGGGCTATGTGAGTTAAATAAAAACAATTTATATTTTATTATTTATTTAATTGTAGTTATTCAACCCGTCATCATCAATCATATTAAGTGCTGAAAAGAAAAAGTGTCAACAGTATCTGGATCTAGCTTATTGTTTCCAGTTATGGTTTTATTGAAAGCGCAGTCGACTCAAGACAGCCAACGTGTCTTATGTGTAATAGTTCTTCCTGAAATGAGGCTAGGAAACCATGAAGACTTTTAGATCGTTTAAAAAGGCAACATCCTGATAAAGTTGGCAAATATATTGAACATTTTAAAAATTCAAAACAGAATTTTGAGCAACATTAGCATTTTAGCATTAGCATTAGTAGAGGCATTTGATGCAAGAAAGCAAGCTTATGCAGCACCAGCCAAAAAAAATAAAGTGAAATAAATAAATAAAAATAACCACTTCCACTTCACCCCTCTGTTCGTTCGAAATACCTGTCCAGCTGAGCCTTAAACTTATTTAGGCTATCAACTTCCACGACAAGGGATGGAAGTCTGTTCCACCTACCAACCACCCGCTGGCTAAAGGCAAATTTCCGCACATCTATATTACATCTGTCTTTCCTCAATTTGAATTTATGCCCTCTCAGGTGATTATTCTGAGCGAGAGGAAAAATCCCATCAGCACTGAGCATGCTCAAACCATTCAAGGCTTTGTACACCTCTATCAGATCACCTCACTGGTGCCTAGTCTCCAGACACTGTAATTCGCAAAACTTAAGCCTTTCTTCGTAAGAGCACCCCTTTGTTCCATTCACTAATCTTGTTGCCCTTCTCTGTACTCGTTCCAGCAGCTCTACATCCTTCTTGAAATGAGGCCTCCAGGCCTGTATACAGTACTCTAGGTGTGGCCTTATACATTGCCTTATACAAGGGAATAATCACCTCCTTATCCCTGCTAGAAAAATTCCTATATATCATTGACAATACACCATGAGCTACTCTTGCAGCCCATCTGCACTGCTCAGAGAACTTCATATCTGCCTGCACAACCACCCCCCAGGTCCCTTTCATTCTCTACCACTGTCAGTGTAGTACCAAAGAGTTGATACGTTGCTCTGGGGTTGCTGTTTCCCATATGTAGTACTTTACATTTGTCAATGTTAAACTTCATTTCCCACCTCTCAGCCCATCTGCTCAACTTTTCTAGATCCTGTTGCAGCAGCGTACTGTCTTTAGTGTCCTTAACAACCCTGCCAACCTTCGTATCATCTGCAGACTTGTACATTAAGCTTGATATACCATCATCAATATCATTTATAAATACAGAAAACAATAAAGGACCCAATACTGAACCCTGAGGGACTCCACTAATAACATTAGTCCACGATGAGCAGTGTCCATTGATTACCACTCTCTGTCTTCTCCCCCTCAACCACCCCTTTATCCATGGCAGCAATTTGCCTCCAATGCCACACTGCTCCAATTTGTGCAGCAGTCTTCCATGTGCAACAGTATCAAAAGCCTTTCTAAGATCCAAGTATATAATATCAACGTTATTCCCTGCATCACATTATCCAATCAAATTGGTCAGGCAAGACTTCCAGTTAACAAAACCATGCTGTGTCCGAGCTATAACTGAAGTCTTGTCTAGATGATCCTGCAGTGCTTCTTTAACCAGTGCCTCCATTAATTTTCCGGGAACAGAAATTAAACTCACAGGTCTATAATTACTTGTGTCAGCCTTTGATCCTCCTTTGTGAATTGGGGTCACATTTGCACATCTCCAGTCCATGGGTACCTCCCCTGAGTCCAAGGAAGCTCTCATAATTATGGCTAAGGGTTTGCTTACTTCCTTTGCTGCCTCCTTTAATATAACTGGATAGATCCCATCCACCCCGGGTGCCTTTCTTGTGTTTATCTTCAACAATTTCTCCTCCACTTTACTCTCAGTTATTACAGGAATTCTCTAGCTTACTGCCAGAGTTGAATACACCTCTGGCATTCCCCTCGCTGAATAACTCCTCATGTGTGAATGTCGATGCAAAATATTCATTTAGTTTGTTAGCTACCTGGATCACAACATTTACAGTTGATGCAGGATCATCAACAGTTGACCCATCGATATCAAGTGGACCAATCTGATTCATCCCCTTCCTTCTAGAGTTTACATAAGTAAAGAACTCTTTGCTGTTTTTCTTCGCATCCCTTGCCAAGGATTTCTCGTAATCTGCCTTCGCCTGCCTAACCTCCTTTGTAACTTGGTAACAGATTAACTTGTATCTATCATAGGCTTCTGTGTCACGTGTTAATTTGTATGTATCCCATGCATTTTTCTTCTCTGCCATATGCCTCATTAGTTCATCTGACATCCATTTAGGCCTAAACCTTGAACAATATTTCTTAGTCAGTATGTAAAGCCTAGTAGCTTCCAAGATAAGTTCTTGGAATGCTTCCCATTTTGAATTTGCTGTTGGAAACATCATCAGTTGATCCCACTGTATAGAATTTAAATACTGTTTCAGTCCATTGTAGTCGCCTTTACGGAAGCAATAACCCTTCCCTTTACCCCTAATGGTAGTTACCTCTTTGAGTAAATCCCACTTCAGCACACTGATCACTGCCACCTAGTGGTTCATTTATCTGCAGATTCTTAATGCATGAAGAATCACTACTGATAATCAAATCAAGAGTATTACTCCTTCTAGTTGCCTCCCGAACATGCTGATGTAGAAAACAATCATCCAATAAATCCACAAAAGCCTTGCTACTGTGTGAGTGACCAGCCCCCAAATTCCAGTCAATATCTGGGAAATTAAAATCCCCCATTATAAGACTCTCTGATTTACTGGCCCACTCTATTTCTCTGTACAGTTTCTTATTATACTCATCAGAGTCATTAGGCCTATAGCACACTCCTACTCTCAATTTTGATCTCCCAATGCTTATGTCACACCAAACTGACTCAACACTGCACTGTCCAGCGATGTCGACTGGCTTCACTTCCTTGGATTTTATGTGTTTTTTAACTAATAACATAACCCCTCCTCCCTTCCTATCCTGTCTATCCTTTCTGTAGACATTATACTCCTCAAATTCCAGTTCTGCATTCCTTATATCTGTGTGACACCACGTCTCTGAAATCCCAACAATATCTGCCTTTGATGTTTAGAGCAATACCTCAAATTCATCAAATTCATTTACCAAACTCCTAGCATTGGTGTACACGAAGTATACAAGCATCTCTTCCTGTTCTTAACTACACTAACACAACCCATGTGTTTACTTGTACCCCAATGATTCCCAGCAGTCTCTGAAATATCCTGCATCTTATTTTCCAGGCTGCTGCTCATTCCAATAGAAGCAGTGCAAGAATCACTTTCTCCTCTGCCAGTGGCTGCTGTTAATCTATTAGTCCTTGTGTCTCCCCAATCTAGCAGTTTTCCGACCCACCTAACACTGCCTCGATAGCATCAGCAAACATTCTTGCACCCTTTCTATTTAAGTGTATCCCATCCCTGTAGAAGCAGTCTCTCCTGTTAACAAGTACAGACCAGGCTGAAAAAAATTCTACCCCTCGAGCCCTGCACAATCTTTCCAGGGCCGAATTGATCGACAGGGCTCTCTTCATATACTCCCTTCTATCGTGTCTGGGCAGAATTGCAGACACTTTCAAATTCAACCCTAATTCACGGTTTTTTTTCATCAGTGACCTGTACTTGTCAAGTAATTCCGCCGGTCTCCTACTCTTAATATCATTAGTGCCAACGTGTACAACTATATCACCTTTTGTGCCCTTAAAAGTTGATATCTGCTCTACAACATAAATAAATAAATAAATTTTCTGTTTATACTCCGGGACGACCAAATGATCAGAGTTCACAAGATAGACAGAATTCAAGAAACAGCACCATATTCAGCAGTCACGGGCTTGAACCACGGTCACTCAAGGCACGTGTACTTATGCACCCGCGCGCCTCAATCTTTGCCCCTGGCAGACATACCCTGGTCCTGTTCCACCTATCCTTTTTACAAAGCATGTTTCCCGTTTCCCTGACAATAGAGTCACCAACAACTACTAGTTCCTTTGGGACCAGCGCATTCTGCCTTGGGGGTTGCCACTGTGTTGCGCGATGACCAAGTGCAAGCTCTGGAATTGGTGTGGGCAGCTGAGAGCTTGAAGGGCCCCTCACTTGTAATCCTTTGAGGGCATCCACTCTGTCCTTCAAGCTCTCATATAGGCCCATAACAACGCTGAGTTGTCGCCTGATTTCCTTACACTCCTTGCATCGCGCACATACAAAGACATCCCCCATGGCAGTATCATGTCCCATACCTGACTGCTCGGCAAACATCAAGCAAATAGTGCACCTTAAAAGGCTGTGATTCAGAGGGCAACTGCCCCCCTCAGTTCTCCCCTGAGCCACAGCATTCCCATTAGCTTGAGCCTTTTGCTTTGCTGCTCTGGTTTGAGTCATGATTACGATTTACTTTCAATAAAATTTCAATTCAGTACAAAATTAAATCCTAAACTTGTATCCCAACACAGATATAACGCTATATTTATGTTTCAGTAACGAGTGTTATCTACGAAATATTTATGTTTCAGTAACGCGTGTTATCTACAAAATCCCTTTATATAACTTCCGTATCAAGTTATGTATTAATTATTTATTTTTACTAATTATTTGTTACATAACCTAAGTGGTTATATGTATAGTTAAAAGTACAATTTAATTGCCAATGAAGTTCGACAAGATTAATAGATTTTACTGATTAATTTTCCCGTAACAATGGCGGCTATTTACGAACGGTAAACACGTGGATTTGATACTCTTTCCGATACTAAGTAATACCTACAAAATCTCTATCTAAGTTACTTTAAACTTAAGTACCGTAAATAGGAATATAAAGCTACTCTAGAAAATAAGTTAATATGTCAATTTAAACTAATAAAGCAGAAAAAACTTCTGTTCCAAGAGCAGCAGAAAGGCACGTCCGTTAAACTAACAAGTCTGTAACATAACACCGTAATTTCCTTATTTAAGAATACACAAATGATGGTGGAATGATTGCACCTTATAAAATTGCAGAAATTAACGCAAAAACTGCTCATACAGTTGCTGAGACTGTTATACGACCTGCATCAGAGACTATAATTTCAACAGTGATTAGCATTAGCATTAGCATTAGTAGAGGCATTTGATGCAAGAAAGCAAGCTTATGCAGCATCAGCCAAAAAAAAAAAAAAAAAAACCCACTTCCACTTCACCCCTCTGTTCATTCAAAATACCTATCCAGCTGAGCCTTAAACTTATTTAGGCTATCAACCTCCACTACAAGGGATGGAAGTCAGTTCCACCAACCAACCACCCGCTGGCTAAAGGCAAATTTCTGCACGTTTATCCTACATCTGTCTTTCCTCAATTTGAATTTATGCCCTCTCAGGTGATTATTCTGAGCTAGAGAAAGAATCCTATCAGCATTGAGCATGCTCAAACCATTCAAGGCTTTATACACCTCTATCAGATCACCTCGCTGGTGCCTAGTCTCCAGACACTGTAATTTGCAAAACTTAAGCCTTTCTTCGTAAGAGCACCCCTTTCTTCTATTCACTAATCTTGTTGCCCTTCTCTGTACTCGTTAGAGCAGCTCTACATCCTTCTTGAAATGAGGCCTCCAGACCTGTATACAGTACTCTAGGTGTGGTCTGACCATTGTCTTATACAAGGGAATAATCACCTCCTTATCCCTGCTAGAAAAATTCCTGTATATCATTGACAATACTCCATGAGCTACTCTTGCAGCCCATCTGCACTGCTCAGAGAACTTCATATCTGCCTGCACAACCACCCCCAAGTCCCTTTCATTCTCTACCACTGTCAGTGTAGTACCACAGAGTTGATACGTTGCTCTGGGGTTGCTGTTTCCCATGTGTAGTACTTTACATTTGTCAATGTTAAACTTCATTTGCCACCTCTCAGCCCATCTGTTCAACCTTTCCAGATCCTGTTGCAGCAGCATAGTGTCAGTAGTGTCCTCGACAACCCTGCCAACCTTTGTATCGTCTGCAAACTTGGACATTAAGCTTGATATACCATCATCAATATCATTTATAAATACAGAAAACAATAATGGACCCAACACTGAGCCCTGAGGGACTCCACTAATAACATTAGTCCACGATGAGCAGTGTCCATTGTCCATGATTACCACTCTCTGTCTTCTCCCCCTCAACCACCCCTTTATCCATAGCAGCAATTTGCCTCCAATGTCACACTGCTCCAATTTGTGTAGCAGTCTTCCATGTGCAACAGTATCAAAAGCCTTTCTAAGATCCAAGTATATAATATCAAAGCTATTCCCTGCATCCAGTTCTTTTGTGACTGCATCATAGTATCCAATCAAATTGGTCAGGCAAGACTTCCCCTTAACAAAACCATGCTGTGTCCGAGCTATAACTGAAGTCTTGTCTAAATGATCCTGCAGTGCTTCTTTAACCAGTGCCTCCATTAATTTTCCTGGAACAGAAGTTAAGCTCACAGGTCTATAATTACTTGTGTCAGCCTTTGATGCTCCTTTGTGAATTGGGGTCACATTTGCACATCTCCAGTCTATGGGTACCTCCCCTGAGTCCAAGGAAGCTCTCATAATTATGACTAAGGGTTTGCTTACTTCCTTTGCTGCCTCCTTTAATATAACTGGATAGATCCCATTCACCCCGGGTGCCTTTCTTGTGTTTATCTTCAACAGTTTCTCCTCCACTTTACTCCCAGTTATTTCAAGATTCTGTAGCTTACTGCTAGAGTTGAATACACCTCTGGCATTCCCCTCGCTGAATAACTCCTCATGTGTGAATGTCGATGCAAAATATTCATTTAGTTTGTTAGCTACCTGAGCAGGATCATCAACAGTTGACCCATCAATATCAAGTGGACCAATCTGATTCATTCCCTTCCTTCTAGAGTTTACATAAGTAAAGAACTCTTTGCTGTTTTTCTTTGCATCCCTTGCCAAGGATTTCTCGTAATCTGCCTTCGCCTGCCTAAACTCCTTTGTAACTTGGTTGCATATCAACTTGTATCTATCATAGGCTTCTGTGTCATGTGTTAATTTGTAAGTATCCCATGCATTTTTCTTCTCTGCCATATGCCTCATTAGTTCATCTGACATCCATTTTGGCCTAAACCTTGAACAATATTTCTTAGTTGGTATGTAAAGCCTAGTAGCTTCCAAGATAAGTTCTTTGAATGCTTCCCATTTTGAATTTGCTGTTGGTGACATCATCAGTTGGTCCCACTGTATAGAATTTAAATACTGTCTCAGTCCATCGTAGTCACCTTTACGGAAGCAATAACCCTTCTCTTTACCCCTAATGGTAGTTACCTCTTTGAGTAAATCCCACTTCAGCACACTGTGATCACTGCCACCTAGTGGTTCATTTATCTGCAGATTCTTAATGCATGAAGAATCACTGCTGATAATCAAATCAAGAGTATTACTCCCTCTAGTTGCCTCCCGAACATGCTGATGTAGAAAACAATCATCCAATAAATCCACAAAAGCCCTGCTAATGGATGAGTGACCAGCACCCAAATTCCAGTCAATATCTGGGAAATTAAAATCTTCCATTATAAGACTCTCTGATATACTGGCCCACTCTATTTCCCTGTACAGTTTCTTATTACACTCATCAGAGTCATTAGGCCTATAGCACACTCCTACTCTCAATTTTGATCTCCCAATGCTTACGTCACACCAAACTGACTCAACACTGCACTGTCCAGCGATGTCGACTGGCTTCACTTCCTTGGTTTTTATGTGTTTCTTAACTAATAGCATAACTCCTCCACCCCTTCCTATCCTGTCTATCCTTTCTGTAGACGTTGTACTCCCCAAATTCCAGTTCTGCATCCCTTATATCTGTGTGACACAACGTCTCTGATATCCCAACAATATCTGCCTTTGTTGTTTTGAGCAATACCTCAAATTCATCAAATTTATTTACTAAACTCCTAGCATTGGTGTACACGCAAGTATACCTGCACCTGTTTCTATTCTTAGCTACCCTAACACAACCCATGTGTTTACTTGTACCGCAATGGCTCCCAGCAGTCTCTGAAATATCATGCATCTTGTTTTTCAGGCTTCTGCTCATTCTAATAGAAGCAGTGCAAGAATCTCTTTCACCTCTGCCAGTGGCTACTGTCAATCTATTGGTCTTTGTCTCCCCCCAAGCTAGCATTTTTCCGACCCACCTAACACTGCCTCGATAGCATCAGCAAATATTTTTGCACCCTTTCTATTTAAGTGTATCCCATCCCTGTAGAAGCAATCTCTCCTGTTAGCAAGTACAGTCCAGGCTGAAAAAAATTCTACCCCTTGAGCCTTGCACAATATTTCCAGGGCCGAATTGATCGACAAGGCTCTCATCATATACTCCCTCCTATCGTGATGCATCAAAATCCTTCCAGTATTTTAAAAGCATTGCCATTGAGCAATAATTCAGTTTAAAGATGAATCAATGAGATGTCAGCTAACATTGAAGAACAGCTAGTTCACAAACTAAAAACAAGAAACTTTTCTGTTCAGGTTGATGAATTCACAGTTACTGACCTAAGAACTTTCTAATGTCAAATGTTCGTTATTTCGAACATTTGATATTCGGGTTGTGATTGATTGTAAATTGCAAGAAGAGATGTTTGTAAAATCTACAGAAACTGACTGTACTGGAGCATCCATTTTTACTGCTGTAAAAACATAGTTTGATGAAAAACAAGTACCACTGGAAAATTTGGTATCTTGTGCCACTGATGGTGCTACCTCCATGGTTGGAAAACAAAGGTTTTATTTATAGCCCACCTAAAGGAAGTATGTCCAAACCAGATGATGTCGGTGCACAATACAATGCATTGTGCACCGGCATCATCTGGTTGCAAAAAATATTAGTCCAGTTCTTTACCAATCTCTCAGTATAGTTCTTAAAACCACCAATAAAATAAAGTCACATAGCAAATATGCTTTCAGAAAATTTTGTGTTGATAATGAACAGTATGTGAGGCTTTTTTTACATACAGAACTCAGATGGATTTCTAATGGAAACTATTAACAAGATTTGAAAACATTTTGACACGTTAATTAGTTTTTTTGAAAGTGAAGGAGACAGATTTAGCAAAGAAGATCAGAAAATATAAAATCTACATGTATTATATATATGGCTTGGATTTTTTGAAAAGTTAATGAAGTATCACTTCAACTTCAAGGGAAATTAATTATGGTAATAGACTGAAAATGTGTATTAAAAGTCTTCACTGAAAAACAGGAAATATTTGAAAGTGATTTAATGAGAAAACAATTTCATGGTATGCAAGGGTTAGCTGAAATCAATGAATCTCTCAGATCTTAAGAATTATTCAGTTCATTTGTGTTCTTTAAAAGGTGAAATGAAAAATAGATTTTAAGATTTATTTTATTTTGAAGTGAAGTCATGGATGTTAGATCCAATTGGATGTGATGCCGGGTTTGCCAGTGAAGAAATTCAAGAACTCATTGAATTAAAATGTAACGAGGAATGCAAATATAAATTCAAAAAGGGTGGAATGGCTGAGTTGTGGATATCAAAAACAACTAAACTTCTTTATCCAACAATGTTTTTTTTTTTTTTTTTATTTATGAGAACCCCAAACACGAGAGGTATTAGAATCTATAGTACTTAGTACCATGCTTGGGTTGGAGGTTGAGAAGACGAAAGAAGATATTTGTTGACATTGGACTTGAACTTCTGTAGATTGTAATAATCAGGAAATACGTATGAAGGAAGGTTGTTCCAGAAAACGGCAGTTGCATGAATAAATGAGGAAGATGAAAAGTTGGTTCTGTGGGTTTGAAGTTGGACAGTAAATGGATGTTGGCTGGTGGCGGCACGTGTTCGGACTGTTTTGAAAGAGAGAGCGGGAATTATAGAAGCTAATTCAGAAGAACAGTGCCCATGGAAGTATCTGTAGAAGAGGCATGCAGCAGAAACAGTACGTCTATGAGAAAGCGAGTGGAGAGACTCTGTTAGAGATGAATCATTAATTAACCTACCTGCCCTCTTCTGAATGGAATCAAGAAGCCCGAGAGAGGTTTTGGGGGCACCACCCCAGATGTGGGAACAATATTCCATGGCAGGGCGGATTTGCGATTTATACAGAGTGAGCAGCTGTCTGGAAGAAAAGTAACGCCAAGAGCGAAAGAGAAAACCAAGTTTTTTAGATGCAGAGGAAGCAATATTTGTAATGTGCTTGTGCCAAGAGAGATTAGAAGTCAGGGTAATCCCCAAAAGAGATATATCATTTTGCCTAGAAATCGGAGTGTCACTAAAGATAAGCATAGGAGCAGAAGAATCCTTTTTGCAAGATATAAGACAAGACTGAGTTTTAGAAGGGTTGAAATCAACTAAGTTGTCTTTGCCCCACTGGAGAATTACCTGAAGATCGGCATTTAAGGAATTGGCAGCAGATTTTCGAGAACTTGAAACTGATTGAGCAGGACAAGGTTTCTCAAAATGGAAAGTTGAATGCAATGTGCTATCATCGGCAAAACTATGGATAGGATTTCCGGTCAATGGAAGAAGGTCATTGATATACAAGAGGAAAAGAGTGGGGGAAAGAACTGAACCTTGGGGAACACCGGCATTAGTGGAGACGTTAGAAGACAGAGAGCCATCTACCATCACCCTCAGTGAGCGATCAGAGAGAAAACTGGATAACCAATTACTAAAAACAGTTGGCAAACCATAAGATGGAAGCTTGTTTAGAAGACCTTTATGCCAAACACAATCAAACGCCTTTGAGATGTCAAGAGCAACTACTTGTGTTTCACCGAACCTTTCCATTGAATTAGTCCATAAATGGGTAACATAAGCCAGAATATCACCAGTGGATCGACACTGACGGAATCCATACTGGCGATCGTTGATCAGGCGGAAGGTTTCTAGGTAGTTTAAGAGTTGGCGGTTAATTGATTTCTCCATTACTTTAGAAAGAGTAGAAGTAATTGCAATGGGACGATAATTGGATGGGAGGGATTTGTCACCCTTTTTAGGAACTGGCTGGATATGAGCAAATTTCCAAGCAGAAGAAAAAACACCTTTGGAATAAGAAAGTGAAAAAAGGTGGCAAAGAATATGAGTAAGTTCAGGAGCACAGGTTTTGAGAACTAGTGGAGAAATACCATCAGGACCTGGAGCTTTCTTAGCATCAAGATTCGTCAAAATCCTTCTGATATCCTTTTGACGGAAGACCACAGGAGGCATTGAATGGAGCATGTTAGGAATGGTGGGAGGTGTTTTACCAAGATCATTAATACATGAGCTGGAAGAAAAATGGGATGCTAGCAGGTCAGCTTTATCCTTGGCTGAAGTGATAACAGAACCATCTGGTTTGGATAGAGGGGGGAGCAGAAATGGGCAAAAGTTGCGGCCAATAGCTTTGGCAAGAGACCAGAATGCTCGGCTACCATTAGGGCAAGAAGCAAGTTTTCTACTCTTAGCCTGTTCAAACTCTAGTTTGGACTGATTAATAACTGCTTTTCAATTGTTGCGAGCTTTGGTGTAGGCAGAAAATGAAACTGAAGAATTAGAAACAAGCCAATTACGATATGCAACATTCTTCTCTTGGACAGCCTTAGCACATTTATTGGAAAACCAAGGTTTAGATAAAGGACCAGATTTTAAAGTGGAGTGTGGGATAAAGGATTCCATTCCTGCAAGAATAATTTCACTGACACGATCTGAGCAAACGTTGACATCAGAAGTTTTGAAACAGTAATCAGACCAAGGAAAAGAAGAAAGGAAGTCTCGCAGGTCATCCCATTTTGCATTCTTGTAATGCCAAACAATACCAGGTTGGGAATAGCCATGAGATAAAGGTTCCATTGGAGAAGAGACAATCACCAAGTTGTGATCTGAAGTGCCAAAAGGACTGCTCACTTCGACCTTGTACTTAGAAGGGTTGTTTGTGAGAAAAAGATCAAGCGTATTGGCTGTATGATTAGGATTGTCCGGTATTCTTGTAGGTAAATGAACAATCTGTGCCAGATCATTAGTAATTGCAAAAGCCTCAGCATCTCGACCTGCTGGGTCAGTGTGACTAGAAAATGGAAGCCAGCTGGAGTTGTGAACGTTAAAATCACCAAGGAAAATTACCTCACTGTTAGGAAAGTTGGACTGGAGAAAGTCAAGTTGCAAAGAGAGGAAGTCAAAGAGCTCCAAGTGATTAGTGGAGTTGGGAGAACGGTAGAGACAACAGATGAATTTGACACAATGAGGTAGCGAGATTTTAAGCCAGAGAAGATCAAAGAGAGGAGATTCCAAATTGCCAAGTCTCTGACAGGGAATATCAGAATGGACATATGCACAAGTACCACCTTTGAGGCGAAAGGAATCATACAGCAAATAATTTGGACATCTGAGATGAGAAGTAGTTGAACCAACTGATAACTGAGATTCAGTCAGAAAAAGTACATGGGGTTTGGAAGACTGCAAGTGGAAATGGACATCGTTGAGATTGGAATTAGCATTAGCATTAGCATTAGTAGAGGCATTTGATGCAAGAAAGCAAGCTTATGCAGCATCAGCCAAAAAAAAAAGTAACATAGATAAATAAAAATAACCACTTCCACTTCACCCCTCTGTTCGTTCGAAATACCTGTCCAGCTGAGCCTTAAACTTATTTAGGCTATCAACTTCCACGACAAGGGATGAAAGTCTGTTCCACCTACCAACCACCCGCTGGCTAAAGGCAAATTTCCGCACATCTATCCTACATCTGTCTTTCCTCAATTTGAATTTATGCCCTCTCAGGTGATTATTCTGAGCAAGAGGAAGAATCCCATCAGCATTGAGCATGCTCAAACCATTCAAGGCTTTGTACACCTCTATCAGATCACCTCGCTGGTGCCTAGTTTCCAGACACTGTAATTCGCAAAACTTAACCCTTTCTTCGTAAGAGCACCCCTTTGTCCCATTCACCAATCTAGTTGCCCTTCTCTGTACTCGTTCCAGCAGCTCTACCTTCTTCTTGAAATGAGGCCTCCAGGCCTGTATACAGTACTCTAGGTGTGGTCTGACCATTGTCTTATACAAGGGAATAATCACCTCCTTATCCCTGCTAGAAAAATTCCTATATATCATTGACAATACAGCATGAGCTACTCTTGCAGCCCATCTGCACTGCTCAGAGAACTTCATATCTGCCTGCACAACCACCCCCAGGTCCCTTTCATTCTCTACCACTGTCAGTGTAGTACCACAGAGTTGATACGTTGCTCTGCGGTTGCTGTTTCCCATATGTAGTACTTTACATTTGTCAATGTTAAACTTCATTTGCCACCTCGAAGCCCATCTGCTCAACCTTTCCAAATCCTGTTGCAGCAGCATAGTGTCAGTAGTGTCCTCGACAACCCTGCCAACTTTCGTATCGTCTGCAAACTTGGACATTAAGCCTGTTATACCATCATCAATATCATTTATAAATACAGAAAACAATAAAGGACCCAATACTGAACCCTGAGGGACTCCACTAATAACATTAGTCCACGATGAGCAGTGCCCATTGATTACCACTCTCTGTCTTCTCCCCCTCAACCACCCCTTTATCCATAGCAGCAATTTGCCTCCAATGCCACACTGCTCCAATTTGTGCAGCAGTCTTCCATGTGCAACAGTATCAAAAGCCTTTCTCAGATCCAAGTATATAATATCAAAGTTATTCCCTGCATCCAGTTCTTTTGTGACTGCATCATAGGATCCAATCAAATTGGTCAGGCAAGACTTACCCTTAACAAAACCATGCTGTGTCCTAGCTATAACTGAAGTCTTGTCTAGATGATCCTGCAGTGCTTCTTTAACCAGTGCCTTCATTAATTTTCCAGGAACAGAAGTTAAACTCACAGGTCTATAATTACTTGTGTCAGCCTTTGATCCCCCTTTGTGAATTGGGGTCACATTTGCACATCTCCAGTCCAGGGGTACCTCCCCTGAGTCCACGGAAGCTCTCATAATTATGGCTAAGGGTTTGCTTACTTCCTTTGCTGCCTCCTTTAATATAACTGGATAGATCCCATCCACCCCGGGTGCCTTTCTTGTGTTTATCTTCAACAATTTCTCCTCCACTTTGCTCTCAGTTATTACAAGATTCTCTAGCTTACTGCTAGAGTTGAATACACCTCTGGCATTCCCCTCGCTGAATAACTCCTCATGTGTGAATGTTAATGCAAAATATTCATTTAGTTTGTTAGCTACCTGAGCAGGGTCATCAACAGTTGACCCATCGATCTCAAGTGGACCAATCTGATTCATCCCCTTCCTTCTAGAGTTTACATAAGTAAAGAACTCTTTGCTGTTTTTCTTCGCATCCCTTGCCAAGGATCTCTCGTAATCTGCCTTCGCCTGCCTAACCTCCTTTGTAACTTGGTTACAGATCAACTTGTATCTATCATAGGCGTCTGTGTGACGTGTTAATTTGTATGTATCCCATGCATTTTTCTTTTCTGCCATATGCCTCATCAGTTCATCTGACATCCATTTAGGCCTAAACCTTGAATAATATTTCTTAGTTGGTATGTAAAGCCTAGTAGCTTCCAAGATAAGTTCTTTGAATGCTTCCCATTTTGAATTTGCTGTTGGCAATATCATCAGTTGATCCCACTGTATAGAATTTAAATACTGTCTCAGTCCATTGTAGTCGCCTTTACGAAAGCAATACCCCTTCCCTTTACCCCTAATGGTAGTTACCTCTTTGAGTAACTCCCACTTCAGCACACTGTGGTCCCTGCCACCAAGTGGTTCATTTATCTGCAGATTCTTAATGCATGAAGAATCACTACTGATAATCAAATCAAGAGTATTACTCCCTCTAGTTGCCTCCCGAACATGCTGATGTAGAAAACAATCATCCAATAAATCCACAAAAGCCTTGCTACTGTGTGAGTGACCAGCCCCCAAATTCCAGTCAATATCTGGGAAATTAAAATCCCCCATTATAAGACTCTCTGATTTACTGCCCCACTCTATTTCTCCGAACAGTTTCTTATTGTACTCATCAGAGTCATTAGGCCTATAGCACACTCCTACTCTCAATTTTGATCTCCCAATGCTTATGTCACACCAAACTGACTCGACACTGCACTGTCCAGCGATTTCGACTGGCTTCACTTCCTTGGATTTTGTGTTTTTTAACTAATAACATAACCCCTCCTCGCTTCCTATCCTGTCTATCCTTTCTGTAGACATTGTACTCCCCAAATTCCAGTTCTGCATTCCTTATATCTGTGTGACACCACGTCTCTGAAATCCCCACAATATCTGCCTTTGATGTTTTGAGCAATACCTCAAATTCATCAAATTTATTTACTAAACTCCTAGCATTGGTGTACACACAAGTATACATGCACCTGTTCTTTTTCTTAGCTACCCTAACACAACCCATGTGTTTACTTGTACCCCAATGATTCCCAGCAGTCTCTGAAATATCCTGCATCTTATTTTCCAGGCTGCGGCTCATTCCAATAGAAGCAGTGCAAGAATCACTTTCACCTCTGCCAGTGGCTACTGTTAATCTATTAGTCCTTGTATCCCCCAATCTAGCAGTTTTCCGACCCACCTAACACTGCCTCGATAGCATCAGCAAACATTCTTGCACCCTTTCTATTTAAGTGTATCCCATCCCTGTAGAAGCAGTCTCTCCTGTTAACAAGTACAGACCAGGCTGAAAAAAATTCTACCCCTTGAGCCCTGCACAATCTTTCCATGGTCGAATTGATTGACAGGGCTCTCATCATATACTCCCCCGTATCGTGTCTGGGCAGAATTGCAGACACTTTCAATTTCAACCCTAATTCACGGCTTTTTTTCATCAGTGACCTGTACTTGTCAAGTAATTCCGCCGGTCTCCTACTCTTAATATCATTGGTGCCAACGTGTACAACTATATCACCTTTTGTGCCTTTAAAAGATGATATCCGCTCTACAACGTCATCAACTTTTGCCCCTGGCAGACATACCCTGGTCCTGTTCCACCTATCCTTTTTACAAAGCATGTTTCCCGTTTCCCTGACAATAGAGTCACCAACAACTAGTAATTCCTTTGGGACCAGCGCATTCTGCCTTGGGGGTTGCCGCTGTGTTGCGCGATGACCAAGTGCAAGCTCTGGCATTGGTGTGGGCAGCTGAGAGCTTGATGGGCCCCTCACTTGTAATCCTTCGAGGGCATCCACCCTGTCCTTCAAGCTCTCATATAGGCCCATAACAACGCTGAGTTGTCGCCTTATCTCCTTACACTCCTTGCATCGCACGCATACAAAGACATCCCCCATGGCAGTATCATGTCCCATACTTGGCTGCTCTGCAAACATCAAGCAAATAGTGCATCTTAAAACGCTGTGATTCAGAGGACAACTGCCCCCCTCAGTTCTCCCCTGGGCCACAGCATTCCCATTAGCTTGAGCCCTTTGCTTTGCTGCTCTGGTTTGAGTCATGATTTAGATTTACTTTCAATAAAATTTCAATTTCTGTAGAAAATTAAATCCTAAACTTGTATCCAAGCACAGTTATAACGCTATATTTATGTTTCAGTAACGAGTATTATCTACGACAGGGAATATCAGAACGGACATATGCACAAGTACCACCTTTGAGGCGAAAGGAATCATACAGCAAATAATTTGGACATCTGAGATGAGAAGTAGTTGAATCAACTGATAACTGAGATTCAGTCAGAAAAAGTACATGGGGTTTGGAAGACTGCAAGTGGAAATGGACATCGTTGAGATTGGAATTAAGACCACGTATATTTGTGAAATGAATTAGGAAGTCCTTGGGAGGTTTAGATCTTTTCGCAGATAAGCTTGCTCTATTATTTTGACTATTCATGGTGTATTCAATAGTAAGAAAAAGTGGGTGGGACATGCTGTATGAAGTAATGAAATTTTTGGATATGGCGTACGTGTGGTAAGAATATACCCAGATCCTTGACATAACGTGGCCTCGACAATGCTCCCCGCATACACACTACTCGGACTCCCTCCAGTCACTATCTGGCAGAGTAGAGGTAGCAAGATTATACACTAGCTGATCCGGAAGCCTCCTAGAGAGTTACCAATAGGTTTGTTCCGGTGTACTATCTAGCGGCCGGCCTGCGAACACCGTTTTAGAGCTGTACCCTCGAAATGTAAGGAATATTGGATCTCGCCACGACATTCATCATAACCTCAAAAATCATCAATCATACTGCATGATGGAAGAGATAGGGAAGGGTTGGCCGGAACTTAGCTCTAGAGACTAAACATGGGTTCCACCACTTGAAGCCTCCAATAAGCAAAGTGGTGGTATTTCACCGGTTGATGAGAGTCATCTACCACCTAGTACTGCCTGGTAACATAGAGGGGCGGCGTTCCTCCATGTGGTGTGGGCGCTACACCTCGACCCCTGCTTACGTTGGTTCACACCTGGGTGGTCACCCACCATCTAATTGTGCATGGAGGTTATACCCAGGATTACTAACAGTCCCACCACCGTCCGGACTTCGCCGAAATTGGGTCCACTTGACTTAAGTGTCACCCGAATATCAGTTCCATCAGCATTTTAGACTCCCAGGTAGCAAGAACAGCTTGTCTGGCATATCTGAGAGAATGTCTGTGACAACCTCAAGGATCAAATGTGGTCTGAAATGACCAAAGTACTTTTGTTTTCCAATGTATTATATGTTTGAAAGTGTTTTAGTTCAGAAAATAAAATATTAATATAGGAAAAAACAGAATTGTATGTTCAAGAGGAGACATTAGAATTAAACTTATTAACGTAATACGGAACGTTGAACTTTTAGCTAAGAAGCATCAGGCTTTGGGATCCCATGAAATAAAAAGAGTAAGTATAAAGTATTTTTTGTTTAAAATTTAATGGGGGTGAGTAGGAAAAAATATTGTCTAAAAAAACCCCTTTAGGGTGTGATAATTAAAAAACAGTTGAGAAACACTGATCCTGATGAACACTGCCCTTTATTAAGATATATATCATAAAAACAGTTTGTAATAAAAAATATATTTATATTCTTTGCAGTAATAACTACATTTTTTCCTATTGTTAGCTGGGTTCTTTAGTTTACATGTTTACTTATTTTTAGTTTTATAAACTAGAATTTCAAGTAGATATTTGTACTTTATTCCTAATTTTTTTTTTTTTTTTTTTTTTAATTCCATCTTTGGAGTAGAGAATTTTTCCTTCAGTATTGTTTTTTTACATTCCTTTTTCTATTTTCTTTTCATGGGCTCATCTGTTAATTTAAAAATTTTTTTTTTCTCAATTTTTTTCTTGTGGCCTCATGGTAATTTTTTTTTATTTTATTTTATTTTTTTCTCAATTCTTTTTCTCTCATGGTTAAGTTTTCTCATTTTATTTTATTCTCAATTCTTTTTCTCTCATGGTTAATTTTTTTTAAATGGTATGATCAATTAAATTTTCATCCATCATGTGCCATGTCCTTGCAGAAGTTTGGCTGCCAAATATCTCCACTCTTCTGTCTTCTCAGCCATTTTCGCAAGTTCATTGTACTGAAGTCTAGTCCATTCCTCTATGTTCTATATCTATTTTTACTTCCAAATTTTCAGTTTTTTTAAATTGTTTTCTGATTCCCTGATCTGCCATTTGTCATCTAACTCAAGGTTTCATAATTTTTTTTTTTTAAATCTAAATTTCTTTTCTTTATTACTCATTCAGAACATCTATTAATTTTTTTAATCTACCTTGTGCAAATCATATTCAGATAAAATACACTTAAGTTTTAGCACTAACTTAGCACTGAATTATTTTTTTTCAGAAATACAGTAAATCTTTTCTTTAACAGACCTCAATTTAATGGACTTTTGACATAATGCCCACCAACCAGGCTTTTCATTTATATAGGATGCAAAGTCACAACTGCTTCAGTCTGATGATATTTGGCATCAATTAAAATGTTTATGCTAACAAAGAGCCAGTATTATCCTAACCATCACCTTCCACTGGCCAACTGGTCAGTGTAACCTTACACTGATCATGTAAGGTTACACTGACCCTGCAGAGAGGCTTCAATTTGTTAATCAGCTATTAGTCAGTTGCCACTATATGACATGGAAATATTTCACACTTCTACCACACACAACTAGTTAAATGCAGTAGGAAACCATATCACAAAACTGAATATTTTTATTCTAGAAAGATTTATGACTGTATGTATTTTGTTAAAATTTAGCAGATAACTGCTTTTAGCAGTTTGGCTTTGGCCTTACCCTCATATTCTGTTAAAGTGAGACTTTATTGTATTGCTAAAGCCCATTTGACTGGGAATAAATTTAATTATGCACAAGTTGCAGAGGAAAAATTTATAAGTATATATGGGCCTACAAATATCAATTTCGAATGTGCCGTGACAAACGTTAGTCACCGACTGAGAAACTTGAGATTAGAAGACTTGAAAATATATTCTTCTTCTGTTCTAACCACAGAACAAGAATATATTTTCAAAATCACAATATAATGTTTTTCCATGCTAGTTCAGTGTAATACAGGGTGATTCTAAATTATTGTCGGATTTCCCATGGCCTATAATTTTCATAGGAATATGAAAGTTATTACTGCTAAAGGAATATGAAAGTGTAACTCAAAAAGTTTTATTTGGCAACGCAGTACTGACTGCATTGATGTCTGGGAGATATTGACATCACAGCGACTGTTCAAAAGCAGGCAATGCGCATACTTTGGTTTTTCGAAACAAAATCCGTTATCACAACGCAACGTCATTACAGAACTCAGTATGTAAAAAAACTAGCTTCAAATAATGCTATCCGACATTGGTTAAAGCAATTTTAGGAGACTCGCAGTGTTCTGCACTGAAAAGGAGCAGGAAGACCGAGCACTTCACAGGAAGATGATGATCGAACCCACAAAGCGTTTTCTCAAAGCCCACAAAAATCAACTAGACGAGCTTCTTTGCAGCCACATTGGGCTTTTATTGTCCAAGAATTTCTGAACATGCATTTTCCTGAGTGCTGGGTTGGGCATGGTGGACCGATTCTGTGGCTTTCATGCTCGCCCGATCTTACGCCGCTTGATTTCTTCCTGTGGGGATATGTGAAGGACATTGTGTAGACCCCTGTGATCTCCCTTGATGAACTGAAGCTCAAAATTGTTGCTTGCTGCAGTCGAAACAGTTACACCACAAATGCTGGAGAACACTTGGAGGGAAATTGGATATCGCTTAGACATCTTACGTGCCACGAAAGGCACGTATGTTGAAGTTGTTTAGCATTCTGCAGTATCGATTCTACAGGTAATAAAACTTTTTGAGTTACACTTTCATATTCCATAAGCAGTTTTATTTTGTTGTTTCCGGGTTGAAAATTATAGGCCACGGAAACCCTGACAATAATTTAGAATCACCCTGTATATTAAGAAGCTGGGTGAATGAAATTGAATAAGACTTGTTCGGAAGGTCACTTTCCGCATCCTCCAAATATGGAGGATGCGGAAAGGTCAGGGAATGACCACCGCATATCCCGGAGCAATATGGCCTTAGTTGCTAATGCTCCTAAAAACCAAATAACAAACAAACAACTTGTTCAGAAATCTGCACATACATTCCCAACAACTGACAGAGAACACATTTAGTCGTTAATGGTTAATTTCAAAGTTTACTGTGTGTCACAGATAAATGTACTCATCAGAAAAAGAATGGTTTACATCACTGCCTAAGAGAACAAGTCAGACGAGATCCACAGCTGGATTCATGTGATATAAGGAAAATATTATTGGTCACTAATGATAGTAAAAAGACGGAGGAAATGATTCCATGATGTGCATACCACAGAAGATGAATAATAAGACCAACTGTATTACTTAGGTAGAGATCCATGTTCTTCCCCTCAAATAATCAGGTCTCGCCCTTTCCTGTTATTTCAGTTATAGTCTGGCTTTGTATGTAGTCAGTCTCTCCCAGCCTTTCAACTAAGTTTTTGAATTCTTTATACCTTTTTACAGGATTAAAATTTTCAGAATGTATTTTTAACTTTTTTCACCTGTTTAGAATCATACTTTTAGGGATAATTTAAATATACATTAGTTTTAAATGTGAATATACACTGAAAGGGCAGAATTCCTGGGATACCTGGTTCCTGGCCAATGTGACGCTGTCACCCCTCTTGCTAGTGGACAAACCCACCACTTGGCAGGTGTACAGGTAAACTGCATTCACAGACTGTCAGAATATCTGCATTCGATGTCGGTATGGATAAACGTCGTGAGTTAACCGACTTTGAAAGAGAGATGATAGTGGGTGCCCAATGCACGGGTCACTCTATCGCGGGGGTGGTACAGAAATTGCACTATCCTCATTCAGCAGTATCAAGAATATGTCATTTCCAGAATAACATCTCGTGGACAGTGCTGTGGGTGGAGAAAGGTGGTGGATGAACATGGCAGTCGACGTCTGTCTCTCACTGTTTCAATCAACTGTAGAGCGATAGTAGCTCAAATCACTGTCGACTTGAGCAAGGCAGGTGCCAAAAATGTCTCCATCAGGCAATCATTAACTGCAATAAGTTATGGGAGCTGCCGACCCACCAGAGTCCCATTACTAACACCATGACACAGGATTCTACGCCTCAACTGGGTGAAAGAACATCAGCACTGGGCCTTGGATGATTGGAGACGGGTCTCCTGGTCCGATGAGTCCCATTTCCAGTTATTTTGAATGGACGGGACGGTGTGTATCTGGAGGAAATCGCACGACGCTATGCACCCATCGTGTCAACAAGGAACTGTTCAGGCAGGTGGACAGTCGTCGGTAATGGTCTGGGGCATGTTCAACTGGCACACGTTGGGACCTCTGGTAAGTCTAGACACATCTCTGAATGGTCCAGGTTACATGTCCATCCTTGCAGACCATCTGCATCCCTTCATGGTCATTGTGAATCCACAGGGCAATGGACTCTTCCAGCAGGACAATGCACCTCCCCATAAAGCGGTGGTGACTGGAACATGGTTCAAAGAGCATTCTGCAGATTTTACCACCATGGAATGGCGGTCCCATTCACTGGACATGAACCCTGTGGAGCACCTTTGGGGTGCTGTGGAAAGGTCTGTACGAGCACCCAGGAATACGGCGCCTCCGTAACCAGGTGGGCAGGAGCAGCAGTGCGTAGCACAAGCTTCTTGATTAGACCTGGGTTCGAGTCTGTGACCACCAAATACCGAGGATTCAGAAAGGTCAGAGAATAACCACCGCATATCCGTGGAGCAATATGGCCTTAGTTGCTAATGCTCCTAAAATCCAAATAACAACAACCCAGGAATACGACTGAATTATGGACGGTGGTGCAGCAAGCATGGATGGAAATATCCATGGAACTCTTTCGTGAACTAGTGGACTCAATGCCTCGCCGTGTGACTGCCCTTATCTGGGCAATAGGTGGGCCTACTTGTTACTTGGTAGGTATCCCATGATTTCAGTCTACTCTGTGTACATTTAAATAGTGAGTTACAAATTTTTCTGTGTTATCTTTACGTTAGACTTGATAATGATCCCAAAGTGGAGCAAGAAACTCGTAAAAGTTGGGCAGGAGTGTTGAATAGCAATTTTTTGAATTGAAATTTTTCTCTGTTGTGTGGTTTCTTAGTGTTTTCAATTAATAACATCACTCAATGTTTAAGAGTAATAACAATATATAACTTTTTCTGAATTCATAAGCAAATTTATCAATATTAATAAATAATTTATTTCACACCCAGAAAGAATAATTAAACTTTAAATCATCTTAACTATGTACATATACAAAAACAAAATCACAAATCAATATACTGTAGTGATATTAATGGAGAACAATATATGAAAGTATCTTTAATCATGAATACATATTCTATGTATATTTAGATTAAGGACTTGTGCTATTAATAAGGACTAGTGTACTTATTAAAATTAAAGCTGTTTTTTGTGACTTTAATTTTGACTGAAAATACATTAAAAGTTTATTCTAATAATTCAGAAAGTTATTTATTATTATGTCAGCCTCTTAGGGACTCTTTTACATGTTTTGGTTACTTAGCTGCCAACTTTGGACTTTTGAACAACTGGAGTCAGGTAACTGCAAGAAGGAGGGTAAACTTCTTTTTTTTTTTTTTTTTTTTTGCCATTGGGGGGGGGGGTATAAACAGGTTTTCTAAAACTCTACACTGCACCAGAAATTAAATTTCACTGACAACACTCCACATGTTATTATTTTTGTCTGTGGATCTCTGTTTTGATGTTTTAGACATTAACTGATTGTGATTTCTTCAAGGTGCTGCTGCAGACTTTTCTCTTTTCACAAGTGTTGAGTTAAAGTTTTATTTATAATAATTGTACTGCTATTTAGACTTGTCTCTCAAGAGCAATTCTAAAGCATCACCAGAAAAAGAGAACATCTGAATTTCCCCCCACAGGCATATGCCATATACCTTCTGGTTTTTGAAAGACTTGAAAAAAAAAAAAAAAATATATATATATATATATTATAAAAATATTTACTGAAAATTAAAAAATAAACTTATTAGAATTCGATTCTTAGGCAATACTTATAGTTTTATTATTTTTTAATATATATGCCATATATATAAGTATATATATATATATATATATATATATATATATATATATGGGTATATGCCATATACCCTCTAGAATTAAATTAAGTCTGATATGCACAGTATATCTCTGCTTTGCATAACATTCATAGAGTATACCTTCTGCTAAGTTTACGACTACAGCACTGTCAGCAACCCAGTGGCATGTTTTTCACACCTTGCCTGCCATAATGAAACCATTCTATTCTGAGGGTTAATGGGTATGTACTCACTAATAAGTGTTACTAATAAAGTGGCCACTCAGTGTATAGTTTATACTGTTTTTATAAATATCACGTGTTTATGCAAAAAATAATAATTAAATAAATAAATTTCCACACTGAAACATTAAGTATACTTGAATAAAACACATGACACCAATCATAGTTTTTTTGGTTTTTTTTATTTTTATATAATAGTTCAATACATTCACTTTTATTGAAAAATTTTGATATTTCAACAATTAAATGGTACCAAATGAATACAGATTAAAGTATCTAGTTATGTTAGAACGTGGATATTGCAGTATATTTCCCACACAATTTTGCATTTATCAATTTAAATCAAGGAGAAATGAAATAAAAATGGTCACTTAAATGAACAGCTGTTATACATTTGTTTCATTTTAAATTTAAAAAAATATATATATAGTTTCTGAAAATTTTTGAATAGAAATCAATTAATGAATAGAAACAGATATCTTGAGTGCATATATGAGGCAGTGTGAGTGTAAAGGATACTTTAAGAAGTGTGAGTGTAAAGGATACTTTATGAAGAAGAGGTTATTTAAAAGAAATAAAAAGGATAAATTCTGGAGGAACAAAAAAAAATAAATAAGTAAAATAGAGATGGCAAACAAATTCATAAATTTATATGTACAGCAAAGTAAACAAAATTGCATAATCATCAATGAAATAAACAAAGGCACAAGAATATACAGAAAGACTATACTAAATCAAATGAAAACAATGTCTCAAAGATTTAAAAAAATAAAAAAAGGTACTCTTTTATTTTTATTTAAAATTCCTAGTTAAAAATTAACAATTTTGTGTTATGAAACATTATTCTAAACATAAAAGGAATGAAATTTTTAATAATAAAAAAAAAAAGAAACGAGAAAAGAAAAGAAAATTTGATAGTAAGATGAAAGATAGGCTAAGTGTAACTTATGTAGCTGTGATGAGCCAATCATTATGAAAAGCTCAGATACAAGCATGTTAGAAAAGCACTGAAGAAAACCAAAAATTATAGTGGAGAAAAGGATGACCAAAAATATGGAAAACAAAAATTATATATATATATATATATATATATATATATATATGACCTGAGAAATTATACAAAGGTTGGATAAACAGAAAAAACATCTGACAACACTGAAAGATTCTCTGAAGATGTTACACAATCTGGAATATTTTATATATTTCAACACAGGAAGAAACTATAGCACCTAGAGTTATCAAAAGAGGAAAAAAAATTACTTGATTCTTATTTCTCTCCAAATTTAGCAATTTGATGGTTCATAAGCTGGCAGAAGAGACAAAATTGTTTCAGAAAACATTTATATTTTCAATTCAGAATACATATCCCTTTAGTAATTTGCTCACACCAAGCTGAAACTTGGAATGCAATGTTATGCATTCCAAGATAGTGTGACAATGTGGTCTGAATGTATTTTGAGTGGAGTTAATTATAATTTGCAAGGAATACCTAGACAAAGGGAAATACTTATGAACAATGAGAACAGACCTCTATACTAATACACAGTGTGTGATCAAAAAGTTCCAAAATACTGCTGGCATGGCAACACCGATGTTAATAACACAAATGCACAATATGTGCTGGCACTTTATCGGAATAATTTGGTCGGTGTTGAATGATACCCAAGAGGCTATAAAATAATGGAATACGCCTCAGGAGTCCCTTCTATAGCAATATTAGTTAAAAATACTGACCTTACAGTCGCAAAGGTGGGTCACCTCTGCTCTCCAGTGGCAGTGTGTGCCCATTTAACCCCAGGGGCTCACATCCAGTGAGTATGGATTTGGCACACCCAGGGTCCTGAGCTGGATATCATCACTCTTCTCTTTCTTTCTTTCTTCTTGGTAATTCCCTTCTACTTCTGACACACTCTCTCTCTCTCTCTGTCTCTGGGTAACTCAGAATTTTTTTTTAGCTAGTGCAGCATAAGCCTCAGGCTTTCTTGCACTATATGGCTAGTAATAATAATAATATCACCAGTGATGTAGGACAGTTTTACATTATTTCACTATTTTTTACATCCAGTTATTGAATACCTACAAGCAGTTATAGACTTGCTATCTACTGCAAATATAGTGTGTGGTGATATCAACTGCCGGTCAGCATTATGGCATAGCCATACAAAGACAGAGCAGGCATACAATGACCAGATACTTTCAGACTATACAGTTACCTCACCCTTTCAAGTGCTAAAACAACCAACCCCAAATTCTAGCAGTACCGTGTAGGAGGAGAATGACATTGATGTTACTCTTGCCATCAATTCAATAGCTTATAAAATTACAGACTGGTGTGTCCAGCCTATCTGGACCACATCAGATCATAGAGCCATCACCTTCAAACTAAACAGGCAATTACAAATACCCCAACACTCCTTGTTGTATATCAAAAGCTATAACCTTAAAAGGGCAAACTGGCAGATTTTTGCAGAACATACAGCAGCTCAGCTGCAAAAACAGGAAAATGAATGGTCAAGATCAGGCAACTGTAGCTCGGATGAGCAAGCACTGACTATGACAAACATTTTAACAAAAACAGCAGACCTGTCTATCCCATGGAAAATATCAAGGGAGCAGGCAGTCCCCTGGTGGTGCCCTGAACTGACTGTACTCAGGAGAAGGGTGCACCAGGCGAGGAGAAATTTTCAAAGAGCCAGAACATGTTGGCCACAAAATAAGCTGGATGCACTGAGAGATTCTTATAGAACTCTCAGGAATCAGTACACAGTCCTCATAAGGTACAAGAAAATGGAATGCTGGAGGCACTTGGGGGGAATCACTGGAAACAACAACCCTTGGAGAGTTGTCTACAGAATAGTGACCAACAAGCTGCCAAGAGGAGATGGCTACTGTCAAAGAGGAGATAGAAACCACCGTCAAACCAGATGGAAAATCAATTTACAGTTAGTAAATAACATTTATAGAATGTTATTTATGGACTCTGTAAATAACATTCTAGACAGTATTATTCAGACTGAAACTGGGGATCATTCCCCCACACAGTTGGACATTATAAAAGAAAACACTGAACATAACAATGCCAATACTGCAATACTGAACCTCTGTTTACTATACAAGACTTAGAAATAGCGCTATCTAAAACCAAAAACAATAAATACATAGGTTTTGACCTCTTATAGGCTGACATTATCAAAAAATTAGTGGAAATAGCACCAGACAAATTAATAGCACTAAATAATAACTGTATGACAGAAGGTATATTCCCAAAAATATGGAAAAAAACTGTATTAAGATTAATTCTCAAAAAGTAAGGGGTTTCTTGAGAAACCCCCTACTGATCCCAAATCATATAGCCCAATAGCTCTACTCCCTGTACTAGGGAAAATATACGAAAGACTAATAAACAGCAGATTAGCTAAATACTAACGCATGCAGGTTTACATTCCAACAATCAGTTATGGTTTAAGCAGGACAACTCTTCGGAGTATGCCATGCACCACCTACTAACAACAGTTAAAAACTCAGAGGAAAAATATATGCTGGCAATCTCTATTGACTTTACTGGGGCATTTGCCTCAGTCTGGTGGCCTAGTGTCCTTAGGAGACTCCACTAGGCAAATGCTCCACAAAACCTATATAAGGTAATAAACAGCTACCTTACAGACAGCAGTGTCTCAGTGCACACATGGTTCCAGGGCCGACGGGGCTAGCCAGATGGGTAAAGTGCCTGCCTAGCAACTTAAAGGTCACGGGTTCAAATCCTGCTTCAGGCTTGGATCAGAGTAAAATGTAAAAAAATTTGGGAGGTGCATTATGGCCACAGAAGCCAATGTGCCAACAACTAACAAAAAAAAAAAACAAGGTTCCAGGAATTGACACACCCTGTGAATAAAGGTTGCCTGCAGGGATCAATCCTTGGCCCTTTCTTCTGGAACATTGTTCTAGACGAAGTTTTGGCCTTGGATCTGAGCCCTGTGGATAGCCTTGCCTTTGCTGATGACATGATTTTCCTTGTAAAAGGTAATATGCAAGTGGTTGTAGAACAAAGCTCAAATGCCGCCCTCTTGCAGCTGCAGGAGAAGGCACAAATGCACATGCTGAAAATATTGCCTGAAAAAACCAAACGAATACAGTCGATTCCGGTTATTTGGGACACATCGGGACTAGTGCATTTTGGCCCAATTAAGCGGCTGCCCCAATTATCCAAACCCCCCCCCCTTTACAATTAGTTCACTGTACAATCAAATCACGTTACGACGAACTCACCATAGTAAAGTACCGTTCACTATATGATGTGCAGTAAGCGCTGGTCATTATGATCACATTTGTGAATTGAATTTTAATTCTATTAAAAAGCGATTCTAATTAGCGAAAATAGGAATAATGTTATCTACAGGCTATAAAAGTAAAGATACATTAAGCACAAATTTACCCTTTATTACCTTACCAATTAAAAAATTAAATGATACGGGAAATTCGGAAGAATATACGTGATAATTGGAATAATTAATACGTACTGTAATATGTACATACTAACTAAACTAGTTGACATTTCTGTTCAGTGACATTTGTTGGTGGAGGCTGAAATTTAAAACAGTAAAAAGATAAGCAATCAATAACAAAAAAAAACACTGCACACACAAATTGCACGTAACACAATATGCGCAAGTGGGAATGGAGTAACGAGTTACAAAGCTTTAAAAATAGGAATGAAGAGAAGATTCTGAAAATTATTTTTTTTTTACACGATTGAAGATTCCATGGAAGTGTAAACACATTTTACCATAATAACCCACAGAATTCCAGTTGTCAGTATTATCGCAAATTCAATAAGATCAAGTTTACTATCCGTTTACGATAGATTGCACTAACAGAAATGCCCAATAAACAGGTGACTGCTAATTGTTTTATGGTTGTGACCTCCAAAAATCCGACCAAACTACGTGGTACGGTCAGAGAAAATCTTAGGGTAATCTCCAGTGGTGCGGTCTCCTGCCCCGATTAAACGGCATTTTGTCCCAATTAAGCGAAGTAAACTCTGGCTATTTTCTCGAATGGGTTCTGTTTTTTAAGATTTGCCCCAAATGTTTAGGCTGCCCCGATTAACCGGTGGCCCAAATAACCGGAATCCACTGTACTTCTAAAAGGCAATTTGGACATAAGAAGACATCCACAAATTAAAATTAACACAACTACTATAAAAGTAGTTACAGAACTAAAATATCTTGGAGTGGTCTTTGATTCCAAATTAACTTTTTATCCCCATTTGACCTACTTGGCAAAGAAAGTGAGAAATTATGCAGATATGATTGCCAGGATCAGTCAATCAGACTGGGGGCTCAACAGAAAGACCCTGGAAATCATATACCATGCAATGTTCCTACCTGTTATCACCTATGCTGCTGGTGCATGGTTCATCTGTTCAGCCATAGTAAGAAACAGGAATAAATCAGAATCAATACAAAGGACAATAATTCTCACCATTACTAGAGCATGTCACACAGTGAGCACACCTGCACTACAGTTGCTGGCTGGAGCTCTCCCACTTTATCTGGAAGTAGCCAAAAGAGGCTTGTATTATAGACTTAAAAAGGTCCACACAGAATTGCTGAGGATAGCCCTTGATACAGCCAACACCTTCAATGCTGAAAGAAAAAGAATAGCCACAAAGCTCCATGAGCTATGGCAAACAAAATGGGAGCAAGAAACCAGAGGTCTAGTTACCAAAGTTTTCTGCCATGGGTGACAATGGTCAGGCCAAAGCCACCTAAGTGGTATGCCCCTGGACTGTTTTTACAACATTCATATTGACAGGTCACGTCTCCCTATAAAGGCAAAACTAACCTCCTTAGGGCTGACTGATCACCCAAATTGCACCTGTGGCTACATCATTCCAGCTTGCTTTAGTCTTAAGTAAGTTTCACCATTTAGAGTACAGCTTTGTTTATCTGTACAATGGCAGACGTGGGATACTTTTGAAAATAGAAACTGAAACTCAAATACTCATGCAATTTCTTTCAAGATTATTCCAGGTGATAAAACTTTATGTAAACAAAAAGTAACATTCTTTTCCTTGTGAGTTACTATGGTAAAGAAGTCAAAAATTAAGAGTAGTCAGTTGTGTTTTTTGACATCAATGGGATTAAGTATCAGAAATTGTTTAGACCTTGCAAAATTGTCAGTCATTCTACAAAGAAATTCCATAGTCTGTATGGGAAGCTCTGTACTCTCTAAATTTATATTTCTTGAGATTTCTTCTTATTGCCAAAATTAAAATATACATTCAAAGGGTTGAGGTTTACTTATGTTTTGGAGAATGAAAAAATTTCATAATGTATACTGAAGGGGAAGGGAATCACATATTACTCCACCGACGGCATAATTTCTTGATTTGCTGTATCAAGTCTTCAGAAGGTGACAGCAAAGAATAGTGAGTGAGGGGCAATATTCTTTTTTTTTTTTTTTTCTAATACATTCCAGAAACCTGATCACATAAATGCATATGAAGTCAATAATAACAAATGTTACTTCCATGTCCGATAATGATGAGTGGTTCAAAGTGTACCGAATGTAAAGAAATATTTATCCATCACTGAGAAAAAAGTAGCAGAAAGACAACAGTTTTGTTAACAGTTATGTTAAGCCAAGAAACTTATGTCCACAAAATTTTTTTTATAATACAAGCTGAAAGTTGATAATTGGGTGTTAATACAGTTTTAACACTAGTTTGGATTGCAAGACTCCATCCCTCAAACTGAACAAGGGATTTCAAGTATCAGAGCTCATTGAGTAAAGGCACTTTACCACGGTCAGTTATAAACAGTTTACGATAGAAGCAACAAAAGTTTTTCTTCTAAAAAAATAAATTCCCATATAAGAAAAACAAAGTGGGCCTACTTTGGGTATGTAGAGGAAGCACAAAGGAAATAAGGTTCACTATTTCATAACTGGGTAGTGATTTAAGATGGCCTGGAAATTGTAGACAGAAACTGCAATGTAACACAATTAAATTTTCTGTTTATACACACAGGATAGCTACACAGAGTCAGAGGAGTTTATAAGCCTATAACTATAAATATGTAGCATGCATAACTCTGTCCTTTTACCCTGCTGTACTTTCATTACAATCATGCTCATATTAAGATGTGCAGTACAAAGAGAACAGCTTTGTTTCCACCAGTTAAATTAAAGTTTTAGACTTGGATACAGTTTCTAAGTGACAGGTTAACTCGGCTACAGTGCAGGAAAAAATAAACCCATAAAAGTTCTTTCTGTCTAGAAAGAATTCAAACTTAGACATTTTCTGCACTGCATCTATGCAGTTAATAGGACACTTTGTAACTGGGCTAGCCAAGAGGGTGTGTGCTGTTGTATGAATATTGTTATGCAATTAATTTCTTCAAGGACATCATATAAAGCATTAGCATTATAATTATGTTAAAAAAGTACACTCCCCCACAAGTTATAACATAAGTTTTTTGAAATTTAATACATTAAAAATAAATCACATTCATATCTTTCAGAGAAAGAGTACTCATCAGTAGCAATAAAATAGGATACAGAGAGTTAAGTAAAATACTTCTACTGCCTGTGACAGAGCTTGCACTTGCTTGGATAGTATCGAAGATGTTACAGAGTGTCTTCCCTACCCATGAAGAGTTATTATTGGGAGGATATCCAGTCTGCCTTGGACATGATTTTCTATACAGCTGTAAGAAAAGAACTGTAATCCTCCGAGTGGCATTATTGTTCAGTTTCTTGTTTACCCAACAGATGGTTAGTGGCTGTCTTCTGAAATCTGGGTGTGGCTTTAAATGTATAAAAAGCTGGAGATGCCATTCTAGTTGAACGTGAATTAACAGAGGCAGAAGGAGAGCAAGATACTTAATGATAACATCTGTACAGATGTAGTGGTTCCAGGCTTCAGTTAGGTTAGGTGTGGTTTAGATGCTAAGCAACTAAGGCTATAAGGTATCAGTATATCATTGTGTACATTCTTCAGTTGCTTTGCAGTTTGATGGAGGAAAACAAAAAAAAAAAAAAAAAAATTTAAGTTTCCAGGTGAAAAACCTTTACCCCTAACTTGAGACCAATCCATTTTGCCATATTAAAAAAACTTATAAAAAATTCCTTGTATGACTGGAGGAATTCGAGGCCTCTTCCAACTAATGTGGAAAGATGGTGATTATAAACACTGTGCTACTCTCATGGCATAATTCAAGATACCTTTACATTGATGAAAGAGTTCATGTCATGAAACATATGAGCGTGTATCTTTCTGAGTTTAACGATCTTGGCTGGCTATGCTTCAGAGAAATTGTTTGTGTGTAGTGGTTGGGTAGTTTGTGGGGGGGGAGAGATTTTTGGATATGTCGTTGTCACTAGCCCCAAAAGGATGGATGCCTAAATAGTCTTGCTTTTGTTTTCAATATAATACATTTCTTCAACAGCAGCCTTATATTTGTCTTCCATGTTGATGGGGAGCCTGGTATTTTCGGGTGCACTGAATAAAGAGGAGTAGGTATAAAATATGATTGCAAAGGGCAAGAATATGTAAGTTTACAATCCTTTAATTTACAATACATTCTGTTGAGATTGAAAGAAATTAGACAGACATAATTTACATGCTTCAAAAACTATAAATAATTTCTTTCAATTTCAATGCAGTATAAGTGTAAATTGAATAGTAAGGATATGTGCTATCATTACTAATAATATTACTTAAGTAATATTATTACTTAAGCCTCTCTTGGTAAGAGGATCCCTTCATTCCCCTCACCAATCTTGTTGCCCTTCTTTGTACACACTCAAGCAAATCAACATCCTTCCTCATTTAGGAAGGATGTAGATTTGTTATTAGAGAGGCTTAAATTCTGCAAATTGCAGTGGCTGGAGACTAGGCAACTGCACGGTGATCTGATCGAGGCGTATAAGGCCTTGAATGGGATGAGCACGCTGAATTCTGATGGGATCCTTCCACTTGTTCAGATTACGAACCTAAGGGGGCATAAATTCAAATTAAGAAAAGATAGATGTAGAATAGATGTGTGCCTTTAGCCAGTGGGTGGTTAATTGCTGGAACAAACTTCCATCTCTTGTTGTGTAAGTTGATAGGTTAAATAAATTTAAAGAGGAACTGGACAGGCATTTGGAGGGAATGGTGTGATTTTTTTTTTTTTTTTTTTTTTTTGGCTAATGCTGCATAAGCTCATACACTTGCTTTCTAGCATCACATGCCACTACTACTACTACTACTACTACTACTGATCAAATGAGATAGTTTTCTTTTGGTGGCAGTGAATCCATAGCATCTGAGAAAAAAATGCCTCCTTCTGCTCAGTATTAGGCTGAATTGTAGATCCCATTTGTTACCATACTACTGAAGCATGGAAAGTGCATTTCTCAGTTTTCTCACAAATGTGAAAAGACTGAGAAATGCAAAAAACATCTTCTGCATTTGTTTGTAGAAATAGGGAAGTCATAATCTCACTGTATAAGACAATGGTGAGACTGTACATAGAGTAATGCATCCAAGTATGAAGACCATACCTAAAGAAAAATATCAAGCTTCCTGAAAAGGACCAGATGGATGACATGCTTTGTGAAATAAGCAAAAGGGAAATAAGGAAAGACTTCGAATATGTAAGCTACAGAGCTTGGTAACAATACACTTTGGGAAGGGAATCTCATTAAAGGTCTATAAGGCTCTAAGAGAAGATAGCAAGTTGAATCAAGTTGAAATATAACTGTTTTAAAAGATGCAAGAACTAGGGAGACATAATTAAGCTTATAGGAGAAACAGTGCAGAGTGGATTTCTGGAAATTTAATTTTAACCAACAAGTTGGGTATGAATGGAATAAGTTATCTCCATGTAGAGTTGAGAATGAGAGTTTGGGAATATTCATATGTCAACTAGGCCAGCAGCAACAGGACAAGTAGAATATGTAAGAAGAGTTTTATATATTTATTTATTTTATTATTCTGGTTCAGCAAAAGCTAGGGCTTCCTTATAGAATATGGCAAATACTAATACCATTTGAGTGATAGTTACAATTTCTTTTAAACTGGAATCTTGGAAAACTTACAGAGCTCTGAGAACATATATCCAAGAAACTTAGACTTTGATGGAGTGAAAGTGACAGGAGTTATAATGAACAATAACTGAAGTCAGCATTTGATTTTTAAATGATGAACACCCATATTTTGCTGGAAGTTATGGTTATAAGAATATCTAGGAAAGGAAGGACATCTCGGTTCTTGAATTCCATTTTAAACTTTATTGATCAGTGCCATATTTTAGGTAATTTAGACCTTGAGCATCTTCTGCAATTTTAAAATACAACCTTGTTATATCAATGGATGTAAGGTACTGAAGGACTTTAAAATTCAACAAGCAAGATTATAACATTGTATCACAAGGACCTCGTGATTACCACCACCACCAAGCGAGTGAGTGTTAGTGTGTTAGTGAGTGAGTGCGAGTATGTGAGAGAGTCAGTGAGTGAGAGTGCATGAGTGAGTGAGGGAGGGAGGGAGTAAGTGAATGACAGTGAGTGTGTGAGAAGAATGACAGTGAGTGATGGTGAGTGAGTGAGTAATTGAATGAGTTAGTGTGAGCGAGCACGTGAGTCAGTGTGAATGAGGAAGAGTGTGAGTGTGTGAGTGAATGACAGTGAGAGAGTGAGTGAATGACTGAGTGTGAGAGAGAGATAAAGTGTGTGTGTGTGTGAGCGAGCGAGCAAATGTGAATGAGAGTGTGAGTGAGTGAAAGTGAATGAGTGAGTATGAATGAGTGTGTGAGAGAGAGTGAATGAACGACAGAGAGTGTGGGAGAGGATGAGTGTGACGGAGTGAGTGAGTGAGTGTTAGTGAATGACAGTGAGTATGAGAGTGTGGGAGGGTGAATGAGTGAGAGTGAATGAGTGATTCTATGAGAGTGAGTGAGAGTGAATGATTCAGTGAAATGAACGAGTGAGTGAGAGTGAATGAGTGATTCTATGAAAGTGAGTGAGAGTGAATGATTCAGTGAAATGAACGAGTGAGTGAGAGTGAACGAGTGTGTGAATGAGTGAGTGAATGAATGACAGCAAATGTGAGTGCGTGTGAGTGAAGGTGAATGAGTGAGGGTGAATGATTGAGTGTCAGAGTGAATGAATGTGAGAGAGTGAGTGAGTGAAAGAGTGTGAATGAGTGAGTTTGAGTGAATGACAGCGAGTGTGGAGTGTGACAGAGAGTGAATGAATGACAGCGAGTGTGAAAGAGTGAGTGAGTAAAAGTGAATGAGTGTGACAGAGCAAGCGAGAGGGAATGAATGAGTGAGTGAGAGTGAATGAATGAGCGTGAATGAGTGAGTGAATGACTGAGTATGAGAGAGAGAATGGGTGAATGACAGTGTGTGGGGGTGAGAGAGAGAATGAGTGAGTGAATGAGTGTGTGTGTGTGAATATGACTGAATGACAGTGAGGTGAGCAAGAGTGAATGAATGCCAGCGTGTGCGAGAGAGTGGGTAAAAGAGTGAGTGTGTATGAATGAGTGTGACAGAGCGACTGAGTGAGTATAAGATGGAGAATGAGTAAATGACAGTGAGTGTGTGAGAGAGAGAGAGAGAGAGAGAGAGAGAGAGAGAGAGAGAGAGAGAGAGAGAGAGAGAGAATGAGTGAGTGAATGAGTGAGTGAATGAATGACTGAGTATGAGAGAGAGAGAATGAGTGAATGACAGTGAGTGTGAAAGAGTGAGTGAGTAAAAGTGAATGAATGTGACAGAGCGAGTGAGAATGTGGGAGGGTGAATGAGTGAGAGTGAATGAGTGATTCAGTGAAAGTGAGTGAGAGTGAACGAGTGAGTGTGTGAATGAGTGAGTGTGTGAATGAGTGATTCAGTGAGAGTGAACGAGTGTGTGAATGAATGACAGCAAATGTGAGTGAGTGATGTGAGTGAGAGAATGAGTGAATGTCAGTGTGTGTGAGAGAGAGAGAATGAGTGAGTGAGTGAGCATGAGAGAGAATGAATGAATGACAGCAGGTGTGAGAGTAAGTGAGTGAGTGTGAGTGAAAGAGTGAGTGACTGAATGACAATGAGTGTGAGCAAGTGTGAATGAATGAGAGTGAGTGAGTAAAATGAATTGAGTGTGACAGAGCAAGTGAGAGTGAATGAGTGCGTGAGGGAATGACTGAGTATGAGAGAGAGAATGAGTGAATGACAGGGAGTGTGAGAGAGAATGAGTGAATGACAGGGAGTGTGAGAGAGAATGAGTGAATGACAGGGAGTGTGAGAGAGAATGAATGAATGACAGGGAGTGAGAGAGAGTGAATGAATTACAGCGAGTGTGAATGAGTGAATGACAATGAATGTGAGAGAGAAAGAACGAGTGAATTACAGTGAGTGAATGAGAGAGTGAGCGTGAATGAATATGAGATGAGTATAAGAGAGAGACAATGAGTGAATGACAGCGAGTGTGAAAGAGTGAGTGAGTAAAAGTGAATGAATGTGACAGAGCGAGTGAGAATGAATGAATGAGTGAATGAATAACAGTGAGTATGAGAGAGAGAATGAGTGAATGTCGGTGAGTGTGAGAGAGAGAGTGAATGTGAGAGAGAAAGAACGAGTGAATTACAGTGAGTGAATGAGAGAGTGAGCGTGAGCGTGAATGAATATGAGATGAGTATGAGAGAGAGACAATGAGTGAATGACAGCGAGTGTGAAAGAGTGAGTGAGTAAAAGTGAATGAATGTGACAGAACGAGTGAGAGTGAGTGAATGAATGAGTGAGTGAATAACAGTGAGTATGAGAGAGAGAATGAGTGAATGTCAGTGAGTGTGAGAGAGAGAGAGAGAGAGAGAGTGTGTGAATGAATGAGTGAGCGTGAGAGAGAATGAATGAATGAATGGCAGCAAGTGTGAGAGTGAGTGACTGAATGACAATGCGTGTGAGCGAGAGTGAATGGCAGGGAGTGTGAGAGAGAGTGAATGAGTGAGTAAAAGTGAATGAGTGAGTGAGAGAGAATGAATGAATGACAGGGAGTGAGAGAGAGTGAATGAATGACAGCGAGTGTGAATGAGTGAATGACAATGAATGTGAGAGAGAAAGAACGAGTGAATTACAGTGAGTGAATGAGAGAGTGAGCGTGAGTGTGAATGAATATGAGATGAGTATGAGAGAGAGACAATGAGTGAATGACAGCGAGTGTGAAAGAGTGAGTGAGTAAAAGTGAATGAATGTGACAGAACGAGTGAGAGTGAGTGAATGAATGAGTGAGTGAATAACAGTGAGTATGAGAGAGAGAATGAGTGAATGTCAGTGAGTGTGAGAGAGAGAGAGAGAGAGAGAGAGTGTGTGAATGAATGAGTGAGCGTGAGAGAGAATGAATGAATGAATGGCAGCAAGTGTGAGAGTGAGTGACTGAATGACAATGCGTGTGAGCGAGAGTGAATGGCAGGGAGTGTGAGAGAGAGTGAATGAGTGAGTAAAAGTGAATGAGTGAGTGAGAGAGAATGAATGAATGACAGGGAGTGAGAGAGAGTGAATGAATGACAGCGAGTGTGAATGAGTGAATGACAATGAATGTGAGAGAGAAAGAACGAGTGAATTACAGTGAGTGAATGAGAGAGTGAGCGTGAGTGTGAATGAATATGAGATGAGTATGAGAGAGAGACAATGAGTGAATGACAGCGAGTGTGAAAGAGTGAGTGAGTAAAAGTGAATGAATGTGACAGAACGAGTGAGAGTGAGTGAATGAATGAGTGAGTGAATAACAGTGAGTATGAGAGAGAGAATGAGTGAATGTCAGTGAGTGTGAGAGAGAGAGAGAGAGTGTGTGAATGAATGAGTGAGCGTGAGAGAGAATGAATGAATGAATGAATGAATGAATGGCAGCAAGTGTGAGAGTGAGTGACTGAATGACAATGAGTGTGAGCGAGAGTGAATGGATGAGAGTGGGCGAGTGAGTAAAAGTGAATGAGTGTGACAGAGTGAGTGAGCGTGAATGACAGGGAGTGTGAGAGAGTGAATGAGTGACAGCGAGTGTGAATGAGTGAATGTGAGAGAGAGAGAACGAGTGAATTACAGTGAGTGAATGAGAGAGAGAGTGAGTGTGAGCGAGTGAGAGGCGCCTCCGTAGCCAGGTGGGAAGGAGCAGCAGTGCGTAGCACACGCTTCTTGATTAGACCGGGGTTCGAGCCCGTGACCACCAAATACGGAGGATGCGGAAAGGTCAGGAAATGACCACCGCATATCCCCAGAGCTATTAATATGGCCTTAGTTGCTAATGCTCCTAAAAACCAAATAACAACAATAACACAGAGTGTGGCAAGTTCTTACATGCCAAGATCTTTGTTAACGTTCTGCTGCTGGCACGCATTTTGTTTTTTCTATCATTATGGGTGATGAATTGTAGTTACGAACTGGAAACAGAGACTCAGTGCTCTCAATGGATGACTTAATCTACTCCGAGGCCCAAAAAAAAGAGGCAAATCACATTCAGCACTTTTCATTCAAAAATTTATTGCCAAGTGATTCATCACTGTAGTCTCTCTCTCTCTCTCTCTCTCTCTCTCTCTCTCTCTCTCTCTCTCCACCATACTCGTAGAAAGTCACAGTATTTCGCTTCCTCTAATTCTCCTCCCACACAATTGAAAATCTCCTTCAAAAGTCACAGATTTGCAATGACTAAGAAAATTATTCAGAATGTGACACAGTACTATTAGCAATACCAAGAGGAAAGTCTCCTAATTGACCTAGTGGCCTATCAGAAATGCTTCCAGAAATGTTGAAATCTGTTTATACGATGCCAAGAAGGCAATCCATCCAAATAGCAGGTAAATTTCATTTGTCATATACTAGTTTAGCCACCAAACTTTTTTTTTTTTTTTTTATCACATCTCATATAGAGGAAACAGAAGAATTTAAATACGAAAGGGTTTCAGAGAATAAAAAAAAGATGCTACACCAAAACAAAATAGACAACATAGAATGCATAATCACACTAAGCAGGCTAGCTATGAATCCAAAATTAATAACCTTCTTGCAGACAGAAGTACCTACTGCAATTCCCTCAGAGACCCAACAAAATCAAAAATTTAACTCAGTCATAAGAAGCACCAGATGACATATCTTGGGACTAATAATTCGTAAGTGCTCAAATAAGACTATTATTGTGGATTTAAAAGTGAAATCCTTACAATGGGGTTTGGTAGCTAGATGGTTTCCGTAGCCAGCAAAAAAAAAAAAAAAAAAAGCCAAAAAGATTTAGAATACAGCAAAAGGGAAGTCTTATTGCCCTTTCCACTAACTCTGGATTATGGCAAAAGGGTTTCTTCTGGATATTTTTTACTTTTTTTTGATGGAATTATAAATATTAAAAATAGTAGTATTAGGCATAGTGGTAAATGCTACAAGGAAGCAAGCTTATAGAACATTGCAAATAAAAAATTAAAAAAAAACAGATCCACTACCCACCTCGTACAATTTTTGTCTAATTTTTCTTTAAATCTGTTCAAACTAACTGCCTCTACAACACCAGATTGCGGTTTGTTCAAATAATCAATTATTATTATTATTATTATTATTATTATTAGCCATATGGTACAAGGAAGCCTGAGGCTTATGCTGCACCAGCCAAAAAAAAAAAAAAAATTCCCGCGTTACCCCCCTGTGTGTGTGTGTGTGAGAGAGAGAGAGAGAGAGAGAGAGAGAGAGAGAGAGAGAGAGAGAGAGAGAGAGAGAAAGAGAGAGAGAGACAGAGAGAAAGAGAGAGAAAAGCAGAAAGGCATCACCAAGAAAGAGAAGAATGATGATATCCAGCTCAGGACCCTAGGTTTGCCAAGCCCATACTCACCAGATGTGAGCCCCCGGGGTAAAATTCTCTGGCTGAAAGTTTTTGCAATCTATTCTTCAATCAATTTTTTTTTTAATTTAATTTTATGTCCTTTTATTGTCTGAGTAAAAGTTAGAAAGTCACCAGTTATCAGCAGTTAATTTCCTCAATCCCACACTGCAAATAAGGTCTCACAGTTGCTTAGTTTCCAGGCACTACAATTTGCAGAAGTGAGACCTTCCTTGGTAAGCGTATTCTTTTGTTTCCTTGACTTATACTGTTGCTCTTCTCTGCACTAAAAGACTTACACAATTCTTAAAACGAGACTTCTAAACTAGTATGCAGCCTAACCATTGTCTTACATTACAAAATAATTGCCTCCTTGTCCCTGCTAGACAAATTCTTATACATATCAACAGAATCCAATGGCTGTCTTAGCAATCTGTCTGCACAGCTCAGAGAATCTCACATTGGATTGTATAATTATCTTTTTCATTCTCCACCAACTTGATTATGGAGTACCCAGCTGGTAAGTTACTGCTGGATTACTAATTTCTCAATGTTAAATCTCAACTGCCACTTCTCAGCACATCTGCCTAATTTTTCTAGGTATTGATTATTGCAATCAAATAGGCATAACTTTTTTTTTTCTTTTTTCCTTGTTAGTTGTTGGCACATCAGCTTCTATGGCCATAATGCACCTCCCAAAGTTTTTGCATTTTACTGTGATCCAAGCCCGAAGCGGGAATCGAACCTGCGACCTTTGAGTTGCCAGGCAGGCACTTTACCTACCTGGCTAGCCCGGTCGGCTGGCATAACTAACTTACATTCTGTGAAGATGATCCTCCATTACTTCTCTAACCAGTGGGTATCATTTTCCTTAAAAACAAATTGCTTACAGGTCTATAATTACTCCCAGTGCCTTATGATTCTCCTCCCCCCCCCACTTTTTGAATACGAAAGCCATTTATACATCTCCAATCTCTAGGGGCTCCCTTCCCTCACAAATCCAAAGATGCTTTCATTATGATCAAAGGTTTGCTTGCCTCTTTTTCTACTTCTTTTAATATAATTGGATAGATTAATTTTAACCATACTCTTTTACAGTTTTAGAGAATTTATCATTTTATTGTTTACATACTGATTAACAAAAAGGCATAGGAAAAGGACTACTATACCTCTACCTCACAGACTGAAAAAAGGATGCAAGAAATAATTTGACAGATTACGATAAAGCTGGGAATGAAATGAACCACCATGAACTTGAGAAGGGTTACATCTGAGGTAATAAGATGCAGACTGAGTCAAGTAGGTGAAATTTTAGGTACTAACAACCCATTTCAAAAGGGTGGTATACTTGAACTCCTCCTAGAGGAATTAAAAAAAGTTATTCATTGGATAGTGGGCTAGATCCCAGCCAAAAAGAGAAAAGAGTATTTAAGAAGAGTGGATTGAAAGAGACTTCTGAAGATAATGGTGTGTTACATTTTGGAGATTTAAGGGCTGTGAGGAGAAATATCAAGACACTTTCATCACAGTGCAAATAATATACTTAGACAGGCTGTCAATTGGATTATGAAATACGGGAATAGGTTGAAGAGCTTAGCCTCAGGATCATAAGAAAATATGAATATGTCTTAAAGATGATAGAAGAGCTGTAAAAGTAACAAATAGTAGGTGGAAATATATGCAAATGTAGTTGAAAAATCAAGTTGGCACACACTGAAAGAGTAAGAGAAACTGTTCTTAAAGTAAAAGTAAAGTGCAGCCATTATCAACCCACTGCAGGATGGAAGCCTCCTCAACAATTCATGTTGAGGGAAATGGACCATAATCTGCCACGCTGGTCCAGTGCGGGTTGGCAGATCGCCCGTATTCAGCAGTCAGGGGCTTGAACCCCGGTCTACTCCAAGAGCGTGTGCTACTGCACTCCCGGTCCTGCCCACTCGGCTACGAGAAACTGTTCTCATATTGTAGCTAAATAAGTATAGGACCAGTAAGGAGGTGGAATGGATTATTTTTGAGAAAATTAGGCCTTTATTGAAAAATATAGGAATTTAAAGTTTTAGAAATACAGTGGATTCCAGTTATTTGGGCCACTGGTTAATCAGGGCAGCCATTTATTTGGGGCAAATCTTAGAAAAACAGAACCCAATCGAGAAAATAGCCAGGGTTTACTTCGCTTAATTGGGACAACATGCCGTTTAACTGGGGCAGGAGACCGCAGCACTGGAGATTACCCTACGATTGTCTGCGACAGTACATGGTTCCACATGGTTCGGTCGGATTTCTGGAGGTCAAAACAATAAAAACAATTAGCAGTCACCTGTTTATTGGGCTTTTCTGTTAGTGCAAGCTATCATAAATGGATGGTAAACTGATCTTACTGAATTTGCGACAATACCGACAGCTGGAATTCTGTGGGTTATTATGGTGAAATGTGTTTACACTTCAATGGAATCTTCAATCATATAAAAAAATTAATTTTCAGAATCTTATCTTCGTTCCTATTTTTAAAGCTTCGTAACTTGTTACTCTGTTCTCACTTGCACGTATCGTGTTGCTTTCAATTTGTGTGTGCCATGTTCTTTCTTACTGATTGCTTATCTTTTTACTGTTTTCAATTTTAACCCCACCCACAAATGTCAGTGAACGGAAATGTCAACTAGTTAGTATGTACATATTACAGTACGTATTAATTATTCAGATTATCACATATATTCTTCCGATTTTCACGTATCATTTAATTTTTTAATTGGTAAGGTAATAAAGGGTAAATTTATGCTTAATATATTTTTACTTTTATAGCCTGTGGATAATATTCCTCCTATTTTTTGCTAATTAGAATCGTTGTTTAATAGAATTAAAATTCAATTCACAAACGTGATCACAATGACCCGCGCTTACTGCACATCGTACAGTGAATGGTACTTTACTGTGGTGAGTCCATCGTAATGTGATTTGATTGTACAGCAAACCAATTGTAAAGGGGGGCGTCCATTGTATTTTTAACTATTTACGTGAAACTTCGGATAACTGGGGCCAAAATGCACTAGTCCCGATGTGTCCCAAATAACCGGAATCGACTGTATTATAAGAGTGGAGTTATCTTAGAAGTAGAATCAGAAAACAATATGAAAAAAGGTATAGGATGAGAAGGAAATTGGATTGACAATGGTAAAAGTAAAGTAAAAGGATCCAAAGTTAGTCATACTTGATGGAGTTTTTGAATTTCCAAAAAATTGAATTATCATAAGAATTATTTTCTAAACTAACTAACTCAGCCATGGAATGTTGTGTTAGTACAAGACTAATAACTGTTATAGATTTTAATGCCTGTTTCACTTAATGGAAAAAGAACAAAGTTGAGTTGTTTTGAACATAAAACTTTGAATTTTCTTTTCAGAAAACCCAGTGTTCATACATATATATATATATATACACACACACACATAGAAACATATATACAGATTTCAGTCAAAATGTTATGACCACCCTCCAATGCAGACATCGCGCGCGTGCGCGCGCACACACACACCCCTAGCGAATCATACAGTGCACGTGTCAAGTTCACACACCGCAAGCACATAAGGCTTTATGTTCGGCATCCATGAACACAGCAACAGCCTCTGTCATGGGCAAAGCATGTGCCCTATTAGATCTGGAAAAAAGGCATGATATCGGGCCAGGGGTGCCAGCATTTCTGAAACAGCAGACTTTGTGAAATGCACATGTGCTGCAGTGGTGAAAGTGTATCAGACTGGACGAATGGGACAGTTTTGAAGACCCAGCATGCCAATTGTGGAGCCCCATGCACCATCGATCCCAGAGGTGAGCATTGGCTGAAACGGTTGGTCAGCACCGATCAGCGCTCTACTGTTGCTCAACTGGCCATCCAAATGAACCGTAGGGTCACCAGAAAGGTCTCCAACATGACGATGCAGCGAACCCTGTTGCACACTGGGCTTCAGAGCAGACGTTTGGTGACAACACTCATGCTGACGGTCGTTCATTGCAAACAACAGCATCAGTTTGCACAGCAATACCGACACTGGACCTTGGCTGAGTGGCTTTCTCCGATGAGTCATGGTTTCTGCTCCACCAAGTGGATGGATAGTGGCGTATTAGGCATGAAACCTCTGAGAATAGACACCCAGACACGATTGTTGGCAGAAGACAGGCTGGTGGGGGCAGTGTTATGGTCTGGGGAATGTTTTCATGGCAAGGGTCCGCTGATACCTCTGAGGGCACCCTGAATGCAAATGCTTACCTATCAATTGTTGCCGATAAGGTACACACAGACATGTTGACTGTGTTCCCTGGGGACAATGGTATCTATCAGCCAGACAATGCGGCATGCCATATCACCAGAATTGTCCGTGAGTGGTTTGAGGAGCACGACAAAGCTATTCCCTTGGTGACCAAATTCCCTGGATCTTAACCCAATTGAAAATCTATGGGACCACCTTAATCGACCATCAGACAGATGGATCCTTCACCAAGGAATCTACAGGAACTTTGGGATGCACTGCAGTCTGCTTGGTCACAGATACCCGTAACAACCTTCTGCAGACTTATCGAGTCCTTCCCACAGTGAGTGGTTGAAGTGTATGCTGCAAAAGGTGCATATTCTGGATACTAGGCAGGTGGTCATAATAATGTGACTGGACCCTATATATATATATATATATATACAGGGTGATTCACTACCAGTGCGACAAACTTGCAGGAGGTGTAGGGGGCACAAAGACGAATCGGAATCACATAGCATTGCAGGGTCCGAAATGCCTTCGTCATGCGGTAGAGGACGTTGAATGGGAGGTCGCGTGAACAGAGATCCCGCTGGAAGTCAGCATTTGCAAACCGTTTCTGTTGAAGAAACCAAGTAGCAAAAGTCCTCCAGAGTGGATAATCCGCAGGCTCCAATGATTGGACGCGTTGCAGATGGTATGAACTCATTTGGTTTGTTGACAGTATCCTCCATACAGTGGATTGGGAAATACACAATCGTTGACCTATCACTCGAGTACTCTTACTCGGATTGCCTTCTGCAAGACGTAGGATATTCTCCTCATTGTCTGGCATCCTCGTCGTTCGCTCTCGATTCATGGTACCTCTCATGAAACAACCAGTCTCCCGTAATCTTCTGTGCCCACGTGCGTAAATCGTATGATGAGGAGCACGCCTGTGCAGGAAACGTTCCTGGTACAGGCACAGAGCGGCACGCCCGTTACAGTCCGCAAGCTCCATATGCGAGGTGCATGTCGGCCAGTTCAATGTTTCAATACTCGTCCATCCTACTGCCTCGGGAACCGGTTCACAAATGCTGACTTCCAGCGGGATTGCTGTTCACACGACCTCCCGTTCAACGTCCTCTACTGCATGACGAAGGCATTTTGGACCCTGCAATGCTATGTGATTTGTCTTTGTGCCCCCTACAGCTCCTGCAAGTTTGTCGCACTGGTAGTGAAACACACTGTATAAGGATAGGAGGGTCAGCAAACTTTTTTCATTTTTGAAAAGGTCCGTAGATCTCAGTTGTTTGGGAACCACTGTAATAGATGAAGACAGGAGCAGTAATACGATTATGAAAACATTGACCAGGCCAGAAAATAGTTTAGACCTACTGCTTCCTAAACCCTATCTATACATTTATCAGTCGTAAATAGTTTATGTGGGATTCCTTAGACCATATATGTTGCCACAGCGTCCAAGACCTCAAAGCTATAATAATGAACAAGAGAAAAACTGTCTGATCCAGAAATAAAAAACAAACTAGTATGTTCGACAGAATAATTCTTTATGGGCTTAGTTACAGTGGATTCCGATTACTTGGGCCACCGGATAATCAGGGCAGCTGTTTATTTTGGGCAGGCAAATCTTAAAAAAACAGAACCCAATCAAGAAAACAGCCAGGGTTTACTTTGCTTAATTGGGACAACGTGCCGTTTAATCGGGGCAGGAGACCACAGCATCGGAGATTACCCTACGATTGTCTGCGACAGTACCACGTGGTTTGGTCGGATTTCTGGAGGTCACAACCATAAAACAATAAAAACAATTAGCAGTCACCTGTTTATTGGGCTTTTCTGTTAGTGCAATCTATCATAAACTGATAGTAAACTTGATCTTACTGAATTTGCGACAATACCGACAGCTGAAATTCTGTGGGTTATTATGGTGAAATGTGTTTACACATCCACGGAATCTTCAATCATATAAAAATAATTAATTTTCAGAATCTTCTCTTCATTCCTATTTTTAAAGCTTTGTAACTCGTTACTCCGTTCTCACTTGCACGTATCGTGTTACTTGCAATTTGTGTGTGCGGTGTTCTCTGTTATTGATTGCTTATCTTTTTACTGTTTTAAATTTTAACCCCACCCACAAATGTCAGTGAACAGAAATGTCAACTAGTTCGTATGTACATATTACAGTACGTATTAATTATTCCGATTATCACGTATATTCTTCCGATTTTCACGTATCATTTAATTTTTTAATTGGTATAAAGGGTAAATTTGTGCTTAATATATCTTTGCTTTTATAGTCTGTGGATAGTATTCCTCCTATTTTCTCTAATTAGAATTGCTGTTTAATAGAATTAAAATTCAATTCACAAACGTGATCACAATGACCGGTGCTTACTACACATCGTATAGTGAACGGTACTTTACTATGGTGAGTTTGTCGTAAAGTGATTTGATTGTACACTGAACATATTGTAAAGGGGGTACATTGTATTTTTAACTATTTACGTGAAACTTTGGATAATTGGGGCAGCCGCTTAATCGGGCCAAAATGTACTAGTCCCTATGTGTCCCAAATAACCAGAATGGACTGTATTTATTAAATGCTGTATGTAGAAACTTCTTTCCTCTAAGTGACCATCCTGGAGAATAAATAGAAAATTCATACATGTTAACGTGGATATGCCCTATGTATTCATATATATTATGTGGATATACCTTATGTATTCATATATGTTACCTGGATATAACCTTATATATTTTATTTTATATTAATATATTCTCTGTAATGAATGCTGAAAGTATATGATCAAGCACAAAAAAAATAATTATAATTTAATAATAATTATTGATGAATTGTATACTCATATATGCACTCAAAAAAACTATTTCATAAATCAGTTTACTACAAATTAATTTTAAAGCTCATTATTTTTATAAATATTTTTGTATAGACCTGACTGTCCCGATCGATACTTATTCCAGGAGCAATATGGTCTTAATTAATTCTCCAATAAACCAAAAATAATATGATATAACACAGCAGAAAGGTCCATATCATTTTTTTTAAATCTTTCTTGTAGTCCCTGTAGGTAAGTAAAAAAATACCAAAGAGAAAAATCAATTTAAACAAGCATATATCCTACTCTATTTTATTGTGATATGAATAAATTAAGTGCAAATGACTAGAATTTGAATGAATGAAATATAGAATAACAAAACTACACTGAGTAATACAGCTTGGCTTGAAGAATCTCTTAAAGAAATTGTAAATCAGGGTTATTGTGTTAGAAACAGTGATTCATTGATCACATTATAAGAGTTTTTAATTTCAATAAATCAAATTTTACTGTCTATATGTTGTAAAAGAATATCTAGAAAATAAAACAGAAAAGCCAAGCATAACATGTTTCAGAATAGCATGTCTCACGAGAAAAGTGCCATTAGAGATTCATCTGGCAGTTCTGTCTGTTCCCTTGCACAAACTGTCACCTGTATGCTGAACTGTTGCTAATTGATGTTGATACATTTCTGTGCTCAAAGTGTAGGGAATGCAATGATCAATCAAACTTGGCTTACTAATGAGCAAAATTTGAGTCTCTAAAACAGTGCACAGCTGTCGGGACAGTAATAATCTAGAGCAGTGGTGTCCAACCTACAGCCCGCAAATAATTTTTATAAGGCCTGTGCAGAGAGTGAACTAAAACAGCATCGATCTATCTCCATTGCATGTAGATCGATGAATAGGAAGAACAAAAAAGACTGGAGAACAGATGAATAGGAAGAACAAAATAGATGTACAAAAATTTGTATTCAACTAAAGGATAACTTATTGTTGGAACAAATTTCCACCTACTGTTGTGAAGTGGGTAGTCAAATAAATTTAAAATCTGTGGAAACTAGGCATCTATGTGGCAATCTAATCGTAGTGGACAAGGCTTTAAAACACTTGCATAAACTAAATGCTTATGAAAAATTTACTCTTTCTTAGATGATATATACAAGAGGGCAAATTTACATTTAAAAAAGGATGGGTGCAGAATAGATGTGCACAAATAGCATTGAGCCAAAGGTGATTGTTGGAGCAAACATACACCCACTCTTATGGAAGTGGGCAGATGAATAAATTTAAAGAAAGGCTGGACATATTATTAGAGAGAATGGGCAAATGAAGTGTGCATATTTTTTTTAAGGCTTTTCTTCCTAGCATCATTGTACCAATATAATGCTAACTGAAATTCAATAATTTAGACGATGCAATCACAACTAAAGTTGGCATTATACAATACTATGTAATGGAATAATTTTTTATTATATTATATTCTGAAATTTACTCATTTAAGTTTTGTCAATTCTTACAATTTTTCTATCCTATTAATAAAAATCTACTGCACTTACTTATATTCTGTAGGTGCAAACATCGACATATAACAAGGACTCTGATGGCATGGATATGACCCTTCTGTTCGGAGATCCCATAAAGTTTTCCAAGACAACAGTCTGTTGTGCACTACACCTTTCATCTCCTTCCCTGTAAGGTAAAATTATACGGTTTAATCAATTTTAACACAAACAATGCATTATTATGCAAATGGTTTGCATATAAAAAGTTCTTTATAGGCAAAATTCAAAATCTGAAAAATACCTCCTTTAAATGGGGAAACCCTTTTAAAAATGTTATTCACTCAGAGAATGCTATTAAAGAAAGCAGATAGTTACCTTTCATTGGTGCTTCCAGATCATGATCTGGAGGCGCAAACTCTACCTTCTTTCGAGGGCGCTGTCGACGTGGATAAGACACGTCTTTTTGGAGGTCAGAAATCGTTTTCCATGATGACAATGTACACCGCACTTCTGCTCTCCTCCTTCTGCCTGCAAGATGAAATTATATGGTTTAGTCAATTTTAACATGAAAAATTGTGGTATTTAATCATGCTGTATTTAATGCAGAAATGGTTTGCAGATAAAAAGTTGGGCAAACTTCTTTGAAAAATGTTATCCATTCAGAGGATGATATTAAGCAAAGTAAATAGTTACCTTTTGTAGATGCTTGTAGTTTGTTCAGCAATACAATACCTGTATATAGCATCCTAGATGAAGAATGAGTTACAGCTCAACTATACATTACCTCCACTCATCAGATTTTATCCAGAATGTATGAATCATTATTACAAAACAATATTTCACAGTTGTTACTAAGGATGACACAGAAAAGTATGTTATTATACAGAAGAGAAAAATTAAACATCATTTTCTTTCCATTCGGAAGACCTTCACAAACATTTTTAAGTTCACAATTTAAACGTTTTTATATTAATAAATTGTTTTCTAAACGGTATGATGAAACAAACTGCACACACACACACTTTTCTCCATAGCATTCAAACGCTGCTACGACTGATAAACCAGTTAGTAGCAGCATTATTGATAAAATGCAGAATGAAGCACAGAAATAGAGCTTAATAGTATCTACAATAAAGAATAATAATAATAAAACAATTCAAAAACTTAACTAATAATATAAGTTAAACAGAATCGAAGAAATGCAAGATTTGGGTAATCTGGAGTATGGCACATATAAACAGCAAAGGCTTCTTTACTTGTGTAAATTCTAGAAGGAAGGAGATGAATCAGATTGATCCACTTGATATTGATGGTTCGACTATTGATGACCCTGATCAAGTAGCTTACAAACTGAATGAGTATTTTGCATCTAAATTCACACATGAAGAATTCTCTAGGGAAGTGTAGGCCAGAAGTATATTAAACTCTAACAGGGAGCTAAATAATTTTGCAATAACTGAGAGGAAAGTGGAAGAGAAATTGCTGAAATTAAACATAAGAAAGGCACCTGGGGTGGTTTTGATCTACCCAATTATATTAAAAGTGGCAACAAAGGAAGTAAGTAAATCCTTAGCAATAATTACACTAGTCAACAAGGTTTTTCTAACATGAGTAAAAGTAAGCATTTTTTGTTAATTTGTATGAGCTGATTACGAATACGACAGTAACAATTTTGTCATGTCTCATTTCTTAGAAAAATGTAAAAACAGTTTTAAAAAAACGTAAAATAGCTTCAAAATTAACAAAATTATTCAAAATCACACTCTGTGCCTTTCCCGGTCAAATTTATTGTAAATTCCTCTTTTTAAAGTTCTGTTTTGGTCCTTATATATCTTCTTAAATCCTTAATTTGAGAGCCTTTTCAATCAATTCAGAAGACAGAGAGTGGTAATCAATGGACACTGCTCAACGTGGACTAATGTTATTAGTGGAGTTCCTCAAGGTTCAGTGTTGGGTCCATTGTTGTTTTCGGTGTTTATGAATGATATTGATGATGGGATATCAAGTTTAATGTCTACGTTTGCAGATGATACAAAGGTTGGCAGGGTCGTTAAGGACACTACTGACGCTATGCTGCTGCAACAGGATCTGGAAAGGTTGAACAGATGGGCTGAGAGGTGGCAAATGAAGTTTAACATTGACAAATGTAAAGTACTACATATGGGTAACAGTAACCCCAGAGCAATGTATCAACTCTGCGGTACTACACTGACAGTGGTGGAGAATGAAAAGGACCTGGGGGTAATTGTGCAGGCAGATATGAAGTTCTCTGAGCAGTGCAGACGAGCTGCAAGAGTAGCTCATGGTGTCTTGTCAATGATATACAGGAATTTTTCTAGCAGGGATAAGGAGGTGATTATTCCCTTGTATAAGGCAATGGTTAGGCCACATCTTAAGTACTGTATACAGGTCTGGAGGCCTCATTTCAAGAAGGATGTAGAGCTGCTGGAACGGGTACAGAGAAGGGCAACAAGATTAGTAAATGGAACAAAGGGTTGCTCTTACGAAGAAAGGCTTAAGTTTTGCAAATTACAGAGTCTGGAGACTAGGCACCGGCGAGGTGATCTGATAGAGGTGTATAAGGCTTTGAATGGTTTGAGCATGCTCAATGCGAATGGGATTCTTCATCTTTCTCAGAATAATCACCTCAGAGGGCATAAATTCAAATTGAGGAAGGACGGATGTCGGATAGATGTGCGGAAATTTGCCATTGGCCAGCGGGTGGTTGGTTGGTGGAACCGACTTCCATCACTTGTTGTTGAAGTTGATAGCCTAAACAAATTTAAAGCTCAACTGGACAGGTATTTCGAACGAACGGAGGGGTGAAATGGGAGAGGGTTGTTTTTTTTTTTTTTTTTGGCTGATGCTGAATAAGCTTGCTTTCTTGCATCATATGCCTCTACTAATGCTAATGCTAATGCTAATTCGGTCCTGGAAAGATTCTGCAAGGCTCAAGGGGTAGAATTTTTTTCACCTGGTCTGTACTTGTTAACAGGAGAGAATGTTTCTACAGGGATGGGATACACTTAAATAGAAAGGGAGCAAGAATATTTGCTGATGCTATTGAAGCAGTGTTATGTAGGTTGGAAAACTGCTGGCTTGGGGGGAAATAAGAACTAATAGATTAACAGTAGCCACTGGCAGAGGTGAAAGTGATTCTTGCACTGCTTCTATTGGAATGAGCAGCAGCCTGGAAAACAAGATGCAGGGTATTTCAGAGACTGCTGGGCGTCATTGCGGTAGAAGTAAACACATGGGTTGTGTTAGGGTAGCTAAGAATAGGAAGAGATGCTTGAATACTTCGTGTACACCAATGATAGGAGTTTGGTAAATGAATTTGATGAATTTGAGGTTTTGCTCAAAACATCAAATATATCAGAGACGTGGTGGCACACAGATATAAGGAATGCATAACTAGAATTTGGGGAGTACAATGTGTACAGAAAGGATAGACAGGATAGGAAGGGAGGAGGGGTTATGCTATTAGTTAAGAAACACATAAAATCCAAGAAAGTGAAGCCAGTCGACATCGGTGGACAGTGCAGTGTTGAGCCAGTTTGGTGTGACATTAGCATTGGGAAATCAAAATTGAGAATAGGAGTGTGCTATAAGCCTAATGACTCTGAAGAGTATAATAGGAAACTGTACAGGGAAATAGAGTGGGCCAGTAGATCAGAGAGTCTTATAATGGGGGATTTTAATTTCCCAGATATTGACTGCAATTTGTGGGTTGGTCACTCACACACTAGCAAGACTTTTGTGGTTTTATTGGATGATTGTTTTCTACATCAGCATGTTCGGGAGGCAACTAGAGGGAGTAATACCCTTGAACTGATTATCAGTAGTGATTCTCATGCATTAAGAATCTGCAGATAAAGAAATCACTAGGTGGCAGTGATCACAGTGTGCTGAAGTGGGTTTTACTCAAAGAGGTAACTACCATCAGAGGTAAAGGGAAGGGTTTTTGCTTTCTTAAAGGCGACTACGATAGTCTGAGACAGTATTTAAATTCTATACAGTGGGACCAACTGATGATGTTACCAACATCAAATTCAAAATGGGAAACATTCAGAGAATTTATCTTGGAAGCTACTAGGCTTTATATACCAACTAAGAAATATTGTTCAAGGTTTAGGCCTAAATGGATGTCAGATGAACTAATGAGACATATGGCAGAGAAGAAAAATGCATGGGATACATATAAATTAATGGGTGACATGGAAGCCTATGATAGATATAAGCTGGTCTGTAACCAAATCACAAAGATTAGGCAGGCAAAGGCAGACTATGAGAAATCCTTGGCAAAGGATGCAAAGAAAAACAGAAAAGAGTTCTTTAGCTATGTAAACTCTAGAAGGAAAGGGATGAATCAGATTGGTCCACTGGATATTGATGGTTCTACTGTTGATGATCCTGCTCAGTTGGCTAACAAACTAAACGAGTATTTTACATCTACATTCACACGTGAGGAATTATTCGGGACGGGGAATGCCGGAGGTGAAGTAATCTCTGGCAGTGAGCTAGATGATTTTGTAATTACTGAGGAAAGTGGAGGAGGAATTGTTGAGGATAAACATAAAAAAGGCACCCGGGGTGGATGGGATCTATGGAGTTATATTAAAGAAGGCAGCAAAGAAGAAAGCAAACCCTTAGCCATAATTATGAGAGCTTCTTTGGACTCAGTGGAGGGACCCATAGACTGGAGATGTGAAAATGTGACCCCAATTCACAAAGGAGGATCAAAGGCTGACACAAGTAATTATAGACCTGTGAGTTTAACTTCTGTTCTAGGTAAATTAATGGAGGCACTGGTTAAAGAAGCACTGCAGGATCATCTAGGCAAGAATTCAGTTATAGCTCAGACGCAGCATGGTTTTGTTAAGGGCAGGTCTTGCCTGACCAATTTGATTGGATACTATGATGTAGTCACAAAAGAACTGGATGCAGGGAATAACTTTGATATTATATATTTGGATCTTAGAAAGGCTTTTGATACTGTTGCACATGGAAGACTGTTGCACAAATTGGAGCAGTGTGGCATTGGAGGCAAAATGCTGCTATGGATAAGGGGATGGTTGAGTGGCAGAAGACAGAGAGTGGTAATCAATGGACACTGCTCAACGTGGACTAATGTTATTAGTGGAGTTCCTCAGGGTTCAGTGTTGGGTCCGTTGTTGTTTTCGGTGTTTATGAATGATATTGATGATGGTATATCAAGCTTAATGTCCAAGTTTTCAGACGATACAAAGGTTGGCAGGGTTGTTAAGGACACTACTAATGCTATGCTGCTGCAACAGGATCTGGAAAGGTTGAGCAGATGGGCTGAGAGGTGGCAAATGAAGTTTAACATTGACAAATGTAAAGTACTACATATGGGAAACAGTAAGCCCAGATCAACGTATCAACTCTGTGGTACTACGCCGACAGTGGTAGAGAATGAAAAGGACCTGGGGGTAATTGTGCAGGCAGATATGAAGTTCTCTGAGCAGTGCAGACGAGCTGCAAGGGTAGCTCATGGTGTCTTGTCAATGATATACAGGAATTTTTCTAGCAGGGATAGGGATGTGATTATTCCCTTGTATAAGGCATTGGTCAGGCCACAGCTTGAGTACTGTATACAGGTCTGGAGGCCTCATTTCAAGAAGGATGTACAGCTGCTGGAACGGGTACAGAGAAGGGCAACAAGATTAGTGAATGGAACAAAGGGTTGCTCTTACGAAGAAAGGCTTAAGTTTTGCAAATTACAGAGTCTGGAGACTAGGCACCGGTGAGGTGATCTGATAAAGGTGTATAAGGCTTTGAATGGTTTGAGCATGCTCAATGCCGATGGGATTCTTCATCTTGCTCAGAATAATCACGTCAGAGGGCATAAATTCAAATTGTGGAAGGACGGATGTCGGATAGATGTGCGTAAATTTGCCTTTGGCCAGCGGGTGGTTGGTTGGTGGAACCGACTTCCATCACTTGTTGTTGAAGTTGATAGCCTAAACAAATTTAAAGCTCAACTGGACAGGTATTTCGAACGAACGGAGGGGTGAAACGGTTGTGGTGTGTGTTTTTTTTTGGCTGATGCTGAATAAGCTTGCTTTCTTGCATCATATGCCTCTACTAATGCTAACATTCTTTCATCTATTACAAAAGTTGAGCATATGGGCTCAGAGATAGCAACTGAAGTTTAACATTGGCAAATATAAAGTACTGCATATGGGAAGCAGTAACCCCAGAGTAACGTATCAACTGTGTGGTACTACACTGACAGTGGTAGAGAGTGAAAAGGACCTGGGGCTAATTGTGCAGGCAGATATGAAGTTTCCTAACAGTGCAGACGGTTTGCAAGGGTAGCTCAGTGTCTTGTCAATGATATTCTACAAACCATACAGTATATATATATATATATATATATATTCAAATGGATTATTTGCTTAAGTAATTTTTTAAAATGTATTTCATTCAATCATATCCTTTTCACTGTCCTTATCCCAAAATTCTTCAACGCTCTTCAGGAGTGTCTAGAGCTATCGTAAGCACTTTCCTAACTTTGCCTCCTATTATCTGTATAACCAGGCATGGACTGCTTATGGAAACAGCATACACTGTATATTTAGATAAATCAATACAAAAAAATATATATATATACAAAGGGTACTAGGAAAGTTTTGCAATATGACGCAACAATGAATCACAGGAAGCTGCTTGTTGCTGCATGTTGAGACATGTTCATACGTGCATAGTATCCGCCGCGCCAAGTCGATGGGCTCAGTTATTCATTAGTAGTGAGAGTGTAAAGTGCTTGCGATGGCATCGTGGTCACGAAATGAGATAAGGACAGTTTTGCGGTATAATTTCGTGCGTGGTTTAACCATAGACCAGTGCTTAGAAGAAATGACTCTTGCACTAGATGATGATTGTCCACATCGTACAACGATATTCAGGTGGTATAGAGAATTCCAAAGGGGAAATTTCACTCTGGAGGATTCTGAGAGGCCGGGAAGGCCACGAACGTCAGTTACGGAGGAAAACGTTACTGCTGTGAGGAAAATGCTTGACGAAAACAGGCGAGTGACCTACCAACAGATAGAGGATACTTTGGGCCTAAATGCACCAGCAATTCGTTCGATTCTGCAAGATCATTTGCACATGAAGAAACTTTGTTCTCTCTGGGTGCCGCATCAACTGACTGAAGAGCAGATGACACGACGTGTGACTTGGTGCCGGGAGATGTTAAAAAAGTTTGATAAGGGACAATCTCGGTATGTGAACAACATCGTGACAGGTGACGAGACTTGGCTGTACTATTACGATCTGCCGACCAAGGCTCAAAACAAAGTTTGGGTCTTTGATGATGACGACACACCCGTAATTGTCAGAAAATCCCGATCTGTAAAGAAGAAAATGATAGCTGTATTTTTCAAATCGAGTGGAATTGTGGAACGTGTCGTTTTGGACACGCAGAAGACAGTCACAGCTAAGTGGTATACTGAACAATGCCTGCCTAAAGTCATTGGATCTATGAAGAACCTGCGACCAAAGTCAAGAATGGACACCTGGTACCTCCATCACGATAATGCTGCAGCTCACCGCGCCAAAGCCTGCACCGAATATTTGACCACGACAGGACTGAAACTTCTCGAGCACCCTCCCTACAGTCCAGACCTTGCTCCCTGCGACTTTGCACTGTTCCCGCATGTGAAAATGAAGCTAAAAGGGAGGCGGTTTTCCAGTGATGAGGACCTTCTATGGGCTTGGGACAACGAGTGTGCTTTACTCCCTAGTGAAACTTGGCAGAACTGGTTTAAAGATTGGTTTCGGAGGATGGAGAGGTGTATTGAATGTAGAGGAAATTACTTTGAAAAAATTAAATAAACAAAGCTGTATTGCAAAACTTTCCTAGTACCCTTTGTATATATATATATATATATATGTAGGATTACCATCCGTATTCTTTTAATTAAGAGTGCATGTACTCTTTTTCTTGTGGTAAAACAGCGTACCCTTACCTTCCACTTATCGAAGCCGATTGTGCTCTTTTTGAAAGTTTGAAATAATAAAAGCAAAAAAATCAGATTATCTAACGCTTCTCTTCAACGATACATATTACATAGCACGCAAATTCCACACACCAAATTGCAAGCAGCGGAGGCGCCTTCATGGCCAAAAGGGCATGAGCAGCAGTGCATAGCACACCGTTCTTGATTAGGGCTGAGTTCCAGCCCATGACCACCAAATACGGAACATGCGGGAAGGTCAGGGAATGAGCACCGCATATCCCCGGAGCAATATAGCCTTATTTGCTAATGCTCCTAACAACAGCAAGCAGCGGCAAACGTAACGAATAATAACTGTGCGTACCCAGTTTCACTTTCGCAGTTTAAATAAATTTTTGGATAATGTGAACACCAATTCCGAATTTTCTATTAAAAAATCATCGGATAAATAGCTTAGATTACATCAAAAACGTGAAGAAAACTGCGACTTCGGAGTTTTTAAAAATATGTTCTTTCGTTTTTGCCATACCAAGCCAGAATGCTAATGTTGAAAGAGTCTAGCATGATAAACACTCAATGGACTGATGAAAGAAATAGATTGGCTGTGGACTCTTTGAAAAAAATTTTAATTGTTCAGTATAATTTCAAAGAATTTGATTGCTTGCAATTTTACAATTATTGTATGGGAACCAAAAAATGTTAGCCGAGGTTCGAAGTAAGATAAAATATTCATTCAATTAAAACTTTATATTTATACTTTAGATTTTTGTTAAAACTCTAATTATTGATCTCTTTGATAGTTGTTTATTGCTAAAGCATTTGCAATGTAGATAGTTACCTACTTTTTAATATTTTCTCTAATGAAAATTAGTTCTACATTATTTATTTGAAACACCCCCCCCCTCCCCGCCTTTCCCTGATAACCTTTTTTTTTTTTTTTTTTTGGCTTCTGTGGCCATAATGCCCCTCCCAAGGTTTTTGCAGTACTTTGATCCAAGCCCGAAGCGGGATTCGACCCCGCGACCTTTGGATTTCCAGACAGGCACTTTACCCACCTGGGCTAGCCAGGTGGGTAAATTGCCTGCCTGGCAAAATTTCGGGTAATCGAATTTGTAATCGAATGCCTTCAACTCTGGACGGGCATTTATCGACGTTTTCAACCCATGACAAAATTAGTTTGTTGCTGTAGAAGATTATTTAGTTTTTCAGCCTTAAAAATCGAGAATTTCATCCAGCAAACATGACAAACTACCTAGAAAATACATGTACTGTAATTTATTGATCCAGTACATTGATATTTCTTTGCCTTAACTATACTGGCGAAATAAATAAATAAAATAAAAAATAACATGAGAAAATGAGTCATTCGTTCCTAGAGAGAGGTTGGACTCACAGGACTCATAGCCCTTCTGCAAGAACTTCGCTGTGTGCTACTTTCTGTGGTACAATCATTCAGTTACAGTAACATACTCACGGAAGGATTGAAGGGGATAAGCTTCATAATTTTTTTTATATATACTATATAATTGTAGGTCGCGTATTTACGTTTGTAAAAGCTATCGCTGTATAATGTATCACCCCTCCCACCAAACAAAATTTCTGGTTGGGCCACGCATCATAGTAATAACTAACATTAATTAAGACTTCGAAAATAAATCCAAAATAAATGTGTATTTATCAATGATATCGATGGAGTTATAAAAATGCTTAATGTTCAAGTTTGCAGATGATACGAAGGTTGGCAGGGTTGTTAATGATACTGTAACAGGATATAGAAAAGTTGGGCCAATGGGTTCAGATGTGGCAACTGAAGTTTAACATTGACAAATGAAAAGTACTGCATATGAGTAGCAGTAACCCAAGAGAAAGGTACCAATTGTTTGACACTACACTCAGGGAAGTGGAGAATGAAAAACACTTCGGGTAATTCTGCATTCAGACACGAAGTTCTCTGAGCAATGCAGACGGGTGCCAGATCAGGTCATGGAGTCTTGCCAATGATATATAGGAATTTTGCTAGCAGGGATAAAGAATGGGATTATCCCATTGTATAAGGCAATGGTCAGAACCCACACCTTGAGTTCTGCATACAAGTCGTGAGGCCTCATTTTAGGAAGGATGTAGATTGCTAGAACCAGTACAGAGAAGGGCAACAAGACTGGTGAGGGGAACAAAGGGGTGCTCTTAGGAAGAAAGGCTTAAGTTTTGCAAATTACAGTGTCTGTAGACTAGGCACCTGCGAGGTGAACTGATTGAGGTGTATAAAGTGTTGAATGGTTTGAGCATGCTCAATGCTGGTGGGATTCTACCTCTTGCTCAGAATGATCGCATGATAGGGCATAAATTCAAATTGAGGAAAGACAGTTGTAGAATAGATGTGCGGAAGTTTTCCTTTAGCTAGCGGGCCGTAGATTGCTGGAACAGATTTTCTGTTGTTGTGGAAGTTGATAGGTTAAATAAATATTTAAGGCTGAATTAGACAAACGTTAGGAGTGACCGGATGGGTGAAATAGGAAGTTTTTTTTTTTTTTTTTTTTTGGCTGATGCTGTATAAGCTTGCTTTCTTGCATCATATGCCTCGACTAATGCTAAACCTCATACACATACGTACACACACACACACACGCGAAACTTTCCGAATCTTACTTTGTAATGCTTCGGGATTTGGATTACAAAGTAAAACGTAAAAAAATATGAAACATCTTATAATCAATATCAGGAAAAGTCCATCAAACTTAGCCTGAAAACTAGATAATTGGAATGGAATTCCTCTGCATTCCGAAGAAAGCAAATATAATTTTAGCCACAAATAGGTAGATAAGGCCGTTACCGAGTGGCACTGTCAGTAGTTGACCATAGCAAAATCGAATAAATTAAGAGGGATGACATTCCAAAACTTTCAGTTTTAGGGATTCGGAAAGTTCATAAATAAAATGCACTTTTTGCTTACCAAATCTAAATATAAAAGAATAAAATTCACTTACGGAATAAATTGAAGCATCCCATCTTGAAGTCGTATGAATAGAATTCAATATAGCAAAGTATTTCAAGTATAGCAGTGAAATTTGTAATGAACAGCACAGTAAGCAAGCAAAGCAAGTAAATGTCGCAAATTAATGGAACTGGACAAGACAGTTAATTTCAAATAATACAAATGGTATAAACACAACAATGTGAAACAATGCACTATTAGTTAATTGGCTTCTATATTTTATGTGATTTTGACGTCATTTAATTATTTGTTCATTTAACCAATAAATTTCTAATAAAAATAATATATAATTTATGAATAAACGTCTGCGTGAAGCGGTAACTCTCAATGACTATATATGCAAAACTAAATACAGATGGTCACTGAACTGACTTCACAGGCTTGGGATAATAAGTAAAAAAAAAAAATAAATAAATAAATAAAAAAAGAAAGAAAGAAAAAAGTAGATTATCATCGAGACAGCCGATCGTTTCTGTCATTCCTCTCCCTAGCTTGCCAAGGAATAGTCACGCAAGATTTTTCTTTGATTCTATTTTTCTTAATAGAATCAGAGGCGCTAGTTTCATTTATTGTATTTATTTATTATTTTTTTTATTATAACTCTCTCAAGGGAGGCCAAAACTCGACAGCCACTTTTGACTCGCAAAATTTGCTTTACCTTGTGGTACGTACAGATAAAATTTTTTAAGAAATTGTACAGTGGGACAATTGGGGCCAAAATCTGACAAAATTAAAGCCGCCGCCAACCCCCCCCCCCCTCACAACAGATATGTCTATGTAAAAATAAAGAATAAATATGAAATGCTGAAACAAGAACACCAGTAACTGTAAGCACGTAAATTCACATCATCAAAGTGTCCCAGAGCAGGGTAGTGCAAGTAAGAAAATCAACTGCTTGGTATTCTTACCAATATTTAACTGATTTTGCTATTCATATTTTCTTTTCTTTTTTTTTTAAGAAATATTTTTGCTATATAAGTGCATATATAACAAATATATAACTGAAGTGCATACACCACCTAAGATATTATTATTTATTAGCCATATGGTGCAAGGAAGCCTGGGACTTTGCTGTACCAGCCAAAAAAAAAAAAAAAAATTTCGAGGTTACGCTGTGTGTGGGAGAGAGAAGTAGAAGGGAATCGTTGTCGTTATTTGGATTTTAGGAGCATTAGCAACTAAGGCCATATTGCTCGGGGATATGCGGTGGTCATTTCCTGATCTTTCCGCATCCTCCGTATTTGGTGGTGACGGGCTCGAACCCCGGTCTAATCAAGAAGCATGTGTTACGCACTGCTGCTCCTTCCCACCTGGCTACGGAGGCGCCCAGAAGGGAATCACCAAGTAAGAGAAGAATGATGATATCCAACTCAGGACCCTGGGTGTACCAAGCCCATACTCACCAGATATAAGCCCCTGTGGATTCACTTGATATTGCTGCAAATTCTGCAGCAATATCAAGCTTCAATAGGTTGCCGTAATTCAGGATTGTTGCTGGTTTTGTAGCATAAACTTTATCTTTGCGGTATCCCCATAAATAAAAATCCAATGGCGTTAGATCTCAAAAATTCCGAGGGACCTCAACACTGCCGCTTCTTCTAATCCATCTGTTTGGGAAAGTGTCATCCAGATAAGCCCTAACATCGCGATGAAAATAGGGAGGTGCCCCTTCGTGTTAAAAATAAAATTCATCATCATCCTCAAATAGCTCACGAATATGTGGGAGACTGATTCCTGAAGCAATTTGAGGTGAACAGCACCAGTAACAGTTACATAAAGTAGAAATGGTCCAGTGAAGCCCAAAGATGATAATCCACACCATACTACAATGTCCTGTAAATCCACATGTTGTTTCTCAGTAACGTGTGGCTTCTCGGTTGCCCAGTACAAACAATTGTGCCGATTAATTGTACCATTCAACTTGAATGTTGCCTCATCACTGCAAACGATTTTATTGGCAAACAGAGCGTCCCCTGCAGATTTTCTTAAAAACCACTCGCAAAATACAACCCTACAATCAGGATCATCTTCATTCAGGGCTTGCACTAATCTTGGAATGTAGCTTTTCCATTTCGCACGCTTTAAAATGTTATGCACACTGGATTTGGGGATTGCTGTTTCACGTGCGCACTATAGCCATAGAAGCTGATGCGCCAGTAAAATATCCAAACCAACCAAACCAAGTTGTTTCACGAGCAGCTTATCAGACGGATTTCCTTGGTGTTTATCGGAAAAGTTCTAGCACCTCTTGTAATCTCGTGGATGTGTGAAGTCTTCCTGGTCGTTGCCTGTGTACATTTTGCACAGTATCAACCGCTTCAAACTTATCACGAATACGCGAAATTGTGAGACGTGTTGGTGGTTCAGTGTGGTATTCACTCCTAAACTGTCTCTGGACTTCGTTGATGTTTTCCGACTTCCAATACCACTTCAACACAAATTTCTACTGTGAAAATGCAAGTCTTGTTTTCTCCATTATTACCAACTTGCAACTGAAAAAGAAAAAAATGTTACTGAGTTATGGACTAATGAAGTGTGTACAGTATACATTTTTTTGAACGCCCTGTATATGTTAAATTTTAATTATTAAATTTGTTTTATGGGGTGCATAAATTCATTATTTAATCATTTCAGGGGATTATACTATCGAAAAGTTTGAGAACCCCTGATTTAAAATATTCTACATGCATTTTAGGATTGGTTTGTCTGTTTCTCTGAATGAAAATCCCGAGTTTTCGGCATGATGATGGAGTACAGTCCTTGCTCAAGACTGACTGACTCAGCTATCGTGCAAAAAAAAAAAAAAAAGTCTAAACACCTTTACATTTTGACGGGATTGGAATTCAGACGTTTTGCCACGCAGTGTGATACGAACACCGAATGTAACCAATGCATTATCCGTGAAGGCTTTTAGCATTTTCCATAGCAAATGTAATAGAATGGGAAAATAATGCAAGGCTGTGGACTTTTTCCCCATCTGAAAAAATAAAACAAAGCAAATAAAAAATCACTTGTACTTTTCCTGTTGTGAAAACGTGACCACCCAATTCCACCTTTAATTTTAATAAACTCTGGATCAGCTTGGAAAGTAATTTATTCCAGTATGCAATGGCTCTTCTTTCGGCTGTCCTAAAGTAAACCTAATGAGATACGATCATCTGGTTCTTACGTTTGCGATTTTATGTTAAAGATCTTATGTTTGCGCCATCAAGTTTTTATCTCTCCTACCAGAAAATATATCGCCCTCAATTATTTTACTCCTCACCTTAAATATTTTAATCAGGTCATCCTCTAAGGTCTATTTGTCAAGTTTGTAGCCCACATCTTCTAAGCCAGTGTTTCCTCATCTTTTTTCATATACAACCACTTTTTATATTTGAGGTGGAGGCCATGAACCATAAAATATTAAAGTACACATGCAAATACTGTATATTAATAACTATATCGTATGTACTATAAGTTCGGTTGTTATAGGAATACCTATATGTCCCATCACTGTTAACAGGACTATTGCCTACCTAAAAAAAGAAAAAAGCACTGTTTTACTGTCGTGTCCCGCGGACCACTTTCATAAGTAATGCGCACTACAAGTGGCCCACAAACTACAGGTTGCGAAACACTGTTCTAAGCTACTCCTCTTAAGAACAACAATTACTAATTTGGTTTTATTTTCTTTGAAATCTCTTTAAGAGTTCTAAGTCTAATTAGACAGGCTTACACAGCTATACAATTGTCTAAGTGAAATCTCCTCATTGTGTTACATAGAAGAACAACGACATTCAGCTCTTTACACCATTGGATAAAATATTTGATATTTAGTTTTTGTCCTAAACCACCTTTAATTCCTCCTTAAACCAAACTTAAACCCAAATTACGTGGCATCCCTGGAATGTTGTTGCGGCACCCCGGTTGAAAACCACTGCATTAGACCTCAGTTGTCATTTTTCAGACTATTTGTAGAACGTCCAAATAACTTCTGGGCAATATAGCCTGATTCTGGTCATTAACCAACCTCCAAATTTTGAAACTATTATCAACCTGTCACATACTCCGTTGTACATCGCTTCATTGTCATTAATGAAAATTAAAAAGAAAAAGAGTATGCCAACAGCGATTCAAGAGGGAATCACTTGCTATGCAAGTCCACTCTGAATTATGACAGCTTATGACTACCCCTACCACCAGTCCTTCATGAAGCCTTGATCCAAATATGAAGTTCCATTGCCTTTTGAAACTGAAGCCTCATCATGTCGAGTATCCACTGAGATTCCTTGGGACACTACCAGCATCAATTATGCACTGTTATACCTGTATACTTCATACCACCTAAACCCTTGGTGTGTATCCATTCAAGGGCATTAGAACTGTCTTCCCTCTTTGATTTGCTTGAATAAATCACCCAGTTCGTTAAAAAAATCTGATTTCCTCTTGGTACATGAAGTTTAGAGTTTTGTTCCGTGTCAATTAAATAAATGCAAATCGCCTAAAAGGCAATTAAATTTCCTTACCCATTTTAGTGTATAACCAGATTTCGTATCATACCTTTCACAGTCGTTTGACCCATTACACATCCCCATTATAGGTATCACTAATCGTCCACACCCGGAATCTGATTGCTTCCGAGCACTTTAGATAAGAAGCATAAAACCCATTAAATCTGTGCGCCGGATACTGCGCACAGATTTAGTGAGATTTTATGCTTCTTCTGCGCTTCTACAGCCATAATGAAATTCGTCGTCGCTGATTTCAGTATATCATCACGTTTCAGTTAGGCCTATAAGATCACTGGCTGTAGAAGTGCCAGAGCTCAAATTCAACCCCATCAGCCTTACATGATCTTTCTAGGGCCGAATTGATCGACAAGGCTCTCGTCATATACTTCCTCCTATAGTGCCTGGGCAGGACGTTTTTTCAACATTGACCTGCACTTGTTAAGTAAATTCGCAGATATCCTACACTTAATGTCATTAGTGCCAACGTGTACAACGATATCACCTTTTGTGCCCTTAAAAGATGATATCTGCTGTACAATATCATCAACTTTTGCGCCTGGCAGACATACCCTGGTCCTATTTCACCTATTCTTTTTGCGCAATATATTTCCTGTTTCCTTGACAATTGAGTCACCGAAGATAACTAGCTCCTGTGCGACCAGCGCATTCAGCTCTAAAGATTGCCTCTGTGTTCCCTGGTAGTAGTAGTAGTAGTGGCATGTGATGCAAGAGAGCAAGTGTATGAGCTTATGTAGCATCAGCCAAAAAAAAAAAAAAAAAAATATTACACCATTCCCTCCAAATACCTGTCCAGTTCCTCATTAAATTTATTCAACCTATCAATTTCCACAACGACAGATGGAAGTTTGTTCCAGCAATTAACCACCCGCTGGCTAAAGGCAAATTTCCGCACATCTATTCTACATCTGTCTTTTCTTAATTTGAATTTAAGCCCCCTTAGGTTCGTAATCGGAACAAGTGGAAGGATCCCATGAAATTTCAGCGTGCTTAACCCATTCAAGGCCTTATACACCTCAATCAGATCTCCGCGCAAGTGCCTAGTCTCCAGCCACTCCAATTTGCAGAACTTAAGCCTCTCTTGTTAAGAGGACCCCTTCATTCCCCTCACCAATCTTGTTGCCCTTCTCTGTACACGCTCCAGTAAATCTACATCCTTCCTAAAATGAGGCCTCCAGACCTGTATGCAGTACTCAAGGCGTGGCCTGACCATTGCCTTATACAGAGGGACAATCACCTCCTTCTCCCTGCTAGCAAAATTCCTATATATCATTGACAAAACCCCATGACCTGCCCTGGCAGCCTGTTTGCATTGCTCAGAAAACTTCATACCTGCCTGCACAATTACTCCCAGGTCTTTTTCATTTTCTACCACCTTAAGTGTAGTACCACAGAGTTGGTACGTTTCTCTGGGGTTACTTCAACCCATATGCAGTACTTTGCATTTGTCAAGGTTAAACTTCAGTTGCCACTTCTTAGCCCATCTGCCCAAATTATCTAGATCCTGTTGCAGTAGAACACTGCCATTACTGTCATTAACAACCTTGCCAACCTTTGTATCATCTGCAAACTTCGATATTAAGCCTGAAATACCTTCATCAATATCATTGATAAATATACAAAACAACAGTGGACCTAACACCGAACCCTGTGGGACTCCACTAATAACAGTATTCCACGAAGAGCAGCACCCATTGATTACGACCTCTGTCTTCTCCCACTTAACCATCCCTTTATCCATTGTAGCAACTTACCCTTAATACCATTCTGCTCCAATTTGTACAATAGTCTTCCATGCGCAACAGTGTCAAAAGCTTTCCTGAAATCCACATATATCATACCCAAATTATTTTTTGCATCCAGTTCCTTTGTGTCCACATCATAATATCCTATCAAATTTGTCAGATAAGACTTTCCCTTAACAAACCCATGCTGTGTCTGAATTATTGCTGCAGTCTTGTCTAGATGATCCTGCATTGCATCTTTAACCAGTGACTCCATTATTTTACCCGGAACAGAAGTTAAACTAACTGGACTGTAATTACTCGTGTCACCCTTCGATCCCCCTTTGTGAATAGGGGATACATTTGAACATCTCTTGAACAGGGGATACATTTGAACATCTATATGAGAGCTTGAAGGATAGGGTGGATGCCCTCGAAGGATTACAAGTGAGGGGCCCATCAAGCTCTCAGCTGCCCACACCAATGCCAGAGCTTGCACTTGGTCATCGCGCAACACAGCGGCAACCCCCAAGGCAGAATGCGCTGGTCCCAAAGGAATTACTAGTTGTTGGTGACTCTATTGTCAGGGAAACGGGAAACATGCTTTGTAAAAAGGATAGGTGGAACAGGACCAGGGTATGTCTGCCAGGGGCAAAAGTTGATGACGTTGTAGAGCGGATATCATCTTTTAAAGGCACAAAAGGTGATATAGTTGTACACGTTGGCACCAATGATATTAAGAGTAGGAGACCGGCGGAATTACTTGACAAGTACAGGTCACTGATGAAAAAAAGCCGTGAATTAGGGTTGAAATTGAAAGTGTCTGCAATTCTGCCCAGACACGATAGGAGGGAGTATATGATGAGAGCCCTGTCAATCAATTCGGCCCTGGAAAGATTGTGCAGGGCTCAAGGGGTAGAATTTTTTTCAGCCTGGTCTGTACTTGTTAACAGGAGAGACTGCTTCTACAGGGATGGGATACACTTAAATAGAAAGGGTGCAAGAATGTTTGCTGATGCTATCGAGGCAATGTTAGGTGGGTCGGAAAACTGCTAGATTGGGGGGATACAAGGACTAATAGATTAACAGTAGCCACTGGCAGAGGTGAAAGTGATTCTTGCACTGCTTCTATTGGAATGAGCCGCAGCCTGGAAAATAAGATGCAGGATATTTCAGAGACTGCTGGGAATCATTGGGGTACAAGTAAACACATGGGTTGTGTTAGGGTAGCTAAGAAAAAGAACAGGTGCATGTATACTTGTGTGTACACCAATGCTAGGAGTTTAGTAAATAAATTTGATGAATTTGAGGTGTTGCTCAAAACATCAAAGGCAGATATTGTGGGGATTTCAGAGACGTGGTGTCACACAGATATAAGAAATGCAGAACTGGAATTTGGGGAGTACAATGTCTACAGAAAGGATAGAGAGGATAGGAAGGGAGGAGGGGTTATGCTATTAGTTAAAAAACACATAAAATCCAAGGAAGTGAAGCCAGTCGACATCGCTGGACAGTGCAGTGTCGAGTCAGTTTGGTGTGACATAAGCATTGGGAGATCAAAATTGAGAGTAGGAGTGTGCTATAGGCCTAATGACTCTGATGAGTATAATAAGAAACTGTTCGGAGAAATAGAGTGGGCCAGTAAATCAGAGAGTCTTATAATGGGGGATTTTAATTTCCCAGATATTGACTGGAATTTGGGGGCTGGTCACTCACACAGTAGCAAGGCTTTTGTGGATTTATTGGATGATTGTTTTCTACATCAGCATGTTCGGGAGGCAACTAGAGGGAGTAATACTCTTGATTTGATTATCAGTAGTGATTCTTCATGCATTAAGAATCTGCAGAAAAATGAACCACTTGGTGGCAGTGATCACAGTGTGCTGAAGTGGGAGTTACTCAAAGAGGTAACTACCATTAGGGGTAAAGGGAAGGGGTATTGCTTTCGTAAAGGCGACTACAATGGACTGAGACAGTATTTAAATTCTATACAGTGGGATCAACTGATGATATTGCCAACAGCAAATTCAAAATGGGAAGCATTCAAAGAACTTATCGTGGAAGCTACTAGGCTTTACATACCAACTAAGAAATATTGTTCAAGGTTTAGGCCTAAATGGTTGTCAGATGAACTAATGAGGCATATGGCAGAGAAGAAAAATGCATGGGATACATACAAATTAACACGTGACACGGACGCCTATGATAGATACAAGTTGATCTGTAACCAAGTTACAAAGGAGGTTAGGCAGGCGAAGGCAGATTACGAGAGATCCTTGGCAAGGGATGCGAAGAAAAACAGCAAAGAGTTCTTTACTTATGTAAACTCTAGAAGGAAGGGGATGAATCAGATTGGTCCACTAGAGATCGATGGGTCAACTGTTGATGACCCTGCTCGGGTAGCTAACAAACTAAATAAATATTTTGCATCGACATTCACACATGAGGAGTTATTCAGCGAGTTGAATGCCAGAGGTGTATTCAACTCTAGCAGTAAGCTAGAGAATCTTGTAATAACTGAGAGCAAAGTGGAGGAGAAATTGTTGAAGATAAACACAAGAAAGGCACCTGGGGTGGATGGGATCTATCCAGTTATATTAAAGGAGGCAGCAAAGGAGGTAAGCAAACCCTTAGCCATAATTATGAGAGCTTCCTTGGACTCAGGGGAGGTACCCATTGACTGGAGATGTGCAAATGTGACCCCAATTCACAAAGGGGGATCAAAGGCTGACACAAGTAATTATAGACCTGTGAGTTTAACTTCTGTTCCCGGAAAATTAATGGAGGCACTGGTGAAAGAAGCACTGCAGGATCATCTAGACAAGACTTCAGTTATAGCTAGGACACAGCATGGTTTTGTTAAGGGGAAGTCTTGCCTGACCAATTTGATTGGATACTATGATGCAGTCACAAAAGAACTGGATGCAGGGAATAACTTTGATATTATATACTTGGATCTTAGAAAGGCTTTTGATACTGTTGCACATGGAAGACTGCTGCACAAATTGGAGCAGTGTGGCATTGGAGGCAAGTTGCTGCTATGGATAAAGGGGTGGTTGAGGGGGAGAAGACAGAGAGTGGTAATCAATGGCCACTGCTCATCGTGGACTAATGTTATTAGTGGAGTCCCTCAGGGTTCAGTATTGGGGCCTTTATTGTTTTCTGTATTTATAAATGATATTGATGATGGTATATCAGGCTTAATGTCCAAGTTTGCAGACGATACGAAGGTTGGCAGGGTTGTCAAGGACACTACTGACACTATGCTGCTGCAACAGGATTTGGAAAGGTTGAGCAGATGGGCTTCGAGGTGGCAAATGAAGTTTAACATTGACAAATGTAAAGTACTACATATGGGAAACAGCAACCCCAGAGCAACGTATCAACTCTGTGGTACTACACTGACAGTGGTAGAGAATGAAAGGGACCTGGGGGTGGTGGTGCAGGCAGATATGAAGTTCTCTGAGCAGTGCAGACGAGCTGCAAGAGTAGCTCATGGTGTATTGTCAATGATATATAGGAATTTTTCTAGCAGGGATAAGGAGGTGATTATTCCATTGTATAAGGCAATGGTCAGGCCACACCTAGAGTACTGTATACAGGCCTGGAGGCCTCATTTCAGGAAGGATGTAGAGCTGCTGGAACGAGTACAGAGAAGGGCAACTAGATTGGTGAATGGGACAAAGGGGTACTCTTACGAAGAAAGGCTTAAGTTTTGCAAATTACAGTGTCTGGAAACTAGGCACCAGCGGGGTGATCTGATAGAGGTGTACAAAGCCTTGAATGGTTTGAGCATGCTCAATGCTGATGGGATTCTTCCTCTAGCTCAGAAAAATCACCTGAGAGGGCATAAATTCAAATTGAGGAAAGACAGATGTAGGATAGATGTGCGGAAATTTGCCTTTAGCCAGCGGGTGGTTGGTGGGTGGAACAGATTTCCATCCCTTGCGTCGTGGAAGTTGATAGCCTAAATAAGTTTAAGGCTTAGCTGGACAGGTATTTCGAACGAACAGAGGGGTGAAGTGGAAGTGGTTATTTTTATTTATTTATGTTACTTTTTTTTTTTTTTTTGGCTGATGCTGCATAAGCTTGCTTTCTTGCATCAAATGCCTCTACTAATGCTAATGCTAATCTTCAGTCCGTGGGAACCTGGCCTGATTCCAAGGATGCTCTCATAATTATGGCTAAAGGTTTGCTTAGTTGCTTTGCTCTTGCTGGTGCACAAGAGTGACATCTGGCGTTGAGTTGGGCAGCTGAAAGTTTTATGTGCTCCCTTCCCCCATTTTAATTCCTTCGAGGACATCTAACCGACTGTTCAAATCTCACAGACGCCCATTGGAACGCTGGGTTGACGCCTAAAAGCCAGATGTACATAACTTATGTACATAACTTACCTACAATTCGGGTGACTACAAAAATTTAGCAGCAAACTGGCAAAATAACAGCTGTTATTTTGCCAGTTTGCTGATAAGTTTTTACATTTGTATAAATTTAGATCATTTGAACCTAGCTAAACTAGCTAATACTCAAGATTTCTAAGAGGTACAAGCTAAAGGCTATAATGATATATGCACCAACATCGAGCCATGATGATGAAGAGGTTGAAGAAATGTACACCGAAATTGAGTCTTCTAGATGAGCAGAAAACCCACTACACTATTATTATGGGGGACTTCAATGCTAAGGTTGGAAAAAGGCAAAACAGCGCAGAAAGAGGAACTATAGGAAATTTTGGAATTTGCGAAAAAAAAAAATAAATAAAAGAAGTGAAAGACTTTTGGAATTTGCAAAATCTCAAGGACTGTCAGTAATGAACACTTTTTTCAAGAAATGGGTGAACACAAAGTGGACATGGAAGAGTCCAAATGGATTAACAACTAATGAAATTGACTTCATTCTCACTAACAGAAGACATATTGTGAATGATGTTACTGTCCTGGATAAGGTAAATGTTGGAAGTGATCACAGAATGGTAAGATGTACACTTGATATAGATGTAGGAAAGGAAAGGAAAAAACTGACTCGAGTAAATAATACAAAGGTCTTTGGGACAACAGAAGACGAGACGGAACAGTATGTACTGGAACTTAAGAATAAGTTTAAGCTTCTGCAGACTGCTCAGGACCAAGATATCGACTACAACTTTCTGAAAGTGATAAAGCCCAAGAAACCTATAGGGAAAAAGAAATTCAAAGAAGATAAAATTAGTCAAGAAACACTTGTTATGATGAACCTAAGGCAACAAATGAATAGCAAGATAAACACTGACAAGGAGAAAATTGAGTATACTGAGTTATGCAAAGCCATTAGAAAGAGACTCAGAGAGGACATAAGAAGATTTAACACAAGAAAAGTAGAACAAGCATTAAGGGAAAACAAAGGACCTAAATCAGCAGCCATGAGCAGTAATGCAGACAGAAAAATGATACTGAAACTGAAGAATAGCGATAGTGTACTTATAAATAGCAGAGAAGGCATAATTCAAATAGCAGAAGACTACTATAGAGAATTATACAAGGAGCTAGGGAATGATGCCAGCAGTGGGAAGATGGATCGCAAATTAGCAACACATGCGACATACCCGATATTCTTCCTGATGAGGTAGAACATGCATTGAAGAAAATGAAGAATCGGAAAGCCCCGGGAGAAGATGAAGTTACTGTAGAGTTGTTAAAATTGGGAGGAAGAGACATAACACAAAAACTGGCAAGGCTCTTCACAAAGTGCATTAGAAAAGGTGTGATGCCTAAGCAGTGGAATAATGCAATCATAGTTTTGCTGCATAAGAAAGGAGATAAATCAGAAATTGGAAATTATAGACAATTAGCTTGTTATCCCACATCTAGAAATTGTTCACAAGGGTTATTACTAACAGATTAGAAAGAATACTTGATGAGAATCAACCGAAAGAGCAAGATAGCTTTAGGACAGGAGTCTCAACTATGGATCACCTTCACGTAATATCACAGCTAATGGAGAAAGAAAATGAATATAAAACACCATTATGCCTGGTATTTGCGGATTATGAAAAGGTATTTGACGCCATACAGCATAAGGCAATGTTTCGGGCACTGGAAAGACAAGGCATAGATACCCCATATATTATGATTTTGAAGAAAATATATGAGAGTGCTACATCCTTTATTAGACTAGACAAAGACAGTAGCAAATTTAAAATCGAGAAAGGAGTTCGACAAGGAGACACAATATCTCCGAAGCTGTTTACTACTGCCCTTGAGGAAGCTTTCAGAAGATTAGACTGGTTGCAGAAAGATGTCAATGTGAACGGAGAGTACGTAAACCGTTTACGATTTGCAGATGACATTATGGTCATAAGCCACGATCCCAAAGAATTAGAGGAAAATCTTAATCAGTTATGCACAGTTAGTAAGGATTTTGGACTAAAGATGAATATGGCTAAAACAAAAGTAATGATGAACAAGTATGCCACAGAAAGGGAAATAATGATTGAAGGAGCAGTAATTGAAAAGGTGGAGTCGTATACTTATCTGGGACAAGTTATTAGCTGTAATAATGATAAATGGCTGGAAGTCAAGAAAAGAATAAATTTTGGATGGATAGCATTCAGGAAATATAGTCACATACTGAAGAGCAATATCCCAGTTTGTCAGAAACGTAAAATAATGAACCAATGTATACTCCATGACTTATGGAAGTGAAACTTGGGCACTCACCAAAAGAATGGAAGAGAAGCTGAGAACTACACAGCGAAGAATGGAACGAATTATATTTGGGAATCAGACTGTTAGATAAGAAGAGAAACACATGGATTAGGCAGCAAACTCAAGTAAAGGACATTCTTATCAAAACTAAAGAACTAAAATGGTCTTGGGCAGGACACATAGCTCGAAGACATGATGACAGATGGACTAAGAAAATAACAGAATGGTACCCAAGAGGAGCTAGAAGAAAACCTGGAAGACAAAGGCGGAGATGGATAGATGAAATTCATGAGTTTTTGGGTACTAAATGGATGGCCAGTGCTCAAAACAGAAGGAACTGGAAAGGTGCTGGAGAGGCCTTCATCCTGCAGTGGATTGAAAATGGCTGATGATGATGAAACTCGCAAATAATAAACAGAAACAGATAGCTTTTGCCAATTATTGATTGGATGTACTGAATGGTGCTAGCCGACGTAAACCTACCAATCAATGTATTCTAATATCAGTAATTTCCCTTATTATCATCATTTTATTTTACTTTACTTTACTTGCATTTATTTTATTTTATTATTAATTATTTGTTTATTTATAGGGTGTAGCAAAATAAACTAGCTCAGACTATCTAAGTCTTTTGGCCTCATGACTCACTTGGTATTCTTTTATACTGAATACTGTACGTTTATTCTAAAATCATATTGGCCTGAAGATTAACACTCTGTATGCATAATACATGCTTATTCTGTTAATGTGGTCTAAGGGCTCTCTCTCTATTGTATAGCTGTTATTGTTCTTTTTACACTGTTCAAATCCTTTATCTTAAATCCGCATCATGAATACTATCGTAATTATTTTACAGACAGATGTAATGTTTAATCAATAATTTGATGGCATTAATTTGATCTGGGACTGTTTTCGTACTTTTCCCACTTTTCTGTTGTGTTACATCTGTTACATATGAGCGTTACCATCTCTCGTTCTGCTTCTGATAGCAGCTGTTATTAATAAGGAATTGAAGTAATAACAATATTGTAACTATAAAATTAAGGATAAATATACGCGATATGTTTTATAAACCGAACAAAAATCATTGAATTAAACAAGTTTAATTTAATAATTCGAATTTTTTCATTACTAAAAAATATCTTAGAATAAATACACATACGATGGCGATGCATGTAGTTTAATCATCACAAACTTAACATTCTAAATGAATGTGCATTTCCGAAGTTTAACGATGACAGGAATGGTTTGGTTTCCAGTGCAACAGTAAAGCAACGAAACAGGTAGTAGTAGTAGTAGTAGTAGTGGCATGTGATGCAAGAAAGCAAGTGCATAAGCTTATGCAGCATCAGCCAAAAAAAAAAAAAAAAAAATGACACCATTCCCTCCAAATGCCTGTCCAGTTCCTCCTTAAATTTATTTACCCTGTCAACTTCCACAACGACAGATGGAAATTTGTTCCAGCAATTAACCACCCGCTGGCTAAAGGCAAATTTCCGCACATCTTCAAATTAAGAAAAGACAGATGTATTCTACATCTGTCTTTTCTTAATTTGAATTTATGCCCCCTTAGGTTCGCAATCTGAACAAGTGGAAGGATCCCATCAGAAATCAGCGTGCTCAACCCATTCAAGGTAAGAGCCTGGCATCTCTCCAACGGGTGTCATGTACTAATTTTCTGCATTCTCTTTTTACTGTGTAATAGAGTAAAAATTCTAAATCATTTTTATTCTAAATGAAGCAAACTCCTACATTCCCAATACCATCAACACAAACGTTACGTGATTAAAATGATGAAAGCTATTTGCACAGCCTGATAAAGCTCAGCAATTAAAATACACCTGCGACAATTCAATATGAATCGCAAAGAGCGATTCCCATTCAGATCAAATTCATTCTGTGACAGGAAAAACATTGAACTAAAGACAGTCTTTAGTTCGGTGCTTATTGAGCCGACAGGTAGTGAAAATACTAAATATAAATAACTAGACTACTATAAACAAGGGTTGGGCTTCAGAACAAGATTCTTACTCATGGATCTTTGCAACAATGAGTGACAGGCAGGTCTAGTCTTTTTAGGTACTGTATATATTAAACATAAAAATTCCTAATTTTCACTTCAAAGGAGGTGTCTTCTTCGTTACACCCGTGTCCTAGCTCTAAAATAAGCGAAACGAAAGCAGCTTACTTGAATATTCCAGCAGGAGCCGAAGAGCAGCCATAACTTGATTTCCTGTAGGGTATACACCCCCAGGTTATGCTGGATCTGGATAGAATGATCAGAATCTACCCATCTACCTATTCACTGATCGGGCTACAATTTCCCACTCATTTAATGCTGGAGCCAGTCATTACACATCGATGCGTTCACAATACGAGGAGTTGAATGAATTTATAGTCCAAATACCAACAAATAAAACTGCAAGTATCTCGCACACACGGAGATAACTAAAATGGCAGGAGAATATTATGGAATAGACTGCCACATACCGACTCACCGTTGGCATCAAGATTTTCGCTTAAAAAGTAAAGTTCAATCCAATTCAGCAAGCCATCATTACTTTTATAAGAGTATTAAACGATTCCATATTCGTATGTCCTAGTATCATAGCAACAGAGCAACTTTCAGGTAAGCAACATGTTCATTCGTCACACAACACAATTAGTTGCAGTACACAAAATAAATTATGAGCATCTTAAATTAAAGGTAAAATTATATTAATTTTTCCGAGTGGATCGTTACATTCAATTATTTCTAGCGCTTTTCTTGACGTATTGGTGGCAACTGGTTGATTTTTTTTGAAGATAATGTGCAGTAAACTTGGAGAAATAATCTGTTTAATCTTCCGATATTTTTTTCATTCTACATAATTGTAGTTTTACTAATTTTTTTTTTAAATACCGGATGTTTCACGATATGTGGGCTGTACTACTTTCATTATCGATTCTGAACCCAAATAAAACAAACCGTTCATACAAACAGCTGTTCAATTTTGAACAGTTATGAAAGCTATGACTGTTTGTATTAAAAAAAAAAAAAAAAAAAAACCAAAAAATATAACTTGAAAGTATCCCGCACACATGTTGTGCAGTTTTAAATAGTAAGAAATAACAAAAATAATAATGGTTGTAGAACTTTTCTTAATCTTATTTATTACAGTTTGTCTTGGAAACTCCATAATCAATTTTTAAAATGCACACAGCCATAGTTCCGTACCGCTGACATGCGGTACGGAATTATACACATGTTTACACGAATTCTTTTTCTTTTTTCTTATATTCTTCGAAGATCCAGGCTCATGTTATGAAATGCTCTGTATATACAATATTCATTGGAAAAGTTGGGTTGATGCCTCAGCACGACAACGAGATATCTCAATTCATAAATCGTCCATTATATATGTATTGACGTAGTAGGCAAATTCATATTAAAAGTTACTAGAAATGTGAATAAATGAATATCATACATATAGCTTGAAGCCAGTCGATTTCGGCAATAGATTCCTTTTGCCATCAAAAACTAAAAATGTAACGTTAAGATATCTTTTTATATCAATCAAAGCAATTTGCTTTTATTTACAAACTAAGGTTGATTTATATATATATATATATATATTATATTAATCACAAGTAACGTTACAAACATGAAAAACAAATTCATGCATACGCGCTAGTGGTGAAACTATTATTCTACCTCTTCCTTCTCCGCGAGAATGCGAAACAGCACCCACGTCATCTAAAACAATCATAGTTATCCTGACTCTTCTCTTCCCCAGCGGTGACGAATTTGGCGGTAATGTAGTTTTATCTCACAGAGAGAGAGAGAGAGATTCATGGAATGCGATGCAAAATTAGTATGGATGACTGAAAGTAGACCTGTGCATTGGAGAAACCAGGCAACACTGCTAGGTGGAACTGCCTACAATGATTTTCAGAAGATTCTTTCTGGCGTTCATGGTAACCTGCAGTGACCAAGGCGCCTCCGTCGCCAGGTGGGAAGGAGCAGCAGTGCGTAGCACACGCTTCTTGATTAGACCGGGGTTCGAGCCTGTCACCACTAAATACGGAGGATGCGGAAAGGTCAGGGAATGACCACCGCATATTACGGAGCAATATGGCCTTAGTTGCTAATGCTCCTAAAAAACCAAATAACAAACAAACAAATAACATCCAGTGACCAAGAGTATGCCACGAGACACTGGATCTATCCTGTTCCTAAAAAAACAGGATGAAAAAAACCTGTTCCTAAAGAAACAGGACACTGGTTCCTAAAAAACAGGATGGTTTCAGCGCCTCGTGTGATTTCCTCTATATGTGCACTTTTCCATCGATGCTGAATAACATAAATCGGGACTCACCGAACTATATGACTTTCTTGCATTCCTCCTGCCGCATCCTTTAAATTCCTACCACCATATTATCTATATGTTCCTATTGCAGTTCGAGATAATTAACCTTCATGGTGTTGTACTCTTACAGTGCCTTCTATCCAGGACTCTCCGATGGTGCCTTGTAATGGTCCCGAATTAAATGCAAGATGGGCATAACCCCAACAAAGGTAAAGGGACAATGTACCAATAGCTTGCTTTATCTGCATTTATATCTCTGTTGTGAGCTGATCGTTACCAAATTTCTACTACTACTACTACTACGAATAGTTGTCCGATTTTGTGAATGTTCCTAATCTAACAGTAATGATATTGTGATCTCGTTAAGTTAGAACTTGATAAAACTGTTATATATGGTTATGTTAGAGGATATTTTTAACGTATTAAACAGGAATAACATAAATGCACACAGAACGGAGTTGCCAACTTCCCAATAGGTTAATCACTTCGCAGATGTTTACATTTCAATTTTTCCTGCAGAGGTTAAATGTTCCATCATTCGTCGACTACTACTAATTAGTAATAGTCGACTACTAATTAGTAATAGTCGGCCACTAATTAGCGGGTCTCGACTACTACCTGAAAATGTAAGGTAACGTCTCCATCAACTTACATTTTCGGCTGCAGTTGCGTCTGTTCATGAATATTTTCGGGACATTTTTCGATTTCCTAAAGACTCGAATGACACTGGTCGTCAAAGACAGGAAAAGTCCAGCCATCTCCTCTGCTATATACAGGCGAACTGATCTGAACACTAATTAGGTCACACAGTTTTATAGTACTTTCTTGAACACTCCAACATTTTTACATAGATTTTCAGAACCTCTGTGTTCCTAATGAGGTGGACAGGCAATGTAACACAGCTTCACCAACGATTCATAACTTTTCATTTCAAGCACGACGTTAACCATGCTTTTCTCCTCTGTGATTATTTGCTTTTATGATCAGTCAGGGGTATCTGATTTGCATATTTTTTATTACGCAGCTTTACTCTGGTATTGTTTTCTGGAATTATTATCAATTCCTTTTATTTTCTCATGGTATCAATATTTTTCATTCCAAATTTCAACTCTATCTGATCAACGATTTCATCATGCAGGCCTCCAAGGAGACACATTCTAATTATACGAGTACCACTACGCATTTTGTTTTTTAAACTGTTTACTAAACTTTCTTAATTTCATAAATTCTGGACTATAAAGGAAACAGGGAATTAATGATATGAAGCCAGAATAATGAATATTCAATTCACTCATCAGATTTGTGCATAATTACTACATTCAGCTGTAACGAAACGAAAGATACTTCTCATCAGAAGCGAAAACAAATAATAATGTTCATTTCTGGCTTTCAGTCATGCCTAAAACCCTCGCCGGTAGCCCCCTGGGTTAATCGATCACTATCTTTCCCCATTCTCTGGAAAAGATAGGGTTTAAATTCAGTCAAGACGGACATAACTTCAAGTTCGAAACCCCTAATGAGTTCATTGCACAGGAACACCAAATAAACCAGGCTATAAAACGGAAGCTATTGACCATCCATGCGAAACGTACGTATTTCCATTCCTCATTCTTTAATATGGCTTTCTTTTAGGTTTGGCTTCTGTATTTTGAATCCGATTTATTCCCCCACCCCACACACCTCTTTTACTTTCGATGAAATTTAACGGTTTACCTAGCGTCAAAAAAAAAAAAAAAAAAAAAAAGGTGTGCGCAGTCTGTATAAAATATGTCTAAGATGGTCTTTTCGTTTCAGATTTTTTTTCTGTTTATGTCTATTGTCTCACTGACAATAAGCTCTGTCATTCGCGAGGTCAATAAGCGCTAAAAACAGCTATATAGGGAGTTGTAAAAGGTTCCTTCTGAATGGTCAATAGTTTTATAGCTTGGTATATTTGGTGTCCCTCTAGTTATTAACTTGGGTTTACGTCCAATGTACCACCTGTGTATAAAATTTACGAGATAACAGCGCTTTGTGCTATTTATTTATGTCTTCCCGCAAAGGTGGCATGAATTTTTGTAAATCCTGTGGTAATGGTGATCTTTAAACAGGTCCCAAAGGGGAAAAAAATTCTTAGGTAACTTGACCGTTAGATATTTTGCTTGTTCCTCTTTACCGAAAATCGCTATTTGCATTTTATACGAGTCAAATACTAGTCAACAATAAAAACTTGAAGACCACGACTTTCATTCAATGCTTATTACACTTTACTAAGTTACTTTTCAATCGGGAATACGGTTAACAATTGTACAGAAACTCGTTAATGTGATTGTTTCTAAACGCACTAATTTTGTTATTTATATTTCATTTTACTGTGTACATGAAGTAATTGGTAGTACGCTTAACATCTGTATCATATTTATTATAACCGAATTACATGGATTCCATTCCAATGTCATTACACTGGTCAACACCAAAAATGTTTCTGGCTTGAAAATAGTTAATTCTTCTTAATTTCAGCATGAGAAAAACGAATATAACATTTAAAACTCTTAGTTAGCTCTCAGTTCCGCGATATAGCGCTTCTTATGATTTAGGGGAATATTGGTGAATACTAGGGAATTTCGGAGTTTTGAGAATAAATATGTTGATCACACCGAAAAAGGGAAAAGATACACCATGCATTTTTTGTATTTCTGTGTATCATTTACTTTGCAAGTGATGTTATGAGTGATGTTGATTTCTTTTTCTTTTTTTCGTTTTATAGACAAAAATAAGGCAAAAGCCAGGATGCCACGTAAATGCGTTAACAGTGTTGGCAATTTTTGTTATGTGTGTAATGATGTGACATTTTCCACTCAGAAACGCCAAATGACTCCACTTGTGAAGAATATTCAAAATCATCAGATAGTTCGTTAAGTGGGAATTCAAGAAAAAGTCACTTCTTGAAAAATGACTTTTTCTTGTCCTCCTTCTTTTTCTTTCTCTCTCATGTTGGGAAAGAAACAAGAATACAAAAATGGAATATTTTCTTAATAATTACAGAGCAGCAAATAGAGAATGATGAACTACTTTTTCTTTATAGCAGAGACTATTTGCAAGTGCCCACTATAAACTTAATACACATAGCGAAAAGATGTAATTGACTAAAATGAGTACTGCCATCAGGAGTGAGAGGTCTGAACAGATAAATCAGCACCCCGCACTCCCAAATGAAATTATCACATATCTGATGAATTACTAATTTTCAAATTACTGCGCGATATGAGTAATTACTAATTTTTGTATTTTAATTTGCCCATCAAAATTTCTGGCAGCGCTCTTGACCTGAAAGTTTTGTTAAGTCGATGAGAGTCATAAATTTTATGAAAGTAATATTTGTGTCACGCGCGGCCGACGAGTATATCTCGTGGGCTAAGCAAATATATAAACGCAGAATTCCCAATGTGTGAGTCCGCTTGATGGAGTCGCGATTATAAGTTTGAGCGTTCATTTTTCAATCAAAATTCTGAATAAACTCGTTCAGGGCGCATCCGTGACTTTCACCGGAGCGTAAACAGAGATTATACCTCCCAAATTGTTACTTTAAGCCCATCAGATTAAAAAAAAAAAAAAAAAAAAAATATATATATATATATATAGTGGCATAGTGTTTGGAAAGGGGACACCTGTGGTTTCCAACATCTGCGCCATCAGTATTCTCGTGATGTATACAGAGCCTTTGTAAGTCTTTGGTGACTCTATTGTCAGGGAAACGGGGAACATGCTTTGTAAAAAGGATAGGTGGAATAGGACCAGGGTATGTCTGCCAGGGGCAAAGGTTGATGACGTTGTAGAGCGGATATCATCTTTTAAGGGCACAAAAGGTGATATAGTTGTACACGTTGGCACTAATGACATTAAGAGTAGGAGACCGGCGGAATTACTTAGCAAGTACAGGTCACTGTTGAAAAAAAGCCGTGAATTAGGGTTGAATTTGAAAGTGTCTGCAATTCTGCCCAGACACGATAGGAGGGAGTATATGATGAGAGCCTTGTCGATCAATTCGGCCCTGGAGGGATTGTGCAAGGCTCAAGGGGTAGAATTTTTTTCAGCCTGGACTGTACTTGTTAACAGGAGAGATTGCTTCTACAGGGATGGGATACACTTAAATAGAAAGGGTGCAAGAATTTTTGCTGATGCTGTCGAGGCAGTGTTAGGTGGGTCGAAAAACTGCTAGTTGGGGGGGATACAAGGACTAATAGATTAACAGTAGCCACTGGCAGAGGTGGAAGTGATTCTTGCACTGCTTCTATTGAAATGAGCAGAAGCCTGAAAAACAAGATTCAGGATATTTCAGAGACTGCTGGGAGTCATTGCGGTACAAGTAAACACATGGGTTGTGTTAGGGTAGCTAAGAATGGAAACAGGTGCATGTATACCTGCGTGTACACCAATTCTAGGAGTTTGGTAAATAAATTTGATGAATTTGAGGTATTGCTCAAAACATCAAAGGCAGATATTGTTGGGATATCAGAGACGTGGTGTCACACAGATATAAGTAATGCGGAACTGGAATTTGGGGAATACAATGTGTATAGAAAGGATAGACAGGACAGGAGGGGAGGAGGGGTAATGCTATTAGTTAAGAAACACATAAAGTCCAAGGAAGTGAAGCCAGTCGACATCGATGGACAGGGCAGTGTCGAGTCAGTTTGGTGTGACATAAGCATAGGGGAATCAAAATTGCGAGTAGGAGTGTGCTATAGGCCTAATGACTCTTATGAGTATAATAAGAAACTGTACAGGGAAATAGAGTGGGCCAGTAAATCAGAGAGTCTTATAATGGGGGATTTTAATTTCCCAGATATTGACTGGAATTTGTTGGTTGGTCACTCGCACACTAGCAAGGCTTTTGTGGATTTATTGGATGATTGTTTTCTACATCAGCATGTTCGTGAGGCAACAAGAGGGATCAATACTCTTGATCTGATTATCAGTAGTGATTCTTCATGCATTAAGAATCTGCAGATAAATGGTGGCAGTGATCACAGTGTGTTGAAGTGGGATTTACTCAAGGAGGTAACTACCATCAGAGGTAAAGGGAAGGGTTTTTGTTTTCGTAAAGGCGACTATGATGGTCTGAGACAGTATTCAAATTCTATACAGTGGGACCAACTGATGATGTTACCAACAGCAAACTCAAAATGGGAAGCATTCAAGGAACTAATCTTGGAGGCTACCAGGCTTTACATACCAACTAAGAAATATTGTTCAAGGTTTAGGCCTAAACGGTTGTCAGATGAACTAATGAGACAGGTGGCAGAGAAGAAAAATGCATGGGATACATACAAATTAATGGGTGACATGGAAGCCTATGACAGATATAAGTTGGTCTGTAACCAAGTCACAAAGGAGATTAGGCAGGCAAAGGCAGACTACGAAAAATCCTTGGCAAAGGATGCAAAGAAAAACAGAAAAGAGTTCTTTACATATTTAAACTCAAGAAGGAAAGGGATGAATCAGATTGGTCCACTGGATATTGATGGTTCAACAGTTGAGCATCCTGCTCAGGTGGCTAACAATCTAAAAGAGTATTTTGCATCTACATTCACGCATGAGGAGTTATTCAGGAAGGAGAATGATGTAGGTAAAGTAAACATTGGCAGTGAGCTGGATGATTTTGTAATAACTGAGAAGAAAGTGGAGGAGAGATTGTTGAGGATAAACATAAAAAAGGCACCTGGGGTGGTTGGGATCTATCCAGTTATATTAAAGGAGGCAGCAAAGGAAGTAAGCAAACCCCTAGCCATAATTATGAGAGCTTCTTTGGACTCAGGGGAGGTACCCATAGACTGGAGATGTGCAAATGTAACCCCAATTCACAAAGGAGGATCAAAGGCTGACACAAGTAATTATAGACCTGTTAGTTTAACTTCTGTTCCAGGTAAATTAATGGAGGCACTGGTTAAAGAAGCACTGCAGGATCATCTAGACAAGAATTCAGTTATAGCTCAGACGCAGCATGGTTTTGTTAAGGGCAGGTCTTGCCTGACCAATTTGATTGGATACTATGATGTAGTCACAAAAGAACTGGATGCAGGGAAGAACTTTGATATTATATATTTGGATCTTAGAAAGGCTTTTGATACTGTTGCACATGGAAGACTGCTGCACAAATTGGAGCAGTGTGGCATTGGAGGCAAATTGCTGCTATGGATAAGGGGATGGTTGAGTGGCAGAAGACAGAGAGTGGTAATCAATGGACACTGTTCAACGTGGACTAATGTTATTAGTGGAGTTCCTCAGGGTTCAGTGTTGGGTCCGTTGTTGTTTTCGGTGTTTATGAATGATATTGATGATGGGATATCAAGTTTAATGTCCAAGTTTGCAGATGATACAAAGGTTGGCAGGGTTGTTAAGGACACTACTGACGCTATGCTGCTGCAACAGGATCTGGAAAGGTTGAACAGATGGGCTGAGAGGTGGCAAATGAAGTTTAACATTGACAAATGTAAAGTACTACATATGGGAAACAGTAACCCCAGAGCAACGTATCAACTCTGCGGTACTACACTCACAGTGGTGGAGAATGAAAAGGACCTGGGGGTAATTGTGCAGGCAGATATGAAGTTCTCTGAGCAGTAAAGACGAGCTGCAAGAGTAGCTCATGGTGTCTTGTCAATGATATACAGGAATGTTTCTAGCAGGGATAAGGAGGTGATTATTCCCTTGTATAAGGCAATGGTTAGGCCACATCTTGAGTACTGTATACAGGTCTCGAGGCCTCATTTCAAGAAGGATGTAGAGCTGCTGGAACGGGTACAGAGAAGGGCAACAAGATTAGTGAATGGAACAAAGGGTTGCTCTTACGAAGAAAGGCTTAAGTTTTGCAAATTACAGAGTCTGGAGACTAGGCACCGGCGAGGTGATCTGATAGAGGTGTATAAGGCTTTGAATGGTTTGAGCATGCTCAATGCCAATGGGATTCTTCATCTTGCTCAGAATAATCACCTCAGAGGGCATAAATTCAAATTGAGGAAGGACGGATGTCGGATAGATGTGCGGAAATTTGCCTTTGGCCAGCGGGTGGTTGGTTGGTGGAACCGACTTCCATCACTTGTTGTTGAAGTTGATAGCCTAAACAAATTTAAAGCTCAACTGGACAGGTATTTCGAACGAACGGAGGGGTGAAATGGGAGTGGTGTGTGTTTTTTTTTTTTTTGGCTGATGCTGAATAAGCTTGCTTTCTTGCATCATATGCCTCTACTAATGCTAAGTCAGAAAAAGTGTAGGGTGTTGTATGTGAAAAGTATTGTAATGTTCTAGCTGCTTGGCCCCTAGTGGGACTCCATGTTGCCTACCTGCACCAGCGGGAAATGATCCAAGCTGTCCACAGGCTGCTCTACATGGTCGCTTGAGCTTTCTGGCAGAAAAAAAAAGGTGAGATTGAGTGGGGAAGATAGTACGAGGAGAGGAATCAAAGTGGAAACAAGGAGGAGGATGAGGAAAGCAGGCATCCTCCTGCACAGCAAAGAGGTGGGAGGGGAGAAGTGAGAATCACCCCTGGCTGGAAAGAGTTAACAAAACGACCTTTTCAATCCCAAAGGTGCACTGATAGGTCTATAGCTTGATAGTTTCACTGTATCTTGTTCATTAGTTTCTACTGATCATGACTGACAACTGTTGTCAATTAAATTGATATTATTTACAGCTACTGCAAATTAAACCACGTGAAAAACTTCCAAGTTTTTCCTTGAATTTATTTTAGGTAATCTCGCCTTATTTAATAATATTATGTTTTCTAAATGCTTGAATAAAAATTTCTTCTTATTCCATAGGTAATCTAGCCTATTTTAGGCAAGGTTACCTAAAATGAATTAAAGAAAGAAAAATTTCGAACTTTGTCACACCCAGTTTGATTTGTGGCAGCTGTCAGCAATGATGTTCACAACAGTTGTCAGTCAGCATTAGTCGAAACCAATGAGAGTCGAAATCAGACAGTGAGATTAACAAGCTACGGACTTATTATATCAAAAGGCGGGAAAGTTCACCATAATGTGAAAATAGTTAACTGTTGCCAAAAAATATAGATATCTTGTAGAATAGTACCTGTTTTCTTTTTTTTTTTTATCGCAGCCCAAGTGTAATATACACATTGAACCTATGGAAGGATATTCCCTTGACCTGGGTTCTAAATATAAATTTTTAGGGAACGTAATGTTCGTTAATAAAATATCCTATTTTCAATGTTTGTGTGTAAATGACATACCCATGCATATGACGAACTGGTACGGCATTCCTGGACCAATGACATGTTTCACAAACCACATATTGATTATAAATTTGCTGGTACATAGCAAGGAAGTAGTTAAAGCGGTGATGCAAACAATTTTGTCCTAGGCATTTTATTGGGGGGGGGGGGGGGGTATGAAACCGTCTGTTGAGTCGGGGAGTTGCTAGGGCCCCGTCCTGCACTGTGATTGGTTGTTGAGTCTTACTCTGTGATTGGCTGTTGAGTTGAGTGGAAAAAAAGTTATTTCAGTTATTATGTTTTTTTCTTTTTATTATTTTTATTTATTTTTACCTGTATTTTGCAATGAATTGTGGGGCCTTGTTTCCCAGAGCCCGGCGTCGAACGTTGTTTATTTCTTCTTGTTCTATGTACCTGAAAGAAAAATTTTTTTTTTCCAATGTTGGTGCTATTGGAAATATATACTGTGTTATTGTTAGTCCACTTTGCCTGCAAAAAGCTGAAAGTAAATAATTTTATTTTATGTGTTTGATGGTTAAATATATATATATATATATTTTTTCCCATAACTTAGACTATAGATGGTTGCGCTATCTATTGGACCTTTCTGGAAGCTGAAAAAAATTTTTTTCCTTCTTATTCTAGAATGTAAAGTTTTTTATTTCCTGTGTTGATACTATTTATGTCTCCCATGTTTAGATACACTTCGAAAATCGGAAAAGTAAATATTTTTTTTATGCGTTCTATACTGTTTGATGTGAAAATTTATTTTACCAATGTTAGGTTATGAATGGTGGTGGCGCCATCTATTCTGCAACTTGAATTTTTTTCTCTATATTTGAAATATAATGATTTTTACATTCTAAAAGTAATTTCCCAAAGTTGTTTAAGATTTTAAGGCTATTAATTAATTGAAAAATTTTACAAAGTTATTTCTCTAGTAGCTAAGAAAAAGATAGACAATATTTACAAATAGATATTTTTTTATTGATAAGATTTACATGGCTATCTACAAAACACAAAAGGTTAAACTATTAAGACAAAAGGATAAAAATTAACGTAATCACTTACATAAGGTACATAGCTTTCTATCTGAACGGATAGGTCCAATGTGTAGGCACAACTTAGTTCAACGATCATCGAACTTACTGCACTGAATATTGCATATACGTTGAACTCTGTTTTTATCCCCTCTTTCTGGCATTTAGCAGAAAAAATTTGAACACTGGTATATGGCTCCATAGTTCTGATGTAATATTAGCATTAGCATAATATGCATAAACGGCGTTAAAAGTTACATCGAATAAGCGTGGGGGTGGTTGTGCAGGCAGATATGAAGTTCTCTGAGCAGTGCAGACGGGCTGCAAGAGTAGCTCATGGAGTATTGTCAATGATATACAGGAATTTTTCCAGCAGGGATAAGGAGGTGATTATTCCATTGTATAAGGCGATGGTCAGGCCACACCTAGAGTACTGTATACAGGTCTGGAGGCCTCATTTCAAGAAGGATGTAGGAACGAGTACAGAGAAGGGCAACAAGATTAGTGAATGGAACAAAGGGGTGCTCTTACGAAGAAAGGCTTAAGTTTTGCAAATTACAGTGTCTGGAGACTAGGCACCAGCAAGGTGATCTGATAGAGGTGTATAAAGCCTTGAATGGTTTAAGCATGCTCAATGCTGATGGGATTCTTCCTCTAGCTCAGAAAAATCACCTGAGAGGGCATAAATTCAAATTGAGGAAAGACAGATGTAGGATAGACGTGCGGAAATTTGCCTTTAGCCAGCGGGTGGTTGGTTGGTGGAACAGACTTCCATCCCTTGTGGTGGAGGTTGATAGCCTAAATAAGTTTAAGGCTCAGCTGGACAGGTATTTTGAACGAACAGAGGGGTGAAGTGGAAGTGGGTTTTTTTTTTGGCTGATGCTGCATAAGCTTGCTTTCTTGCATCAAATGCCTCTACTAATGCTAATGCTAAAAAGCTTGTAAACACATCTGATTTTAGACCATCTCTAACGCTGACAAGGTGCTCCAATATAACAGTTTTAAACGCCGAAGAAAAGCATCGATATCAGGGATTCTAGTAGACAAAGCATCAAGTTCCAAAAGATGTAATGTTAAATGTACTTCAGGTTCCAGAGAGCAGTTGCCATTACAAATCAGCAGTATCATGTTCTGTGCTGATTCTGAGTCTATGCACCTGGATCACATCTTTTGCTCTAGCTCTTACGAAAAGCAGGATGTCAGGCAATGTCTCCTTGAATTCAGTCCATTTTCTTGTCGATAATGGTATATATGCATTAACTGTTTCAACGGTAACATACGGTTCGAATTCGTAACAAGAAACTCGCACTGTAGTACTATTGTCTCAGCATCTATAGAAAATGACGTTCTGTTTTCTATTCATAATAACTACACTCAACACCAACCATGCAATTAAATAATATTTAATTTTAAAATATAATATAAAATAAATAAAAACTGGTCTATTTACAATAATTATAATAAAAACGCTAAAAATTAAAATGCTGTGACTAAAATCCTTCAAATACTAAAATACCGGTAACCATAGCTTTCGGAAGCGACCGCCTCCTTTCTCAACAGTGTATTACTATTGTACAGCCCTCACACACGTGGTTCCCCAGGAACATGATCGGTATTCCCTACCTGCGTACTGGGACCGGAAATGGCTAGGGAGCGTGTTATACAGAACCGTTCGTTCCATCGAAGGACAACAGCCTCAAAAAGGGTATGCAAACGAACACCCCTATCTTTATTAATAATTTTATTAGATGAATTGATTCGCAAGCTCTCGAGCCACTTGCATTCCCAGAACCCATACGTATTGTTCACAATGACCGCTCCTTCTGGGGATATCTGGTGTTTCTTCTCCCAAAATGCTCCGCCACAGCAGGCTTCCCATAATTCGCGGTCTTTATAGCATTCATGTGCTTCCCCAGACTATCCTTGAACCGCCGCCCTGTCTCACCAACATAACAATCCCCACAATCTAGACACTTAATCTTATATACTACTCCACTACTAGCCTCTTTTGTTATGGGGTCTTTAACTTGGGACACCACCGTGTGCAACCTCCATCCCGGAAGCTGCACACAGCGGGTCTGACGCTCACGTAATGCTCGTGCAATACTTTCAGTAAGGCCCGGATAGTAGGGAATATATGCAGTGGTGGTTGGTGCAGACGGCTCACTAGCATTGGACACCACCCCTCTAATGTATTTGCCCAAGACCCTCTAGGGGTAGCAGCATTTTCTGAGGTGTGCTGTGACTCTACTAATTTCCTTTTCCCTGACCTCGGGGGTAATGCAGTGGGACCCAATCTTATCCAATAATGCCTTGGCCACACTATTCTTGTGTTGATTAGTTTGTGTCGAGCTATAATGAGTGTACTGACTCCGGCACATAGGCATTCTATAAACTTCAGTTCTTAGCCTAAAACCTTCTCTAACCACCAATACATCAAGGAACGGGAGGGTTCCAGCTGCTTCCACTTCCGAGGTAAATTGAATGATAGGGAAGAAGCTATTAAGCACTTCATCTTCCTTCCCCTTCTGTATAATGGTAAACGTGTCATCCAGTACCTTTTCCATTTACCAATGGGGAATTCTAACCCATCAAAAATCCTATTTTCCAGTTCCTCCCTGGCTAGATAGCTGCAATGGCGCTAATGGGGGAAAACCATGGCTGTGCCTTGGACCTGGTTATACATAATATCTTGAAAAACCATAGTAGTACTAGAAATGCAAAACTCTACACCCTTACAAATGTCTTCAATATTTAAAAGAGACCTTGTACTTAAAGTATCATCCTTCTCCAGAGCCATTCTTACACATTGAACCCCATGCTTAATGGGGATACATGTAAACAGGGATACTACATCAAATGAGATCAAAATCTCACGTTCCCCTACGTCAAATGAGATTATGATCTCATTTGATGTAGTATCCACAGATATTTCCGTAAAGTTTGATAATTTGTGTAGGAAAAAAAAAAACAGTCTTCAAGTACAAAGATAATAACTAACTCAGCACGGCAACCAATTCTGTACAGACCATATATAGTTTTGCATTATTTTACGAATTTTATGCTATTGCAACTGAAAAAAAAAAAAAAAAAAAAAAAATCCAGTTTCTAGCTAATTTAAAAAAAAAAAAAAAAAAATTCATCAATAACTTGCTGTATATCCGGTCATTTGCAGAAGTTTGTTCTTCGACCAAAATATCACTACCCACTCCAAGTTACTAAAGGATGTAATAGAGATGTTTCACGTAACAATCATGAAATTCCACTGGAATAAAGTAACAGGTAAGTTAGATTTTTCGGTATTACATCCTTAAAAATTTTAATTATTGCGAAACAATCACCATTAATACAAAGAGGAGAAGAAAAATAAAATCGTAGAGCTATAAGAGTTGCGAGCTATCATTAGCTCATAACACTTCTACCCGAATTTGGTTATTTTGAGAATTTCACACACGGATAGTAAACTGATTTAACAAATGCATATATCTCTATCTCTTAACTATGTTTAATACATTTATTATAGCAGTTAACTAATGACTAACAAAAATGAGAGTAAGAGTATAACAGGTCTAATTGACTGTGATGGATATAATGAACAGATATACAGAGGAGAGTTGTTTAGATGATGTATTATCAAGTGGGTAATTTTCTCGATATTGATTGTAAGTCGTGCTTACCGAATAGCAAAACATTTGTGGATTCGCTTGATAATACTTTTTGTTATATTAGGGGGTTACAAGAGGAAGATTCTGAACTGATTATCAACAATGATCAGTGCCGGACCAAGGTATTTCCGCGACCAGGGTAGAATGATTTTTCGCCCTTTAATAAGGGTATATATATATTTTCTCCCCACATCAATCTTGTTGCTAGACCATACCGTAATCCGTCAATTAGTAATTCAGCCGATAGGCAGTAGTGATCATAATGGGATTTATTCAAAGAAATAACTACTGTCAAGGGTAAAGGGCAGAGGTAATTAAAATGGGCTCAGACAATTTTAAAATTCTTTTTAGTGGGACCAGCTGATTTTAAAAAGTGATAATGCAAAATGAACAGTAATTTGAGAAAGGTAAGTTTTTTTTTTTTTTTTTTTGATAGTTGTTGGTGCATCGGCTTCTGTGGCCATATTGCACCTCCCAAGGTTTTTGCAGTACTTTGATCCAAGCCCGAGGCGGGAATCGAACCCGCGACCTTTGGGTTGCCGGGCAGGTACTTTACCCACTCGGCTAGCTCGGTCGGCTGAAAGGTAAGTGTTTTATTCCAACTGACAGGTATTGTTTCAGGTTCGAACTAAAATGGATGTCAGATGAACTAAAGATTTAGTGGCAGAGAAGAAAAATGCATGGGACGATTATAAATTGTTAGCAGACAGAGTATTCTACAGTATCTGTATATTATTGTGTAGTCAAGGTACCCAGGAGATTTGGCATATTAGGCAATCATGAAAAATCTTCAGCTAAGGGTGCAAAGAAGAATTCTTTGCTTTTGTTAACACAGGCAAAGAATTATTCCAGTAAACAGGTAGTACTTGCTGCCAAATTGACATTGTATCTATATTAGCATTAGTTTAAGTTTAGGCATATGATGCAAGAAAGCAAGCTTATGGAGCATCAGCCAAAAAAAAATAAATAAATAAAATAAATACAAAAAAACCCCTTCCCATTTCACCCACCTGGTCACTCCAAATGTTTGTCTAGTTCAGCCTTAAATTTATTTAAGCTATCAACTTCCACAACAACAGATGGAAGTCTGTACCAGCAATCAACTACCTGTTGGCTAAAAGCAAACTTCTGCATATTTGTTCTACAACTGTCTTTAGCATTAGTAGAGGCATATGATGCAGGAAAGCAAGCTTATGCAGCATCAGCCAAAAAATAAATAAATAAAAAAATAAAACCTCCCATTTCACCACTCCATTTGTTTCAAATGCCTGTCGAGCTCAGCCTTAAATTTATTTAGGCTATCAACTGCCACAACAAAAGATGGAAGTCTGTTCCACCCATCAACTACCTGCTGGCTAAAGGCAAATTTCCGCACATCTATTCTACAACTTTCTTTCCTCAATTTGAATCTGACCCCCTCAAGTTCTTAATCTGAGCAAGAGGAAGAATCCCATCACCATTCAGCTTGCTCAACCCATTCAAGGCATTATACACCTCAATGAGATCACCTAGCAGGTGCCTACTCTCCAGGCACTACAATTTGCAGAACTTAAGCTTTTCTTGGTAAGAACACCCCTTCCTTCCCCTCACCAATCTTGCCCTTTTTTGTTCTCGTTCTAGCAACTCTACATTCTTCCTAAAATGAGGCCTCCAGACCTGTATACAGTACTCTGGGTGTGGCCTGACCATTGCCTTGTATAATGGGATAATCATCTCCCTGACCCTGCTAGCAAAATTCCTATATATCATTCACAAGACTCCATGACCTGACCTGGCAACCCCTCTGTACTGCTCAGCAAACTTCACATTTGACTGCACAATTACCCCCAGGTCTTTTTCACTTTCCACTTCCCTGACTGTAATACAGCACAGTTGGGACGTTTCTCTTGGGTTATTGCTACCCCATATGCAGTACTTTGCATTTGTCAATGTTAAACTTCTGTTGCCACTTTTTTCAGCCCATTTGCCCAACTTATCTTGATCCAGTTGGAGTAGCATACTGTCTTTCCTGTCGTTAACAACCCTGTCAACCTTTGTATCATCAAACTTGGACATTAAACCTGATATACCTTCATCAATATCATTGATAACTTGGACATTAAACCTGATATACCTTCATCAATATCATTGATAAATATACAAAACGACAATGGGCCCAACACTGAACCCTGGGCAACTCCACTAATAAAATTTGTCCACGAAGGGCAATGTCATACCATAATGCCATACATCTCCAATTTGTACAGCAGTCTTCCATGTGCAACAGTATCAAAAGCTTTTCTGAAATCCAAGAATATGATATCAAAAGTATTTTTGGCATTCAGTTCCTTTGTGACTACATCATTATATCCAATCAAATTGGTCAGACAAGACCTCCCTTTAACAAACCCATGCTGTGCCTTAATTATTACTGCAGTGTTGTCTAGATGATTGTGCAATGCTGCTTTAACCAGTGATTCCATTATTTTCCCTGGAGCACAAGCTAAACTGACAGGTCTATAGTAACCTGTGTCACCTTTTGAACCCCCTTTGTGAATTAGTGATACGTTTGCATACCTCCAATTCATGGGGACCTCCGCGGAGTCCAAGGAAGCTCTCATAATTATGGCTAAGGGTTTGCTTACTTCCTTTGCTGCCTCGTTTAATATAACTGGATAGATCCTGTCCAACCTAGGTGCCTTTTTTATGTTTAACTTCAACAGTTTCTCTTTCATGTTGCTCTCAGTTATTACAAAATCACTTAGCTCCCTCTTAGAGTTTGATAAATGTCTGGCACCCCCCTCATTGAATAACTCCTCATGTGTGAATGTAGATGCAAAATACTCATTCAGTTTATCAGCTACCGTGAGCATGATCATCAATAGTCAACCGTATCTATGTTAAGTGGTCCAATCTGATTCGTCCCTTTCCGTCTGGAATTTACATAAGTAAAGAACTTTTTGCTGTTTTTATCTGCATCCTTTGCCTGCCTAACCTCCTTCGTGACTTGATTACAGACTGGTTTATATCTGTCACCTGATACTTTATATGCATTCCATACATTTTTCTTCTCTGCCAACTCTCATTAGTTCATATGACATCCATTTAGGCCTAAATGGAGAACAGTATTTCTTAGTTGGATTGAAAAGCCTAGTAGCCTCCAAAATTAAGTCTGTGAAGGCTTTCCATTTAGAATTCAACATTGGTAACATCATCAGTTGATCCCACTGTACAGAATTTAAAAACTGTCTGAGACCCCTGTATTCACCTTCACGAAAGCAAAAACCCTTCCCTTTAGCCTTGATGGTAATCTGCCTTAAGTAATTCCCACATCAGTACATTGTGGTAACTGTCATCCAGTGATTTCTTTACCTGCAAATTCTTAATGCATGACTGGTCACTGCTGATAATCAGATCAAAAGTATTACTCCCCCTGGTTGCCTCTCGAACATGTTGCTGTAGAAAATAGTCATCCAATAAATCCACAAGTTGTGCTAGTGTGAGTGTGACCAATCCAAAAGTTCCAGTCAATATCTGGAAAGTTAAAATCCCCCATTATAAGACATTCTGATTTACTGGCCCACTCTATTTCTCTGTACAATTGCTCATTATACTCATCAGATTTATTAGGCCTATAACACACACACACCTCTCATTTTTTATTTTCCAGTGCTTATGTCACACTAAACAGACTCAACATTGCATTGTCCCAAGATCAATTGGATGCACTTCCTTAGATTTTGTGTTTCCTAACTAACAGCATAACCCCTCCTCCCTTTCTGTCCCATCTATCCTTTCTGTACACATTGTACTCCCCAAATTCCAATTCTGCACTGGTTATGTCTGTTTGACACCACATCCCTGATATCCCAACAATATCTGCCTTTGATGTCTTGGCTAGCACTTCAAGCTCATCAAATTTAACTATACTCCTAGCATTGGTGTACATGCAAGTATACATGCACCTGTTTCTACTCTTAGTTAACCTAATGCAGCCCATGTATTTATTTATTCCACTATGACTTCTAGATAAACTAGGCAGATGTGCAAAAAAAATGGCAATTGAGGTTTCACAATGTACACTAGGCACTAAAATTGGATAGTAGTATCCCAGAAATTTTGGATAGCACCAAATTCTAGTAGTTGTTCAGGACATAGACATTGATAATTAGTAGAGGCAAATAATGCAAGAAAACAAGCTTTTAAAGTCACAAAAGAACGTTATAGGCCTAATGAGTACAACGAACAACCATACAGAGAAATAAAGTGGGCTAGTAAATCAGAATGCCTTATAATGGGGGATTTTAACTTTCCAGATATTGGCTGGCACTTGTAGATTGATCCCTCACACACTAGCAGGACTTTTGTTGATTTATTGGATGATTATTTTCTACAACAGCTTGTTTGAGATACTACCCAGGGGAGTTAATATTCTTGATATGATTATCAGCAGATTATTCATGCATTAATAATCTGCAGGTAGAGGAACCACTAGATGGCAGCAATCACAGTGTACTATTGTGGGATTTACTTAAAGATGTAACTATCGTGGACTAATGTTATTAGTGGAGTCCCTCAGGGCTCAGTATTGGGTCCATTATTGTTTTCTGTATTTATAAATGATATTGATGATGGTATATCAAGCTTAATGTCCAAGTTTGCAGACGATACAAAGGTTGGCAGGGTTGTCAAGGACACTACTGACACTATGCTACTGCAACAGGATCTGGAAAGGTTGAGCAGATGGGCTGAGAGGTGGCAAATGAAGTTTAACATTGACAAATGTAAAGTACTACACATGGGAAACAGCAACCCCAGAGCAACGTATCAACTCTGTGGTACTACACTGACAGTGGTAGAGAATGAAAGGGACTTGGGGGTGGTTGTGCAGGCAGATATGAAGTTCTCTGAGCAGTGCAGACGGGCTGCAAGAGTAGCTCATGGAGTATTGTCAATGATATACAGGAATTTTTCCAGCAGGGATAAGGAGGTGATTATTCCATTGTATAAGGCAATGGTCAGGCCACACCTAGAGTGCTGTATACAGGTCTGGAGGCCTCATTTCAAGAAGGATATAGAGCTGCTGGAACGAGTACAGAGAAGGGCAACAAGATTAGTGAATGGAACAAAGTGGTGCTCTTATGAAGAAAGGCTTAAGTTTTGCAAATTACAGTGTCTGGAGACTAGGCACCAGCGAGGTGATCTGATAGAGGTGTATAAAGCCTCGAATGGTTTAAGCATGCTCAATGCTGATGGGATTCTTCCTCTAGCTCAGAAAAATCACCTGAGAGGGCATAAATTCAAATTGAGGAAAGACAGATGTAGGATAGACGTGCGGAAATTTGCCTTTAGCCAGCGGGTGGTTGGTTGGTGGAACAGACTTCCATCCCTTGTGGTGGAGGTTGATAGCCTAAATAAGTTTAAGGCTCAGCTGGACAGGTATTTTGAACGAACAGAGGGGTGAAGCGGAAGTGGGTTTTTTTTTTGGCTGATGCTGCATAGGCTTGCTTTCTTGCATCAAATGCCTCTACTGATGCTAATGCTAATGCATATAAGTTGGCCTCTACTTATTGCCCATTAAACTTGTTGTGACCCTAAGCTATAATATATATTAGGCCCTTCTCTTTTAGCATTAGTAGGGGCATGTGATGCAGGAGGGCGGGCTTGTGTAGCATCAGCCAGAAAAAAGAAAAAACCCACCCTTTCCATTTCACCCATTCACTCACTCCAAATGTTTGTCTAGTTCTGCCTAATGTAACCTCCATCCAGCTGGCACCATTTCGAATCTTGTTGGCTTACCCAGTGGTGGGTTTGCAGATACGCTGTTGTTGCAATGGTGACAAACTTTATAACTGGGTTGTCGCTATTGCAACAACAGGCTACCTGCTCACCTACAGATGAGTAAGCCAACAGGATTCGAAACGGTGCCATCTGGGTGGTGGTACTCCCCAAGAATAAGTAACATTAGTCTTCTCCACTGGTAAAGTGTTACTTTTTTATTATTCTTATTATCAGCCATATGGTACCAGGAAGCCTGGGGCTTATGCTGCACCAGCCAAAAAAAAAATTTCTGAGTTACCCTGAGAGAGAGAGAAAGAGAAGTAGAAAGGAGTCACCAAGAGAGAGAGGAGTGATGATACCCAGCTCAGGACCCGGGGTGTGTCGGGCCCATGCTCACCAGATGTGAGCCCCTGGTTATTCAAAGCAGTGAAATACCTCGGCAACTCGTGAAGGTTGAGTCACAATGTAAGATATTATTATTATTATTATTATTATAGCCAGCGAGTTATAAATTACTGAAATAAGTTACCTACATGGGTGGTAGAGGCTGACAGTTTTGGGAAATTCAAAGGTCAGCTGGATAATTTCCTACTGGAGGAGGGAAATGCATAGATTTTCTATTTCCTTTTATCTTATTAATTTTTATTTATTTTTTATTTTCTTCTTATTATTATTTTATTCTTATTGTTATTTATTTTTTGTTATTTTATTTTATTTATATTTTTTTTTTGGCTGGTGCAGCACAAGCCATAGGCTTCCTTGCACCATGTGACCATTGTTAATACTATCATCAAGGGTAAAGGGAAGGTTTTTGCTTTTGTAAAGGTGACTACAGGTGGCTCTGACACTTTTTAAATTCTATACAATGGGACCAGCTGATGATGTTACCAACAGCAAATTCTAAATGGGAAGTATTCAAGGAATTAACCTTGGAAGCTGCTAAGCATTTAATACCAACTAAGAAATACTGTTCAAAGTTTAGGCCTAAATGGATGTCAGATGAACTAATGAGACTTGTGGCAGAGAAGAAAACTGCATGGGATGCATATAAATTATCAGGTGACACAAAAGCCTGTGGTAGATATAAGCTAGTCTGTAATCAAGTCACAAATAAGGTTAGGCAAGTGAAGGCAGATTAGGAGAAATCTTTGGCAAAGTATGCAAAGAAAAACAGCAAAAACTTCTTTACTTATGTAAAGTCTAAAACTTGTCTAGAAGGATGAGGATGAATCAGATTATTCCACTTGATATTGATGGTTCAACTATAGGGAAGTAGAGGCCAAAGGATTATCAAATTCTAACAGGAACATAAATGATTTTTTAATAACTGAGAGTAAAGCAGAGGTGTAATTGTTGAAGTTAAGGATGCACCGATTAATCAGTACATAATCGGCTCCTTTGCCAATTAATCAGCTTTTTTGTTGCTTAATTGATTTTACTAATTGGCCATTTCCTGCTAAATTTAAGCCAGTCACTATCAAGAGATTCATCTGATAGCTTTGATATACTAAAATGGATTAAGTCAAAATTTTCTGAGTTTGGCTGCTGCTATAGCCAATTAATTTTTATTAATACAGAGAATACAATAAAAAATATCATCATCATCAGCCATTTTCAATCCAGTGCAGGATGAAGGCCTCTCCAGCAACTTTCCAGTTCCTTCTGTTTTGTGCAATGGCCATCCATTTACTACCAACAAACTCACGAATTTCATCTATCCATCTCCGCTGTTGTCTTCCAGGTTTTCTTCTAGCTCCTCTTGGGTACCATTCTGTTATTTTCTTAGCCCATCCGTCATCATGTCTTCGAGCTACGTGGCCTGCCCAAGACCATTTTAGTTCTTTAGTTTTGATAATGTTTTGTTTTGCTGCCTAATCCATGTGTTTCTCTTCTTATCTAACAGTCCGATTCCCAATATAATTCGTTCCATTCTTTGCTGTGTAGTTCTCAGCTTCTCTTCCATTCTTTTGGTGAGTGCCCAAGTTTCACTTCCATAAGTCATGGCGGGGAGTATACATTGGTTCATTATTTACGTTTTAGACAAACTGGGATATTGCTCTTCAGTATGTGACTATATTTCCTGAATGCTATCCATCCAAAATTTATTCTTTTCTTGACTTCCAGCCATTTATTATTATTACAGCTAATAACTTGTCCCAGATAAGTATATGACTCCACCTTTTCAATCACTGCTCCTTCAATCATTATGTCCCTTTCTGTGGCATACTTGTTAATCATTACTTTTGTTTTAGCCAAATTCATCTTTGTCCAAAATCCTTACTAACTGTGTGTAACTGATTAAGATTTTCCTCTAATTCTTTGGGATTGTGGCTTTTGACTACAGTGTCATCTGCAAATCATAAATGGTTTAGGTACTCTCCATTCACATTGACTCCTTTCTGCGGCCAGTCTAATCTTCTGAAAGCTTCTTCAAGGGCAGCAGTAAACAGCTTTGGAGATAGTGTCTCCTTGTCGAACTCCTTTCTAGATTTTAAATTTGCCACTGTCTTTGTCTAGTCTAATAAAGGAGGTAGCACTCTCATATATTTTCTTCAAAATGATAATATATGGGGTATCTATGCCTTGTCTTTCCAGTGCCCGAAACATTGCCTTATGCTGTATGGAATCAAATGCCTTTTCATAATCCACAAATGCCAGGCATAATGGTGTTTTATGTTCATTTGCTTCCTCCATTAGCTGTGATATTACGTGAAGGTGATCCGTAGTTGAGAATCCTGTCCTAAAACCAGTTTGCTCTTTCGGTTGATTCTCATCAAGTATTCTTTCTAATCTGTTAGTAATGACCCTTGTGAACAACTTGTAGATGTGGGATAACAAGGTAATTGGTCTATAATTTCCAATTTCTGATTTATCTCCTTTCTTATGCGGCAAAACTGTGATTGCATTATTCCACTGCTTTAGGTGTCATATCTTTTTTTAATGCATTTTGTGAAGAGCCTTGCCAGTTTTTCTGTTATGTCTCTTCCTCCCAATTTTAACAACTCTACAGTAACTTCATCTTCCCCCGGCGCTTTGATTCTTCATTTTCTTCAACGCCTGTTCTACCTCATAAGGAAGAATATCGGGTATGTCGCATGTGTTGCTAATTTGCGATCCATCTTCCCACTGCTGGCATCATTCCCTAGCTCCTTGTATAATTCTCTATAGTAGTCTTATTTGAATTATGCCTTCTCTGCTATTTATAAGTACACTATCGCTATTCTTCAGTTTCAGTATCATTTTTCTTTCTGCATTACTGCTCATGGCTGCTGATTTAGGTCCTTTGTTTTCCCGTAATGCTTGTTCTACTTTTCTTGTGTTAAATCTTCTTATGTCCTCTCTGAGTCTCTTTCTAATGGCTTTGCATAACTCAGTATACTCAATTTTCTCCTTGTCAGTGTTTATCTTGCTATTCATTTGTTGCCTTAGGTTCATCATAACAAGTGTTTCTTGACTAATTTTATCTTCTTTGAATTTCTTTTTCCCTATAGGTTTCTTGGGCTTTATCACTTTCAGAAAGTTGTAGTCAATATCTTGGTCCTGAGCAGTCTGCAGAACCTTAAACTTATTCTTAAGTTCCAGTACATACTGTTCCGTCTCGTCTTCTGTTATCCCAAAGACCTTTGTATTATTTAGTCGAGTCAGTTTTTTCCTTTCCTTTCCTACATCTATATGAAGCATCTTACCATTCTGTGATCACTTCCGACATTTACCTTATCCAGGACAATAACATTATTCACAGTATATCTTCTGTTAGTGAGGATGAAGTCGATTTCATTATTTGTTAATCCATTTGGACTCTTCCATGTCCACTTTCTGTTCACCCTTTTCTTGAAAAAAATGTTCGTTGCTGACTAAAATTAATTACTGACTAAATTGAATAATGTGTTCATTATTGAGATTCTGCAAATTCCACAAGTCGTTCACCTCTTTCATTTCTTTCACCAATTCCAAAATTTCCTATAGTTTCCCTTTCTGCACTGTTTTGTCTTTTTCCAACCTTAGCATTGAAGTCCCTCATAATAATAGTGTAGTGGGTCTTCTGCTCATATAGAAAACTCTCAATTTCGGCGTACATTCCTTGAACCTCTTCATCATCATGGCTCGATGTTGGTGCATAAATCATTATAACCTTTAGTTTGTACCTCTTAGAAATCTTGAGTATTAGTCTTGACACCCTTGGTGAATTCCAAAATGTTGTTTTTTATATCTTTATGGACCAGAAAGCCAACTCCACCTTCGCTCCTTTCACTGTTTCCATTGGTGTACAGCAGATTTCCACTTGATAAATTTATAAGTGATTAATTTCTTCTTCTTGTTTCAGCCATACCAATGATATCCCAATTCACATTTTCTAGTTCCTTTTCCAACTCTAATATTCTGTCTTCACCGATGAGCGATCTTATGTTGTAACAGGCCAAGTTCAGTTTCTGTGCATGGCAGCCTGGTTGTACCCAGAGATTCTTAGCACCCTCTGCTTTCACTCTGATCCTCTTGCTGCCGTAAGAGGGGGAGTGGAAGCTGCTGGGGACTGAGGGCCACTTGTTTCGTCGTGCTGTCATATGCTGGAGGGTTTGGTCTTTTCCTCTTCACGCTGACCAGGCGTCTTGAAGAGAACCACTCTACACGTTCGTTGCCACCTAAGTGATGTAACAGGGCTTACTATTGAGGTGTGGATGAGTGGATTTTAGGGAGGCAGGCCAACCGGACTTCTCCTATATCTTCTGTAATAGAAAGATATTGGATCCATCAGTATTTTAGACTGTGTCTGATGACACACAGAATACCTGTTTCCCTCTAAGCCCCAATAAAAATAAAAAATAAACTGCAAAAATAAAAAATAAATGCAAACAGGTATTTTAATCAAATTTATCACCTTTTTAACACTGTATAAAGGAAAAAACAAATTAAAAGTAGTTTTACACACAATAATCAAAATTGAATACTCTTAAATTGTAATACAAAAACGTGAGTTTTTTTCCATTTTCAGGACATAGCCTATTTCTTGCAGGTTCATACAAATTACCACCAGTACAGAGTATTCTTTCACTTTCAACTGATTAAGCTGTGTACTTAAATATTTCCAAGCCAGTTTACTCAAAAGAGGTAGTTTGTCTCGCATATCTTTCCACCACAGAAATGGGTTATCATTTCTAGGCAGTAATGGCAAATTTAAATACTGATTCAATTCTTGAGTGCAACACTGAATAATGCTTGCTTTTTTTTTTTTTTTTTTTTTGATGATCGCTTCTCTTTTGAACTTATTCTGGGTGACATTTCTTCTGGTCCTTTGTTTTGAAACCAAACTTGAAAAAGTCAGTAAAGTCTGGAGTATCTTGATGTTCAGTTTTGATCTCGCTCCATAGCTTCTAAAACCCAATCCTTTATTTTGTTTTTCATATCACTTCTTGGAAATTATCATAAATCTAGGATCTATGAAAGTAGATAAACACAAAGATTTATTTTCCATGTAAGCAGAAAATCTTTTCACAATTGATGATTTTAGTTCTTTAACTATGGTATTAACTGTGGTCTGAAATTATCATTTTGGTCAGCTTTTTTCCAAAAATAAAGTAAACTAAGAGTCAAACTTGTAGGGATTATTATTGAAGTGGTAGATTCTCTTTTACTAGCTTCATTAGCGATTTCTTGAAATGGACCTAGGAGTTGTACAATTTTTTATACAAGACCCCACTGGTATGAACTTAACGTTGGAATATTATTATCCACAGCATATGTTGCGAGAGCTTTTCACTGCTCTGTGTTTCTTTCCAGCATTAAATACACCGAATTCTAATGAGTGGATACATCTTGAATTAATTTATGCTTCTTTAAATTTAACTGCTCCTGTATTTCCATTAATTTGTGAACTGCTAAAGCAGAATGACTGAAGTATTTTACAGTATTCCTATTGATAGTAACAACAGTCCTTACAGCCTGCTGGGCAAATATGGAATCATTTAATGAAAGTTGTAATGTGTGTATGAAACATGATTGTGACTGTAAACTGAAAAAGCAACGAGTGTTTGTCGTTTTATTTACCTAATTGTTATTTTATATTGTATTTATATGTAGCCTTATAGTTCTGGTTATTTTTATTTTTAATTTAAATAAGAGTTTTTATAGATTACTGCTTAATATACGTAAAACTGTTGTTTTGTTTGAATCTTACAGCCATTGTTTTTGTATAGAATGGTAGGGAATTCAAATTTTTAATTGTGGTAACTAGGTAGATCTAACGTAAAAATATATACTGTAATGTGCATCACTGCATTTAGGATTCTATTAGATAGTGTAGTATTGACAGTTAATTAATTAAATTTATTGATCTTATTAATTTAAAATATCATGCCCCAGACTAGAGCAGCAAAGCAACGGGCACAAAGTGGCAGGAGTGCTCTGACTCGGGGGAGAACTGAGGGGGGGCTATTCTCCAACGCATCACAGCCTAAAAAAATGTGCAACTTGTGAAATGTTTGCCAAATCCTCTGGAACAGAACATGATCTAGCCAAGGAGGATGTCTGTGTGTGCCAGGTACATAGAGTGACTAGAAATTAGGCATCAACTCAGCTTTGTAATGGGCATCTATGACAGCTTGAGGAGTAGGGTAGATGCCCTTGAAGAAATTAATATGAGGGGCCCGTCAAGCTCTCAGCTACCCAACTCAATGCCAGAGCTCACTCCTGGGCATCAGGCAACACAGCACAATCTCCAAGGCAGAATACGCTGGTCCCACAGGAGTTAGTTATTGTTGGTGACTCTGTTGTCAGGGAGACGGGGAATATATTGTGTAAAAAGAACAGATGGAATAGGACCTGGGTATGTCTGCCAGGGGCAAAAGTTTATGACGACGTAAAGCATATATTATCTTTTAAGGGCACAAAAGGTGATATTATTATGCACGTTGGCACCAATGACATTAAGAATAGGAGATCTGCAGATTTACTTAACAAGTACAGGTCAATGTTGCAAAACATTCATGTGTTAGGGTTAAATTTGAAAGTGTCTGCAATTCTGCCCAGACACGATAGGAGGGAGTACATGAAGAGAGCCTTGTCAATCAATTCGGCCCTGGAGGGAATGTGCAAGGCTCAAGGGGTAGAATTTTTTCAGCGTGGTCTGTGCTTGTTAACAGGAGAGACTGCTTCTACAGGGATGGGATACACTTAAATAGAAAGGATGCAAGAATATTTGCTGATGCTATAAAGGCAGTGTTAGGTGTGTCGGAAAACTGCTAGCTTGGGGGGGGGATTCACAGACTAAAAGGTTAAAAGTAGGTGCAGGCAGAGGTGAAGGTGATTCTTGCACTACTTCTATTAGAATAAGCAGTGGCCTGGAGCGAGGGGTGCTGGGGGTTTCAGGGACTGATGGCAGTCATCGTGAAACAGGTGGGTATATGGGATGTGTTAGGGTAACTAAGAATACGAATACGTGCATGTATACCAATGCTAGAAGTATAGTAAATGAATTTGAAGTGTTGGTGAAGACATCAAAGGCGGATATTATTGGGATATCAGATACGTTGTGTCACACAGATATAAGGAGTGCAGAATTGGAATTTGGGGAGAACAGTGTGTACAGAAAGGATAGACAGGATAGGAAGGGAGGAGGAGTTATGCTGTTAATTAAGAAAAACATAAAATCAAAATATGTGATACAGTTGATATAGATGAACAGTGCACTGTTGAGTCAGTTTGGTGTGACGTAATCACTGCGACAGCAAAAATAAGAGTAGGAGTGTGTTATAGGCCTAATGATTCGAATGAGTACAGTGAACAATTGTACAGAGAAATAGAGTGGGCTAGTAAATTAGAATGTCTTATAATGGGGGATTTTAACTCCCCAGATATTGACTGGAACTTGTGGGTTGGTCACTCGCACACTAGTAAGACTTGTGGATTTATTGGATGATTGTTTTGTGCAGCAGCATGTTTGAGAAGCAATACTCTTGATCTGGTTATCAGCAGTGACCATTCGTGTATTAAGAATTTGCAGATAAAGGAACCACTAGGAGGCAGTGATCACAGTGTACTGATGTGGGATTAACTTAAAGATATAATTATCATCAGGGGTAAAGGAAAGGGTTTTTGCTTTTGTAAAGGTGATTGCAGTGGTCTCAGACAGTTTTTAAATTCTGTACAGTTGGATCAACTGATGATGTTACCAACAGCAAATTCTAAGTGGGAAGCATTCAAGGACTTAATTGTGGAAGCTGCTAAAAGTTTCATACCTATTAAGAAATATTGTTCAAGGTTTAGGCCCAAATGGTTATCAAATGAACTAATGAGACTCGTGACAGAGAAGAAACATGCATGGGATGCATATAAATTATCAGGCGACACAGAAGCCTATGGCAGATATAAACTAGTCTGTAATCAAGTCACAAAGGAGGTTAGGCAGGTGAAGGCAGATTATGAGAAATCTTTGCAGCAAAGATTTCTTTACTTACATAAACTCTAAAAGGAAGGGGATGAATCTGATTTGTCCACTTGGTATCGATGGTTCGGCTATTGATGAATCCGCTCAGAAAGCAAACAAACTGATTGAGTATTTTGCATCTACATTCATACATGAGGAGTTATTAAGGTTGGAAAATGCCAGAAGGTTATCAAATTGTAGCAGAGTGCTTAATGATTTTGTAATAACTGAGAGCAAAGTGGTGGAGAAATTATTGAAGTTAAACTTAAGAAAGACACCGGGGTGGATGGGATCTACCCAGTTATATTAAAGGAGGCAGCAAAGGAAGTAAGCAAACCCTTAGCTGTAATTATGAGAGCATCCTTGGACTCAGATGAGGTTCCCACGGACTGGAGATGTGCAAATGTATCCCCAATTAACAAAGGGAGATCGAAGGGTGACACCAGTAATTACAGACCAGTTATTTTAAATTCTTTTCCTGGTAAAATAATGTTGTCACTGGTTAAAGATGCATTGCAGGATCATCTAGAGAAGACTGCAGCAGTAATTCAGACACAGCATGGTTTGTTAAGGGAAATCTTGTCTGACAAATTTGATTGGTTATTATGATGTGGTTACAAAGGAACTGGATGCAAAAAATAATTCTGATATCATATACTTGGATTTCAGGAAAGTTTTTGACACTGTTGCGCATGGAAGTACAAATTGGAGCAGAATGTTATTAAGGGTAAGCTGCTACAATGGATAAAATGATGGTTGAGTGGGAGAAGACAGAGGTTGGTAATCAATGGGTGCTACTCTTCTTTGATTAATGTTATTAGTGGATTCCCACAGGGTTAGGTGTTGGGTCCACTGTTGTTTTGTATATTTATGAATGATATTGATGAAGGTATATCAGGCTTAGTGTTGAAGTTTGCCGATGATACAAAGGTTGACAGGGTTGTTAATGACAGTAACGGCAGTGTTCTACTGCAACAGGATCTAGAAAATTTGGGCAGATGGGCTGAGAAGTGGCAACTGAAGTTTAACCTTGACAAATGCAAAGTACTGCATATGGGTAGAAGTAACCCCAGAGAAATGTACCAACTGTGTGGTACTACACTTAAGGTGGTAGAAAATGAAAAAGACCTGGGTAATTGTGCAGTCAGATATGAAGTTTTCTGAGCAATGCAGACAGGCTGCCAGGGCAGGTCATGGGGTTTTGTCAATGATATATAGGAATTTTGCTAGCAGGCCAAAGGAGGTGATTGTCCTTCTGTATAAGGCAATGGTCAGGCCAAGCCTTGAGTACTGCGTTCAGGTCTGGAGGCCTCATTTTAGGAAGTAAGTAGATTTGCTTGAGCATGTACAGCGAAGGGCAACAAGATTGTGAGTGGAATGAAGGGATTCTCTTACTAAGAGAGGCTTAAGTTCTGCAAATTGCAGTAGCTGGAGACTAGGCACCTGTAAGGTGATCTGATTGATGTGTATAAGGCCTTGAATGGGTTCATGCTGAATTCTGATGGGATTCTTCCACTTGTTCAGGTTATTCAATTACGAACCTAAGGGGGCATAAATTCAAATTGAGGAAAGACAGATGTAGAATAGATGTGCGGGAATTTGCCTTTAGCCAGCGGGTGGTTAATTGCTGGAACAAACTTCCATCTGTTGTGGAAGTTGATAGGTTAAATAAATAATTTAGAGTGATTTGGTTTGTATTTTTTTTTTTTTTTTTTTTTTGATTGATGCTGCATAAGCTCATACGCTTGCTTTCTTGCAATACATGCCACTACTACTACTATCAATGACACCAGCTGCCCATATTTGCTTCCTCATACTGAAAGCATTTGGTTTTTGAGAGCTTATATTCTTCTAGTACATTGTTCAACTCTTCACCGATCTGTATCCCTGTATGAGAGCCTTAAAAATGAAGAACTTTTAGGACAGCCCTGTGTTGTTCAAACTCATTTGAAGCCAGTGGCTTCTAGTACTCAGCAATGTAGAATTATTTGTAGTAGCTGTCCAAATATCAGTGGTTAAAGAAATGTTGGTGGCTTTATCAAGGGATGTTTGAAGTTTTGTTTTTACCTTCTAAAATATACCTTGAGTGATTTTTATCAGTGAAATATTTTGTACTTGGAATATTGTAATTTGGGCAAATTTTTTTTATTAGCCTTTGGAATCTAATGTCAGATGTTACAGAATATGGTTGAGGGTCAACAGCTATCATTTCTCCAATTAAATAATGGACCTCTTTGGCCTCGTGGTCATTAATATCCCATAGCTGCAGCTGCTTTGTTAATACTGTTTCTATAGTAGTTTGCACTTTAGCAGGAGGTTCAATGGTGCTGCTACTTCCTGAACATTCAACATATGTCCTTTTCAACTTATCTGATGCTGGAAAACAGGCCTTGAGCTTTGGGTTGCATATCACAAAATTTTCTAGCAGCATACAGATACAAAACTAGATAATGAATACATTAAGGATTAATGAGTATGGAAAAGTGCAAAATATCAGTTTGATTTTTGTTCATGGATCCTAGGGATAGGAAACAGGAGCATCATAATCCTCTTCTAGGATGTCAGGGTTCATGAGAGAAGAAAGCACTTGATGAAGTTTAATCTGTTTTTCTTACTCTTTATCAGGCTATCAATGTCAGTGTCTACACAGTTCGGGGCAGCGAGCATCTGCTTGGGGAGAAACCAATGAGTGCAAGCCTATTGTGGTGAGCCACAAGTGCAGGTGATGATCTTACGCTTGGCTATGAGATCTTCCAAGAGTAGGTGTTCCAAATGTTTGGAGATGATATCTGGCCAGTGAAGAGTTTGGCCGTGAAGACTAACCTCTTTTCCATAATCAGGGACTTCACCCTTGGAATTTCCAGTGCTTGAGCCATCTTTGTTGTTGTGCTGGCGGAAGGCAGACTAAGCTTGGTATTGGCCCATTTAAGTAACCAGTATTCAGTGGTGTACACTCGCTTAAGGTTTGTGGGCATGGCTGAGGCCCATATGTCTGCACCACAGAGAATGGCAGGGTGGACCGTGGAGATGATGAATCTTTTGACTCTAAGATATAAGCATTAAAATACAATATGATAAAAGCGTTAAAATACACAGTAGCTTTCGAGACAAAGTGCCTCTTCATCAGCTTAGTCTGTGATTGGTGTACTCCAGTATATATTGTTGGTTACAACAGCAAAAGTCAGCTGAGCATGATTATGCACCATGAGTCTGGTGTTGGTAGAACAGAATTACGTACATGTGATGGGCACTGCAAAACACTAGATTCCATAATGGGGGTGCATGTGCACTCCCCTAGTGCGATTCATGGTACTATTACTGCTAGCTATGTGCAGTACCTCAAGCCATGAGCGCTAGCTGTAATCACATGAATAGTTGACGATTTCAATATCCTGTTGGGGATCAAGTTTGTGCTGCACAACCCAATAATGCTCAGCGACTGCGGATGTGTTATCTGATTCTTCTGTTTCTTTGACATTTCTTCTGGATGGAACTTTTTAAGATGATTCATCATATTTGTGGTTGTAAACATTTTTGGCTGTTTTACCAGCCCTTGATATGGTGGTATCACATAAATTACATATGCAAACAGTTTTGTCCTTTGGATTAATCTTAAAATACTTCCATGCAATACTTGGTGCCAAAGCGTAGCTAAATTTTTTTGGGTCCCTTAGTTTTATTAAAATAAATTTTAATTAGGTATAATATAAAAAAAATGTTAAATCATTTTAATAACAAATATGTATTTTATTTACGATTTCTTTATAATTTTACAAACATCAAAAACATGAAAATTAATGTTACAATATGATACTACTTATTAAATACAATTTGACAAACATAAAAAATTGTACTGTAACTAATAAATTTACAAAAAAGGCTAAAATGTTACTTTTCGTGCTTTTACATTTGTGAAATCATTAATAATATCTTTAAATCTATTTTACTGGCATATTTATTCTCAATAGCAGAGGTGAATTAAGCGGTAAGTGGACTAAGCGGCCATGTAGGGCCCAGAATACTAAGGGGCCCGAGGTCTTAAAATGTCTTTTCATTAGGATTCGAGGAAAATTGTTTTTTTTTGTATACAATCAACCCTCCTATAATGCGGTATTATTTAAGCTTTTTAAGGGAACTTATTTGAGTTTTGGCGGGATTCTAACTTTTAACTGGACATCAGGGGATGAAACTAGTATAGCATAAATAGGCCCAAATTAAGTAAATATATATTTTTTTTAATTACACAAAAAAATCGATCCCTCCCAAAATAATAATTTGATTTAAATTTAAATACGATTTATGATATGCAGAAAGAGGGCTACATATAAAATAAAAATTTCAGGTTTGTAATTTTTTTTTAGTTTAAAAGCAAATTGCCCTGACAGGCCGCTATTTTTCATAATGAGATTTTTTTGTAAGAAAAACGATCATAATTCTGAAAAGGGGCCCCGAAATTTTTACCGCTTGGGGCCCCCACTTTGCTTGATCCGCCTCTGCTCAATAGCCAACATTGCAAGATTGCACAGTCTACTTTGACCAATAGCATTTCTTTTATAATTTTTAATATTCGTAATTTACTAAATGATCTTCTTTCGGCAGGGGCAGCTGGCAGGGTTAAAAATAACATAAATAAAGCAAACATTTTTGAAAAGTCACTTTCTAGGGCACTATGTTTTCAAATTAACAAATAAAATAATTGTCTGATAGACATGTCTGCTGATAAATCTCAGTATGATTAAATTGTAATATTGAATTGGCAGTTGGGGAGAGAGTACAGATGAATACTTTTTTATGAGATTTTCGCACTCACTTAATATATCACCATTTGGCATATTAATTATTTTTTTCGGTTCTTGTATTGCAAAATAATTTTTTACTAACTTCATACTTTCGAAACGATTTTTAATTTGTATTATAATTTTGTCTAAAACTGATCTCTATTATCAAACAAATCTGACGCTAATTCATCGTACTGTCTTTTAGTTCTGCGTTGTCGTTTGGATTTATAGATTGTACAGAGTTGTATTTAATTTGTTCATATGAATTTTGAATGTTTTATAAATTTTTACTAACTCGGTCCAACACAGAAATACATTCATTGAGGTCTATATCATGCTTCTGTAGAGTTTTTGAAGCATAATTAATTTCACACATCATGTTATTCAAAAATATACAAATGAAAATAAAATCAGATGTCATTTGTTTCATTATTCTATGCACTTTGTCTCTGTCTGCTTTTTTAGTTTATTTAAGATTAATTTCTGTCAAAGTTTTTATGATATCTGCAAAACGAACTTTCACAGCTGTTATATACTAATGTACCAGACCAGCGAGTAGGGTTGAGTTTTTTTTAATGTAACTTCAGATTCCCCAATAAATTTAGAAAGAAGATCCCATCTTTTTGTACTATTTCCAAAAAAATTATACAAATTTTGAAGTGTTGAAAAATTATGAAACATTATTACAACAATTTAAGCTATCATTGATAACTAAATTTAAATAGTGACTTGCACAATGAATGTACTCTACATTTGACTGGATCTTTTTAATGTGTGACTGCACACCATTATAAACCCTATTCATGGCATTAGCCCCATTTACATCCCTGACCATAACATTTTTCAGTGGGAATATTTAGTTTGTGTAATATTTTCATTGTATTATAAGTCATCATTTGTGCTGAATGATCATTCATGTCATGGAATCCTAAAAACGTTTCACAAATTTCAAATTCTTTGGATTTTTCATTTTTGTAGTGAATTATGTTTGTTTATTGTTTGGTTTTTAGGAGCATTAGCAACTAAGGCCATATTACTCTGGGATATGCAGTGGTCATTCCCTGACCTTTCCGCATCCTCCGTATTTGGTGGTGACAGGCTCGAACCCCGGTCTAATTATTTGTATTGCTGTTCCTTCCCACCGGGCTACGGAGGCGCCAGTGAATTACGTGAACATGTCGTACAATAATGCTTATTTGATATTTTCTTGTGAGATCTTGAGTAGTATCAAAAATTATTGAATGGAATGGGGCTGAATTTTTTTTTTTTTTTTTATGTAAACCCCAAACACGAGAGGTATTAGAACTTATAGTGTTTAGTACAGTGCTTGGGTTGGAGGTTGAGAAGACGAAAGAAGATATTTGTTGACATTGGACTTGAACTTCTGTAGACTGTAATTTTTAGGAAATACATACCAAGGAAGGTTGTTCCAGAAAATGGCAGTTGAATAAATAAACGAGGAAGATGAAAAGTTGGTTCTGTGAGTTTGAAGTTGGACAGTAAATGGCTGGTGGCGGCACGTGTTCGGACTGTTTTGAAAGAGAGAGCTGGAATTATAGATGCACAATTCAGAAGAACAGTGCACATGGAAATATCTGTAGAAGAGGCATGCAGCAGAAACAGTACGTCTATGAGACAGCAAGTGGATAGACTGTTAGAGATGAATCATTAATTAACCGAACTGCCCTCTTCTGAATGGAATCAAGAAGCCCGACAGAGGTTTTGGGGGCACCACCCCAGATGTGGGAACAATATTCCATGGTAGGGATGATTTGCGATTTGTGCAGAGTAAACAGCTGTTTGAAGAAAAGTAACGCCGAGAGTGAAAGAGAAAACCAAGTTTTTTAGATGCAGAGGAAGCAATATTTGCAATGTGCTTGTGCCAAGAGAGATTAGAAGTAAGGGTAATCCCCAAAAGAGATATATCATTTTGCCTAGAAATCGGAGTGTCGCCAAAGATAAGCATAGGAGCAGAAGAATCCTTTTTGTGAGATATAAGACAAGACTGAGTTTTAGAAGGATTGAAATCAACTAAGTTGTCTTTGCCCCACCGGAGAATTACCTGGAGATCGGCATTTAAGGAATTGGTAGCAGATTTTTGAGTTGAAGCTGATTGAGCAGGGCAAGGTTTCTCAAAATGGAAAGTAGAACGCAGTGTGCTACCATCGGCAAAACTATGGATAGAATTTCTGGTCAATGGAAGAAGGTCATTAATATACAAGAGGAAAAGAGTGGGGAGAAGAATTGAACCTTGGGGGACACCGGCATTAGTGGAGAAGTTAGAAGACAGAGAGCCATCTACCGTCACCCTCAATGAGCGTTAAGAGAGAAAACTGGATAACCAATTACAAAAAACAGTTGGCAAACCATAAGATGGAAGCTTGTTTAGAAGACCTTTATGCCAAACACGATCGAAATCCTTTGAGATTTCGAGAGCAACTGCTTGTGTTTCACCGAACTTTTCCATTGAATTAGTCCATAAATGGGTAACATAAGCCAGAATATCACCAGTGGATCGACACTGACGGAACCCATACTGGCGATCTTTGATCAGACGGAAGGTTTCCAGGTAGTTTAAGAATTGGCGATTAATTGATTTCTCCATTACTTTAGAAAGAGTAGAAGTAATTGCAATAGGAAGATAATTGGATGGGAGGGATTTGTCACCCTTTTTAGGAACTGGCTGGATATGAACAAATTTCCAAGCAGAAGGAAACACACCTTTGGAATAAGAAAGTGAAAAAAGGCGGCAAAGAAACAGGAGTAAGTTCAGTAGCACAGGTTTTGAGAACAAGTGGAGAAATACTATTGGGACCTGTAGCTTCCTTAGCATCAAGATTCGTCAACATCCTTCTGACATCCTTTTGATAAAAGACCACAGGAGGCATTGAATGGAGTGTGTTGGGAGGTGTTTTACCAAGATCATTAATACATGAGTTCGAAGAAAAATGGGATGCTAGCTGATCAACTTTATCCCTTGGCTGAAGTGACAACAGAACCATCTGGTTTGGACAGAGGCGGGAGCAGAGATGGGAAAAAGTTGCAGCCAATAGCTTTGGCGAGAGAGAGATCAGAATGCTCGGCTACAATTAGGGCAAGAAGCAAGTTTTCTACTCTTAGTCTATTCAAACTCTAGTTTGGACTGATTAATAACTGCTTTATAATTGTTGCGAGCTTTAGTGTAGGCAGAAAATGAAACTGAAGTATTAGAAACAAGTCAATTACGATATGCAACGTTCTTCTCTTGAACTGCCTTAGCACATTTATTGGAAAACCAAGGTTAAGATAAAGGACGAGATTTTAAAGTGAAGTGTGGGATAAAGGATTCCATTCCTGCAAGAATAATTTCACTGACACGATCTGAGCAAACGTTGACATCAAAAGTTTTGAAACAGCAATCTGACCAAGGAAAAGAAGAAAAGAAATCTCACAGGTCATCCCATTTTGCATTCTTGTAATGCCAAACAATAAGAGGTTGGGAATAGCCATGAGATAAAGGCTCCATTGGAGAAGAGACAATCACCGAGTTGTGATCTGAGGTGCCTAAAGGACCTCTCACTTCAACCGTGTACTTAGAGGGTTGTTTGTGAGAAAAAGATCAAGCGTGTTGGCTGTATGGTTAGAATTGTCAGGTATTCTTGTAGGTAAATGAACAATCTGTGCAAAGTCATTAGTAATTGCAAAAGCCTCAGCATCTCGACCAGCTGGGTCAGTGTGACTAGAAAACGGAAGCCAGCTGGAGTTGTGAACCTTAAAATCACCAAGGAAACTTACCTCACTGTTAGGAAAGTTGGACCGGAGAAAGTCAAGTTGCAAAGAGGGGAAGTCAAAGAGCTTCAAGTGATTAGTGGAGTTGGGAGAACGGTAGAGACAACAGATGAATTTGACACAATGAGGTAGAGAGATTTTAAGCCAGAGAAGATCGAAAAGAGGAGATTCCAAATTACCAAGTCTCTGTCAGAGAATTTCGGGATGGACATATGCACAAGTACCACCTTTGAGGCGAAAGGAATCATACAACGAATAATTTGGGCAACTGATAGGAGCAGTTGTTGAATCAACTGATAACTGAGATTCTGTCAGAAAAAGTTCATGGGGTTTGGCAGACTGCAAGTGGAAATGGACATCGTTGAGATTAGAATTGAGACCACATATATTTGTGAAATGAATTAGGATGTGTTTGGGAGGTTTAGATTAGAATTAATTTTGAGTGTTAATTCTTTTGTTAATTTGGTACCTCAACATCCTGTTAACTCATTTTGGATAGTGGGGCTTAAATAAATTACCGAACCAGATTACTTATTAATAATTTGTTTCATTATGTCATCATAATAGGAAAGTAAATGGACTTGAGATAAAAAATTGCCATTGTAATCTTCCGAAAATCCTTCCCGATGACCGTGAAATGATGAAGAATTTTTAGCTAACATAAGTGTTATTTAAAATAGCCGTTGTAGTACCATTTTCTGAAATGAAGATCTGTATCTTATTTGTTCCTCAAGATCGTTATCAATCGTTGCGTTCTTTTTTCCACATTTCATGTATGCCACATGCCTCAATATGATGTTGAGAAACACTGAGTTTTTATCCGAAAAGATGAATTTTCCAATCTTGTAATCCGGAACGCCACTGACTTTTAAAAAAACAGCCAGTATGGTTGGCAATATGCATCATCTAAAATTTGTGAGTAGCACAGCCAAAAACGAGGAACTGGACCATACGTTGAAGTAGAATAGTAGTACGTGTCACTGAAACTTCTATTTTGTTGATCCTGAACAACAAACTTCTATTTTGTTGTTCGGGATCACTTGGAAATGGTCCTTTAGGTCTTTGAGGTGACAAACTCATAATGTTTCTTTGTATTTCATCGGAAATGTTGATGTCCACTTTTTCTCCAACATTGCTTGAGGGAATAAATGGTGCAGTGCATTCAACACTAATTTCCGACGAAGGTATATCTATGATTGTTGAATTGTTTTCGTTTGATGACCCTGCTTGATTTAAATGATCCGTAGATAAGAGGGTGGTTCATTAAAGAATCGCCTATACCTACTTCCATATATTTTGTGTATAGCATCATACATATCTCTGTACTAAAGGTGTAAAATTTCAGCCCTGTGTCTTAATTTGTTTTTCTCTTACAGAGCTGAATGTGTGACGTAGAATCATGGACAAAGTTGAAGCCAGAGCTGTAATCTGGTATCTGTTCTTAAAAGGGAAATCTCCTAAAGAAATCCACGAGGAGATGACTGCTGTACATGAGGATGAAGCCCCATCCTATGGCATTGTGAAGCACTGGCATAGACAGTTTAGGTGTGGTTGGACATCGGTAGAATCTGAGCCCATTCCAGGTCGTCCCCATTCAGCCATTGATGACAGCATGATCAGAAAAGTGGAGTCGTTAATCATGGAAAATCGCCAGATATCTGTGTGTGAATTATACCAGGAGGTGAAGATTAGTGTGGGCTCTGTTGAAACAGTCCTTCATAACCAACTCCATTTATGGAAATTGAGCGCAAGATGGATTCCCCAATTATTGATTGGTTTCCAGAAGGCTGATTGACAACAGAAATCATGAATTGTTAGTCCTGTACCAAAAATAATGAGGAAGACTTTTTCTTGCATCTTAGAATGAAAGTTGGATACACCATTTCAATCCTGAAAGTAAAAAGCAGTCCATGGAATGGCAACATCATGGTTTCCTACCCCTCCAAGAAGGCAAGGGTCCAAGTGCCAGCAGGAAAGGTCTTGCTGACAGTGTTTTTGGAAGAGAAAGGTGTAATAATGACTACCTGCCGAAAGGTAGAACAATTACAGGTGCCTATTATGCCAACTTACTCACAAAATTTTGTGAGAAAATCAAAACTTGTACGCGTGGCATGTTGTACAGTGTGAGAATGCTTCAAGACAATGCCCCAGTTCACACTTCTGAAATTGCAACAACACAAGCGGCCATGATGGATGTGAAATACTGCCCCCATCCAGCCTACTCACCCAATCTTGTACCATCAGACTTCTTGTTTCCTTTCCCAAAATCATTTCTTCGGGGACCCACTTTCCCAACGACGAGACACTCATTTCTGCAACAGAGTCATGGTTCAAAGACCAACCTCACCACTTCTACAGAAATGGTATCCGTAGCTTCATCCATCGATGGGAATAATGTGTAAATCTGCATGGTGGCTATGTAGAGGACTAAAACCTGTGCCAAGAATCAACAGGCTAGTACCTTTGCAGCTAGGTCAGGGCAATCATTATTGGTCATGGGCGATCAGTATCATTCTTTTCCACGTTTTCCGATTCAATATTGGTCTTTTCTTTACCTTCTTCTGGACATAATTCATTACTATGTTTTGTAAAGAAATGATCTAATTTAGGTAATTTGACTTCTTTGTTCTTTTGCTTTCTTCTTGGGCTCCACTCTTTCCCTTTTTCTTTTCATCCATTTTTAGCTAAAAATTTTATTAATTTAATTTTAAACTTTATATTTTAAATTTTTTGGTTTGTCTTTTTTTTTTTTTTTTAGGAGCATTAGCAACTAAGGCCATATTTCTCTGGGGATATGTGGTGGTCATTCCGTGACCTTTCCGCATCCGCCGTATTTGGTGGTCACGGGCTTGAACCCCGGTCTAATCAAGAAGCATGTGCTACGCACTGCTGCTCCTGCCCACCTGGCTATGGAGGCACCTATATTTTAAATACAAATAGCAATAATAAACAAATACATTTTTGTATGTCAATTGCTGTTTTGAGAATGACTTGAACTTGAACAAACTTGAATTGAAATTAATCAACTAACAACTTTTGTCCACCGTATATGGCTAAATGTCCATATACATGGGGGGCTTACCCCCCTGTCCTCCTGTTAAATTGGGGAATCCAAACACCAATATGACGATATGATCATCGATATGACGCATATATATACAGTAACTGAACGGGTGTCTGAAATACAAAGTTGCATTTGTATAAGCAAAATACAGATCGCCGACGGCTGGGTTTGTTGTGTTTTGGTGATAAGATATAAGAATTCCTTCCTTATTCTAGATGTGTCACATTGTTGAAGAGCTCAGTGAGAAAAATATTTTCATTACATGTGTCTGTCTGTCTATAGGCTCTAGCATAGTAAGAGAGGCCCCTACTTGCACCCCTACTTGCACCTGTTTATGGACCCTGGTGAAGTAGGGCCCCTGCCTACTTTTGTTATACGGTAGCTACACCCCTGCTTGGTGCCATAATAGTCACCTTGGCAATTACTTAAATCTTATTAAAATTTAATGTGAAAAAATAATAAGAGGTTTGGAAACACATTATGGATTAATAAGGTGTACAAAAAAATTTAATATAATACAAGGCAAAGGTAAAGAAAGCCAACATGAGAACCACAGCCAACTATGGGAAATTTACCCAACAAACTACTTTGCCACTATTGCCCCTTCGTGCTGCACGCTCAGTTAACGGGCGATGTGTGCTATTGGTCTGGAGCAGAAGTCGAGTGCATCATTTACATCTCAGTGCTTCTGAGATGCAAATGATGTATGTGTCACTGGGATGCAAAAAATGCCAGCCGGAAGGTGATTTAAAGAACTAGTTAGAGATATTTATAAAAATAGTTACAGATATGTCACTAATTCTGTATGGCGCCTCCGTAGCCAGGTGGGAAGGAGCAGCAGTGCGTAGCACACGCTTCTTGATTAGACCGGGGTTCGAGCCCGTCACCACCAAATATGGAGAATGCGGAAAGGTCATGGAATGACCACCGTATATCCCGGAGCAATATGGCCTTAGTTGCTAATGCTCCTAAAAACCAAATAACAAACAAACAAACAAACTAATTCTGTAATTGAGCACTCTTAGATATGAATCATTGTAATATTCCATATACTAGTATTATTTAGTTGATATTTGACGGTATGTGAAAGGTAAACTGCAGCCATTATCAACCCACTGCAGGATGGAAACCTCAACTATTCATATTGAGGGAAATGGACCATAATGTGCCACGCTGGTCCAGTGCAGGCTGACAGATTGACCGTATTTAGCAGTCAGTGGCTTGAATCCTGGTCTACTCAAAGAGCTTGTGCTACTGCACTCCCACTCCTGACCACTCGGCTGCGGAGGCATGACTGTATGTACTGTACTGTAATTAAGCAACAGCTGACTTTTCAGTGGGCTGCTAGCAATTAGGGTGGGAAAGCATTGTAAGGTCTAATCAACCAATTAGTCTGTAATATACTGATTAACAGAAGCCATTAATCGGTAATTGCGAAATATTCTTATCGGTGCAACCTTAGTTCAGACACAGTTTGTTAAGGGGAAATCTTGTCTGACAAGTCTGATTGGATACTACGATGTGGTCACAAAGGAACTGGATGCAAAAAATAATTTTGATATCATATACTACTTGGATTTCAGGAAAACTGTTGATGCTGTACAAATTGGTTAAGTATGGCATTAAGAGCAAGTTGCCTCTAAAGATATAGGGATGGTTGAGTGGGAGAAGACAGAGAGTGGTAATCAATGGACACTGCTCTTCGTAAACTAATGTTATTAGTGAAGTTCCCCAAGGTTCGGCATTGGGCCTATTCTTGTTTTCTGTATTTATCAATGATGTTTATGAATATATATCAGGCTTAATGTCCAAGTTTGCAGAGGATACAATGGTTGGCAGGGTTGTTAACGACAGTATGCCACAGTAACAGCCTCTAGAAAAGTTTGATAGATGGGCTGAGAGGTGGAAACTAAAGTTTAACATTGACAAATGCTAAACATTTGTCAATGTTAAACCAGAGTATTGTACCAACTGTGCTGTACTACACTCAGGGTAGTGGAGATTGAAATAGTCCTGGGGGGGTAATTGTGCTGTCAGATATGAAGATTTTTGAGCAATGCAGAGATGCTGCCAGAACAGATAATGGGGATCTTGTCAGTGATATTCAGGAATTTTGTTGGCAGGGATAACGAGGCGATTATCCCTCTGTATGAGGCAATGGTCAGGCCACATCCTAAAATGAGGGATGTGCGATATCCAAGCAGCCCTACATCCTTCCTAAAATGATAGGAAGGATGTAGGGCTGCTTGGAGTACAGAAAAGGGCAACAAGTTTGGTGAGGGGAACAAAGGGGTGCTCTTACCAAGAAGGGCTTAAGTTGTGCAAATTTCGGCACTTGTGAGATGATCTGATTGAGGTGTATAAGGCCTTGAATGGTTTGAGCAAGCTCAATGTTGATGGGGTTTTTACTCTTGCTCTGATTCCACACCTCAGGGGGCACAAATTCAAATCGAGGAAGGATGGGTGCAGGCCAGTTATGCAGAAGTTTGCCTTCAGTCAGTGTGTGATTGATTGTTGGAACAAACTCTCATCTCTTGTTGTAGAAGTGGGTGTTTTGAATGAATCAAGGAAGAACTACACAAATTTTTAGATGGTATGGATGGATAAAATATGTCGGCTTATAACACATACCTACTCGCATTTTTGCTTTCCCAGTGCTTTGTCACACCAATCTGACTCAACATTGCATCCAAGTCAACTGGATGCACTGCCTTAGATTTTCTGTTTACTTACTAACAGCATAACCCCTTCCTCCCTTGTTATCCATCTGTCCTTTCTATACAGATTATACTCCTCAAATTAAAATTCTGCATTCCTTATTTCTGTGTGACACTACTTCTCTGATATCGAAAAAATATCCGGCTTTGATGTCTTGACCAGCACTTCAAATTCATCTAATTTATTTACTATACACCTAGCATTGGTGTACATGCAAGAATAAATGCATTTCTTACTCTTGGTTACCCGAAAACATAGGCCATTTATTTACTTGTTCCATGATGACCTCCAGCAGTTCTTGAAATCCCCAGCACCTTGCTTTCCAGGCTACTGCTCATTCCAATAGAAGCAGTACAAGAATCACTTTCACTTCTGCCTGTGGCTCTTGTTAATCTAATGGTCTCTGTATCCACCCAAGCTAGCAGTGTTCTGATCTGCCTAACACTGCTTCCATAGCATCATTTTCCCTCCAAATTAGCCATTTTCCCACCCATCTAATACTCTTGATAGCTTCAGCAAATATTCTTGCACTCTTTCTATTTAAGTGTCCCATCCCTGTAGAAGCAGTGTTTCCTGTTAACAGACCACACTGAGAAAAATTATACCCCATAAGCCTTGCATAGTTTCTCCACGGCCAAATTGATTGACAAGGCTCTCATCATATACTCCCTTCTATCATGTCTGGGCAGAATTGCAACTTTCAAATTTACCCTAACTCGCGACTTTTTTCATCATTGACCTGTACTTGTTAAGTAAGTCCGCATATCTCTTACTCTTAATGTCATTAGTGCCAATGTGTACAATAATATCACATTTTTTTCCCTTAAAGGATGATAATTGCTCTATAATGTCATCAACTTTTGCCCCTTGCAGACATACCCTGGTCCTGTTCCACCTATCCTTTTTGCCAAATATATTTTCCGTTCCCCTGACAATAGTCACCAGCAAGAACTAGCTCCTGTGGGACCAATGTATTCTGTCGTGAATTGCTGCTATGTTGCCTGATGATCGAGTGAAAGCTCTGGCATTGGTCTGGGCAGCTGAGAGCTTGATGGGCTCCCCAATTTAAATCTTTCAAAGACATCCACCCTGTTCTTCAAGCTCTCATAAAGGCCCATAACAATGATGAGGTGGCACATAACATTCTTATGCTCTTTACATTGAGCACACAAAGACCACCCCTTGGTAATATCATGTCTCATTACTGATAGCTCCACAAACATCACACAAACAGTACATTTCATAAGACACATTTCATTCAAAGGATAACCATCTACCTCAGTTTGCCCCCCCCCCACCCGCACCACAGCACTCCCACTACCTTGAATCTTTTGCTTTGCTGCTCTAGTCTGAGGCATGATTTCGGTTCTAATTCATTCAGTTCAATATGCAGTGGTACCTTGGTTTGCGAGCATAATTCGTTCCGGAAACATGCTCGTAATCCAAAGCACTCGTATATCAAAGCGAATTTTCCCATAAGAAAACATGGAAACCCAGATGATTTGTTCCAAAACTCAAAAATATTCATATTTTTAATATTTAAATTTAATATACATAAAGCAATCGAATTTATGGTAGGACGACTTTCACTGTCACTAACGGAATCACAGCTATTTGTTGACTCTTTCTTTTTGTGCGACTTTAACAAGGAACCTCTCCAATGACACTTGCCTGCTCTTGAGGATTTCACGAAAATATGACATTGCATTGTCGTTAAACAGCTCCATCGCTCGCACTATTACAAAATGAGGAGGCACGCTTGATTCACATAAATAAAGCTGCGCGCGTTTGGCAATTGAATAAACAACACTGTAAAGGCAGAGATACACTATTAACATCTCACATTTTACTAAAGCACATTTCTAGGGGTTACTACCATAAAACAATAAAAACAATTTTCAGTTACGTTCCTGCTAGTGGAATCTGGTAGTAAACTCGATCTAATTGCATTTGCGATTATACTGATAGCTGAAATTGTGTTGGTTTTTACGTTATTATGGTGAAATGTGTTTCCCATTCACTGATATAAAAAAAAAAAAATACATTTTCAGAATCTTCTCTTCATTCCTATCGTGTTGCTTTTGGTTGGGGTGATTCTGCGTTCGACTGCCGTTTCTTGTAAACACAAAGGCGAATCATGCATAAGCGAATTCGGTTCGTGTTATATAAGCTATTGTTTGCTTATTTATAAATCGTGTATGATCGAATTCGTGTAGTCTAAACACGTGTTATACGAGGACTGACTGTACTCGTATTGCAAGACCTCGCTCGTTTATCAAGTAAAAATTTATTAAAAATTTTTGCTCGTCTTGCAAAACACTCGTAGATCAAGTTACTCGCAATCCAAGGTACCACTGTAATTAAAAATACTACACTAAACTTGTATCCTAATGGAGTAATAACACTATGCACTGTTTATGCTATGAAGTTTATGTTATTGAACACACACACACACACACACACACACACACACACACACACACACACACACACACACACACACACACACACAGTCAGACCTCTCTTTAACAAATTTCCATATAGCAAATTTCTCTATGTAGTGAAATTTTTAAATTTCCCCTTAGTCATTACATTGAAAATAGTTTCTGTATAACGAAGAAAATTTCCCTATAACGAACTGATTTCCAGAGACCTGGGTGCACATTGTTCACACCTCTGGCCTTTAAGCAGTAGGGCTGAGGTTGTAGAAAGCACGAATTGAGAGCTGAAAGGACTATGAATTAATCTCTAGTTTTTAAAAGCTAAAGGGATTAATTCCACAAATTAAGAGCTAAAACAGTTTACAATTTAATGGTGCCTTTAAAACCTTGCAGGAAGAAACTGGCCAACCATAGTGCAGGATGGAAAAAGTTGGAAGGTTTTGGGAGAGGCCTTTGCCCATCAGTAGGTCAGCAATGACCAACAATAAGTAAAACCTATACATCCTATACACCACTGTACTGAGAAGTTGTGCTGGTCAACTGCTATCTATGTGTCCACAGCCATTGGCAAAGATTAAGGTATATTCCTGATGTGGACATTGAGTTTGATCAACCTGTTTTTAACTGTAAGCATCCTATTAGAGAATTAGGGGAGAGTGATTTTCCTTTATCTTGGAAATTCATCTGTCATTTCGAAGAAATGAGTCATCCACACTCACTAAATTTCACCTATCTCTGTTTAGATGGTACAAGTGGTCACTAAATTTTGTTTTAGCTGCTGTGCAAGTAACCTTAGAGTGGCTGAGAGAAAATCCTTGAGTGTAGTGTGAAGAAGTGAAAGTGCTTAATAGTGTACTTGGGGTATAAAAAAATTGCTTTAAAATTTGGTATTCCTGCCAGTAGTGTGTTTACCATTCTAATAAACTGTTTCAATTTTCAAACTGTTTGAGGAAATGGAATCACTTGGAAGCGTGCAAAATTGTGCCTTTATGAAGATGTAGATGAAACAATTTTTAAGTGGATGAAGTTGATTCAAGACCAAAACGTGCCAATATCAGGGCAATTAATAAAAGAAAAGGCTATAGGGGTATGTGTCTTTTCTGGTGCATAAAACATTCCAAGCCAGTTCTGATTGGCTGGACAAATTTAAAAAGCAAGATGACTTACTTGAAAAAGTTATTTTTGGTGAAATGGGGTTGTAATCGAAGAAGACTGTACCCATTGGAAAGAAACAGTTTTGAAAAAAAATTATGGAGGACTATGGGCCCAAAGACATATTTAACGTTGATGAAACAAGTCTATTTTTCAAATGTTTGCCGAACAACACACCGACTTTTAAAGGTGATAAATGTTTAAGTGGTAAAAATAGTAAGGAGAGAATTACTCTTGGTTAGTGCAAATATGGCTTGTAATAAAAAAAAGGGAAGCTTTTGGTAGTAGGCAAAAGTAAACAACCCGGATCTTTCAAAGGAGTATAGTTGTTAGAGTTGAACTAGAACAAAAAACCTTGAATGATAAGTGAAAATTTTGAACAGTGGATTCTAAATTCGATAGAAAGATGATGAAAGAAAACAGAAAAATTGCGTCGATTGTTGACAACTGCCCTGCTCACCTTCACTCGGTAATTTTTAAACTTACAAGTGTGAAGCTTGTTTTCTTTGCACTGAATACCGCTTCCAAACCATTAATGGATCAAGGCATTATCAAGAATTTGAAAATACACTATCAAAGGCACATACTAAAAAAAAATATGCTGAGAATAGAAACCAACCAACCTCTGGATTCTGTTATAGATTTGTGGATGTGCATATCAGAGTTGGTTGAAGTGTGGAGTCAAGATGTGATGGAAACAACAATTAAGAATTAACAACAATTTTGCAGAAGTAAGTTTTGCTAAAATGCTATTTAACAGCGATGAGAGGGATGAACTACTAGAAGACATTGAGCAATCTCAGGAAGGTTTGATCAGTGGAGAATTTGTTCTTGACGAATTTTTAGAAGTTGATAATGATGTCATAGTAGCTGAATATCTGAGTGACTCCAACGTTTTGAAGTGTATTTAAAGAACTAGTGACAATATTGATGATGAGTTGGATGAAAATGAGGGTAATATTGAACCTTCCAAACAAGAAATGTTGGCAGCATTTGAAACTTTGCACCAAGTGAGGAGAAAATGTAACAGAAAATATATTTGGATATGTTTAAACAACTGCAAACCTTTTTATGAACGATGTACAACAGAATCCTGTGTACAACAAAAAATAACCAAATATTTATGATATGATTCTTAATAGTGTACTAATATATCGTGCACATCATGCAAATAGTCATTTCTTAATATGTATGTATTATTAATAAATTAATTTATTTAAAATGTTAGGAAATTTATTCATTCCCACTTATTTCTGATTTATTTACCGTCTTTTACTATATTTCTGAATTTACAGTATTTTTCACTGTTGAAAAGGTCATATTTCTTTTTAATGAAATTACTGTTTAACTAATTTTTTCAATGGAACAGTCTATTTCATTATATAGATTTCCAGCTGTATTTTCAATATCAAGCTTATGGTATATGTATTTCATATCTCCTACTCATACATTATATCAATTTCATATCTCCTATCAAGTTTAATTTATATGTATTATGCTATAATGTTAATTTTGTAAATTCTAAGTACAGCTAGGCCTCGCATAACATGAGTTCGATTAACGCGATATTCAGTTAACGCTATTTGAAAAATGATACCACTTTTCACTTTACACGATGCAAATTTCGTTAAAGCGATTTTTTTTTTTTTTATGCGATAGTTGAAAAAGATTTGAATCGTGCATTAAGCTTACCGCGAGTCGTACGGTCAATAAACAAACATTTGCCTGCTGCCCGCCTCAGTGTGTTCCATCAACTATAGGAAGAAGACGTGTTTGTCTCCTGCTAATAAAGTCAATGCAGACTTGCATTTAAAAATTCAAATTTTTAAATGAGCCAGATGAAAATATTACGGTAACAGAATTAGATGAAATCTTTCGTATCGCATAGAACCTCAAACAAAAGGTTTGATGTTCTTTGCGATATTTATTTCGCCAGGGCCCAGAGAAGATTGTTGTCGGCTATCGGAAATTGATTGATGAAAAGAGAAAGTCAACACTGTTCAAATATTTCCGCAACAGTAATTTCTTCATTGTGTATTTTATGTCAGAGGTTCCCAAAGTTTCTTGGTTCACGGCGCCTTTAATGTCTCAGTAATTTTTTCAAGGTGCATCCAGACCAAAAGAAATACCTAACAGTTTCGTTTAGTAGTTAGGTCCAAACAACTTAATAAGAAATGCTGAAACTGTGAACACATGCTGCCACCAGCCAACATCCATTTACAGTCCAACTTCAAACCCACAGAACCAACTTTTCATCTTCCTCATTTATTCATTCAACTGCCGTTTTCTGGAACAACCTTCCTTCATACGTATTTCCTGAAAATTACAATCTACAGAAGTTCAAGTCCAATGTCAACAAATATCTTCTTTCGTCTTCTCAACCTCCAACCCAAGCATGGTACTAAGTACTATAGGTTCTAATACCTCTCGTGTTTGGGGTTCACATAAAAAAAAAAAAAAAAAACTACCTCGAGCTAGTAGTTCGCGCAGTGTCCGATAGATGTAGAGTATCGCTGTGTTTCCCTCAAATTTAAAATATTCTGCGGCGCACAGTTGAAGAACCGCTGTTTTATGCAATAAACATTTAATTCCATAATTATTTCATTATCTTTTACATTATATACAGTTAAAAAGTTATTTAAAAGGTATTTTTAAAATTCATTTTGGACATTCCAGAAAGTCAAGGACCAAATATAATTTTTCCTATTGGTTATGATATTCGATTAATGCGTTTCTGTTTTGCGCGATTGGCTCGCGGGACGAATTAATCGTGTTAATCGAGGCCTGCCGGTACAGTAGAATGTCAGTTATCCGGAATAATTTGAAAGGCTGATATTTCTTTTTTTTTTTTATATTTTATTAATGGTAGTATTTGAATCAAATGTTTATTATGTTACGAAAGTATTTATATCTGTTTTTTTACTTTGTATATCTGGTGAAATGTTGGATTAGGAAACTGAGTGATAGAATTTAGTCATTCGCTTCCATGAACCCATATTTTGTAATCTTCATTTCATATTATGTTTAGTTTAGTTCCAGATTCGCTAAGAATAATGTCGTCCTGAAACTGTGCAATTTATTATTTTTCTCAGTTTTTTACAGTAAAATGTCAATGAAAAGAAATAGCACTAAAATGGGCAGAAAAACAGGAGAAGAATGCAGTATAATCAAAGAGATATTGTTAAGGAACTTGAGATTCAGTAGCAAAAAAAAAAAAAAGCCATGAGAAACAAAACAAAAAACAATCGAACATTATTTTAAAAAATTACTCTAAATTTTTTCTACATAATTTGCAGTAAAATGCCCATCCGAATATCCTGGAGATGTGCAAATGTATCCCCAATTCACAAAGGGGGATCTAAGGTGACACGAGTAATTACAGACCAGTTAGTTTAACATTCTGTTCCGAGGAGAATAATGGAGTCACTGGTTAAAGATGCATTGCATGATCATTTAGACAAGACTGCAGTAATTCAGACACAGCATGGGTTTGTTAAGGGAAAGCCATCTGACAAATTTGATTGGATACTATGGTGTGGTTACAGAGGAACTGATGCAGAAAATAATTTTTGTCATATACTTGGATTTCAAGAAAGCTTTTGACACTGTTGTGCATGGAAGACTGCTGTACAAATTGGAGCAGTATGGTATTAAGGGTAAGTTGCTACAATAGATAAAAGGGGAGAAGAGAGAGTGGTAATCAATGGAAGTTACCCTTCATGGACAAATGTTATTAGTGGAGTCCCCCAGATTTCGGTATTGAGCCCTCTATTGTTTTGTATATTTATCAATGATATTGATGATGGTATATCAGGTTAAATGTTGAAGTTTGCAGATGATACAAAGGTTGACAGGGTTTTTAATGACAGTAATGGCAGTGCAGTACTCTAACAGGATCTAGAACATTTGAGCAGATGGGCTGAGAAGTGGCAACAGAAGTTTAACCTTGACAAATGCAAAGTACTGTATATGGGTAGAAGTAACCCCAGAGGAATGTACCAACTGTGTGGTACTACACTTAGGGTGGTAGAAAATGAAAAAGAACTGGGAGTAATTGTGTAGTCAGATTTGAAATTTTCTAAGCAGTGCAGACAGGCTGCTAGAGCAGGTCATGGGGTGTTGTCAATGATATACAGGAATTTTGCTAGTAGGGAAAGGAGGTGATTATTCCTTTGTATAAGGTAATGGTCAGACCATGCCTTGAGTACTGCATACAGGTCTGGATGCCTCATTTTAGGACGGATGTAGAGTTGCTTTAACGAGTACAGAGAAGGGCACCAAGATTGGTGAGGGGAACAAAAGGGTTGTCTTACGAAGAAAGGCTTAAGTTCTGCAAATTGTAGCATCTGGAGACTAGGCACCTGCGAGGTGAACTGATTGAGGTTTATTAAGGCCTTGAATGGGTTGAGCAGGCTCAATTCTGATGGGATTCTTACTCTTGCTCAGATTACGAACCTGAGGGGGCATGAATTCAAATTGAGGAAAGACAGTTATAGAATCTGTGGAAATTTGTCTTTAGCCAGCAGGTAGTTGATTGCTGGAACAAATTTCCATCTGCCATTTAGAAGTTGATAACTTAAATAAATTCAAGGAGGAACTGGACAAATGTTGAGAGGGAATGGATGTGTGAAATTTTTTTTAACGTGTGAAATTTTGTGGATAAGTTATTATTATTATTTTTTAATTAAATAAATTCATTTTTTTCACACATCCATTCCCTCTAAACATTTGTCCAGAATAATTAATGTCAGCCCTCTTCTGGCTATCCGGAAGAGGTCTGACATTAATAATAAATTTAATTTCATCATGTTGCCAACCTACATGATTCAAACTCTCTAGCAAACCATTCGTGATACTATATCTATGCAAAATCTCTGATAATAAAAAATACGAATATTAATGTTGTATATATTCACGAATTAATATGGACTACGTGATAAAGTTGTTATTAAAATATGTATATAGTGCTATAAATTATAGTTGAGAAGCCTCTTCTGATACTGATTATGCTTGTATAAAGCTACGTAGAACCTCCAGTATCTGCTATATTAATACTAAACCAACAGTGGCAAAATTCGAATGTTCTCATTGATCTACATAATACTGGCAGAAGTCGACTGTGATGTTTTAAGCAATTACAAGGGCCAAGTAAATAACAAATACACCAGATTAATCAGGAAATCACAAACAAATACTATACTGTACTACTAAATTTAAATCATAGGTTAGAACTTGCTGACCAGTGTGAGAAGTCTCCTGACCAAAAGTACCCACTTAGAGCACCCTGGTCCTATGACTTTAATTCTCCCTAATTTGAAGCTTAGGGAATCTCCTATCCCATCACTTTGCCTGGTGGGCTCTACCACCATAAACACTATTAGTACTCTTAACAGCCTCCTGTAGAGGCTGGGTTATCTCTGCAGGGATGCCTTTGTACCCCTGTTCTTCTATTTTCTGGTGGAATCCTCCCAAACTTCCCCTTCCTTTACCCTTTCTGCAAGATTTAAACTGTCCCTCTCCCAACACTCATTTCCAATAAAAAATTTTTTTCCTTTTTTTTTTGTGCCGTCACTAGAAACCACGAATAAGTCATGCTGCCAAAGACTTACATTATCCTACTGCCTGGTCTACCTTCATATGGTAAAGGATGGGCACTGGTGGGCCTTGGTTTTCAAAGGGCAAAGAGGCCAGATGAAAAACAGACCAACATATCCCTACACTACACTATAATCTACACCTACTGGCTTTTATAGAGCCTGTTTTGCATAAAAAAATATATCAGGTGGAGTTGGGGGAGAACTGTTGGAGCCACAAGACCTGTTACCTATACACTGTCCTTTCTGCATACATTGTACTTCCCATATTCCAGTTCTTCATCCTTTATATCTGAGTGACACCACATCTCTGATATCCCCACAATGTCTGCATTTGATGACTTAACCATCACTATAAATTCATCAAATTTATTTACTCTGCTCCTAACATTGGTGTACATGCAAGTATACAAGCATTTGTTCTTATTATTAGTTTCCTAACACAGCCCATTTATTTCCTTGTTCCAAGATGACTCACAGCAGACCTTGAAATTCCCATTTACCTTGGTTTTTAGGCTGATGCATGTTGAAATAGAAGCAGTGCAAGAATCACTTTCACATCTGCCTGTGGCTGTTGTTCATCTGTTAGTCTGTGTATCCATCCCAAACTACCAATTTTTTGACCCATCTAACACTGCCTCAATAGCTTAGCAGATATTTTTGCACCTTTCTATTTAAGTATATCTCAGTTAACTTTAGCTCTCACATTTTTAACTCTGAATGATTGACCTGTTTGGGAGGGTCAGAATAGTCTAGGAACTGCATTAGTTTGACTGCTGCAGTAATATGTAGAGGACTCCAGAATATTTCAATTAGTAGTCCAAAATTTATGTATATGAAAACTGAAATATGAAATATCTTGAGGACCAAGCTAGGGTGATCATAAGTCCTAGTTTCTTGTTATGAACATTTTTGTACAAATCTATTTGTGCACAATCAAAAAATAGTAGCAGAGTTCGCAGCATTGTCTTCAATCATGTCATCAATCACAGTGTTCTTTTTGATTTAATAATTTGGATGTTCGGATGTGTGTTTTTTTCCTTTCTTTTCAGTGCATGTGGTTTGATCAGTTTATAGATTGGTGAAATTTTTTGTAACAAGTTTTTAATTAGTTTAAGCTGCATAATAAAAAAAAAATGCCTAAATATAAATGTTTTCCAAGTGGACTTCCAGAAAGAATGGAGTTTCATAAAAAAAAAAAAAAAAAAAAGAAAGACACAAAAATGAGGCTGAATGCAGAATTTGCTCATGTTTTATCAAACATAAGTCACGGTGACTCTGTGATGAACAAACATGTGTATTAGGCAGCAAACACAAATAAAGAACATTCTCATCAAAACTAAAGAACTGAAATGGTCTTGGGCTGGACACATAGCTTGATGACAGATGGACTAAGAAAATAACAGAATGGTACCCAAGAGGAGCTAAAAGAAGGCTTGGAAGACAACAACGGAGATGGACAGATGAAATTCACGAGTTCATGGGTGCTAAATGGATGGGAATTGCACAAAACAGAAGGAACTGGACAGTTGCTGGAGAGGCCTTCATCCTGCAGTGGATTGAAAATGTCTGATGATGATGAAGTATAGTTAATGCAATTATTACCTGTGTTTTTAATTTGAGGGACCTAAACTGCACAGATTTTAAGAATAAAATTAAAAATAACAAAGATCTGTTAAGTGCCGTGAAGGGTTCTGCTAATTATATTAATAAAAGTTTTCATATTTATAGAAAACTATTTTGTTGTTCAGAATTTAAGAATTTTATTCTATTTTTGTTAATTCTACCCTTTGAAAATTAAAATGAAAAAAAACTTTTTTTTTTGTTTTAATAAAAAAAAATCTTTTATTAAAACAAAATTCCACAAATTTTTTTCCAAGAGATGACCCCACCCCTGATAACAACTCCATAAGGTAAATGTCCCAGGTTTGTGTTCCTCTAATATGGTCACCCTAGACCAAGTGTGCTTGGAAAAATAAAAATAATTTTAGTCCACCAAATTTTTATTGAAAATTTTTTTTATTGTTTGTCCATGTGATCTGCCAAATTCTTGAGTTTTCTTCATTTACCAAATGTGATATTATGTTGCTTTGTTTCCAATTTTAACATTATTGGTCATTTTCTTTTTCGAAAATGAAAACAACTGAACAGTATTAGTCAGTGCAGAATGTTACTGTGACACAATCCATGCAGTTTTTACCACAGTTTGAAGAAATTGAGGAGGTAGACAAGATATGGTAATTAGCATGATGAAACTGTATGTCATATGGCAAAGAATGGATATGAATCCATTACACAGTCGTTTTATGCTGGTTCATTTTTCACTTTGAATATGTGCCATGTTCTTTTTCCCCCTTAGCTTGTGGTACCCAATACTTCTTATAGGGGTATTTGTTGGACTGTGTGTGTTGTGTGTGTGTGTGTGTGTGTGTGTGTGTGTGTGCGCACGCGCCTGTAAACACCTGCAGTACCGAAGAACTCAAGAAGTATATTTGTAAGGAAATTATTGGGATAATTGAAGAAATTGCTCATAATTCTGCAGAGTTATGAGCAGTTTCATTTCGTGTGCTCAGGAGTACACAGGGTGTCCACAAATGATTACCCTGATTACATTTGTTACAAAAATTTTATTACTATTGGGAGGTTAACAAAATTTAACCAAATTGTACACTAATATTAAAAGTTTTTATCAATACAGTTATGGAGTTTTGAGCCCAGTGAGTTAAGTTTACTGCTGTTGCCGCCAGTAGTGCTGTCGCATCTATTCATTCAAAATGCTGTCTGAACAAGAGAAGACTCAGTGTGTTGTTTGGTTAGCTGAAACAAAATCTTCAGAGAATGTTTAGAGCCAAGTACAGCAGAAATCCTCCAGACATAAAGCTTATTAAATCGTGGTTGAAAAGGTTTTTGGCAACTGGGTCAGTTGAGAAAGGGAAAAGCATTGGCAGACTGTCCGTTTCTGAAGATACAGTGGGTGCAATTCAAGATGCTTTTATGCAATCACCTAGTAAATCTGTGCGACAAGCTTCATGGCAGTTACAAGTACCAAAATCTACAGTGCACAAAGTGTTATGGAAATGTCTAAAGCTATATGCCTACAAAGTTCAGATACTTCAACAGTTGAAACCAAATTATCATCGTAAACGTGAGGAATTTGCTAACCTCATGTTGAATAAAATTGATGAGGATAATCAGTTTTTTCAGAACATTTCTTTTTCGGATGAGGCCTCGTTTCATGTTAGTGGTGTAGTCAATAGATACAATGTGCGTATTTGGGGATCCGAAAATTCACATGTGGATTTTCAGATCCCCAAAGGTAAGAGAGCGTATTCGTAACAGTCCCAAAATCAATGTGTGCGTGGTGTGCCCTATTACATTATTGGACCTTTCTTCTTCTTCCACAAAAACACGATTAGTGCAAACGTGTTTTTAGACATGCTCATTAATTATGCTATACCCCAGTTGGAACAGAGGCAGCTGTTATCTTTCAGCTGGATGGAGCACCTGCTCATTGGGCTCAAGTTGTTTGTGACACATTGGATAAGACATTTCCAAACTGTTGGATGGGCAGGGATGGACCGATTTCATGGCCCCAAGGTCACTAGACATAACCTCACTGGATTTCTTTCTTTGGGGATATGTTAAAGACTTGGTGTATGCGACAGCTGTTCCAGATATTGAAACATTATGAGAGTGGATTTCGCGTGTAGTCGAATGCATCACCTCACAGATGTTAGAAAATTATGGACAGAGATTGAATATCACCTTGATATTCTACATGCCACAAGAGGCACTCATGTTGAAGTTCTTTAAAGTCCTTATGTATTCATAAAAACTTTTAATATTAGCATACAATTTGTTTAAATTTTGTTAACCTCCCAATAGGAATAAAATTTTTATAACAAAATGTAATCAGAGTAATCATTTGTGGACACCCTGTATAACTTTGGTATGGACTCATTTGTTACATTCAGTATTTTAAATAAAATTTACAATAAAATTTTCAAATTTGTAAAATAGATATACATAAGAGTTTTCTCTCAGTGGTTTTTTCAGTAAAAAGTTATTTACTATAAAAATACTGTATTTTGTTATTTCTGACTAAAATAACAAAATTAAAGTGAACAGTTGCATGAATACTGGTTACGTTGTTTTAATTTTTGTTTTAATCTGAATTTATGCCCTCTCAGGTGATTATTCTGAGAAAGAGGAAGAATCCCATCGGCATTGAGCATGCTCAAACCATTCAAGGCTTTATACACCTCTATCAGATCACCTTGCCGGTGCCTAGTCTCCAGACACTGTAATTTGCAAAACTTAAGCCTTTCTTTGTAAGAGCAACCCTTTGTTCCATTCACTAATCTTGTTGCCCTTCTCTGTACTCGTTCCAGCAGCTCTATATCCTTCTTGAAATGAGGCCTCCAGACCTGTATATAATACTCAAGGTGTGGCCTGACCATTGCCTTATACAAAGGAATAATCACCTCCTTATCCCCGCTAGAAAAATTCCTGTATATCATTGACAAGACAGCATGAGCTACTCTTGTAGCCCGTCTTTACTGCTCAGAGAACTTCATATCTGGCTGCACAAATACCCCCAAGTCCTTTTCATTCAGTGTAGTACCACAGAGTTGATACGTTGCTCTGGGGTTGCTGTTTCCCATATGTAGTACTTTATATTTGTCAATGTTAAACTTCATTTACCACCTCTCAGCCCATCCGCTCAACTTTTCTAGATCCTGTTGCAGCAGCGTACTGTCTTTAGTGTCCTTAACAACCCTGCCAACCTTCGTATCATCTGCAGACTTGATATACCATCATCAATATCATTTATAAATACAGAAAACAATAATGGACCCAACACTGAACCCTGAGGGACTCCACTAATAACATTAGTCCACAATGAGCAGTGTCCATTGATTACCACTCTGTCTTCTCCCCCTCAACCATCCCTTTATCCATAGCAGCAATTTGCCTCCAATGTCACGCTGCTCCAATTTGTGCAGCAGTCTTCCATGAGCAACAGTATCAAAAGCCTTTCTAAGATCCAAATATATAATATCAAAGTTATTCCCATCATCCAGTTCTTCTGTGACTCCATCATAGTATCCAATCAAATTGGTCAGACAAGACTTTCCCTTAACAAAACCATGCTGTGTCCGAGCTATAACTGAAGTCTTGTCTAGATGATCCTGTAGTGCTTATTTAACCAGTGCCTCCATTAATTTAACTGGAACAGAAGTTAAACTCACAGGTCTATAATTACTTGTCAGCCTTTGATCCTCCTTTGTGAATTGGGGTTACATTTGCACATCTCCAGTGTATGGGTACCTCCCCTAAGTCCAAAGAAGCTCTCATAATTATGGCTAAGGGTTTGCTTACTTCCTTTGCTGCCTCCTTTAATATAACTGGATAGATCCCATCCACCCCGAGTGCCTTTTATGTTTATCCTCAACAATTTCTCGTCCAATTTCCTCTCAGTTATTACAAAATCATCTGGCTCACTGCCAGAGTTCACTTCACCTCTGGCATTCCCCTTCCTGAATAACTCCATGTGTGAATGTAGATGCAAAATACTCGTTTAGTTTGTTAGCCACCTGAGCAGGATTCTCAACTGTTGAACCATCAATATCCAGTGGACCAATCTGATTCATCCCTTTCCTTCTAGAGTTTACATAGGTAAAGAACTCTTTTCTGTTTTTCTTTGCATCCTTTGCCAAGGATTTCTCATAATATGCCTTTGCCTGCCTAATCTCCTTTGTGACTTGGTTACAGACCAGCTTATATCTATCATAGGCTTCTGTGTCACATGTTAATTTATATGTATCCCATGCATTTTTCTTCTCTGCCATATGTCTCCTTAGTTCATCTGACATCCATTTAGGCCTAAACCTTGAACAATATTTCTTAGTTGGTATGTAAAGCCTAGTAGCTTCCAAGATAAATTCTCTGAATGTTTCCCATTTTGAATTTGCTGTTGGTAACATCATCAGTTGGTCCCACTGTATAGAATTTAAATACTGTCTCAGACCATCGTAGTTTCCTTTATGAAAGCAAAAGCCCTTCCCTTTACCCCTGATGGTAGTTATTACCTCTTTGATTAAATCCCACTTCAGCACACTGTGATTACTGCCACTCTATCTGCAGATTCTTAATGCATGAAGAATCACTACTGATAATCAGATCAAGAGTATTACTCCCTCTAGTTGCCTCCCGAACATGCTGATGTAGAAAACAATCATCCAATAAATCCACAAAAGCCTTGCTAGTGTGTGATCATCCCACAAATTCCAGTCAATATCTGGGAAATTAAAATCCCCCATTATAAGACTCTGATTTAATGGCCCACTCTATTTCCCTGTACAGTTTATTATACTCATCAGAGTCATTAGGCCTATAGCACACTCCTACTCTCAATTTTGATCTCCCAATGCTTATGTCACACCAAACTGACTTGACACTGCACTGTCCAGTGATGTCGACTGGCTTCACTTCCTTGGATTTTGTGTTTGTTAACTAATAGCATAACCCCTCCTCACTTCCTATCCTGTCTATCCTTTCTGTAGACGTTGTACTCCCCAAATTCCAGTTCTGCATTCCTTATGTCTGTGTGACACCACATCTCTGATATCCCAACAATATCCACCTTTGATGCTTTGAGCAATGCCTGAAATTCATCAAATTTATTTACCAAACTCCTAGCATTGGTGTACACGCAAGTTCCTATGTGTTTACTTGTACCCCAATGATTCCCAGCAGTCTCTGAAATATCCTGCATCTTATTTTCCAGGCTGCTGCTCATTCCAATAGAAGCAGTGCAAGAATCACGTTCTCCTCTGCCAGTGGCTACTGTTAATCTATTAGTCCTTGTATCTGCCCAATCTAGCAGTTTTCCGACCCACCTAACACTGCCTCGATAGCATCAGCAAACATTCTTGCACCCTTTCTATTTAAGTGTATCCCATCCCTGTAGAAGCAGTTTCTCTTGTTAACAAGTACAGACCAGGCTGAAAGAAATTCTACCCCTTGAGTCTTGCACAATCTTTCCAGGGCCGAATTGATACGACAAGGCTCTCATCACATACTCCCTCCTATCGTGTCTGGGCAGAATTGTAGACACTTTCAAATTCAACCCTAATTCACGGCTTTTTTTGAAAAGTGACCTTTACTTGTTAAGTAATTCTGTCGGTCCCCTACTCTTAATATCATTAGTGCCATTGTGTACAATTATATCACCTTTTGTGCCTTTAAAAGATGATATCCGCTCTACAACATCATCAACCTTTGCCCCTGGCAGACATACCCTGGCCCTGTTCCACCTATCCTTTTTACAAAGCATGTTCCCCGTTTCCCTGACAATTGCTTCACCAACAACTTCTAGTTCCTGTGGGACCAGCGCATTCTACCTTGGGGGTTACCGCTGTGTTGCGTGATGACCATGTGTAAGCTCTGGCGTTGATGTGGGCAGCCTAGAGCTTGATGGGGCCTCTCAATTTAGATCCTTCGAGGGCATCCACCCTGTCCTTCAAGCTCTCATATAGGCCCACAACAACGCTGAGTTGTCGCCTGATTTCCTTACACTCCTTACATCGCACACACACAAAGACATCCCCCATGGCACTATCATGTCCCGTACCCGATTGCTCCACAAACATCTTGCAAGCAGTGTATTTTAAAAGGCTGTGATTCAGAGGGCAACTGTCCCCCTCATTTCTCCCCTGAGCCACAGCACCCCCATTAGCTCGAGCCTTTTGCTTTGCTGCTCTGGTCTGAGTCATGATTTCGATTTAATTTCAATAAAATTTCAATTTCAGTACAAAATTATAACCCTAAACTTGTATCCCAGCACAGTTATAACGCTATATATATTTTTTTCAGTATCTAGTATTATCTACGAGTTCTGTTTATATAATTTCCTTATCAAGTTATGTATTAATTAATTATGTTAAGTTTGTAATCTAAGTCATTATATGTATTTAGTTAAAGTACAATTTAATTGACAATGAAGTTTAACAAGATTAATTGATTTTACTGATTGATTGACTATATTATATACTATACTATACTAAGCTTTCGCTATCTAGTTCGGGATATATAACGTATTGTATAAAAATAGCGGCAAGTTACGAACGGTAAATCTACGGACACTTAATATTAACTTCTAAATCTCGCTGTCTGAATTCAGAATAAACTAAGGATCCTGACTAAGTCTATAAGCTACTTATAGAAAATAATTTGATGTAACAATTGGTCAACAAAGCGGCTAAATATGGCTAAAAAACGTCTCGTGCAGTGGAGCTGCAACTTGTAACACGTGGATTTGATACCCTTAGCGATACTAAATAATATCTACAAAATCTCTATCTAAGTTAAACTTTTAACTAAGTATCGTAACTAGGAATATAAAGCTACTCTAGAAAATAAGTTAATATGCCAATTTAAGCTAATAAAACAGAAAAAACTTCTCTATTCCAGGAGCAGTAAAAAACTTCGCCTGCACAAGGCTACTCTCCTTCTCCAAAAAAACAATAGTGCTGAACTATTGTTGAACAATAGTGCTATGAAACTTGCTTTGGAGAAGCAGATTTTGTAGTTGAATTTCACATCAGAGCAGCAGCAAGTACGTTTAAAAATTTCTGAAAATTCAGTTAAAGGCTGGATTCTATCTATCTCTGCAAAATGAATAGCAGATTAGCAGCAGAAGCTAATAGAGCTTCTTGTAGAATGACTTAAAATCCTTTCCTTAAATGGCTTCAAAATGCAGTTATATTTGGCAGAATATACTTTATTAGTCAGTCTGCTGGAGGGATTTCAGAAGCTTTCAGTTTTGGATTAGTTAGTTATGACTATTATAATGCCTTGAATTTATTTAAGCTGTCAACTTCCACAATGATGGATGGAAGTTCCAGAAATCAACCCTCTGCTGGCTAAAGGCAAATTTTTGCATATCTTTTCTTCAACTGTCATTCCTAAATTTGAATTTATGTCCCCTCAGGTGATTATTCTGGACAAGAGGAAGAATCCTATCAGCATTGAGCAAGCTCAATGTTGATAGGATTCCTTATACACCTCAGTCAGATCACCTTGCAGGTGCCTAGTCTCTAGACACTGCAATTTGCAGAACTCAAGCCTTTCTTAGTAAGAGCAAACCATTGTTCCATTCACCAATCTCATTGCCCTTCTCTGTACTCATTCCAGCAACTCTACATCCTTCCTAAAATGAGGACTCCAGCAGTGGCGGATTTAGCACTTGAGAGGCCCCAGGCGCAATTCAATTTTGAGCCCCCCCACTCTAAATATTTTCGGTACCACTACAGTGTGCATTCTACGCGCACGTTTTTACTATAGCATGCGCTCTAGATTTGGTGTTGCGGTTTTAATCATTTTGGTTGTGCAATTCTTTCATACATATTTTAACTAATGTTTAAATGAAAAAATGACGCAACTAAGCCTTAATGATAATACGTATTCTACTTCAGATTCACTTAATTCGCATAGATATTTCATATAATATGTAGGGATATTCACATAATAGTTTACTAACTTCTCATATTAAATTATAGTTTTATTCAGTAACGGTAATAATGATGAGTGTAAAAATTAAAAATGAAACAATTTTATTTTATTTTTTGAGCCCTGAGATTTGAGGCCCCCTCTATTTAAGAGGCCCCAGGCGCGCGCCTCGTGCACCTGTGTGGAAATCCGCCACTGGCCTCCAGACCTGTATATAGTATTCAAGGTGTGGCCTAACAATTGCCTTATACAAGGGGATAAACACTTCCTTATCCCTTCTAGAAAAATTCCTGTATATCATTATCAAAAATTTCATATTTGACTGCACAATTACCCTCCAGGTCTTTTTCATTCTCCACTACCCTGAGTGTAGTACCATACAGTTGATAGGTTACTCTGGGGTTACTGCTACCCATACTTTACATTTGTCAATGTTAAACTTCAGTTGCTGCCTCCTCAGCCCATGTGCTCAATTTTTTAAGATACTGTTGCAGTAACATACTGTCATTAGTGTCATTAACAACCCTGCCAACCTTCGTATCATCTGCAAACTTGGACGTTAAACTTGATATACCTTCATAAATATCATTAATAAATACAGAAAACAACAATGGGCCCAACACCAAACCCTGGGGGCTCCACTAATAACATTAGTCCACAAAGAGCAGCAAAACCATAGCAGCAATTCTTTTACAGCCTATTCCAAGGCTTGGGGATCCATTATAAGAGTTCAAAGGTGGTGGAGGGCTCAATATGGAATCTGTACAACACTGCACACCAAAACAATAAAAAATTGCCATAAGAAATTAATGATAACAGGCTGTATCAGCAATAGGGAAATAAAAGGAAGGCATTAAACCAATGAAGGCCTTATACACATCAATCAGATCACCTTGTAGGTTTTTTCAAGAAAAGGGTGAACAGAAAGTGGACATGGAAGAGTCCAAATGGATTAACAACTAATGAAATCGACTTCATCCTCACTAACAGAAGATATATTGTGAATGATGTTACCGTCCTGAATAAGGTAAATGTTGGAAGTGATCACAGAATGGTAAGATGTACACTTGATATAGATGTAGGAAAGGAAAGGAAAAAACTGACTCGAGTAAATAATACAAAGGTCTTTGAAATAACAGAGGAGGAGAAAAAGCAGTACGTACTGGAACTTAAGAACAAGTTTGAGCTTCTGCAGACTGCTCAGGACCAAGATATCGACAAGGAATATTACAACTTTCTGAAAGTGATAAAGCCCAAGAAACCTATAGGGAAACAGAAATCCAAAGAAGAAAAAATTAGTCAAGAAACACTTGTCATAATGAACCAAAGACGACAAATGAAGAGCAAGAAAAACACTGACAGGGAGAAAATTGAGTAAACTGAGTTATGCAAAGCCATTAGAAAGAGACTCAGAGAGGACATAAGAAGATTTAACACAAGAAAAGTAGAACAATCATTAAGGGATAACAAAGGATTTAAATCAGCAGCCATGAGCAGTAATACAGAAAGACAAATGATACTGAAACTGAAGAATAGCGATGGTGTACTTATAAACAGCAGAGAAGGCATAATTCAAATAGCAGAAGACTACTATAGAGAATTATACAAGGAGCGAGGGAATGATACCAGCAGTGGGGAAGATGGATTGCAAAGTAGCAACACATACGACATACCCGATATTCTTCCTGATGAGGTAGAACATGCATTGAAGAAAATGAAGAATCGGAAAGCCCCGGGAGAAGATGAAGTTACTGTAGAGTTGTTAAAATTGGGAGGAAGAGACATAACACAAAAACTGGCAAGGCTCTTCACAAAGTGCATTAGAAAAGGTGTGATGCCTAAGCAGTGGAATAATGCAATCATAGTTTTGCTGCATAAGAAAGGAGATAAATCAGAAATTGGAAATTATAGACCAATTAGCTTGTTATCCCATATCTACAAGTTGTTCACAAGGGTCATTACTAACAGATTAGAAAGAATACTTGATGAGAATCAACCAAAAGAGCAAGCTGGCTTTAGGACAGGATTCTCAACTATGGATCACCTTCACGTAATATCACAGCTAATGGAGAAAGCAAATGAATACAAAACACCATTATGCCTAGCATTTGTGGATTATGAAAAGGCATTTGACTCCATACAGCCTAAGGCAATGTTTCGGGCACTGGAAAGACAAGGCATAGATACTCCATATATTATTATTTTGAAGAAAATATATGAGAGTGCTACATCCTTTATTAGACTAGACAAACACAGTAGGAAATTTAAAATTGAGAAAGGAGTTCGACAAGGAGACACAATATCTCCGAGGCTGTTTACTGCTGCCCTTGAGGAAGCTTTCAGAAGATTAGACTGGGGTCGCAGAAAGGAGTCAATGTGAACGGAGAGTACCTAAACCATTTACGATTTGCAGATGACATTGTGGTCATAAGCCACGATCCCAAAGAATTAGAGGAAAATCTTAATCAGTTATGCACAGTTGGTAAGGATTTTGGACTAAAGATGAATATGGCTAAAACAAAAGTAATGATGAACAAGTATGCCACGGAAAGGGAAATAATGATTGAAGGAGTAATTGAAAAGGTGGAGTCATATACTTATCTGGGACAAGTTATTAGCTGTAATAATGATAAATGGCTGGAAGTCAAGAGAAGAATAAATTTTGGATGGATAGCATTCAGGAAATATAGTCACGTACTGAAGAGCAATATCCCAGTTTGTCTGAAACGTAAAATAATGAACCAATGTATACTCCCCACCATGACTTATGGAAGTGAAACTTTGGCACTCACCAAAAGAATGGAAGAGAAGCTAAGAACTACACAGCGAAGAATGGAACAAATTATATTGGGAATCAGACTGTTAGATAAGAAGAGAAACACATGGATTAGGCAGCAAACTCAAGTAAAGGACATTCTTATCAAAACTAAAGAACTAAAATGGTCTTGGGCAGGACACTTAGCTCGATGACATGATGACAGATGGACTAAGAAAATAACAGAATGGTACCCAAGAGGAGCTAGAAGAAAACCTGTAAGACAAAGCGGAGATGGATAGATGAAATTCATGAGTTTTTGAGTAGTAAATGGATGGCCAGTGCTCAAAACAGAAGGAACTGGAAAGTTGCTGGAGAGGCCTTCATCCTGCAGTGGATTGAAAATGGCTGATGATGATGATGATGTAGGTGTCTAACCTTGCAGAGTCCCAACAACATTGTAACAGTGACTGGGTGTTTTGAAGGAGCCCACAGAAATCAGTGCATGAAGGAGCTTGTAAAAGTTGACTCTCCCATTATGCAGTTGTGACCATCCTTAAGAAACAACTGTCTTTCAAACAATGGAGGCCATGTTATTTGTTTCTTAATGACTTCAACAGAAAGGTGAAATTTGCAGAAATTATGTTGTGGTGGAACAAAGGGTGGCCAGAGCTAATATTGTTTGCAGTGATAAGACTTTTATTAATCAATGCAACAATTGTGAAACAGCCAATGTGAAACACATTGGCTGTTTTATTAATCAGTGCAACAGCTGTTATTGGACAGCAGAAAATCCAGATATATGTTCAAAAGGCTGTGGGTAATCCAAAGGTAAAGTCTGGTGTGGTATCATATCATCTACAGTTGTTGGACCTTTCAGTGTGAGACACAAGGAATGCCAAAAGATATCTCAATGTTGCAAGATGTAGCCATTTATTTCACAGTGGATCAACACTGAAACTTTTAATTTTATTGAGGACGGAGCATCCATCCCCCCTCCCAATTTACAAATGATTCCCAAACCCCATGGGCTCACATTTGGTGAGTATGGGCTTGGCACACCCAGGGTCCTCAGCTGGATATCATCATTCTTCTCTTTCTTGGTGATTCCTTTCTACTTCTGACTTTTGTTTTCTCTCTCTCTCTCTCACAGGATAATTCAGAAATTTTTTTTTTTGGCTGGTGCAGCATAAGCCTTGGCTTCCTTGCACCACATGGCTAATAATAATAATTAGGGGGCTCTGCTCGCTTTGCTCGCCAACCCCCGCACACACTTTTCTACATATGTAGAGGTATGACGGAATAAGTAAAATCTTTTCTCCATAAAAGCATATCTGTCGATACACACTGATCGATATCTAATCTAATATATAAAAGAAAATAGAAAGTGTAAGAAAAAAACCTATAAAAAGTAAAATTGTGTGAATGTTAAATGAATGAACATTAGTATTAATTGCATATTTTATTTTAGCCTCTTCACCGTACAGATTGATGGCTATGCAGGCCCTCAGGGGCCTCATGGTTATTCAAGCTGAGACCATGCTGTAGCTTTTCCTAACTGGCATGATATGGGATTCTGTCCCACACTGGCCATTAGGGTAACCCCCAGGCCAGTGTGGGACAGAATTGCAAAAAGCATACTCCATCATAGGAATCTCTTTCCCTATGTTCTTTTATTCCTACCACCTGGGGTGGTTGAGTCTCTTTCCCCATTCCCCTTCCCCACCCTGTGGCCCCTACCCTCTTTTGCCTGGTGGCTCACCCCACCACCCAATTTCACCTCCCACCCTCTCGACCAAAACCCTCTGTACCAGGGGTCCCTTACTGTCTCCCCTTTTAAATCAGGTGAGTGCTTCAACTCTGCCTCTGTTCTGTACCCCTTTTATCTCACCCTCTTCCTATATCCCATTATCTCCTTTCCAATAAAATTTTTTTTTTTTTTGGGCTCTCCTTGGGTGTCTAGGCTACCGCAAGGTTCACCCTGCTAGAGCTTTCTTCTCTCCTAATGTGTCCTGGCCCACCTCCCTGTGGAGGTGACAGAAACTGGAGTTAATGGCTCTCCACAGCCTCCCCCACAGGCTAAGTGGCCAGAGGGACAACACAACCCACACTTCACAAAACACACACTAGCACACACCGCGCCTTATGCAGAGTATCGTATTCTATACAGAGTAAAAATGCAGAGTTGGGGGAGACCCCTGGTGCTGCCAGACAAAAAAAAAAAAAAAACACTATTCCACTGTGATTGACATCTAATTAGGAAATGACCTATGTAATTATTTACCAGTGTATTTGTAGTGTGCAGCATTTTCAGGGTTGAATAAATATCACCATGTAATTATTTACCTGCATTCATATAGGTCACTTAGGAAAAGACCTTTTTCTTTGGGTTTGCATAATGCATGAGGAATATTGTTGCATCTGAAAGAGCAGGACTAAAACATTTAACTAAACTACAAACTATGGGATTCATTTAACTAACTAAACTACAAACTATACAAATATTTAAAATATTTACAAATTACTAAACTATATATACAAATGCATTAACATTAGTAGAGGCATTTGTTGCAAGAAAGCAAGCTTATACAGCATCAGCCAAAAAAAAAAAATAAATAAATAAAAATAAAATAAAAATAAATAAATAAAAAATAACCACTTCCACTTCACCCCTCTGTTCGTTCGAAATACCTGTCCAGCTGAGCCTTAAACTTATTTAGCCTATCAACTTCCACGACAAGGGATGGAAGTCTATTCCACCAACCAACCACCGGCTGGCTAAAGGCAGATTTCCTCACGTCTATCCTACATCTGTCTTTCCTCAATTTGAATTTATGTCCTCTCAGGTGATTATTCTGAGAAAGAGGAAGAATCCCATCAGCATTGAGCATGCTCAAACCATTCAAGGCTTTATACGCCTCTATCAGATCACCTCGCTGGTGCGTAGTCCCCAGACACTGTAATTTGCAAAACTTAAGCCTTTTTTCGTAAGAGCACCCCTTTGTTCCATTCACTAATCTTGTTGCCCTTCTCTGTACTCGTTCCCGCAGCTCTACATCCTTCTTGAAATGAGGCCTCCAGACCTGTATACAGTACTCTAGGTGTGGCCTGACCATTGCCTTATACAAGGGAATAATCACCTCCTTATCCCTTCTAGAAAAATTCCTATATATCATCGACAATACACCATGAGCTACTCTTGCAGCCCGTCTGCACTGCTCAGAAAACTTTATATCTGCCTGCAAAACCACCCCCAGGTCCCTTTCATTCTCTACCACTGTTAGTGTAGTACCACAGAGTTAGCATTAGCATTAGCATTAGTAGAGGCATTTGATGCAAGAAAGCAAGCTTATGCAGCATCAGCCAAAAAAAAAAAAAAAAAAAAAACCCACTTCCACTTCACCCCTCTGTTCGTTCAAAATACCTGTCCAGCTGAGCCTTAAACTTATTTAGGCTATCAACCTCCACCACAAGGGATGGAAGTCTATTCCACCAACCAACCACCGGCTGGCTAAAGGCAGATTTCCTCACGTCTATCCTACATCTGTCTTTCCTCAATTTGAATTTATGCCCTCTCAGGTGATTTTTCTGAGCTAGAGGAAGAATCCCATCAGCATTGAGCATGCTTAAACCATTCAAGGCTTTATACACCTCTATCAGATCACCTCGCTGGTGCCTAGTCTCCAGACACTGTAATTTGCAAAACTTAAACCTTTCTTCGTAAGAGCACCCCTTTGTTCCATTCACTAATCTTGTTGCCCTTCTCTGTACTCGTTCCAGAAGCTCTACATCCTTTTTGAAATGAGGCCTCCAGACCTGTATACAGTACTCTAGGTGTGGCCTGACCATTGCCTTATACAATGGAATAATCACCTCCTTATCCCTGCTGGAAAAATTCCTGTATATCATTGACAATACTCCATGAGCTACTCTTGCAGCCCGTCTGCACTGCTCAGAGAACTTCATATCTGCCTGCACAACCACCCCCAAGTCCCTTTCATTCTCTACCACTGTCAGTGTAGTACCACAGAGTTGATACGTTGCTCCGGGGTTGCTGTTTCCCATGTGTAGTACTTTACATTTGTCAATGTTAAACTTCAGGAATTCCTGCCTTATACACTAGGATAATCACTTCCTTATCCCTCCTAGAAAAATTCCTGTATACCATAGACAGAACTCCATGAGCTGTCCTGGCAGCATTGCTCTGAAAACTTCATGTCTAACATGAAGTTTTCAGAGCAATTACCCCCAGATATTTTTTATTCTCCCCTACCCTGAGTGTAGTACAGCACAGTTGGTACATTACTATAGGGTTATTGCTACCCATATGCAGTACTTTGCATTTGTCAATATTAAACTTCAGTTGTCACCTCTCACCCAACTTTTCTAGATCCTGTTGCAATAACATACTGCCATTACTGTCATTAACAACCCAGCCAACCTTCATATCATCTGCAAACCTGGACATTAAGCCAAATATACCTTCATCACACTGATAAATTTAGAAACAACAATGGGCCAAAAACCAAATCTTGCGGGACTCCACTAATAATATTAGTCCACAAACAGCAGTGTCCATTGATTACCACTCTCTGTCTTCTCCAACTCAACCATCCCTTTAACCATTGCAGTAACTTGCCCTTAACTTTATTTTTGTTTTGCTCTTTACTTCTGTTCAAATTTTGAGATTGATTCATTGTTCAATTCTTTGGCTGTTATTTTTCTGGCAAAATGCAAAAACATAAAATAATGAAACTTGTCTCACTGCAAAGTGAATGAGTGTGTTGGAATCTGACATGGCAAACAACTAGGGAAAGGTTCAGGTTCAACTACTTTGCCTTTGTATCCCAAGTGGCACTTGGTGTGTAGTGGCTATACACAGTCTTGTTATTTAATAGCCACACCTTGTATTTTTGTTCAATACTTCTTAATCTTATTCTGTAATTCCTTTTCTGTTTCTCTCCCAATCATGTAAAAACTCTTCAAAAGTCACAACCTCTTTTCAAAGAAAACCGTTTTTCTGATATTTATAAGTAAACCATCACTATTCTTCAATTTTAGTATCATTTGTCATTCTGTATTACTGCTCATGGCTGCTAAATTAAGTCCTTTGTTTTCCCTTAATGCTTGTTCTATTTTTCTTATGTTAAATCTTCTTATGTCCTCTCTGAGTTGCTTTCTAATGGCTTTGCATAACTCAGTATACTCAATTTTCTCCTTGTCAGTGTTTATCTTGCTCTTCATTTGTCGCCTTCGGTTCATCATAACAAGTGTTTCTTGACTAATTTTTTCTTTTTTGGATTTCTTTTTTTCTTTGAAATTTGACATTCTCAACTTTCATCCAGTCTAACTCTCCTAGCAGTGAACTCATTTGTTGTTCACCATATTTTAAACAGCTAGGCAAGAAAACTGAGGCTTTTTGCTATACCAAATGACCAATTCAAAATGTTCAGTATTAGTCACTCAGCTAAAATTCTTGAGATTTTCATCAATCATCAGTAACGTGTCAATACACAGAATTAGCATTAGTAGAGGCATTTGATGCAAGAAAGCAAGCTTATGCAGCATCAGCCAAAAAAAAATTAAAAAAAAAAAGTAACATAAATAAATAAAAATAACCACTTCCACTTCACCCCTCTGTTCGTTCGAAATACCTGTCCAGCTGAGCCTTAAACTTATTTAGGCTATCAACTTCCACGACAAGGGATGGAAGTCTGTTCCACCCACCAACCACCCGCTGGCTAAAGGCAAATTTCCGCACATCTATCCTACATCTGTCTTTCCTCAATTTGAATTTATGCCCTCTCAGGTGATTTTTCTGAGCTAGAGGAAGAATCCCATCAGCATTGAGCATGCTCAAACCATTCAAGGCTTTGTACACCTCTATCAGATCACCCCGCTGGTGCCTAGTTTCCAGACACTGTAATTTGCAAAACTTAAGCCTTTCTTCGTAAGAGAACCCCTTTGTCCCATTCACCAATCTAGTTGCCCTTCTCTGTACTCGTTCCAGCAGCTCTACATCCTTCCTGAAATGAGGCCTCCAGGCCTGTATACAGTACTCTAGGTGTGGCCTGACCATTGCCTTATACAAGGGAATAATCACCTCCTTATCCCTGCTAGAAAAATTCCTATATATCATTGACAATACACCATGAGCTACTCTTGCAGCTCGTCTGCACTGCTCAGAGAACTTCATATCTGCCTGCACCACCACCCCCAGGTCCCTTTCATTCTCTACCACTGTCAGTGTAGTACCACAGAGTTGATACGTTGCTCTGGGGTTGCTGTTTCCCATATGTAGTACTTTACATTTGTCAATGTTAAACTTCATTTGCCACCTCGAAGCCCATCTGCTCAACCTTTCCAAATCCTGTTGCAGCAGCATAGTGTCAGTAGTGTCCTTGACAACCCTGCCAACCTTCGTATCGTCTGCAAACTTGGACATTAAGCCTGATATACCATCATCAATATCATTTATAAATACAGAAAACAATAAAGGCCCCAATACTGAACCCTGAGGGACTCCACTAATAACATTAGTCCACGATGAGCAGTGTCCATTGATTACCACTCTCTGTCTTCTCCCCTTCAACCACCCCTTTATCCATAGCAGCAACTTGCCTCCAATGCCACACTGCTCCAATTTGTGCAGCAGTCTTCCATGTGCAACAGTATTAAAAGCCTTTCTAAGATCCAAGTATATAATATCAAAGCTATTCCCTGCATCCAGTTCTTTTGTGACTGCATCATAGTATCCAATCAAATTGGTCAGGCAAGACTTCCCCTTAACAAAACCATGCTGTGTCCTAGCTATAACTGAAGTCTTGTCTAGATGATCCTGCAGTGCTTCTTTCACCAGTGCCTCCATTAATTTTCCGGGAACAGAAGTTAAACTCACAGGTCTATAATTACTTGTGTCAGCCTTTGATCCCCCTTTGTGAATTGGGGTCACATTTGCACATCTCCAGTCAATGGGTACCTCCCCTGAGTCCAAGGAAGCTCTCATAATTATGGCTAAGGGTTTGCTTACCTCCTTTGCTGCCTCCTTTAATATAACTGGATAGATCCCATCCACCCCAGGTGCCTTTCTTGTGTTTATCTTCAACAATTTCTCCTCCACTTTGCTCTCAGTTATTACAAGATTCTCTAGCTTACTGCTAGAGTTGAATACACCTCTGGCATTCCCCTCACTGAATAACTCCTCATGTGTGAATGTCGATGCAAAATATTCATTTAGTTTGTTAGCTACCCGAGCAGGGTCATCAACAGTTGACCCATCGATCTCAAGTGGACCAATCTGATTCATCCCCTTCCTTCTAGAGTTTACATAAGTAAAGAACTCTTTGCTGTTTTTCTTCGCATCCCTTGCCAAGGATCTCTCGTAATCTGCCTTCGCCTGCCTAACCTCCTTTGTAACTTGGTTACAGATCAACTTGTATCTATCATAGGCGTCCGTGTCACGTGTTAATTTGTATGTATCCCATGCATTTTTCTTCTCTGCCATATGCCTCATTAGTTCATCTGACAACCATTTAGGCCTAAACCTTGAACAATATTTCTTAGTTGGTATGTAAAGCCTAGTAGCTTCCACGATAAGTTCTTTGAATGCTTCCCATTTTGAATTTGCTGTTGGCAATATCATCAGTTGATCCCACTGTATAGAATTTAAATACTGTCTCAGTCCATTGTAGTCGCCTTTACGAAAGCAATACCCCTTCCCTTTACCCCTAATGGTAGTTACCTCTTTGAGTAACTCCCACTTCAGCACACTGTGATCACTGCCACCAAGTGGTTCATTTATCTGCAGATTCTTAATGCATGAAGAATCACTACTGATAATCAAATCAAGAGTATTACTCCCTCTAGTTGCCTCCCGAACAAGCTGATGTAGAAAACAATCATCCAATAAATCCACAAAAGCCTTGCTACTGTGTGAGTGACCAGCCCCCAAATTCCAGTCAATATCTGGGAAATTAAAATCCCCCATTATAAGACTCTCTGATTTACTGGCCCACTCTATTTCTCCGAACAGTTTCTTATTATACTCATCAGAGTCATTAGGCCTATAGCACACTCCTACTCTCAATTTTGATCTCCCAATGCTCATGTCACACCAAACTGACTCGACACTGCACTGTCCAGCGATGTCGACTGGCTTCACTTCCTTGGATTTTATGTGTTTTTTAACTAATAGCATAACCCCTCCTCCCTTCCTATCCTGTCTATCCTTTCTGTAGACATTGTACTCCCCAAATTCCAGTTCTGCATTTCTTATATCTGTGTGACACCACGTCTCTGAAATCCCCACAATATCTGCCTTTGATGTTTTGAGCAATACCTCAAATTCATCAAATTTATTTACTAAACTCCTAGCATTGGTACGTTGATACGTTGCTCTGGGGTTGCTGTTTCCCATGTGTAGTACTTTACATTTGTCAATGTTAAACTTCATTTGCCACCTCTCAGCCCATCTGCTCAACCTTTCCAGATCCTGTTGCAGTAGCATAGTGTCAGTAGTGTCCTTGACAACCCTGCCAACCTTCGTATCGTCTGCAAACTTGGACATTAAGCTTGATATACCATCATCAATATCATTTATAAATACAGAAAACAATAATGGACCCAACACTGAACCCTGAGGGACTCCACTAATAACATTAGTCCACGATGAGCAGTTGTCCATTGATTACCACTCTCTGTCTTCTCCCCCTCAACCACCCCTACATTACAATGGAACTTCAAATGTTAGACAGCGAATCACGTGCACGAGATTGGTTAATGTTATGTTCATATTTGTCAATAATTAATTGCATTTGTAGTGGCGTAATTGCTTCGCTCTCTTCTCCCATTGGCTCGAATAAATATCACTAGAAGAAAAACTTTTTTAATGTATAGAGAGATAATATGTTTGCATAATCATTTCCCAAGGTGATTGATAGGCAGATACAGTATGCATTTATTGCTGCCTGTGGTCTGGATCTGATGGCTTGTGATTTTTTTATGTGGCGTGAGCTAAGTTAGGGTTTACCTTAAAAAACCATGCAGTTTAGATTAACTGGAAGCAACAATCACTAATCTGCTCATAATCATTCCAATTAACTTTTTGCAGTTGGCAGTAGTGAACATACCGGTTTGTTTAAGGAAATATGTTGAAAATGCTGGAGTATATATGGAATTTTAAATTCATAAATTATGAATCATTTAACATTGGTTTTATTAAAATAAAATCAGTTAAAAGATAAAGAAGTCATGATAATTTAAAAATAGAGTGACTTATCAGATAAGTGTGCGCAAGTAGCCTAATATTTTTGTTCTGTTTCATCTGTCTTGATTTGCGAGAAACAGGGTAGTTAGGCGACAACAGTGACCTTTTTGCATTCCCAAGTGCAAAATAACCCTATGTATGACATACCACAGGGGTTCACATCTGGTGAGTCGCTTGCTCTCTCTCTCTCTCTCTCTCTCTCTCTCTCTCTCTCTCTCTCTCTCTCTCTCTCTCACACACACACACACACACACACACACACACACAGGGTACTCAAATTTTTTTTGGCTGTAGCAGCTTATGCCAATATGGTGCAAGGAAACTTGAGCTTATGCCTCAAGTTTCCTTGCACCATATGGCTAATAGTAATGATAATAATTTGCCCTTAATGCCATACTGCTACAATTTGTACAGTAGTCTTCCATGTGCATCAGTACCAAAAGCTTTTCTAAAATCCAAGTATATAATATCAAAATAATTTTTTGAATCCAGTTCCTTTGTGACCACATCGTAGTATCTAATCAAATTGGTCAGACAAGACTTTCCCTTAACAAACCCATTCTGTGTCTGAACTATAACTGCAGTCATTTTATTTTTCATCCACTTAAGATATATTAGTTTTTTTGATATCATTTATCTGGCAGATTATTTATCTCCCAAAAGTTTCTGTAGATTTTATTCCATTGTGGTTTTTCAAAAAAATGTGTTTTTTTTTTTTGCTTTAATTATTTTAAATTAACTGGTAGTAGTAGTAGTAGTGGCATGTGATGCAAGAAAGCAAGCATATGAGCTTATGCAGCATCAGCCAAAAAAAAAAAAAAAATTCACACAACCATTCCCTCTAAATGTTTGTCCAGTTCCTCCTTAAATTTATTTAACCTATCAATTTCCACAACGACAGATGGAAGTTTGTTCCAGCAATAACCACCAACTGGCTAAAGGCAAATTTCCGCACATCTGTTCTACATCTGTATTTCCTCAATTTGAATTTATGCCCCTTTAGGTTCGTAATCTGAACAAGTAGAAGAATCCCATCAGAATTCAGTGTGCTCAACCCATCAAGGACTTATACACCTCAATCAGATCACCTTTCAGGTGCCTAGTCTCCAGCTGCTGCAATTTGCAGAACTTAAAGCTCTCTTGGTAAGAGGATCCCTTCATTACCCTCACCAATCTTGTTGCCCTTCTCTGTACACACTCAAGCAAATCTACATCCTTCCTAAAATGAGGCCTTCAGACCTGTATGCAGTACTCAAGGCGTGACCTGACCATTGCCTTATACAGAGGGACAATAACCTCCTTTTCCCTGCTAGCAAAATTCCTGTATATCATTGACAAAACCCCATGACCTGCCCTGGAAGCCTGTCTGCATTGCTCAGAAAACTTCATATGTGACTGCACAATTACTCCCAGGTCTTTTTCATTTTCTACCACCTTAAGTATAGTACCACACAGTTGGTACATTCCTCTAGGGGTTACTTTAGCATTAGTAGAGGCATACGATGCAAGAAAGCAAGCATCAGCCAAAAGGGGGGGGGGAACCCTCCCATTTCATTCCTCCAATCGTTCCAAATGCCTGTCCAGCTCAGCCTTAAATTTATTTAGGCTATTAGCTTCCACAACAAAAGATGGAAGCCTGCTCCACCAATCAACTACCCGCTGGCTAAAAACAAATTTCCACACATCTATTCTACAACTATCTTTCCTCAATTTGAAACTGTGCCCCCTCAGGTTCTTAGTCTGAGCAAGAGGAAGAATCCCATCAGCATTCAGCTTGCTCAACCCATTCAAGGCCTTATACACCTCAATCAGAGCACCTTGCAGGTGACACAATTTGCAAAACTGAAGTCTTTCTTGGTAAGAGCACCCCTTTGTTCCCCTCACCAGTCTTGTTGCCCTTTTTTGTTCTCGTTCTAGCAACTCTACATTCTTCCTAAAATGAGGCCTCCAGACCTGTACACAGTACTCTAGGTGTGGCTTGACCATTGCCTTGTATAATAGGATTATCACCTCCCTGTCCCTGCTAGCAAAATTCCTATATATCATTGACAAAGGCTCCCCGACCTGCCCAAGGCAACCCATCTGCACTGTTCAGCAAACTTCATATTTGGCTGCACACTTACCCTCAGGTCTTTTTGACTTTCCACTTCCCTCAGTGTAGTACCACCCAGTTGGTACGTTTCTCTTTGGTTATTACTACCCTTATGCAGTACTTTACATTTGTCGATGTTAAACTCCAGTTGCCACTTCTCAGCCCATTTTCCCAACTTATCTAGATCCTTTTGGAGTAGCATACTGTCATTACTGTCGTTAACAACCCTGCCAACCTTTGTAACATCTGCAGAGTTGGACATTAAAACTGATATATCTTCATCAATATCATTCATAAATATACAAAACAACAATGGACCCAACACTGAACCCTGTGGTACTCCACTAATAACATTAGTCCACCAAGAGCAGTGCCCATTGATTACCACCCTCTGTCTTCTGCCACTCAATCATCCTTTTATCCATTGTTGCCCTTAATACCATTAAGGGCAACCTTAATACCTTTAACTTACCCTTAATACCATTCTGCTCCAATTTGTACAGTAGTCTTCCATGTGCAACAGTGTCAAAAGCTTTCCTGAAATCCAAGTACAGTCAAACTTCCCTATAACGAATTCGATAAATTCAGCAAAAAAATTCGTTATAGAGAAATTTCGTTATACAGAGAATATCTTTTTTATTAGAAATTATCTAATTAGAAAATGAAAACGAATCTACATTTATTTTTAATGTATTTTATTTCAAAAACACTTATTTAAATTACGTTTACACAATTTTCGCCGGTAAATATTACAAATTTAAAAAAAAATCTGTAATTTTTGTTTGCACAGTACGATTAAAAAATGTCTGATTCTCAAAGAAAACCTCACATTTGTTCAGAGCATTAAAAACATTATCAGGAACATTTTCACAAAACTGTAGACCCATATGAACCGTTTTAAAAGCGTTCATCATTTCTTCGCGAGTTGGCTTTTCTGTGGGTTGTTCTGATGCATCTTCAGCATCATCATTAATTTCTTCGTGATCATCGTCGCATCTAACACTGTACAGCAGTATTTCATCTTCATTTGGATGTTCTGCCGTAGTCAGATCTTGATCTACATAAACATAACTATCCAGTGTTATTTCATTTTCGATGTTTCCGGACAATTCTAATGTCCAAAAGTTTTTCAGTTGTGAAAGGGGCAGTTCATCTTGTTCGTCCAGTTGTTGTTCGACTTCTGTATTCAATGCAAATCCTGCTTTCGAAAAACAATTTTGAATAGTGTATTCGGTGACATCGTTTATCCAAACTTTTACCAGTTCAGAGATGCAATCTCTAAGGTTAATTGTAACCTCCAAGTTTCTATTGACAATTGATTGATGCATTGACAATCTTCATTATATTGATTGACGCATTGACAATCTTCATTATTATTCTCTTTCGATAATGAAATTTAAAATTTTTAATAATGCCTTGGTCCATTGGCTGCTGTTTTGACGTTACATTTGGTGGTAAAAACAACTTCGCACTTTTAAATTTGGCAGAAATATTGGCAGGATGTGCTGGACAGTTGTCAGTTACCAACACGATTTTCCTTTTTTCTTTTGCTGTACGCTTGTCTAGTTTTAATATCCATTCTTCAAAAATATCACTTGTCATTCATGCTTTTTTTATTAAAGGTGTAGTCAACTTCCAAAGATTTTGTGCCTGTAAAACATCTTGGGTTTTTTGATTTTCCAATACTAAAAGTCTTAATTTTTTACTTCCTGTTATATTTGCTCTAACTAGCACAGTGATTCTTTCTTTGTTTTGTTTTCCGCCAAAATATTTATCATCCTTAAAAGCAAGTGTTCTATTTGGTAAACATTTCAAGAGTAAACCCATTTCGTCAGCATTAAAAACATCCTTAAATACGCTCATATTCTTCCAAAATCTTCTTTAAGGTATTGTTCCTCCAACTGTTGCAATCTTCTTCGCTTACATTAACACTTTCTCCACAAATAACCTTTTCCGGAATTCTGTGGCGCTTCTTAAATTTATCTAGCCACCCAGTGCTCGCATTAAATTCTGTATGTCCAAGGGACTGTGCAAATTTCAGAGCTTCTTGCTTAATTATTAGGCCTGATATTGCGATATTCTTTTCACGTATCATTTGCACCCATTTTAGAACAGCTTTATCAACATCTTCGTATATACACAACTTAATTCACTTCTTGTCTGCTCCTCCTTCAATTGCATTTAAAATTGATTCTCAATTTTTTTAAAATCCTAGATAAGCTGCTTGCAGGTATGCCATATTTCTCCACAACATCTTTTTTCTTAAGACCCTGGTCAATATCATAACAATCTTTCCTTTATCATTAATACTTAAACATTTTCTCTTCAACATTGTTTCCACAATTGTAAAAATTACTCTACTGCAGCTCTTGCTGTTACATACACCGCAAACTTCGCTGCTTTGGCCATAATTATAGTGAATTGTTAGTACCGCCTACTCAGTGACGTTCGCTTGCCAATTCAACAGTATCACGTGACCTTTCCTATCAATCACTTTGAAGAAATATACGACTGTGAATTTCTTTTATTCTGCTTTCATTCATATATACATGAAAGAAAATTTATGATTAATGTATGCTGTATGTTACTTTTCAGAAAAAAAAAAAAAATACAAGAGCATATAGCCTATGTGATTGATGACGAACGAAATTAAAAAAAATCATGAAAACCATCTACTGGGAGTCCAGTTAGATAAGAATGGACATATCGTATAATGATTGACAGGAAGGTCACTTGGTACAATTGAGGTGAGAAGCGAATGTCACTCAGTAGGCGTTAATAAAAACCGACTATGGTAGCATTCTATGTATTGCCGCCGCAGCATTCTAAAGGTTTACCGCAGTGAATTTCATTTTCCCCTGAGCCAACATCAATTTACAAATCTACCCTATTTATTGTAAAGTTTACGACCACTTTTAAGAAAACCCATTTGGTTTAATAACTGTAACAAAAATGAAACAAAGACCCTCCTACGGGCGCAATGGCCACATGTGTTCAATAAAAGGATGATTATTTAATTTCAGATGCTAATGCGCAATTTCGGAAGGAAAGAGCGGCTGTTTATCAGTAAATGCTTGAAAATCTTCAAAAATGCTTTTACTAATTTTTTTAAAACTTCGTTATAGAGAAACTAACACTTTGCTATATGGAGTTAATTTTACATGTAATTTCGTTTCAAGGCGCAATGTTTTGCGAAAAAATTCGTAATATAGAGAAATTCGTTAAATAGAAGTTTGTAATAGAGAAGTTCCACTGTATATGATATCAAAATTATTTTTTGCATCCAGTTCCTTTATAACCACATCATAATATCCAGTCAAATTTGTCAGACAAGACTTTCTCTTAACAAATCCATGCTGTGTCTGAATTATTGCTTCTGTCTCTTGTCTAGATGATCCTGCAATGCATCTTTAACCAGTTATTCCATATTTTACATGGAACAGAAGTTAAACTAACTGGTCTGTAATTACTCGTGTCACCTTTCGATCCCCCTTTGTGAATTGGGGATACATTTGCACATCTCCAGTCTGTGGGGACCTCCCCAAGTGGGAGAGGAAGTGTGGAACAGTAGGAAGAGATATATTTCCCAATAATGGGAGTTTTCTGGAACGAATAGGGGACTCATTGTCTGTCTCTGACCACTACTTCTGTGAGACAGTCTGCATATGATGAGGTAGATGATGTGTGACCCACTATTGACTGCTAACAAGAATTTTTAGGGAAGGTCATGCAGCAGAAGTGATCACCTTGTGTGACTACAAAAGTGATCACTTTGTGTTTCTTTTACTCTACTCTATTCTACTCTTGTTTTGTGAAGTAGAGTTAAAGAATTGCCTGATTTTCTGTATATCTTTGGTTTCATCTGATTTGCTACTCTGCTATTTTGTCATAAAGCAGTTGGGATTTTTTTATTTTTTGATAACAAGACTGCTGTTACATTAGCATTAGCATTAGTAGAGGCATTTGATGCAAGAAAGCAAGCTTATGCAGCATCAGCCAAAAAAAAAAAAAAAAAAAACCACTTCCACTTCACCCCTCTGTTCGTTCAAAATACCTGTCCAGCTGAGCCTTAAACTTATTTAGGCTATCAACCTCCACCACAAGGGATGGAAGTCTGTTCCACCAACCAACCACCCGCTGGCTAAAGGCAAATTTCCGCACGTCTATCCTACATCTGTCTTTTCTCAATTTGAATTTATGCCCTCTCAGGTGATTTTTCTGAGCTAGAGGAAGAATCCCATCAGCATTGAGCATGCTTAAACCATTCAAGGCTTTATACACCTCTATCAGATCACCTCGCTGGTGCCTAGTCTCCAGACACTGTAATTTGCAAAACTTAAGCCTTTCTTCGTAAGAGCACCCCTTTGTTCCATTCACTAATCTTGTTGCCCTTCTCTGTACTCGTTCCAGCAGCTCTACCTCCTTCTTGAAATGAGGCCTCCAGACCTGTATACAGTACTCTAGGTGTGGCCTGACCATTGCCTTATACAATGGAATAATCACCTCCTTATCCCTGCTGGAAAAATTCCTGTATATAATTTGTTACGATATAATTTGTTCATATTATCCAATATATGTACAATCAGAAATAAGAACTGATTGCTGATTTGCTTCCTCCTAGCAGTCTGACTGGTGCCTATTCATATTTAACAATTCATTCATATTTTCTTTCCCATTGACATTCTAAGGCTAAAAGTATTTTTATATTATATATTCACAGGTTAACCTAGCCTAGTGTATCATTGGGTACGATATGAAGTACTGGCTGACATTCGTAGTGAGCAGACATTTTCAAGTGCAGGGAGAGCATAGTGATTAGAGTGGATTAGATTAGGATTAGAGGTTAGATAATTGCTTTTAAATAATTTATTATATATATTGTAAAGTTTATTTTTATATATATATATTTTTTTCTTTCTGTAATAGTTTGTAAATATAATTTTTGTAATGTAAATTTCATAATGATTGTAACAATATTCACCCTGAATACTTTGTCACAGGGTATCATGACTCGTGGAAATAGCCGATGGTGATTTTCAGGTGAGTCATGATTTCATCCTTTACAGAACCTGTGGCATATATTCCAAGGTCGACCAAGTGGTTAATCGTATCTCACCTGGTGATTCTTTTCTTTGTCACTTTTGTATGGGGTGTACCAATTTAAAATTAAAATTTGGTGCACTGCTAGATGAAGTTGAGTAACTGAAAAAAATGGGTGCTTGCTCTCGAGAAAAATGCAACTGGGAGCTCTTCAGGGACTCAAGACTCTTGTAACCTACCAAGTGATGCACTCCCGAATCGGGCTGCAGAACAGAAAAACCAAGTGCAAACTGCTCTGGTTTAGAAGGAACTTAACTCTATTAGGAGATTCCATTGTCAAGGAAACAGAAAATATATTTTTGTAATAGGGATAGGTGGATTAGAACCAGGGTTTGTCTGCTGGGAGAAACAATTAATGATGTCACCAACAGATTGTCAGGTTTTAAGGGGGATAAAGAGAATAGTATTATTCATGTGGGGTCTAATGGTGTTAAGCACACACGATCTGACGATTTGTTAGACAAATATAGGATCATGCTGAAGAAATGCCTCAAGTTAGTTCAGAATGTCTGTGTGCAATTCTGCATAGGCATGAGAGGAACGATTATATGTTGAAAGCTTTGTGGATTGAGTTAACTCAATCCACAAAGACTTACTTGAAGGACTCTGCAAGACTTACAGACTTACTTGAAGGACTCTGCAAGGCTTTTGGGGAGAAATTTTTATCAGCTTGGCCTGCATTCATAGGTAGAAGGAATCTGTTTTGTCGAGATGGAATACGTTTAAACAAAGGTGGTTCAAGGGTTTTAGCCAATATCATTGAGGATATCTTAAAGGTTCAGGGAAACTGCTAGTTTGGGTAGACAAAGTAATATAGATACGAGTTTATCTGATAATATTGGTCATGGTAATGCTTGCACATACCCCAAGAGTTCTTGTTTGTTACTGCAACAGATCATATTGGAAAGATGTTTTGAGCGCAGAAACATTCCAAATGAACGGGTGACCAATGGCACGGAAGCAAGCTTAAATAACTTCAAGGGTTGTGTCAGGATAATTAACTATACAAGAACACTAAGTCTGAATTGTTTATACAATTATGTCAGAAGTATCATCAATAAAATAAGTGAATTCGAACTGCTTGTTAGGACAAGTAACACTGACATAATAGGGCTTATGGAAACTTGGTGCCACCAGGAAATAGGGGATGATGAGTTTGAGTATGGTATGTACAATGTATTTAGGAAGGATAAGGCAGATTTTGATCTTCTTATCAAAAGCAGCCTGAGCATGACGAAAGCTTTCTCAGATTCAGACGTTTTGCATGCTGGTGTAGAATCTGTATAGTGTGAGATAGTTGGGAGCAAAGGTATAATGAGGGTGGATGGAATCTACAGGCTAGGTGATTGTGAAGATTATGATGAGAGCCTCTACATGTAAATAGAATGGGCAAGTAAATGTGACTTTTCTCACATCTGGTGAGTATGGGCTTGGCACACCCAGGGTCCTGAGCCGAATATCATCATTCTTTTCTTTCTTGGTGATTCTCTTCTACTCTCTCTCTCTCTCTCTCTCTCTCTCTCTCTCTCTCTCTCTCTCTCTCTCTCTCTCTCTCTCTCTCTCAGAGTAACTCAGAAATTTTTTTTTTTTGTTGTACCATATAGCTAATAATAATAATAATGTCATATGGGTGATTTTAATTTGTCTCTAATTGATTGGATTGAATGGGAAGGAAACTCGAACTGGGGAACAAATTTTTTAAATCAATTGGATTTTTGTTATTTGTATCAACATGTCAGGGAAAGTACTAGGAAAAAGAATATACTAGACCTGATCATCACTCATGAACCAGATGACATAATAGGGCTGACAGTACAAGAACCAGTAGCGGGAAGTGATCATGGAGTTCTACAGTGGATGATGCAGAGAGGTAGCAGTAGTTAAAGGCAAACAAATTGGTTATAATTTCAGGAAAGGAAATTACAGTGGTTTAAGGTGCTACATGGCCTCTATTAACTGGGTAGATATCTCACAGAGAGCGAAAGAGATTGAATTATGGTATACCTTTTAAGTCATTAATCACAGAAACCTTGAATGCATTAACCATTAAAAAAATACCATTAAATACCATACTTGAACCATTAAAAAAATACTCCATGAGGAGGATTCCAAGTTGGATGAATAATGAAGTTGCCAGATTACTCGAACAGAAAAATACTGCATGGAAAATTACTGATCATAAAAAGTACTGAAGCCTATAACAATACAGATTGATCTTTAATAGTGCCACAGAAAATTTAAGCAGGCAAAGGCAGTATGAGAAATCACTAGCAAAGAGATCAAAGAGTGGGGATAAGGAATTCTTCACTTATATAAATACAAAGAAAGAAGAGGACAAATCAGATCGGATCCTTATACAGTGGATGTGGGTAGTATTGGATAGTATTGGAGAAAAACCCTTTACGTCAATGAGAAATTATGGGAGTGAAGTTAAAAAAAAATGTAATTAATGATATTGAAATTTCACATGATTATTTAAGGAAAAAACTCTCTAGCCTACAAGCGAGTAAGGCTCCTGGGGTTGATTGCACATACCATATAATTTTAAGGGTGGCAGCAAGTGAGTGCATCGAACCATTGAGGCTAATTATGAGAGCATAACTGAACTCTGGAGAGATTCCGTTGGATTGGAAAAGTGCCAATGTATCACCAATACATAAAAGTAGTTCTAAGAGTGCAGTGGGAAATTACCGGCTGGTCAGTCTAACTTCAGTTGTAGGGAAAATCATGGGGGCAGTGATCAAGGGTGGAATTCAGGATCATTTAGATAGAAATGGAATTCTGACAGATAAGCAACAGGGTTTTGTAAAGGGAAAATCATGTTGAACAAATCTGGTTAGCTATTTTGACAGGGTCAAAATGTTTGATGCTTGTGAGGCTGGAGTTAGGGAATAATTTCGAAATTGTTTATTTAGATTTCAGCAAAGCAGTTGACTCAGTCCTACATGAGCGGTTACTTTATAAGCTGGAACAGGTTGGAATCACAGGGAAAATCCTTAGATGGATAGCAGGATGGCTTCAGAAAAGGAGGCAGAGGGTTGGGTTGTGATAAATGATTATTCCTCAGATTGGATTAATGTGAGAAGTGCGGTTCCCCAAGCATCAGTATTGGGATCACTACTGTTTTTTATTTTCTCTAATGACTTCGATGAAGGGATAGATGGCATGATGTCTAAATTTGCAGATGATGTAAAGACTGGTAGAGTAGTTAATGATCACTGCCAAGCAGCGCTTGTTCAGAGTGACCTAGATAAACTTCAGGAATGGTCAGAAAAGTGTCAGCTATGCTTTAATTCAGCAAAGTGCAAGGTTTTACACCTGGGGAACAGTAACCCCAAAATAACTTATACACTTGGTGGAGTTGAACTAAAGTCAGTAGTGGAAGAAAGGGACTTGGGAGTTACAATACAGTCAGACATGAAGTTCTCCGAGCATTGTAGACAGGTTACAAGGAAGGCCCATGGTGTAACTGATTTATCGAACCTTTGCTGGTCGGAGATAAGGACGTCATAATCCCACTATATAAGGCTATTGTTAGACCACACTTGGAATACTGTGTTCAAGTGTGCAGTCTGCACCTAAAAAAAAAAAAAAAAAAAAAAAAACACACATCTAGCTTCTTGAAAGGGACTAAAGATGGGTAACTCGGCTGGTGAGAACAGCAAAAGGGCATTCACATGAAGAAAGACTTTGAATATGTGAATTGCACAGCTTGGAAACTTGGCACCTTAGGGGGTACTTGATTTGAGGTGTTTAAAGCTCTGAGAGGCAAAAGTGAAATGAATGAGGATGAACTTTTCATGTTTATAAATGATTCTAATCATTTATAAACATGAAAGAGTAGTTAATGATCACTGCCAAGCAGCGCTTGTTCAGAGTGACCTAGATAAACTTCAGGAATGGTCAGAAAAGTGTCAGCTATGCTTTAATTCAGCAAAGTGCAAGGTTTTACACCTGGGGAACAGTAACCCCAAAATAACTTATACACTTGGTGGAGTTGAACTAAAGTCAGTAGTGGAAGAAAGGGACTTGGGAGTTACAATACAGTCAGACATGAAGTTCTCCGAGCATTGTAGACAGGTTACAAGGAAGGCCCATGGTGTAACTGATTTATCGAACCTTTGCTGGTCGGAGATAAGGACGTCATAATCCCACTATATAAGGCTATTGTTAGACCACACTTGGAATACTGTGTTCAAGTGTGCAGTCTGCACCTAAAAAAAAAAAAAAAAAAAAAACACACATCTAGCTTCTTGAAAGGGACTAAAGATGGGTAACTCGGCTGGTGAGAACAGCAAAAGGGCATTCACATGAAGAAAGACTTTGAATATGTGAATTGCACAGCTTGGAAACTTGGCACCTTAGGGGGTACTTGATTTGAGGTGTTTAAAGCTCTGAGAGGCAAAAGTGAAATGAATGAGGATGAACTTTTCATGTTTATAAATGATTCTAATTGGATTGCAGAAAAGTTTTTTTTTTTTTTTTTTTGGCAGTTTGGAGAAATTGAAAGGTCAGCTGGATAGTTACCTATGGGAGGAAAGAAATGCATAGGTTGTCTTTTTCTTTTATTATTTATTTTATTTAATTTTATTATTATTTTACTTTTTTTTTTGCTGGTGCAGCATAAGCCTTAGGCTGTATGGCCATTACTAATATAGTTGTTTTTGTGAAGAATACTAAAATTATAGTACTAACTTATAGCATTTACTAGCATACATTCTCAAATATCTTTCAGTGAAGTCAAATTTTCAAAAATATTTTATTACCAAATTAAAGGTATGATTACTACATATTTTCAGTATAGACTTTACTTAATGGTTGTTTGAGTTTGCTCTGTCTCTAATATTCGTGAATCAAATGGATTGCAGGATGACATGGAGATTGGTTTTAGAGGTCAAAAATAAAGTTCCGGTTTAATGTTCAGTGATTAATAAAACGCATGACACCCAGAAAGGATTTTAAAGATTAAATTAAATGACCACTTGGCATTCAACCGGAATCTTATTTTTGACCTTTATAACTTATCTCCATGGAATTCTGCAATCTACTTTGATAACAAATATCAAAGACAAGGCCATCAGACTGCCACCAAGTAAAGTCTTCATTGAAAATATCTAGCCGCCATATATTTAATTTAGTAATAAAATATTTTATTAAATTTTGATTTGACTATCATTTACAGGCATACCTCGAATAACGAATAGGATGCGTTCCACGAAATTACTTCGTTAAGCGAAACTTCGTTTTCAGAGGTAAAAATACTATGGCCAGAATAGGGATACGTTCCTACGTAAAGAAAATGAAAAGCTTTTTTTCGAACAAAGAAAGGTTTTATTAAATAAACAGTCAACTTACATACAAAGTGAAATCACATTTTAAAACATGAGTCTAAAGTTTATTATTTATGCTCTTTTTCTCTTTCATTTAACAATTGCCTATACGGAGTTATTGCATTTAACACTGATCGCTTAACAATAACACTTCTTCCTAAATCAGGATCATTTTCACTAAAAAAATTTAAAACGTTTTTAATGTCATTTAAGCACCTTTTTAAATCTTTGGTTGTTAACACTTTTTCGGCAGGAACTTCTTTAACTTCGTCTTCATTATCTTTGTCTTTGTTGCTAACAAGGTTTTTTAAATCTTCCACTGAAAAACCATCATCTTCTGCATTCAATAAATTTCTAACATCCTCTTCATCGACATTTTCGAAACCTATTGATTGAGCCATCTGGATAACTTCATTTCTAATTTCTTGGATGTTATTTTCTTCTTCTAGTACAACTTCTGGCCATATTTTGCACCAAACTCCATTTAAGCATTTCTTAGTGACTTCTTTCCAAGAACTGTCAGTGTTTTCAATTGCGTTTTTAATGGTGTAGTTTTTCCAAAAAGTTGTAACTGTCATTTCCTCTTTATCCTCTAGTTCAGTTAAACTGTTTAATGTTCGACGCAGATAAATAAGCTTTAAATGATGCTATTACTCCCTGATCCAATGGTTGAATCAGGGAAGTTGTGTTTGCTGGAAGAAACACAACTTTGACAGGAATGCATGGGTCCAACGTGTTAAGATCAGTAGGATGTCCCGGAGCATTGTCTAACAACAAAAGAACTTTTTCTTCAAAGTTGTTTTTTTTGACAATACCGTTTTACTTCAGGACAAAAGTGGTTAACAAACCAATCGGTAAATAACTCCTTGGTAACCCACGCTTTTCTGTTTGCTTTCCATATTACAGATAAATTCATTTTTATGTTACCTTTTAACGCCCTCGGATTTTCTGAATGGTAAACTAATAACAATTTTAATTTATAATCGTCAGAGGCATTTGATCCAAAGAGTAACGTTAAACGGTCTTTGGCTGCTTTGAACCCAGCAGCTGATTTTTCTTCAATAGAAATGAAGCTTTTTGTTGGTAGCCGTTTCCAGAACAAACCTCTTTCGTCAACATTGAACACCAAATTTGGAAAATTTTGACATTCAATTATTTCCTTTAGTTTTTCTGGAAACTTATTTGCAGCTTCTCCTGTTAATTTTACACTATGAATCCTGGCCCGTTTTTTAAATTTCTCGAACCAACCACGAGAAGCCCCAAAGGTTTCCGTAATTTCTTCAGTTTGTTTAGATTTTAGGTGATTAAACTGGAATATTTTTTTTATGTTAAATGGGGCTTGAAATTGCTGACTTCGTTATATCGAAGCTTCGTTATCAGAGGTAACGTTAACTGAGGTATGCCTGTATATCATTCCCCCCCCCCTTTTTTTTTTGTTTCCCGAAAACCTCATGTTGAGTGATGAGCAGGGGATATGACTCCATCAAGACATTTAGTAATTGGAAAATCACTGCTGAGGTTGAGGTTTCTGGAATTGTTGGCAGACTACTGTTGGATGTTGTACCATGACATTCCAGACAAAGTGTAAGAAAGGAAATCATCCACACAACATTTTTAAATTGAAAGTATATATATTTTTTCAATAGTGTACTGTATTATTTTAACTATGTGTATAAAGTATATTGGATTTAAACTGTAAAAATGTAATTATATCTTGTCTTGTGTATTTTGTAATAAAATCATCTTAATTAACTTGTATTGATAATATTGGCAGTCATATTATGTTATGTTAAAACTACATATGTTATTAAAAAATGAAGAACACATTTGAAATAATCTTGCAAAACTGGTTTAGGAAAAGTGTTTACCTTTTTTGCAATTGAAATGCAAATGCTATGTGCATTCGTGTTTCAGTTCAGGAGATGAGATCAATGACCATATAAATTAAGATTTACCTTGGAAACATTGTTTATTATTATTTATGGATTCTCTTCTTTATTTTTGACAGGTATTTTATAGTTGAATTTTGTACATCATAATTAATAAAACTGCATATAGTTTTTCTATGCTTTTTTGTTATCACCAGATAAATGTTTCCACATTGTTAAAATATGAACATTTGTGATGCTAGTGTGGCATTTATGTACTCTCCTTTTTTGTTTAAATTATAAAAAATTAACATTTACTTTTTTTTTTTCTGAATTGAAAATGTTTATCTATTAATTACGATTTGCTAAATCCAATTAAAAAGTATTGAACAAAAATGAATGAGAGAAACCAATAATAATAACAAAGGATTTTATCTTATATTTTAGAATTTTCTAGGTCAGTGATTCTTCATATTGAAACCCAGATGCTTGCATGACATTTGGCAGATGCAACATGAATGCTGCTTATTTATTTTTTTTTTTGTGTTGGTTGGTTTAGATTTTATTGGCGCATTAGCAACTTAGGCTATAATGTGCCAAGACCAGTTGTGTGTTAGTTGTTTGCATTGTGTCAAAATAAATGCTCTACAGCAAGATTAGACACCTGTCTCTGGCATCTCAGAGTTGCCTAGAAGAAAGGTAGATACATTGATTCACATGGTGTTTGTTAACTGCTAAACAAAAATTTAATGATGTCCCATAAAATTTATGGTACAGGCGGGCCTCGTTTAACGGGATTAATTCGTCCCGCGAGCGCATCGCGCAAAATGGAAACGCGTTAATCGAATATAATAACCAATAGGAAAAATTATAATTGGTCCTTGACCTGGAATGTCCATAAAGAATTTTAAAAATACCTTTTAAATAACTTTTTAACTGTATATAATGTAAAAGATAATGAAAATAATTATGGAATTAAATGTTTATTGCATAAAACAGCAGTTCTTAAACTGTGCGCCGCGGAATATTTTAAATTTTCGAGGGAAACACAGCAATACTCGACATCTGTCGGACACCACGCGAACTACTAGCTCGAGGTAGTTCACAGTTTCAGCATTTCTTATTAAGTTGTTTGGACCTAACTACTAAACGAAACTGTTAGGTATTTCTTTTGGTCCGAGTGTGCCTTGAAAAAATTACTGAGACATTAAAGGCACCGTGAACTGAGAAACTTTGGCAACCTCTGACATAAAATACACAATGAAGAAATTACTGTTGCGGAAATATTTGAACAGTGTTGACTTTCTCTTTTCATCAATCAATTTCCGATAGCCGACAACAATCTTCTCTGGGCCCTGACGAAATAAATATCGCAGAGAACATCAAACCTTTTGTTTGAGGTTCTATGCGATACGAAAGATTTCATCTAATTCTTTTACCGTTATCTCCTTCGCGGTAACATTTTCATCTGGCTCATTTAAAAATTTGTATTTTTAAATGCAAGTCTGCATTGACTTTATTATCAAGGAGACAAACACGTCTTCTTCCGATGGTTGATGGAACACACTGAGGCGGGCAGCTGGCAGACGTTTGTTTATTGACCGTACGACTCGCGGTAAGCTTAACGTGGGATTCAAATCTTTTTCAACTATCGCATAAAAAAAAAAAAAAATCGCGTTAACTGGAAATTTGCATCGTGTAAAGTGAAAAGTGGTATCATTTTTCAAATAGCGTTAACTGAATATCGCGTTAATCGAACTCGCGTTATGCGAGGCCTAGCTGTATATCGAAATGAAAACAAAAAATACTGTATGACCAGCAGAGAAGGTTGGTTTGCAATGCACAAGAGGATTTTATTTTATTTACAGATAAAAAAAAAAAAAAAAACAGAAAAATTAAAAAAAAAGCGTCATCCATCAGATTTCATATTATTAGCAATGGAAGGTTAAAAGCATATTTTGACTGTATTGCAGTTATTTTGGAATAAAAATGTTGTGCTGCAGTAATCCATTTATCCCCAGTTTAACTCAGAAATGGGTAATCCTTATCAAAAAAAGCAAGACAAAGTTACGTATTAAATTCTGTATTAGATTTCCATCTTCAGGTTGGGGGAAATAATTTTTAATTTGGTCACAGTAGGCTGGCGAGTCACTATACTGAGTTTTCCATAAACAGAAATCTGAATTTTTTTTGGCCAAGGCTCAACTTTTGTTTGAATTAGACAGATGGTCAGTATATACAAATGAAGCCCCAAGTTGTACTGTATACTATTAAGAAAATATTTTGAAATGTGGATGATGCTGCTGTGGATATACGAAAAACTGTCTAGTTAAATAAAGCAAAAAATGATAGCAGGAACAGTTAAAGGTGATGAAAAACCCTGAAGTGTAATATTATAAGTTAATTTAGCGGCGCCTCCGTAGCCAGGAGCGGCAGTGCATAGCGCACACACTTCTTGATTAGACCAGGGTTCGAGTCCGTGACCACCAAATACGGAGGATGTGGAAAGGTCAGGGAATGACCACCGCATATCCCCGGAGCAATATGGCCTTAGTTGCTAATGCTCCTAAAAACCAAAACAACAAGTTAATTTATATTAGCACTATAGAAATTTAGGTTGGCAACGACTGAGTATGAGAAATTGCTGGCTAATACAGCAAAGGAAATTCCTGCTGCTATAGGTAAAACAAGGAGTTTTACCTATTTATAGTGGCAGGAATTTACACCAATTTGTGGCAGAAATTTACACATTCTCCTAAGGGTCATCGAAGGAAATAGATGCAGTGGAAGTTCGAGCTGCAGATAAAATTGAGTTCCTTTTGTTAGTATTTGTATTTATTAAATGTATTAATAATAATACCTTCAGTAAATATAAAGAAACATCATTTACCGAATAAGCATACCTGTCAATACATGAAAAAAATTGTTTTTTTAAGTCGGCTGTAATTTAATAGACAGGTGGATACAGCAATATTAGTAGTATCACATATTTTTATGTGCCTGATTTGAACTAACAGAGTAGAGAAGGATGGAAAATGTATCTTCTACTGCAGAAAAAATCAGTACTACCGGGGATCCTCGTTATCCAAGGATAATTCGTTCCAGAAAATTCCACTTAAAACAAAGGCCAATTTTCGTAAAGTTTATTATTTAAATAAAACTAAATGCAACTAGATATAATATTTTAAGAGTTTAAGATTCTATATCTATATAATATTGGTGTAGATACACTACAGACAACTCTTAAAGAAAAACTGATAGTAGTGTGAAAAGCATCATTTCATCTGTATCTCATATTGTGCCTATCCTTCACAATGAGTTGCCCATGTATTGTACGTATTCTTGGTGGGTGCCACCACCCAGACCGCACCGTTTCAAAGCTAGTTGGCTTTTCATCGGTGGGTGGGCAGGTACCCTGGTATTGCAAGTGAAGCGTTACTCATGCAAGGTAGTGCAATACATGGCAACTCATTGCGAAGGATGAGTAGATATGGTGTATCTACACCGATATTATATAGTAATGTTTATTATGTACTTGTACATAGTAAAAAATGGATGAACTGAAAAATGAGAAAATTATTTAATTAGACATATTTTATTATAATATGCTATGCAATGTAAGGTTAAGTAAAGTTTATTGAAGTTGCACTATTTTTCAGTTGTACAAATAAAGAATGAATCCAGAGTTCGTGTTTTTTTTTTTTTTTTTTTGTATTTTTTCAGATAAAATTGTCATAGCATTTAGTTATGTCTTTGACTTTGCACTTACGTTCTCATACAAAAAAAAATATAGAAAAAAAAAAAGTGCTTGGTCAATTTTCTCAAGGGAAAAAGCTTTAATTAATTTTCAAATCCTCGTAACTGTGGGGACTCAGATACTGAGGATTCCCTGTGTATCATAACACTCCTTGTATGCTAAAAAAATTATTGAAGCAATGAGGAGCATATGACTACAGTAACACTTTGACTTACTTATATTGAAAACCTCAGTTATAAAGAGGAGATCTTTGTTACAGTTTTTATCATGCTAAGAAAAAAAAATAAGTTCAATTGTTTTTTAGGTTCCTTAGTTTTTGTAGGTCCTAGACACAGTGTGTACTTGCAAAACATAAGTTTGCTTGATGGCTACTGACTAGGCTTTTAATAATATGGCAAACTTCTGTACCAGCTGTATTCATTATTTTTTTTTTGTTAAATTGCATAATGTATGTATATGTGTGATTTTTTTTTTTTTTTTTTTTAAGTAAAACAGGTAAGTGTTTCATACTAAAGATGCCTGAACAGCTGTGAACTTCACGTTGGCTTTTTGCTTCCTGGTGTATCCAATGATCAATGTTGGCCAGTGGTAGAGTGTTTTGCTTTATTGTCATCACACTGGAACGGATATGTAATTGTTATGGGTATCTCTTAGCATTTCCTGGGATACCATTCAGTACAGGGTGTATTTTTGTCAATTTTTCCAAGCTTGCCTGATAAATGGTTTGTTGCTTATATTATAAATTAACCCCACTTTTCATTTACTTTTTTAATACCATCTACTGCATGTTTTAATTGCTATGTTTCTCGATATATTCATATGTAATATTGCCCTTTGAATCAAGAATAATTTATGAATGATATAAAATTTATTTCAGGAGATGTGTTTACCAACAACTAAAGATGAATGGTGCAGCTATTTCTAGTAGCAGTGGATATCAAGAATCTGATTTTGCTTTACGGAATGCATTGCCAGCACAAGATGCTGAACACACAGTTTTAGTGAATAGTTCTGTTCATTCAGCAGTTATTTCTGATACATTGGAAGAAAACACGATTTCAGTAACTTTGCAAGTTAATGAATCGAGCCCTCAGTCTGTTGATGACTCATCTTGTCTTTCAACTAGAGAAATTCATAAAAACAGCTGGTTAAAAAGAATTCCTCTTGTAGATAGGCGTCCTACAAGATTTGCCAAGGTTAGTGTCCTGTGATGGTTGCAGAATTAATGTTAAATAAAATAACAGCACTCTACAGACTTAAATGCAGAAATTTATTTTCTTAAAGTTAATGCTTAATTTACTAAATTATTTATTATTGATTCAATAAAAAATATAATTATTTTCATGCCTAATAAACCAAGCACTATATAGTATAACTTGACTGCTTTGGAAAAAAAACTCTGGGCTTACGTAAAAGGAATTGCTCAAGTAGGTATGTTATTATTTTTAGGGATGTTCACTGTTACAAAACATGGGCCGTTTTAGAGCTATAATAGATGAGCGCTTGAAGTGCAGCATTGGTGATGATTTCCAACGCACAGTTTTATAGGAAGCAGAGGGTAAAGGCACACAAACTAGAAGGGCACCTTGAACTACCTCGTCCTACACGCTGCGTAGGATGAGGTAATCTGACATAAAATGCCTACCAACACCTTCGGATGTGTTACAAGTGTGTACACCTTGGCGTTTGCATAGCCTGAGGAGACATTTTCCCCATGCATGGAGTGGTTGGCCTTAATCGATTTGTTTATTGTACTTTGGGGAAGGCTATGTTTGACCCAGAGGAGTTTATTTGTGAGGTGGAAAGGAGGCTTCCCTTGTACAAAATGTCATTAAAAGACTACTCCAGCAAAGAAATAAAGGGCAAAGTGTTGTATTGAAATTAGAAAATAAATGTTTCCGAACTGGGATGAACTATGTAATGATGAGAAGAATCAAAAAGCTCAGTTCTGAACCTTATATTTATTGTAAATATTACTTCTATTTTAGTATTGTTTCATTAGTTAACGAAATACAAGTTTGTATTGGTAGATTCTGGGTTATCTGTGTACGGAATCACAAATGTACAGTTTAGTTTTTTTTTTTTTTCTTTTTTTTTATGCAGTCCCCAAACATGAGAGATATTAGAACCTATAGTACTTAGTACCGTGCTTGGGTTGGAGGTTTAGCATTAGTAGAGGCATATGATGCAAGAAAGCAAGCTTATGCAGCATAAGCCAAAAAAAACCCCTTCAACTTCACCCCTCCGTTCGTTCGAAATACCTGTCCAGCTGAGCCTTAAATTTATTTAGGCTATCAACTTCCACAACAAGGGATGGAAGTCTGTTCCACCAACCAACTACCCGCTGGCTAAAGGCAAATTTCCGAACATCTATCCTACATCTGTCTTTCCTCAATTTGAATTTATGCCCTCTCAGGTGATTATTCTGAGTAAGAGGCAGTATCCCATCAGCATTGAGCATGCTCAAACCATTCAAGGCTTTGTACACCTCTATCAGATCACCTCGCCGGTGCCTAGACTCCAGACACTGTAATTTGCAAAACCTAAGCCTTTCTTCATAAGAGCAACCCTTTGTTCCGTTCACTAACCTTGTTGGCCTTCTTTGTACTCGTTCCAGCAGCTCTACATCCTTCTTGAAATGAGGCCTCCAGACCTGTATACAGTACTCAAGGTGCGGCCTGACCATTGCCTTATACAAGGAAATAATCCCTCCCCTATCCCTGCTAGAAAAATTCCTGTATGTCATTGATAAGACACCATGAGCTACTCTTGCAGCCCATCTGCACTGCTCAGAGAACTTCATATCTGCCTGCACAATTACCCCCAGGTCCTTCTCATTCTCTACCACTGTCAGTGTAGTACCACAGAGTTGATATGTTGCTCTGGGGTTGCTGTTTCCCATATGTAGTACATTACATTTGTCAATATTCAACTTCATTTGCCACCTCTCAGCCCATCTACTCAACCTTTCCAGATCCTGTTGCAGCAGCATGGCGTCAGTAGCATCCTTAACAAACCTGCCAACCTTTGTATTGTCTGCAAACTTGGACATTAAGCTTGATATACCATCATCAATATTATTTATAAATACAGAAAACAACAATGGACCCAACACTGAACCCTGAGGGACTCCAATAATAACATTAGTCCACGATGAGCAGTGTCCATTAATTACCACTCTGTCTTCTGCCACTCAACCATCCCTTTATCCATAGCAACAATTTGCCACCAGTGCCACACTGCTCCAATTTGTGCAGCAGTCTTCCATGTGCAACAGTATCAAAAGCCTTTCTAAGATCCAAATATATAATATCAAAGTTATTCCCTGCATCCAATTCTTTTGTGACTACATCATAGTATCCAATCAAATTGGTCAGGCAAGACTTCCCCTTAACAAAACCATGCTGTGTCTGAGCTATAACTGAATTCTTGTCAAGATGATCCTGCAGTGCTTCTTTAACCAGTGCTTCCATTAATTTTCCTGGAACAGAAGTTAAACTCACAGGTCTATAATTAATTGTGTTACCCTTTGATCCTCCTTTGTGAATTGGGGTTACATTTGCACATCTCCAGTCTGTGGGTACCTCCCCTGAGTCCAAGGAAGCTCTCATAATTATGGCTAATGGATTGCTTACTTCCTTTGCTGCTTCTTTAATATAACTGGATAGATCCCATCCACCCCAGGTGCCTTTCTTGTATTTATCTTCAACAATTTCTCCTCCACTTTACTCTCAATTATTACAAGATCATCTAGCTCACTGCCAGTGTTTACTTCATCTATGGCATTCCCCTTCCTGAATAACTCCTGATGTGTGAATGTAATGCAAAATTTTGATTTAGTTTGTTAGCTACCTGAGCAGGATCATGAACAGTTATCAAGTGGACCAATCTGATTCATCACCTTCCTTCTAGAGTTTACATAAGTAAATAACTCCTTGCTGTTTTTCTTTGCATCCCTTGCCAAAGATTTCTTGTAATCTGCCTTCACCTGCCTAACCACCTTTGTAACTTGGTTACAGATCAATTTATATCTATCATAGGCTTCTGTGTCACATGTTAATTTTTATGTATCCCATGCATTTTTCTTCTCTGCCATATGTCTCATTAGTTCATCTGACATCCTTCATCTGACATCTCATTAGTTCATCTGACATCCTTCATCTGACATCTCATTAGTTCATCTGAGGTTGAGAAGACGAAAGAAGATATTTGGTGACATTGGACTTGACCTTCTGTAGACTGTAATTCTCAGGAAATACGTATGAAAGAAGGTTGTTCTAGAAAACGGCAGTTGAATGAATAAACGAGGAAGATGAAAAGTTGGTTGTGTGAATTTAAAGTTGGACAGTAAATGGATGTTGGCTGGTAGCGGCATGTGTTTGGACTGTTTTGAAAGAGAGAGCGGGAATTATAGAAGTCAGTTCAGAAGAACAGTGCCCATAGATATATCTGTAGAAGAGGCATGCAGCAGAAACAGTATGTCTATGAGAGAGTGAGTGGAGAGACTCTGTCAGAGATGAATCATTAATTAACCTAACTGCTGTCTTCTGAATGGAATCAAGAAGGCTGACAGAGGTTTTGGGGGCACCACCCCAGATGTGGGAACAATATTCCATTGCAGGGTGGATTTGCAATTTATACAGAGTGAGCAGCTGTTTGGAAGAAAAGTAACGGCGAGAGTGAAAGAGAAAACCAAGTGTTTTAGATGCAGAGGAAGCAATATTTCTAACGTGCTTGTGCCAAGAGAGATAAGAAGTTAGGGTAATCTCCAAAAGAGATATATCATTTTGCCTAGAAATCGGAGTGTCACTAAAGATAAGCATAGGAGCAGAAGAATCCTTTTTGCGAAATATAAGAGAAGTCTGAGTTTTAGGAGGGTTAAAATCAACTAAGTTGTCTTTGCCCCACTGGAGAATTACCTGAAGATCGGCATTTAAGGAATTGGTAGCAGATATTTTAGAAGTTGAACCTGATTGAGCAGGGCAAGGTTTTTTAAAATGGAAAGTGGAATGCAATGTGCTATCATCGGCAAAACTGGATAGGATTTCCAGTCAATGGAAGAAGGTCATTAATATACAAGAAGAAAAGAGTGGGGGAAAGAACTGAACCTTGGTGGGGACACCGGCATTAGTGGAGAAGTTAGAAGACAGAGAGACATTTACCATCACTCACGTAGGGTTGATGGTAGATCAGAGAGAAAACTGGATAACCAATTACAAAAAACAGTTGGCAAACCATAAGATGGAAGCTGGTTTAGACCTTTATGTCAAACACGATCGAAAGCCTTTGAGATGGCAAGAGCAACTACTTGTGTTTCACTGAACCTTTCCATTGAATTAGTCCATAAATGGGTAACATAAGCCAGAATATCACCAGTGGATCAACATTAACGGAATCCATACTGGCAGTCGTTGATCAGATGGAAGGTTTCTAGGTAGTTTAAGAGTTGATGGTTAATTGATTTCTCCCTTACTTTAGAAAGAGTAGAAGTAATTGCAATGGGACGATAATAGGATGGGAGGGATTTGTTACCCTTTTTATGAATTGGCTGGATATGAGCAAATTTCCAAGCAGAAGGAAAAACACCTTTTGGAATTAGAAATGAAAAAAGGCGGCAAAGAATAGGAGTAAGGTCAGGAGCACAGGTTTTGAGAACAAGGGGAGAAATACCATTTGGACCTGGAGCTTTCTTAGCATCAAGATTCGTCAAAATCCTTCTGACATCCTTTTGACGGAAGACCACAGCAATCATTGAATGGAGTGTGTTGGGAATGGTGGGAGGAGTTTTACCAAGATCATTAATACATGAGTTGGAAGAAAAATGGGATGGTAGCAGGTCAGCTTTATTCTTGGCTGAAGTGACAACAGAACAATCTGGTTTCGACAGAGGTGGGGGCAGAGATTTTTATTTTTGTGTTTTTGTATGGGCGGCTCCTAGAACAGAAGTGCATCTCCGCCTCGTTGCTCTGTTCAGTTTTTACAGACTCTGTCAAGGTAAGGCCGGTGTGTGTCTTGTAAAAATAAATAAATTTTTTTTTTTTTTTTCATCCAAACCAAATCCACACAGAAATATCCCAGGTTGGATGAAGATAGATGAAAAGGAAGGAGAGAGAGAGAGAGAGAGAGAGAGAGAGAGAGAGAGAGAGAGAGAGAGAGAGAGAGAGAGAGAGAGAAAAAAAAATTTTTTTTTTCATCCCGCACGGGAGAAAGTGATAGGAAAGAAAAACTATGTTTGTGAGCTTATGTGCATGTTCTGTAGCGTGATGTTGTGTTTTGGCCTTTTGGCTATCTGGAAGCAGTGATCACCTGGACGACCTTCCTCCAGGTACTCGTCCCTAGCAGAAGGAGAGCAAGGCCTCCCCTACTATCTGCACGCCCTCCTCACTGGGGAAAGAGTTCCCAGGGAAGAAAGAAAAACTTGTATAAGATGAAGAGAGGGAGGGAGTAAAGAGGAGGAGGACTGTTCTGGCCCAGGGAAGACCCAATCCAGGATGGATAGCTAGAACAACTACGCAATCAAAAAAAAAAAAAAAAAAAAACAATTAAATAAAATAAATAATAAATAAATAAAATAAACGTATAGTGTGAGAGAGGAGCTTTCCTGGTCTGGGGAGCCCCAGCCCAGGTCAGAACGCGAAAAAAAAAAAAAAAATTAAATCTCACAACCTGATCAAAAAAAGGAATAAGTGTGGGCCAGGATGTCAGCAAGTAGAATGATGGGAAAATAAAGAAAGAAAAGAAAGAGGGAGGTTTTTTTTTTTTTTTTTTTTAAATAATTATCCCACACGGGGTGGATAGGAAAAGGCTATCAGGAGAGTGCTAGGGCTACTAGTGCTAGCAGATTATGAGAAAAAGAGAGAGAGAAAAAAATAAAAAAATAAAAAATAATAAAAATAAATAACTAGTTATTGAATTGCAGAAGCTTCTAGGATGATCCTCCTGAAGCTTCTAGGATGATCGCTTGAATACCTCTGCTGCAAAGTGCTGTAGTGCACCTAAGTTCCTTTTGGAATGGACCAGGAGTTCTACTTGGTCAGGAGAAAATCCCAAAATTGCTGCCTGGAGTTGTTGTCTATGGTCCTTGTAGATAGTACATTCAAAGAGTAGATGTTCCCAACTCTCTCGACAGACTCACAGAAACAGAGATCGGCATTTAGTAAACCTAGTTGGTGGAGTTTCTGGTTGAGTGATCCATGTCCAGTGACCAGAAAGGAGGTTTCCATGCTGATTGAGAACCACTTGTTGACCGCTTTGCTGGTTGCGAATGTGACATCCCGTATAAATGTTCTCGTAACAACACCTTTTGTGGTCGTGTCCCATCTTGTCTGCCAGAAATTGATTAACTCGTTATAGCAACGATCTCGTTCCTGTTTTGTATCACTGTCCAGGTTGAGTTCAATATCCAGTATTTCAGGGGGATGTTTCCAGATATTACTTGCAATGATGCAGTTGACACAGTTCTACAAGCGCGATGGGTAGCAAGAATAATGCTTCTCTGGATGGAGTTAAGCTTCTGTTTGATTTTGCAATTGGTCGCTCGGTGAAACCACGCTCCTGCAGCATAGGTAGCGATAGGTAAGAAAACAGCTTTATAGTATAACTGTAGGTACGCTTAGAGAGACCCCATTCGCTTCTGGAGATTCTGATAATTGAGGCAGAGAATTTTCTGATTTTGGCATATAAATGTTGCAAGTGTGGTAAGAAGGATAGCCGGTGATCAATAACGACCCCAAGAACTGTGGTTTCTGTCACCAGGGGAGCCGTATTCTGTCTATCTTGACCTGAGGGGGCTGCCAAAGATCCAGTTTAGTTTTAAAAATCATCATATTTGTCTTGTGAGGATTGATGTGCAATTTTTTAGTCTTAGCCCAGTTGGTAAGGTTAGTTAGTACTAGGTTAGCAGTATCTTCCAGAGCAAGTCTTGAGTGTCCGGAGACCACAATGGTAAGGTCATCAGCAAATGCAATGACCTTGGTGCATTCAAATGATCTGCTCAGCCAATCTTGTAAAATTACATTCCAGATCAGGGGTCCTAGGACAGATCCTTGGGGGCAGCCACTAAAGACTGGTTTGGTGACATGCCGATGCTTTGTTTTCACCTTTCATGCTTTGTTTTCAACTACTTTCAGAAAAGTAGTTTCTAGTTAGCTAGTAGAGTTGTGAGGAGCAGTTGGCTGATCGGAGACGCTCCAGTGCACTCTCCCACCAAACTTTGTCAAATGCACCCTCAAAGTAAACACAAACAGCAAGCTCATACTTTGACTTAGATGTTTCTAGATGAAGAACCAGGTTGAAGAGGGCATCTTCGCAGGAGCGGCCAGGCGTGAAACCGTATTGTGCTGGGGAAATAAGATCTTGTGATTGGAATAAGTTGACAATCCGCAGGGCCATGAGGCGTTCCAGGATTTTGCCTAGGTTGGCCAAAAGAGCAATTGGCCTAAGGGATCTTGGCTCCATTGGTGGCTTGTTTGGTTTAGGTATAAGGCGGAGTAGTGCTTCCTTCCAGTATTTCGGAAATTTTGACTCCAGGAGGCATTTGTTAAACAGGAGTAGCAGTAGGCTGGGTTTTAATTTATAAAATCTTTGTATAAACATATACTCAATCAAGTCGGGGCCCGGACATTTTTTTGGATTAATTTTCATCATAGCTGTTTCAAGTTCTTGTGAGGTAAAAGGGTTAGTACTGTTGGATGCTATATAGTTAGCATTGTTTCTTCTGATTGTCATATGTTCTGGCATATCTGCTGATACATCATCTGGGGGAAAAGCTTATCTAGTATCTCGTTGACTGAGTCTTCCCAGTTGGTGGTTTCCCTCATAGCAGTGGTAACTGATCCATAGATTTCTGGGACAAAGGTTTTGTCCCTTGTGATTTTGTACAGGAGGCCCCATGGGTTAGTATTGCCTGAGTCCCTGACAAATCCAGTCCAGGTTTCTCTTTTGCGAGCAGCAATAGCCTTGGTGTATTCATTCTTCTTTGTCAAGTAGGCAGTGTGAAGACGTTCGACATCAGGGGGAGGCCAGTCTATATGGCGTTGGTATTTCCTCCTGGCACTGTGGGTGTCTTTCCTGAGTTTGTTTAGTTCAGCTGTCCACCAGGCACAGGGTCTTAGCACGATAGTCTTTTTCGTAGCAGACTTGTATGCTGCTTTTGATAAAGAATTCTGAATCTTATGTCCTAGGTCAACTGCTGAGATGTGCTCCAGGCCCTGGATGTTTGAATCAGGGAAGTCATTTTGGATGGTGTCGTCAAAAGCGGTCCAGTGAACTGTTTTCGTGGAGAACCTAACAAAGTCTGGGGTCCGGTTCATGAATGTTGAATTTTTCAAGTTTAGACAGAGGTTGAATAGGATCACCCTATGGTCACTGAGTGTCCAGTCTGGAATGACAGTCCATTCGCTGATTGCTGTCCTGAGATCCTTGGTCGAGACTGTAATGCCAATGTTGGACTGACCTGATGGGCTGCAGAAGGTTGTTAGCTGGCTGGGCTGATTGTGGACAGTAAGATTCCTAGACAGGATCAAGTCTTCCAGGAGAAGTCCTCGAGGGTCAGAAGCCGGGGAGTGCCAGAGTGGGGATTTTGCATTAACATCTGACGTGATGACAATAGCTTTAGAGCCAAGAAGGTCCAATGCGTGCTCAATATAGTGGAGTGACTCTTCAATATCCATAGATGGTGGGCAGTATAGAGATATTAGATAGAATGAGTGTGAGTAGAATGTTATCTGAATACAGGTTGCAAATTTTGTGCATAATCCATGGATCGCCAGTACATCAAGGTTTCTATTAAGCACCACAATACAGGATTTTGGGTCCTTTGTAGCAGAGTGGATGACTTTTGCATGTATGGAGTATCCCACAATCTTATCACCATTGGACATCGGAATTCTGGAGGCATAGGGCTCTTGGATGGAGATTATATCTATTGCGTGTTCTTCTGCTGCTCTTCTAATTTCGTCAGCAACTGCCCGAGACTGGTGACCATTTATTTGCATTATTCTAAGTTTTGTAAAGGGATTCTTGTTTCTAGAGTTTACTGAGGCTGAATATATGGTGGGAGCAGAGATGGGCAAAAGTTGTGGCCAATAGCTTTGGCAAGAGGCCAGAATTCTCGGCTACCATTAGGGTAAGAAGCAAGTTTTCTACTCTTAGCCTATTCAAACTCTAGTTTGGACTGATTAATAACTGCTTTTCAATTGTTGCAGGTGTAGGCAGAAAATGAAACTGAAGAATTTGAAACAAGCCAATTACGATATGCAACATTCTTCTCTTTTCCATATTTATTGGAAAACGAAGGTTTACATAAAGGACGAGATTTCAAAGTGGAGTGTGGGATAAAGGATTCTATTCCTGCAAGAATAATTTCACTGACACGATCTGAGCAAACATTGACATCAGAAGTTTTGAAATAGTAATCCGCCCAAGGAAAAAAAGAAAAGAAATCTCGCAGGTCATCCCATTTTGCATTCTTGTAATGCTAAACAACACGAGGTTGGGAATAGCCATGAGATAAAGGCTCCATTGGAGAAGAGACAATCACCAAGTTGTGATCTGAAGTGCCTAAAGGACCTCTCACTTCAACCCTGTACTTAGAAGGGTTGTTTTTGAGAAAAAGATCAAGCATGTTGGCTGTATGATTAGAATTGTCCGGTATTCTTGTAGGTAAATGAACAATCTGTGCAATGTCATTAGTAATTGCAAAAGACTCAGTATCTCGACCAGCTGAGTCGGTGTAACTAGAAAACAGAAGCCAGCTGGAGTTGTGAACATTAAAATCACCAAGGAAAATTACCTCACTGTTAGGAAAGTTGGACTGGAGAAAGTCAAGTTGCAAAGAGAGGAAGCCAAAAAGCTCCAAGTGATTAGTGGAGTTGGGAGAACGGTAGAGACAACAGATGAATTTGACACAATGAGGTAGAGATATTTTAAGCCAGAGAAGATCGATGAGAGGAGATTCCAAATTGCCAAGTCTCTGACAGGAAATATCAGAATGGACATATTCACAAGTACCACCTTTGAGGTGAAAGGAATCATACAGCGAATAATTTGGGCATCTGAGTTGAGAAGTAGTTGAATCAACCGATAACTGAGATTTTGTCAGAAAAAGTACATGGGGTTTGGCAGACTGCAAGTGGAAATGGACTTTGTTGAGATTAGAATTGAGATGACGTATATTTGTGAAATGAATTAGAAAGTGTTTGGGATGTTTATATATTTTCGCAGATAAGCTTGCTCTATTAGTTTGACAGTTCGTGGTGTATTCAATATTAAGAAAAAGTGGGTGGGACATGCTGTATGAAGTAATGAAATTTTTGGATATAGCTTACACATGGTAAGAATATACCCATATCCTTGACATAACGTGGCTTCAACAATGCTCTCTGCATAATACACACTACTCGGACTCCCTCCAGTCACTATCTGGCAGAGTAGAGGTAGCAAGATTATACACTAGCTGATTGAGAAGCCTACTAGAGAGTTACCAATAGGTTCGGTCTGGTGTACTAACTAGTGGCTGGCCTGCGAACACTGTTTTAGAGATTTACCCTCGAAAGGTAAGGAATATTGGATCTCGCCACGATATTCATTCATCATAATCTCAAAAGTCATCAATCATACTGCATGATGGAAGAGATAGGGAAAGGTTGACCGGAACTTAGCTCTAGAGACTAAACATGGGTTCCACCACTTCAAGCTTACAATAAGCAAAGTGGTGTTATTGCACCAGTCGATGAGAGTCATCTACTACCTAGTACTGCCTGGTAACATAGAGGGGCGGCATTCCTCCATGTGGTGTGGGCACAACACCTCGTCCCCTGCTTACGTTGGTTCACACCAGAGTGGTCACCCACCATGTACTTTTGCATGGAGGTTATACCCAGGATTACTAACAGTCTCACCATCGTGAAGGTGCAAGCAGAGGATTTGGCTGTTACAGACCGACCGTTCGGACTTTGCCGAAATTGGGTCCACTTGACTTGAGTGTCACCCGAATATCGGTTCCATCAGTGTTTTATACTCCCAGGTAGCAAGTACAGCTTGTCTGGCATATCTGAGAGAACGTCTGTGACAACCTCAAGGACCAGTTTAGTTTAGTTTAAAATGATCTGACATTTGGAGCGCTACGTGCAGTTTACTGTTTTGAAGGCGATCACGACACCAGCTTACACTCGCGCTTCAAGCGCTCATCTAGTATAGTCCTTAGGGTAACTAAGAATAAGAATAGGCGTGTGTATACTTGCATATACACCAATGCTAGAAGTATAGTAAATAAATTTGATGAATTTGAAGTGCAGGTCAAGACATCAAAGGCGGATATTGTTGCGATATCAGAGATGTGATGTCACACAGATATTAAGAATGCATAATTGGAATTTGGGGAGTACACCATGTACAGAAAACATAGACAGGATTGGAAGGGAGGAGGGCTTATGCTGTTAATAAGGAAAAACATAAAATCTAAGGAAGTGCATCTAGTTGACATAGATGGACAGTGCAATATTGAGTCAGTTTGGTGTGACATAAGCAATGGGAAAGCAAAAACAAGAGTAGGAGTGTGTTCTAGGCCTAATAACTTGATTGAGTGCAATGAACAATTGTACAAAGAAATAGAGTGGGCTAGTAAATCAGAATGTCTTATAATGGGGGATTTTAAATTTCCAGACATTTACTGGAACTTGTGGGTTGTTCTCTCGCACACTAGCAAGACTTTTGGATACATTGGATGATTGTTTTCTGCAGCAGCATGTTTGAGAGGTAACCAGAGAGGGTAATACTCTTGATCTGGTTATCAGTAGCGATCATTCTTGTATTAAGAATTTGCAGAAAAAGGAACCAATATATGCTGGCTGTATGATCGATGTGGGATTTACTTAAAGATATAATTACCATCAGGGGTAAAGGAAAGCAGTTTTGCTTCTGTAAAAGTGACTAGAGTGGTCTCAGACAGTTTTTAAATTCTGATCAGTGGGACCAACTGATGATGTCAAGGAATTCATCGTGGAAGCTACTAGACGTTTCATACCTATTAAGAAATATTCAAGGTTTAGGCCTAAATGGTTGTCAAATGAACTAATGAGACTTGTCAGAGAAGAAAAATGCATGGGATGCATATAAATTATCAGGCAACACAAAAACCTATGGCAGATATAAGATAGTCTGTAATCAAGTCACAAAGGAGATTAGGCAAGCGAAGGCAGATTACGAGAAATCTTTGGCAAAGGATGCTAAGAAAAACAGCAAGGATTTCTTTACTTATATAAACTCTGAAAGGAAGAGGATGAATTTGATTGGTCCACTTCATATGAATGGTTCGACTGTTGAAGATCCTGCTCAGATAGCAAACAAACTGAAGTATTTTGCATCTACATTCACACGTGAGGAGTTATTAAGGAAGGAAAATGCCAGATGTTTATCAAAGTCTAACAGTGAGTTAAATTATTTTGTATTAACTGAGAGCAAAGTGGAGGAGAAATTGTTGAAGTTAAACATAAGAAAGGCACTCGGGATAGGATCTATCCCGTTATATTAAAGGAGGCGGCAAAGGAACTAAGCAAACCCTTAACCATAATTATGAGAGCATCCTTGGAGTCGGGAAGTCCTCACGGACTGGAGATATGCAAATGTAACCCAATTTACAAAGGAGGGATCAAAGGGTGACAGGAGTAATTACAGATCAGTTAGTTTAACTTCTGTTCCAGGTAAAATAATGGAGTCACTGGTTAAAGATGCATTGCATGATCATCTAGACAAGACTGCAGTAATAATTCAGAGACAGCATGGGTTTGTTAAGGGAAAGTCGTCAGACAAATTTGATTGGATACTATGATGTGGTTACAAAGGAACAAAAATAATTTTTATGTCATATACTTGGATTTCAGGAAAGCTTTTGACACTGTTGCACATGGAAGACTACTGTATAAATTGGAGCAGAATGGTATTAAGGGTAAGTTGCTACAATGGATAAAAGGGTTGTTGAGTGTTAGTTATTCAGTTAGCCATTTGGTTTTTTTTTTAGGAGTATTAGCAACTAAGGCGATATTGCTCCGGGAACATGCGGTGGTCATTCCCTGACCTTTCCGCGTCCTCCGTATTTGGTGGTGACAGGCTGGAACCCCGGTCTAATCAAGAAGTGTGTGCTACACACTGCTGCTCCTTCCCACCTGGCTACGGAGGTGTCGTGGTTGAGTGGGAGAAGACAGAGTTGTAATCACTTGACTCTTCTCTTTGTGGACTAATGTTATTAGTGAAGTCCCAAAAGATTTGGTGTTTGGCCCACTGTTGTTTTGTTTATTTTTGAAAGATATTGATGATAGTATATGAGGCTTAGTGTTGAAGTTTGTAGATGATACAGTAATGGGAGTGTGCTACTTCAACAGGATCTAGAAAATTTGGTTAGATGGGCTGAGAATTGGCAATTGAAATTTAACATTGACAAACAAAGTACTATATATGGGTAGAAGTAACCCCAAAGGAATGTACCAACTGTGTGGTACTACACTTATGTAGTAGAAAATGAAAAAGACCTGGGAGTAATTGTGCAGTCAGATATGACGTTTTCTGAGCAATGCAGACAGGCGTCAAGAGATGGTCATGGGATTTTGTCAGTGATATACAGGAATTTTGCTAGCAGGGAAATGGAAGTGATTATCACTTTGTATAAGGTAATTGTCAGGCCACACCTTAAATACAGCATATAGGTCTGGAGGCTGCATTTTAGGAAGGATGTAGATTTGTTTGAGCATGTACATTGAAGAGCAACAAGATTGGTGAGGGGAACAAAGGCGTCCTCTTACCAAGAGAGGCCTTATGTTCTGCAAATTGCAGTGGCTGGAGACTAAGCACCTGGGAGGTGATCTGATTTATGTCTATAAGGCCTTGAATGGGTTGAGCACACTGAATTCTGATGGGATTCTTCCGCTTGCTCAGATTACAAACCTAAGGGGGCATAAATTCACATTGAGGAAAGACAGTTGTAGAATAGATGTGGATGTTTGCCTTTTGCCAGCAGGTGGCTAATTGATGGAACAAACTTACATCTATCGTCGTGGAAGTTGATAGCATAAATAAATTCAAGGAGGAACTGGGCAAACGTTTAGAGGGAATGGGTGTGTAATTTTTTTTTTTTTTTTTTGGCTGATGCTGTATAAGCTCATATGCTTGCTTTCTTGCATCACATGCCTCTATTAATATTACTGTTACATCATGGCATTACTATTACATCGTGGCATCTCCTTGAACTGTGCGAGTTCTTTTCTAAATAGTCAAAATGGACACGTATGTTAATGAAGAAAGTAATATTTTATAATGCGATCAGTCAAGTTTCTAGCAAAACAGTTTGGCAAAAACTTTATAAACCTGAAATTTATGATAGAGCCACCATTGCAAAGTTACTTGTTTCTGATGGCAATGCTAGAAAGAGGATGCAGTAAGATCACACGAGAACCGCAGCAAACTGGTTTGCCACTACCGCAGTTTCTCTTTGCATTCTCGGTAAACAGACGGTGTGTGTGCTATCGGTAGCAGCAGTAAAAGTCGAGACTCATTTATTGATTGACACATAGTCGTGACAGATGATGTAATGATTAGTTTTTTCTCATTATTAAAAACAGATTATTGGAGTTCATGAATGTTTTCGCTATTAAAAAAACATATTACTGATTTCTTTATACATTTTTTAATGTTAGGTTTCCTAACTTGACATTAAATGTTAGGTTCGGAAATAATAGGAAAAGGCTTTCTTGCCTAATTTTAACGGTTGGTTTATGAAATAATAGGCAAAGTTTTACTTATTTTTCCTTATATTTCATAACCTAACCTTAAAGGTTAGATTATGAAATAATAGGAAAAGAAAGATTCTTTATATATATATATATATATATATACAGTGTGTGTGTGTGTGTGTGTATTTATATATACAGTGTGTGTGTATATATATATAATTTCCACACACATATCATAACATCAGTGAATCACTTAATGCTATGATGTTATCGTCTCTCATGCCTATATGTCAATCAGTATATCGTTCTGGAATTCTACTGCCAATAACACACACACACACAGTCTGTTTACTAAGAATGCAGGGAGAAACTGCAGTAGTGGCAAACGAGTTTTTATTCTATTTTCAGTCAACACTTCATTCACACTTTAGCATTAGCATTAGTAGAGGCATATGATGCAAGAAAAAAAGCTTATGCAGCATCAGCCAAAAAAAAAAAAAAAAAAAAAACCACTTCCACTTCACCCCTCTGTTCGTTCGAAATACCTGTCCAGCTCAGCCTTAAATTTATTTAGGCTATCGACTTCCACAACAAGAGATGGAAGTCTGTTCCATCAACCAACTGCCCGCTGGCTAAAGGCAAATTTCCACACATTTATCCTACATCTGTCTTTCCTCAATCTGAATTTATGCCCTCTCAGGTGATTATTCTGAGCAAGAGGAAGAATCCCATCAGCATTGAGCATGCTCAAACCATTCAAGGCTTTATACACCTCTATCAGATCACCTCGCCGGTGCCTAGTCTCCAGACACTGTAATTTGCAAAACTTAGGCCTTTATTTGTAAGAGCAACCCTTTGTTCCATTCAGTAATCTTGTTGTCCTTCTCTGTACTCGTTCCAGCAGGACAACCCTTTGTTCCATTCACTAATCTTGTTGTCCTTCTCTGTACTCGTTCCAGCAGCTCTACATTCTTCTTGAAATGAGGCCTCCAGACCTCCTCACCCCTCTTCGCAGATGAGTGGTCTTTGCCTTTTTTTTTGGGGGGGGGTGGAGAGGTGTGCTTCTACTGGTTTGATATGTCTTTAGTTTTTGGATCATACTGATACACCCAGCATTCGTCATTTGTTACCAACTGAACAAATAAGTTCTCAACATCCTAATTATACAAATCCAACAGTCGGCGATTCAACATTGCTTCTGCAAAGGCGTCAACAATCTTGGAACCCATCATACGGAGTCCTTAGACATGTGCAAATGGTCATGTAAAATGCTGCGGGCAGACCCATAACTAATTCCCACTGCATTTGTGATGAAATGAATTGTCACTCAGCACCAATTGCTCAACCTTTGCAGCCATCTCTCTGTCTGCGGATGTTGATGGCCTTCCTTCTCTTCTCTTCTCTTCTCTTGGCTTGTTAAAGACACTTCTATGGCCGCACTGGAACTCCCATTTCCAATTTTTTACAGTGTGATAGGATGGATAATTCTGCCCATACACAGCTTTCATTTCTTCGTAAAATTCCTGAGATTTCTTGCCCTGCAAATGCAGGAACCTGATCACTGCTCGATACTCCACTTTGTCAACCATAGAATCCTTCCTCAGATTCCGGGCTCCACCTCTGGTGTATGATCACCTACTACTGGAATGAAATTTCACATGTTAGTTATTGAATATGTAGTAGTAGTAGTAGTAGTGGCACATGATGCAAGAAAGCAAGTGTAGGCGCTTATGCAGCATCAGCCAAAAAAAAAAAAAAAAAAAAATCACACCATTCCCTCCAAATGCCTGTCCAGTTCCTCCTTAAATTTATTTAACCTATCAACTTCTACAACGACAGATGGAAGTTTGTTCCAGCAATTAACCACCCGCTGGCTAAAGGCAAATTTCCGCACATCTATTCTACATCTGTCCTTTCTTAATTTGAACTTATGTCCCCGTAGGTTGGTAATCTGAACAAGTGGAAGGATCCCATCAGAATTCAGTGTGCTCAACCCATTCAAGGCCTTACAGACCTCAATCAGATCACCGCGCAGGTGCCTAGTCTCCAGCCACTGCAATTTGCAGAACTTAAGCCTCTCTTGGTAAGAGAATCCCTTCATTCCCCTCACCAATTGTGTTGCTCTTCTCTGTACACGCTCAAGCAAATCTACATCCTTCCTAAAATGAGGCCTCCAGACCTGTACGCAGTACTCAAGGCGTGGCCTGACCATTGCCTTATACAGAGGGACAATCACCTCTTTTTCCCTGCTAGCAAAATTCCTATATATCATTGACAAAACCCCATGACCTGCCCTGGCAGCCTGTCTGCACTGCTCAGAAAACTTCATATCTGACTGCACAATTACTCCCAGGTCTTTTTCATTTTCTACCACCTTAAGTGTAGTACCACACAGTTGGTACGTTTCTCTGGGGTTACTTCTACCCATATGCAGTACTTTGCATTTGTCAAGGTTGAACTTCAGTTGCCACTTCTTAGCCCATCTGCCCGAATTATCTAGATCCTGTTGCAGTAGCACACTGCCATTACTGTCATTAACAACCCTGCCAACCTTTGTGTCATCTGCAAACTTCGACATTAAGCCTGATATACCTTCATCAATATCATTGATAAATACACAAAACAACAGTGGACCCAACACCGAACCCTGTGGGACTCCACTAATAACATTAGTCCACGAAGAGCAGCACCCATTGATTACCACCCTCTGTCTTCTCCCACTTAACCATCCTTTTATCCATTGTAGCAACTTACCCTTAATACCATTCTGCTCCAATTTGTACAGTAGTCTTCCATGCGCAAGTGTCAAAAGCTTTCCTGAAATCCAAGTATATGATATCAAAATTATTTTTTGCATCCAGTTCCTTTGTGACCACATCATAATAACCAATCAAATTTGTCAGACAAGACTTTCCCTTAACAAGCCCATGCTGTGTTTGAATTATTGCTGCAGTCTTGTCTAGATGATCCTGCAATGCATCTTTAATGCATGTAGACAACTTATATTAAAAACAGCATCTTCCTGCTGATGTTTTATCTAAGTCAGGGTACGAACATTTTGATACCTCCTCGTATGTGTATCCCCATACATGCACATTCATACTGTTTCATTTAAGCTAGTTAGCCATGGCAGATGTGATAGAGAGCTCTATTGAAACAGTGACATTCGCTTATCCCTTGCATTTCTCAATACTTGTTTCAACCATGGCGTCCGTGATAGATTCTCAAGCTTGTATCCACCATGGCAGCTGTGATAGAGAGCTACCAGTTAACTTTGACATTCTTTCACACTTGCATTTGCACACTTGCTTGTCCCATCATGGTAACAATGATGGAGAAGAAGATGTTTGAGCAAACCTTGTATCTAAACGCACATGATGCACGCGCACGCGCACACACACACACACACACACACACACACACACACACACACCCCAACCAGTGCCTAAGCATATAAAGTATATTTGGAAACATTTATTCACATGAAAATTTATACACATACAAAAGCATATAGGGAGATAAAGATACATTTATTTTTACATTCTATTATCAGAGTTTTTACATTCTGTTGCATTGAGCTATGAGGGACATGATAATTTTAAGGAGTTGTACATTCTCACTGGTGAAATCACCTATGCCCTAGCAATAAATGAGAGCCTCAACCAGGCATAGATTCTGAAAATTTGCTAACTATCGACCATTTTTTAAAAATGCTAACCTATGCCCATAGCCAAAATTTACTGGAACATAGTTATAGCAAGCTTACCCTTATGTGCCCAACATTATACATCGTACACATTTTGCTTACTGATTTGCATAGACATATAAATTACATTTAACTATTATGAAAACAACAGGGATTACCTTTATTTTGATATAGGATGCTTCTTTTCCAATCAACTCTCCTGGTCCAACACGCTAACAATTCATTGTGGAGGCGATATATTTACAAAAAATGTGGGACCTCCTCCTCCTCACCGTCAGAACAGTAGTGTTCAAACACCTCGTTCTCAGTATTGAGTGCTCAACTCAACTTCTGTCTTTGAACACCATACTGCTGCCAGCAAGGGAACCATTACGTAGACATTAAAATTAATTTTTGAAGGTCTAAAAAAAAAAGCTTAATAAATATGGAGCGATTCTTCTCTTCGTTCCTGTTGATTGACATTAAAATTAAAATTTAGGGGTCTAAAAAGCTTAATGAATAAGGGGCGATTATTCTCTTCATTCCTTGAGTCGGACCAGAACTTTTCGACGCGTCATGTCCACAGGAATAAGAGTAACACACAATTAATCCGAAACTTTTGTCTTATGTTATGGTGTTTGTTCTTCACGCATGCGTATAAGTGATCAATCATCGGATAATAGGAATGGTCTATGGATATTGATTGAATTTTCACATAGTTTCATCTCTAGGGTTTCTGCAATAAGTAATTTGTGGTAGTTATGTTGAATATTTATTATTTTCATTGAGGTGTAGAAGTGGACAGCTTAAATAAATTCAAGGCAGAACTAGAGACAAACATTTGGACTCAATTGATGGGTGAAATGGGGAGGTTTTTTTTTTTTTTTTTGACTGATGATTTATAAACTGTATAAGGCCTTGAATGGTTTGAGCAAGCTAAATGCTGATGGAATTTTTCCTGTTGCCCAGATTAATTGTCTGAGGGGACATAAATTCAATTTGAGGCAACACTTTTGTAGAATAAATGTGCAGAAATTTGCCTTTAGCCAGTGGGTGGTTGATTTCTGGAACAAACTTTTATCTTTCGTTGTAGAAGTGGACAGCTTAAATAAATTCAAGGCAGAACTAGACAAACATTTGGACTAAATGGATAGGTGAAATGGGAAAGTTTTTTTTTTTTTTTACTGATGCTGTATAAGCTTGCTTTCTTATCATCTCTCTCTACTAATGCTATTAAGCCTGATATGCCTTCATCAATATCATTGATAAATATACAGAACAACAGTGGGCCTAACACTGCACCCTGGGGGTCACCACTAATAACGTTAGCCCATGAAGAGCAGTGTCTATTGATTACCACTGTCTTCTCCCATGCAACCACCCTTTTATCCATCATAGCAAGTTGCCCTTTATACCATAATGCTCCAATTTGTACCATAATGCTCCAGTCTTGCATGTGCAACAGTGTCAAAAGCATTCCAAAGTACAGAAATCCAAGTACCATCATCCCCCAATTTGCATGGAGATTACGTTCTGGGAAAACACCGCCCAGCCCAAATCTGCCCAGTAGGAAACATAGTTTATATGACATAAGGAAGGTTCGTACCTGTACACACACACAAAAAAAAAAAAAAAAAAAAAAAAAATGTACAAAAGAAATTAAATTGAAAAAAATTGTCTTCATTTGGTAATAAAAAGATTAGAAACATGTCCATAAAATTAATCTTGCTAATACTTTATTACCTCTAGATTTTTAATCTAAATTCATTGCTTCTTCTTTGCTGTTTTCCTGTAATAAACTTGCAACAGTATACAGCACTCTTTGAAAAAAATTAGTTAAAATTGTTTGGTTAGAGGCTTGCTGTTTTTCTCTATAAATTTTTTTTCATGAGGAACTAAAGCTAATGATAATGTTCAGTGAAAATTTAAACTCTCTTCCAAATTAGAATCCATATCCAGAGCTTCTTGGCTCAACTGATTTGCAAGTCTTAAAAACTAAGCTAGTCTCTTTGTGGTCAAATTTTATGTGCATCTTCATTTTTATCATTTTTGTTAACTTCTTCACATTGTGAAAAAATATCCACTGATAATTGTTCTCTAAGAGATTCAAGGATCTCTGTGATATCTGCTGGTTCCAGTTCTTCAAATTCCTCTCCTCTCGTCATTTTGCCAATTCTCACAATCTCAGCCACCCCTGGAATTCAGTACATCTGTAATGCAGCTTTGTGGCCACAGCTTTTTCCACACTGCATTCATTGTTGAGTTCTTTACTTAACCCCACGCAAATTCAATATTTTTTATAGCATGAAGAATGCTATAATTCGTCAATAATCTCGAATTGAAAGCGTGCCTATTTCATTGGTAGCTTCTATCAATTGTAAAAAAGTTCTTCTTAGGTAATAAAGTTTAAAGGAAGCAATAACACTTTAGTCTTGGCTGAATTAACGAACTTGTATTTGCTGGAAGAAAGGTAACTTTCACATTTGGGTGCAGATCAGACAAATGTGCCGGATGACTGGGCTCATTGTCAAGAATGAGCAAGATTTTGAATGCTATGTTCTTCTTCAGGCAATATCTTTTTGTTTTGATTTAAAAGCAGTTTAAAAATACAATCCTCGAAGATTTTAGTTGTCATCCAAGCTTTTTTGCTAGATTTCCAGTGAACTGGTAAGGAGCTTTTTGATATTCCTTTAAAAGCAGGAGGATTTTCTGATGTATAAATTAGAAGCGGTTTACACTTAAAGTCATTCTTTGCACTGCCACATAACAAAAGTGTTAACCTATCTTTTGCAGCTTTGAAACCTGGGCAGTTTTCTCTTCTTTTGAAATGAATGTTCCGCGTGGCATATGCTTCTAAAATAAGCCAGTCTCATCAGCATTAAACACTTGACTTGCTAGATAGCCTTCAGTCGCAATAACATACAGCAGTCCCTTGTTATAACGCGGTTGGCTTTACTCTGATTCGCTATAATGCTGTTCTTATATTATAACTCATATCTGACTATAATGCTGTCACAAATCACTATAATGCTCTTTTACAGATTGCATTTTTGCCATAAATCGTTTCATTTGATGAGTCGGTAGCTTGAAAATGAATAGGAAAACAGCATTAAAACGTTTCCCACGCTGACTTGAGAAATTTTCCCACACTCAGTGAAATTTTTTCGCATGCTAATTTAAATGCAGTACAGTGTCAACATTTTAAAAAATGATCAAGTGTATTGCTTGTAATATTTGCGTTATATGCATTTATCCGAAGTCTAGTCATTACTCAGTACAGTATTAGACATCGTGTGCAACGGAAAGTTTACTCGAACATTGTATCATGATTAATGCAACCAATGCAGTTACATTTTCGAAGAGTTAATAATGGCGGATAAGAATGAAAAAGCAATGTCTGGATGCAGTACGAAGACTATAAATGTAAGAAAAAGACTGAATTTGAAAATTAAATTAGACGTTTTGAAGCAAATCGATTCCGGTCAACGACAAGCAGATGTGTGCCATAATTTAGCACTGGCAAGTTTAACAGTAAGAACAATTATAAAAAATAAAGAATTAATTTTAGCAGTGGGAAAGACAGCTGTTCCACTGCAAGCAACTATAATGCAGAACTAGAACTAGAGCTAGGTCGGCTATTAGGATTGAAATGGAGAGACTTTAATTAATTTTATCCAATGCAGAATTCAGTTAAGTTAAATATTATAGAGAGAGAGAGAGAGAGAGAGAGCTTAGCCTATATGATGATCTGAAGAAAACTCGCCTAAAAAAGAAAAATTTGGAACCATTTAAAACTAGTAAGGGCTGGTTGAATAGATTTAAAATCCAGGGAGAAGCCGCAAGTGCAGTCAAGGAGCTGAAACTTTCAAAAATGAACTTGGTAAAATTATTGAAGAGAGGTATTATGTGTTACTTCTCAGCAAGTTTTTAACATAGATGAAGCAGGACTTTTTTTTGGAAGCGAATGCCTAAAAGAAGTTTGATATTGAAAGAAGAAAAAAACATGCCAGGTTTCAAAGCGGCGAAGGATCGGTTGACTTTATTGTTAGCTGGTAATGCTGCAGAGGATTTAAAATTAAAACCCCTTTTAGTTTACCAGGAAGAGGGCCAAAGTATAACCCAAAATCAACACATTTTTCATAATTAAATTCATCAATTAAATTAAATCAATTAAAATCAAGTTAGACCAATTAAATTCATGATTTTAATTGGAATTTTAAGTTTAATTGTGATACGTAAGTAGTTACTTACCACATAATTATATACGTATGTAATGCAGAATATTTTATTTGTACAGATAATTGAATATTAAATATTTTGACCGACATTTGTGCATCTGTCCACTACTGTTTATTATTGATTAGGAAATATCCTATGGTACATACCGCAAATCACAAATACATATTTTACCTTATGGGAATTCAAAGCTTGCTTTGAATTCCCATAAGGTAAAATTGCGGATTCACTTAGTGCTCTATTTTTCTGGAACGAATTATCAGCGTTAAGCGGAGTCACCTGTGCTTAAAAGTTTTGGATACACAGAAGCAGCTTCTGCATTGGGTACTTTGCCCATTAATTTTAGATTGTGAAGACTGACGTTTTTTCAAAATTTTCAAACCAACCCTTACTGGCCCGAAAGACATCTGCATTGGATGGCTTCATCTTCTTCTAAGCGATTAAAAATTTGCAGAACTTTGGTGCAAATAATACCTGAAAGAGGCATTCTCTTTTGATTAAGATCCTCTATCCAGAAAGAAAGTAATTTTTCAGTTTTCTCTATTAATGGATTTTTCACTTTTGTAGTGTTTTTTGCAGCCAATGATGTGGAACAGATAACTGAACTTTAAGCTTCTCAGCATTTTCCCTAATTCGTCGAATACTGGATTAATTTTTGCCATTTTCTAACTCCTTAACAATTTTTAATTTTTCCTCTAAATTTAAAATTTTTTTGTTGTAGCTTTCTTCATTTTAGGCACTAATTAAATACGCACTTTATATAGACAAGAAATATAAATCAACAAAAGCAATGCTTACTGATTAAAACACTTCACATTGTGCAAACCAGAAAAGATTCTGTCTGAACAGCTAACATAGGATAACTGATGAAGGGGGTTCCCGAATTAGAAAGTTGTTTCAAAAATAACCGGACAAACACACCACCATTTATTGCTATGTTTCATTATAAGAATCAGTTTTGAACACCTTTGTGATATTTTTCTGAAGCACATTTCTGGAGATCATGACCATAAAGCAATAAAAACAGTTTGCATTTTCTGGTTTATTGGGCTTTTCTGTTGGTGCAATCTATTATAAATGGGTAGTAAATTCGATCTTATTGCAGTTGGTATAGTACTGTGATTCTGTGAGATTTTACGTTATTATGGTGAAATGTGTTTTTCCTTCAATGAAATCTTCAAATATGTAAAAACATAAATAAATTTTCAAAATCTGCTCCTCATTCCTATTTTTGAAACTTTGTAAACAAAAATTGCACAGGTAGCGTAACTTGCTGAGAAATCTAAAATATTGGTAGTAAATATCTGACTGTGCAATATCGAAACCACACAATAAAAAATCAAGGGATGACTGTATATGATATCAAAATAATTTTTTGCATCCACTTCCTTTGTAACTACATAGTATCGAATTAAATTTGTCAGACAAGACTTTCCCTTAACAAACCCATGCTGTGTCTGAATTATTACTGCAATCTTGTCTAGATGATCTGCAATGCATCTTTAACCAGTGACTACAGTGGAACCATCGATATCAAGTAGACCAATCTGATTCATCCCTTACTTTTAGAGTTTAACTAAAGAAGTCCTTGCTGTTTTTCTTAGCATCCTTTGCCAAAGATTTCTGTAATCTGCCTTCGTTTGCCTAACCTCCTTTGTGACTTGATTACAGACTAGCTTGTATCTACCATAGGCTTCTGTGTCCCCTGATAATTTATATGCATCCCAAGCAATTTTTGTTCTCTGTCATGAGTCCCATTAGCTCATCTGACATCCATTTAGCCGTAAATCCTGAACGGTATTTCTTAATCAGTATGAAAAGCCTAGTAGATTCCAGAATTACTTCCTTGAATGCTTCCATTTAGAATTTGCTGTTCAGATTTATCTGAGACTAATATAGTCACCTTTATGAAAGCATAAAGGTGACTATATTAGTCTTCCCTTTACCCCTGATGGCAGTTACATCTTTAAGTAAATCCCATATCAGTACACTGTGATCATGCCATCTAGTGGTTCCTTTATCTGCAGATTTTTAATGCTTAAAGAATCACTGGTGATAATCAGATCAAGAGTATTACTCCCTCTGGTTGCATCTTGAACATGTTGCTGTAGAAAACAATCATCCAGTAAATCCACAAAAACCTTACTAGTGATCCAGTCAATATCTGGAAAGTTAAAATCCCCCATTATGAGACATTCTGATTTACTGGACCACTCTGTAGTCATATAGTAGAAGTGCTGTAATTCTGCGAGATGCTCAATCCTCATCAGCTCCACAGGTACATTTAGGATCCTTGGTGAGCCTTAGTTGACATAGTTTTATATTTAGGGATCCATGCCCTATGAGCAAGAAGGTAGTGTAGAGACGAGGAGCATACTAGGGGGTGTTTGTGGGGCAAAATAAGGGTCACCAGAGGAAGAAAACTCTTCCCACTTCCCCTTTGGAAGTCTCATCCCATCTGATCTGCCATAGTTGGTAGAGACTATTCAGAATTTTCCTTTCTCTCTCTCTTTTCATGTCACACCCCAAGTTTAGGGTTATACCCAAGAAAGTTGGTTTATCAAGCCTACGATCAAAGCCTCTTCTTATTACTCTCAAATTCAGTTTAAGAGTAAAAGCTTGCACTCGAAGAGCAGGTGTGCTTATTAGCATTAGCAGAAGCATATGATGCAAGAAAGCAAGCTTATACAGCATCAGCCAAAAAAAAACAAAAAACCTTCCCATTTTACCGAGAACTTTGTCCACTTCTTACTTGAATTTATTTAAACCATCAACTTCCACAACGACAGATGGAAGTTTATTCCAGCAATAAACTACCTGCTCGCTAAAGGCAAATTTTCACACATCTATTTGACAACTGTTTTCCCTCAATTTCAGTTTATACCCCCTCAGGTTTGTAATCTGATCAAGAGGAAGAATCCCATCAGCATTGAGCCCGCTCAATTCATTCAAGGCCTAATTCACCTCAATCAGCGGCGCATTATGGCCTTAGCTGCCAATGTGCCATAAAAAATCAAATCAAATCAAATCAAACCTCAATCAGCATCTAAAGACTAGGCACCTTGCAGGTGCCTAGTCTTTAGATGCTGCAATTTACAGAACTTAAGCTCTTTCTTCATACGAGCACCCCTTCATTCTCCTCACCAGTCTTGTTGCCCTTCTCCGTACATGTTCTAGCAGCTCTACATCCTTCCTAAAATGAGGCATCCCAGACCTGTACACAGTACTCAAGGCTTGGCCTGACCATTGCCTTATATAAAGGGATAATCACCTCCTTTTCCTTTTTAGCAAAATTCCTGTATATCATTGACAAGGTCGACAGAGCCCTATGACCGGCTCTGTTGACCTGCCTGCACTGCTCAGAAAAATTCATATCTGACTGCACAATTATTCCCAGGTCTCTTTCATTCTCCCCTACCCTTAGTGTAACCCCATCTAGTCGGTACATTTCTCTGGGGTTACTGATACCCATATGCAGTACTTTGCATTTGTCAATGTTAAACTTCGGTTGCCACTTCTTAGCCCATCTATCCATCTTTTCCAGATACTGTTGCAGCAGCATGCTGTCATTATTGTTATTAACAGTGCTGCCAACCTTTGTATTATTTGCAAACTTTAACATTAAGCTTGATATACCTTCATCAATATCATTGATCAGTGTACAAAACAACAATGTGCCCCACACCACTGATAACATAAGTCCACAAAGACAGGAGACAGAGAGTGATAATCAATGGACACTGATAACCACTCTCTCTTCTCCCACTCAATCATCCTTTTATCCATTGTAGCAACTTGGCATTAATGCAATACTGCTCCAATTTGTACAGTAGCCTTTCATGTGCAACAGTATCAAAAGCTTTCCTGAAATCCAATAATATGATATCAGAATTATTTTTTGGATCTAGTTCCTTTAGAGACCATGTCATAATATTTAATCAAATTGGTCAGACAAATCTTCTCCTTAACAAACACTGAATTATTACTACAGTGTTGTCTAGATGATCCTGCAATGCTTTTTTAACCCGTGACTCCATTATTTTCCCTGGAACAGAAGTAAAACTAACAGGTCTGTAATTACTCGTGTGACCCTTTGATTCCCCTTTGCGAATTGGAGATACATTTGCATATTTCCAATCTGTTGAATACAAAAGTACAAGTAGAAAAGTTTCGTTAAGAGCCTTTCATACCATTAACGAAACACACTTTTTTATTCAATGAGGCCAAAATACTTAAAGTATGCAAGGCTATTAGTAGAGGTATACGATGCAATAAAGCAAGCATATGCAGCATCAGCCAAAAAACAAAAAAAAAAAAAAAAAATCCCACAACCAAATGTTTGCGCAGTTCCTCCTTGAATTTATTTAAGCTATCAATTTCCGTATATATTAAGTGCAATAGCATCATTAGCTTTAGCCCTAAATGCATCTTAGCTATCAACTTCAACAATGACAAATATGACCCCAATTCGCAAAGGGCGACACAAGTAATTATAGACCTGATAGTTTAACTTTTGTTCCTGGAAAATTAATGGAGGCATGGTTAAAGAAGCACTGCAGATCATCTAGACAAGCCTTCAGTTATAGCTTGGACACAGCATGGTTTTGTTAAAGGGAAGTCTTGCCTGACCAATTTGATTGGATACTATGATGCAGTCACAAAAGAACCGGATGCAGGGAATAACTTTGATATTATAATATACTTGGATCTTAGAAAGGCTTTTGATACTGTTGCACATGGAAGACTGCTGCACAAATCTGAGCAGTGTGACATTGGAGGCAAATTGCTGCTATGGATAAAGGTGTGGTTGAGGGGGAGAAGACAGAGAGTGGTAATCAATGGACACTGCTCATGGTGGACTAATGTTATTAGTGGAGTCCCTCAGGGTTCAGTATTGGGTCCATTATTGTTTTCTGTATTTATAAATGATATTGATGATGGTATATCAAGCTTAATGTCCAAGTTTGCAGACAATACGAAGGTTGGCAGGGTTGTCAAGGACAACTACTGATACTATGCTACTGCAACAGGATCTGGGAAGGTTGAGCAGATGGGCTGAGAGGTGGCAAATGAAGTTTAACATTGACAAATGTAAAGTATTACACATGGGAAACAGCAACCCCAGAGCAACGTATCAACTCTGTGGTACTACACTGACAGTGGTAGAGAATGAAAGGAACCTGGGGGTGGTTGTGCAGGCAGATATGAAGTTTTCTGAGCAGTGCAGATGGGCTGCAAGAGTAGCTCATAGTGTATTGTCGATATATAGGAATTTTTCTAGCAGGGATAAGGAGGTGATTATTCCCTTGTATAACGCAATGGTCAGGCCACACCTAGAGTACTGTATACAGGTCTGGAGGCCTCATTTCAAGAAGGATGTAGAGATGCTGGAACGAGTACAGAGAAGGGCAACAATATTAGTGAATGGAACAAAGGGGTGCTCTTACGAAGAAAGGCTTAAGTTTTGCAAATTACAGTGTCTGGGGACTAGGCACCAGCGAGGTGATCTGATAGAGGTGTATAAAGCCTTGAATGGTTTGAGCATGCTCAGAATAATCACCTGAGAGGGCATAAATTCAAATTGAGGAAAGACAGATGTAGGATAGACATGAGGAAATTTGCCTTTAGCCAGCGGGTGGTTGGTTGGTGGAATAGACGTCCATCCCTTGTCGTGGAAGTTGATAGCCTAAATAAGTTTAAGGCTCAGCTGGACAGGTATTTCGAACGAACAGAGGGGTGAAGTGGAAGTGGTTATTTTTTATTTATTTATTTTATTTATTTTATTTTTTTGGCTGATGCTGCATAAGCTTGCTTTCTTGCATCAAATGCCTCTACTAATGCTAAATCTAATGACAGATGGAAGTTTGTTCCAGCAATTAACCACCTGCTGGCTAAAGGCAAATTTACGCACATCTATTCTACAACTATCTTTCCTCAATTTGCATTTATGTCCTTAGGTTTGTAATCTGAGCAAGTTGAAGAATCCCATCATAATTCAGCATGCTCAACCCATTCAAAGCCTTATACTCATCAATCAGTTCACCTTGCAGGTGCATAGGCTCCACCTGCTGCAATTTTCAGAACTTAAGCCTCTCTTGGTAAGAGGATCCCTTCATTCCCCTCACCAATCTTGTTGCTCTTCTCTACATGCTCAAGCAAATCTACATCCTTCCTGAAATGAGGCCTCCACATCTGTACACATTACTCAAGGCATGGCCTATCCATTACCTTATACAAAGGGATAATCAAGTTCTTTTCTTTGCTAGCAAAACATTGACAAAACGCCATGACCTGCTCTTGCAGCCTGTCTGCATTGCTCAGAAAACTTCATGTCTGACTGAACAATTACTCCCAGGTCTTTTTCATTTTCTACCAGCGAAAGTACTGCGTATGGGTAGAAGTAACCCAAGAGGGTTACTTCTACCCATATGCAGTACTCTCATTTGTCAATGTTAAACATTGCAAAGTATTACCTCTCCGTTGCTACTTCTCAGCCTATCTGCCCAAATTTTCTAGATCCTGTTGCAGTAGCACACTGCCATTACTGTCATTAACAATCCTGCCAACCTTTGTATCATCTGCTAACTTCGACACTAAGCCTGATATACCTTCATCAATATCATTGAGAAATATTCAAAACAACAATGGGCCCAACACTGAACCCTGTGGAACTCCACTAATAACATTAGTCCATGAAGAGCAGCGTCCATTGATTACTACCCTCTGTCTACTCCCACTCAACCACCCTTTGATCCATTGTAGCAACTTACTCTTATTACCATTCTGCTCCAATTTCTACAGTAGTCTTCCATGCACACAGTGTCAAAAGATTTCCTGAAATCGAAGTATATGATATCAAAATTATTTTTTGCATCCAGTTCCTTTGTAACCACATCATAGTATCCAATCAGATTTGTTATACAAGACTTTCCTTTAACAAACCCATGCTGTGACTGAATTATTGCTGCAGTGTTGTCTAGATTATTCTGCAATGCATCTTTAACCAGTGACTAAATTATTTTACCTGGAAGACAGATTAAACTAACTGGTATGTAATTACTCATGCCACCCTTCAATCTCCCTTTGTGAATTGGGGATACATTTCCACATCTCCAGTCTGTGGGGGATCTCCCCTGAGTCCACGGATGCTCATTATTATGGCTAACGGTTTGCTTAGTTGCTTTGCCACCTCCTTTAATATAACTGGACAGATCCCATCCACCCCAGGTGCCTTTCTTATGTTTAACTTCAACAATTTCTCCTCCACTTTGCTTCCAGTTATTACAAAATCATTAAGCACTATGTTACAATTTTATAAACTTCTGGCATTTTCCTTCCTTAATAACTCTTCATGTGTGAATGTAGATGCAAAATACTCATTCAGTTTGTTTGCTATCTGAGCAGGATTATCATGTCGAGCCATCGATATCAAGTGGACCAATCTGATTCATCCCCTTCCTTTTAGAATTTATATAAGAAAAGAAATCCTTGCTGTTTTTCTTAGCATCCTTTGCAAAGATTTCTCGTAATCTGTCTTCGCTTGCCTAATGATTTGAGTACAGACTAGCTTATATCTGCCATAGGCTTCTGCGTTGCCTGATAATTTATATGCATCCCATGCATTTTTCTTCTCTGCCACGAGTCTCATTAGTTCATTTGACAACCATTCAGACCTAAACCTTAAACAATATTTCTTAATAGGTATGAAACACCTAGGAACATCTAGTAGAATTTTACTGTTGGTAAAATCATCAGTTGGTCCCACTGTACAGAATTTAAAAACTGTCTGAGACCACATTAGTCACCTTTATGGAAGTAAAAAACTTTCTTTACCCTTAATGGTAATTATATCTTTAAGTAAGGTCCTTGAGGTTGTCACAGACATTCCCTCCGATATGTCAGACAAGCTGTACTTGCTACTGGGAGTCTAAAGCGCTGATGGAACTTATATTCGGGTGACACTCAAGTCAAGTGGACCCAATTTCGGCGAAGTCTGGACAGTCTGTGACAGCCAAATCCTCTGCTTGCACCTTCACGATGGTCGGACTGTTAGTAATCCTGGTTATAACCTCCATGCACAAGTACATGGTGGGTGACCACCCTGGTGTGAACAAACGTAAGCAGGGATCGAGGTGTGGCACCCACACCACATGGAGGAATGACGCCCCTCTATGTTACCAGGCAGTACTAGGTGGTAGATGACTCTCCTCAACTGGTGCAGTACCACCACTTTGCTTATTGGAGGCTTGAAGTGGTGGAACCCATGTTTAGTCTATAGAGCTAAGTTCCGGTCAACCCTTCCCTATCTCTTCCATCATGCAGTATGATTGATGACTTTTGAGGTTATGATGAACATCGTGGCGAGATCCACTATTCCTTACATTTCGAGGGAACAGCTCTAAAACGGTGTTCGCAGGCCAGCCGTTAGTTAGTACACCGGACCGAACCTATTGTTAACTCTCTAGGAGGCTTCTGGAACAGATAGTGTATAATCTTGCTAGTTCTACTCTGCCAAATAGTGACTGGAGGGAGTCTGAGTAGTGTGTATGCGGGGAGCATTGTCGAGGCCATGTTATGTCAAGGATCTGGGTATATTCTTACCACGTGTACACCATATCCAAAAATTTCATTACTTCATACAGCATGTCCCACCCACTTTTTCTTGCTATTGAATACAACATGAATTGTCAAACTAATAGAGATAAGATCTAAACCTCCCAAGCACTTCTTAATTCATTTCACAAATATACCTGGTCTCAGTTCTAATCTCAGTGATGCCTATTTCCACTTGCAGTCTGCCAAACCCCATGTACTTTTTCTGACAGAATCTCAGTTATCGGTTGATTCAACTACTGCTCGTCGCAGCTGCCCAAATTATTCGCTGTACGATTCCTTTTGCCTCAAAGGTGGTACTTGTCCATATGTCCATTCTGATATTCCCTGTCAGAGACTTGGCAATTGGGAATCTCCTCTCTTTGATCTTCTCTGGCTTAAAATCTCTCTACCTCATTGTGTCAAATTCATCTGTTGTCTCTACTGTTCTCCCAACTCCGCTAATCACTTGGAGCTCTTTGACTTCCTCTCTTTGGAACTTGACTTTCTCCAGTCCAACTTTCCTAACAGTGGGGTAATTTTCCTTGGTGATTTTAATGTTCACAACTCCAGCTGGCTTCTGTTTTCTAGTCACACCGACCCAGCTGGTCGAGGTGATGAGGCTTTTGCAATTACTAATGACCTTGCACAGATTGTTTATTTACCTACAAGAATACCTGACAATCCTAATCAGACAGCCAACATGCTTAATCTTTTTCTCACAAACAACCCTTCTAAGTACACGGTTGAAGTGAGAGGTCCTTTGGGCATTATAGATCACAACTTGGCGATTGTCTCTTCTCCAATGGAGCCTTTATCTCATGGCTATTCACAACCTCATGTTTGGCATTACAAGAATGCAAAATGGGATGACGTGCGAGATTTCTTTTCTTCTTTTCCTTGGTCGAATTACTGTTTTAAAACTTCTAATGTCAGCGTTTGCTCAGATCGTGTCAGTGAAATTATTATTGCGGGAATGGTTTTCTTTATCTCACACTCCACTTTAAAATCTCGTCCTTTATCTAAACCTTGGTTTTCCAATAAATATGTTAAGGCTGTTCAAGAGAAGAATGTTGCATATCGTAATTGGCTTGTTTCGAATTCTTCAGTTTCATTTCTGCCTACACCAAAGCTCGCAACAATTGTAAAACAGTTATTAATCAGTCCAAACTAGAGTTTGAACAGGCTAAGAGTAGAAAACTTGCTTCTTGCCCTAATGGTCCAAAATGGTTCTCTGTCCAAACCAGGTCATTCGGTTGTCACTTCAGCCAAGGATAAAGCTGACCTGCTAGCATCCCATTTTTCTTCCAATTCATGTATTAATGATCTTGGTAAAACACCTTCCACCATTCCTAAAACGCTCCATTCAATGCCTCCTGTGGTCTTCCGCCAAAACGATGTCAGAAGGATTTTGGTGAATCCTGATGCTAAGAAAGCTCCAGGTCCCGATGGTATTTTTCCACTTGTCCTCAAAACCTGTGCTCCTGAACTTCCTCCTATTCTTTGCCGCCTTTTTTCACATTCTTATTCCAAAGGTGTTTTTCCTTCTGCTTGGATATTTGCTCATATCCAGCCAGTTCCTAAAAAGGGTGACAAATCGCTCCCATCCAATTATCGTCCCATTGCAATTACTTCTACTCATTTCTAAAGTAATGAGGAAATCAATTAACAGCCAACTCTTTAACTACCTAGAAACCTTCAGTCTGATCAATGATCTCCAGTATGGGTTCCGTCAGTGTCGATCCACTGGTGATATTCTGGCTTATATTACCCATTTATGGACTAATTCAATAGAAAGGTTCGGTGAAACACAAGTAGTTGCTCTTGACATCTCAAAGGCTTTCAATCATGTTTGGCATAAAGGTCTTCTAAACAAGCTTCCATCTTATAATTTGCGAACTGTTTTTAGTAATTGGTTATCCAGTTTTCTCTCTGATCACACTCACTGAGGGTGATGGTAGATGGCTCTCTGTCTTCTAACTTCTCCACTAATGCCAGTGTCCTCCAAAGTTCAGTTCTTTCCCCCACTCTTTTTCTCTTGTATATTAATGACCTTCCATTGACTGGAAATCCTATCGATAGTTTTGCCGATGATAGATTGTGCAAGGCTCAAGGGGTAGAATTTTTTCAGCCTGGACTGTACTTGTTAACAGGAGAGATTGCTTCTACAGGGATGGGATACACTTAAATAGAAAGGGTGCAAGAATATTTGCTGATGGTATCGAGGCAGTGTTAGCTGGGTCGGAAAACTGCTAGTTTGGGGGGATACAAAGACTAATAGTTTAACAGTAACCGCAGGCAGAGGTGAAGGTGATTCTTGCACAACTTCTATTAGAATAAGAAGTGACCTGGAGCGAGGGGTGTTGGGGGTTTCAGGGACGGATGGCAGTCATCATGGAATAGTTGGGTATATGGGATGTGTTAGGGTAACAAGGAATAGGCATAGGAGCATGTATGCTTGCATGTATACCAATGCTAGAAGTATAGTAAATAAATTTGATGAATTTGAAGTGTTGGTCAAGACATTAAAGGCGGATATTGTTGGGATAGCAGAGACGTGGTGTCACAAAGATATAAGGAATGCAGAACTGGAATTTGGGGAGTACAATGTGTACAGAAAGGATAGACAGGACAGAAAGGGAGGGGGTGTTATGCTGTTAATTAAGAAAAACATAAAATCAAAGGAAGTGCACCCAGTTAATATAGATGAATAGTGCTCTGTTGAGTCAGTTTGGTGTGAGATAAGCACTGCGAAAGGAAAAATAAGAGTAGGAGTGTGTTATAGGCCTAATGACTTGAATGAGTACAATGAACAATTGTACAGAGAAATAGAGTGGGCCAGTAAATCAGAATGTCTTATAATGGGGGATTTTAACTTCCCAGATATTGACTGGAACTTGTGGGTTGGTCACTCACACACTAGTCAGACTTTTGTGGATTTATTGGATGATTGTTTTCTGCAGCAGCATGTTCGAGAGGCAACCAGAGAAAGTAACACTCTTGATCTGGTTATCACCAGTGATCATTCGTGTATTAAGAATTTGCAGATAAAGGAACCACTAGGTGGCAGTGATCACAGTGTGCTGAAGTGGGATTTACTCAAAGAGGTAACTACTGTCGGGTAAAGGAAAGGGTTTTTGCTTCCGTAAAGGGGAGTACAATGGTCTCAGACAGTTTTTAAATTCTGTACAGTGGGATCAACTGACGATGTTACAAACAGTAAATTCTAAGTGGGAAGCATTCAAAGAATTAATCGTGGAAGCTACTAGACTTTATATACCGATTAAGAAATATCGTTCAAGGTTTAGGCCTAAATGGTTATCAAACGAACTAATGAGACTCATGACAGAGAAGAAAAATGCATGGGATGCATATAAATTATCAGGTGACGCAGAAGCCTGTGGCAGATATAAGCTAGTCTGTAATCAGGTCACAAAGGAGGTTCGGCAGGCGAAGGCGGATTACGAGAAATCTTTGGCAAAAGATGCTAAGAAAAACAGCAAGGATTTCTTTACTTATATAAACTCTAAAAGGAAGGGGATGAATATGATTGGTCCACTTGACATCGATGGTTCGACTGTTGATGATCCTGCTCAGATAGCAAACAAACTGAATGAGTATTTTGCATCTACATTCACACGGGAGGAATTATTACAATTTGGAAATGGAAGAAGGTTATCAAATTGTAGCAGTGTGCTTAATGATTTTGTAATAACTGAGAGCAAAGTGGAGGAGAAATTGTTGAAGTCAAACATAAGAAAGGCACCTGGGGTGGATGGGATCTATCCAGTTATTTTAAAGGAGGCAGCAAAGCAACTAAGCAAACCCTTAGCCATAATTATGAGAGCATCCTTGGACTCAGGGGAGGTTCCCACGGACTGGAGATGTGCAAATGTGTTCCCAATTCACAAAGGTGGATCGAAGGGTGACACGAGTAATTACAGACCAGTTAGTTTAACTTCTGTTCCGGGTAAAATAATGGAGTCGCTGGTTAAAGATGCATTGCAGGATCATCTAGACAAGACTGCAGCAATAATTCAAACACAGCATGGGTTTGTTAAGGGAAAGTCTTGTCTGACAAATTTGATTGGTTATTATGATGTGGTCACAAAGGAACTGGATGCAAAAATAAATTTTGATATCATATACTTGGATTTCAGGAAAGCTTTTGACACTGTTGCGCATGGAAGACTACTGTACAAATTGGAGCAGAATGGTATTAAGGGTAAGTTGCTACAATGGATAAAAGGATGGTTAAGTGGGAGAAGACAGAGGGTGGTAATCAATGGGTGCTGCTCTTCGTGGACTAATGTTATTAGTGGAGTCCCACAGGGTTTGGTGTTGGGTCCACTGTTGTTTTGTGTATTTATCAATGATATTGATGAAGGTATATCAGGCTTAATGTCGAAGTTTGCAGATGACACAAAGGTTGGCAGGGTTGTTAATGACAGTAATGGCAGTGTGCTACTGCAACAGGATCTAGATAATTTGGGCAGATGGGCTAAGAAGTGGCAACTGAAGTTCAACCTTGACAAATGCAAAGTACTGCATATGGGTAGAAGTAACCCCAGAGAAACGTACCAACTGTGTGGTACTACACGTAAGGTGGTAGAAAATGAAAAAGACTTGGGAGTAATTGTGCAGTCAGATATGAAGTTTTCTGAGCAGTGCAGACAGGCTGCTAGGGCGGGTCATGGGTATTGTCAATGATATATAGGAATTTTGCTAGCAGGGAAAAGGAGGTGATTGTCCCTCTGTATAAGGCAATGGTCAGGCCACGCCTTGAGTACTGCGTACAGGTCTGGAGGCCTCATTTTAGGAAGGATGTAGATTTGCTTGAGTGTGTACAGAGAAGAGCAACACGATTGGTGAGGGGAATGAAGGGATTCTCTTACCAAGAGAGGCTTAAGTTCTGCAAATTGCAGTGGCTGGAGACTAGGCATCTGCGCGGTGATCTGATTGCGGTCTATAAGGCCTTGAATGGGTTGAGCACGCTGAATTCTGATGGGATCCTTCCACTTGTTCAGATTACTAACCTACGGGGACATAAGTTCAAATTAAGAAAGGACAGATGTAGAATAGATGTGCGGAAATTTGGCTTTAGCCAGCGGGTGTTTAATTGCTGGAACAAACTTCCATCTGTCGTTGTGGAAGTTGATAGGTTAAATAAATTTAAGGAGGAACTGGACAGGCATTTGGAGGGAATGGTGTGATTTTTTTTTTTTTTTTTTTGGCTGTTGCTGCATAAGCTCCTACACTTGCTTTCTTGCATCATGTGCCACTACTACTACTACTACTATAGCACATTTAATTCTACTTTCCATTTTGAGGAACCTTTCCCTGTTCAATCATCTTCAACTTCCCGAAAATCTGCTACCAATTCCTTAAATGCCGATCTTCAGGTAATTCTCCAGTGGGGCAAAGACAACTTAGTTGATTTCAACCCTTCTAAAAGTCAGTCTTGTCTTATATCTCGCAAAAAGGATTCTTCTGCTCCTATGCTTATCTTTAGTGACACTCCGATTTCTAGGCAAAATGATATATCTCTTTTGGGGATTACCCTGACTTCTAATCTCTCTTGGCACAAGCACATTACAAATATTGCTTCCTCTGCATCTAAAAAACTTGGTTTTCTCTTTTGCTCTAGGCGTTACTTTCACTCTGTATAAATTACAAATCCGCCGTACCATGGCATATTGTTCCCACATCTGGGGTGGTGCCCCGAAAACCTCTGTCAGGCTTCTTGATTCCATTCAGAAGTGGGCAATTAGGTTAATTAATGATTCATCTCTAACAGTCTCTCCCCACTCGCTGTCTCATTGTTTCTACTGGATGCCTCTTCTAGAGATACTTCCATGGGCAATGTTCTGCCCAATTGGCTTCTATAATTCCCGCTCTCTCTTTCAAAACAGTCCAATCACGTGCCGCCACCAGCCAACATCCATTTACTGTCCAACTTCAAACTCAGAGAACCAACTTTTCATCTTCCTCGTTTATTCATTCAACTGCTGTTTTTTGGAACAACCTTCCTTCATATGTATTTCCTGAAAATTACAGTCTACAGAAGTTCAAATCCAATGTCAACAAATATCTTCTTTCGTCTTCTCGATCTCCAACTCAAGCACGGTACTAAGTACTATTGGTTCTGATACCTGTTGTGTTTGGGGTTTATATAAAGTGTTTAACCCAAAATTAACCCAAGTGATTAACCCAAAAGAGCCAGTCAATATCTGGGAAGTTAAATTCCCACATTATAAGACATCCTGTTTTACTAGCCCACTCTGTTTCGCTGTACAATTGTTCGTTGTACTCAACATTGCACTGGCCATCAATGTCAACTGGATGCACTTCCTTGGATTTTTTTTTTTTTTTTCTTAATTAACAGCATAACCCCTCCTCCCTATCCTGTCTGCTTTCTTTACACATTGTGCTCCCCAAATAGCACCCCCATAGCCAGGGGTCAGGAGCAGCAGTGCATAGCACATGCTTCTTGATTAGACCGGGGTTCGAGCCCATGATCACCAAATATGGAGGATGTGGAAAGGTCAGGGAATGACCACCTCATATCCTGGGAGCAATATTGCCTTAGTTGCTAATGCTCCTAAAAACCAAATAACAGCAACTGCCCAAATGCCAGTTTTGCATTCCTAATATCTGTGTGACACCAAGTCTCTGATATCCCAACAATATCCATCTTTGATGTCTTGACCAACACCTAAAATTCATTAAACTTATTTACTACTAGCATTGGTGTACATCAGGCCTGGGCAAACTTTTTGGCTGAAGGGCCACATTAGGAATTCAAAAAGAAGGCGGGCCACACGTAAAATACTATTTTAAGATATATATATTATTTGTTATCATGAAGAAGAAATATAACATAAAAAAAAAATTATTCTCTAGCAACCAAGAATTTAATGAGATGAATGGAACTGCTTTACATCTTTTAACATTTTTTTTAATTTCGGGCGTTAATTTTGTAGTTGAGATTCTTAAAACTGCTTGTAAATGTTCATCGGTGATGCTTGATCGTAAAGAATTTTTATTTACATTCATGATGGAAAATGTTTGTTCACATATGTAGGTTAATCCAAAAATAACCAAAATTTTTTAGGCAAAATCTTTAAGTTCATCAAATTTGTCCGAATTAAGAGTATTGTAAAATTTACAGATTTCCTCACCTGCAGATCTATAATCTGAAGTTGTGGTTCACTCGGTGCACTATCGGCAAAAAAATAGTGTTTGCAATCTCGCTGCAAAATTCAAAATCGGGAAGACGCAGGTAAGTGACATCCTAAAGAAAAAAAATGAACTGCTCAAACAATTTCGGCAACACGTAAATGATCAGGTTCAAAAATCATTCCCGAAAACTGTTGGACTTCAAATTGATAATGTTACGTATGAGTGGTTTTGTCGCGCACATGCTAAAAACATTCTCATTAATGGGTCTATTATTAGGGAAAAGGCTCTGGAGGTTGCGAAATCTATGGGAATAAATGAGTTCAAAGCTTCTGTGGGATGGCTAGACAAGTTCAAAACTCGTCATAAAATTTCTTGGAAAACCGTAAGTGGTGAAGGTGGATCTGTTGATACTGGGGTTGTAACAGAGTGGACCGTCAAATTGGAAGATTTATGTCGTGATTTTGAAGCTAAGGATATTTACAACTGTGACGAAACAGGGTTGTTTTTTAAAGCTCTTCCTGAAAAAACAGTGAGTCTAAAAAACGAAAAGTGCCTGGGTGGAGAAATGTCTAAGGAACCCTTGACTGTACTATTGTGTACAAATATGCTGGGAGATTTGAACAACCTCTTGTTATAGGAAAACCACAAAATCCTCATTATTTCAAGAGCATAAAGTTGAATCTTTTGATCGTTGACTGGAAGTCTAATAAAAAAGCATGGATGACACGAGATATAATGAGCATATGGATAAGTCACTTTAACCAAAACATGATTCGTCAAAACAGAAAAATTATTCTTTTCATGGATAATGCTGCATCACACCCGCACATTGAATTGTATCATTCAAATTGTTTTTCTGCCACCAAACACATCTGCAGAGTGTCAGCCCTTGGTTCAAGGGATAATAAAAAATTTTAAACTTCACTGCAGCAAATATGTTTTAAGACATCTCATTGCAAACATGAACGATGTAACACGTGTGAGTGACCTTGCAAAGAAACTCAGCATCCTAGATGCGATTAACTGGATTTCCTCTTCAGTAAACACAATTAGAAAACAAACTGTCATGAACTGTTTTGTAAAGTCTGGCTTCTCAAACGCAAAAATTGAAGTTGTGAACAGCAATGTGGAGCACCAAGAAGAACAAGAACTTCAACATCTATTGATAATGTACAATACTTCCGTTACAAGTGACCCTGGCTACAAAGATATAGACTCGAACCTCACTACAGAAGATTGTGCTCTAGATATCAACGACATTATCATCGATATTTTTCAAGAAGTTCCTCACGAGGATGAAGAAACGGAAGAAGGTCATTCTATCGAAGAACATATTAACGATGAACCACCGATGAAAATAGAAGAAGCGCTCATACAAATTCATGATCAGTGTGTGGGCAGGTACCCTGGTATTGCAGACATGACGACCCAGTTGTGAAGATAATCACACAATATGAGAGATGCCAAAAGGTGTATATGACAATATTTAAAATAACATGGTAGTGCAATATCATGGCAACTTGTCGTGAAGGCAGAGCACAATATGAGAAAGAGCAAATGATGCCTACAACAACTACTTGTTAGTTTAAGAGTTGTCTATGGTGTATCTACACATATTTTTTTAATATATTTCTGAAGGTTGAATTATTTTTCATTGTTGAAAAGGTCGTATTACTTAATAAAAATTTCTGTTTAATGAATTTTTTAAAGCTAACCAATCGATTAAGTTATATAGAGGTCTGACTGTATTTTGTTCTCTACAGAATAATATCATCTCTTTCCATTAAGACTTTCTGTTTGGCTTCTGGTTACTTCCATTTAAACCCCATTTGTATAAAAATTGCATGTAGAGCTGTTTCAGCTCTACATTCAATTTTCAAATGGAAAATCCAATTTCTGCCTTATAACTGGTGACAATTTATTTAAATTGGGTACCTTTCTATCAACACTATAAAATTCTTGAATAGTGCGACGAATAATGCATATATCAAAATAATTTACCTCATCAATTGTTTTCTTACTGATTTTTTTTTTCTTCTTAAGCAGAGATTTTAATTTATGTCCCGAGTGGGACAGCAATGCATGTTCTTTTCTAATCAGTTTAATTGTTATTTCTGATAAACCTATAACTAGAACAGCTCTTCTTGTAGGTCGACTTTTAGGTACAATTAAACTTCATATTTAAGGTACATACAAGTACAAATCATATAAACATAACAGGTTAGTGCATTAGCATCATGTTTATACATAGTGAATTACCAAAAATGGCAAAATGGCATAATTTTTATCATCTCATATTGTGAATACCTTTACCACAAGTTGCCTGATATTACACCACCTCGTATAAGTAATCTTTACCAGTGGAGAAGACTATTACTCTCAGTGGATACTACCACTCAGATGGCCAGGTTACCTACTTACCCACCAGGTGGGTGAGTAGGTAACCTGGTATTGCAGTAGCGATAACCCAGTTACGAAATATAACAATATGAAAGATTCCAGATTTTGTTATTTGTTAGTTAGTTATTTGGGTTTTTAGGAGCATTAGCAACTAAGGCCATATTGCTCCGGGATATGCGGTGGTCATTCCCTGACCTTTCCGCATCCTCCGTATTTGGTGGTGACGGGCTCGAACCTCGGTCTAATCAAGAAGCGTGTGCTACGCACTGCTGCTCCTTCCCACCTGGCTATGGGGGCGCCGAAAAGATTCCAGATGGTGTGCAACAGTATAGATTGGAAAGATTTGGGGCTAAAGCCTCAACTTATGGAAAATTCGCTAAACTTAACAGGTTAGTTAAGTATTAGCATCATGTTTGTACGTAATGAAATGGCAAAATGTCATAGTTTTTATCATATCTCATATTGTGACTACCTTCACAACAAGTCGACTGATATTGCGCTACCTCAAATAAGTAATGCTTCACCAGTGGAGAAGACTATCATTACTTATCCACTCAGTGAATAGGTACCCTGGTGTTGCATGTCCTTTCTGTACAGCCTTCCTATCATTGGCCTTTTTCTCTCCCTTCCCTCCCCCATTTTTTTTAAACGATACTCATCTCCACGCTTCTCAGTTCCAATAAAAAAACTTTCCTTTTTTTTTTTTTTTTTTTTTTGTGTCCTTCCCTGGGTGTTGCCTTTACCAGAGACACTACTCTACTATGATAAAAGATGGACAACGGTGTGATGGTCTTTCAAATACCCAATGGCAAAGAGGCCAGATAAACAACTATGCTATAATCTACACTTCTCTCCTTCACAGAGTCTGTTTAGTATCACAAAAAATCATGGCAGAGTTTGGGGGAACCCCCGAGGGCCACGAGACCTGTAATACTATACTTTTTCTGTAGGGAAGTTTGCCACTAAGTGCTGAGGAGGCAAGGCATGCCTCACCTAGCTCCACTTGATGTGTACAGAGGGAGGCGAAAACATTGGATATCAGTGTAGAAATTGATGAAAACTATGGAAGGCCAACACTTGGTAAGTAGTGCTGTACCTAGGTATGGGCAGACTAGGTGGCACCATGAGGGGCCCCGAGAATGTAGGGAGCCTGAATTCCGATTATATTTTAATTTTTTTAAATATAAAAAAATGGTTGTTTCTTAATATAATACAAAGGGTACTAGGAAAGTTTTGCAATACAGCTTTGTTTATTTAATTTTTTCAAAGTAATTTCCTCTACATTCAATACACCTCTCCATCCTCCGAAACCAATCTTTAAACCAGTTCTGCCAAGTTTCACTAGGGAGTAAAGCACACTCGTTGTTCCAAGCCCGTAGAAGGTCCTCATCACTGGAAAACCGTCTCTCTTTTAGCTTCATTTTCACATGCGGGAACAGTGCCAAGTCGCAGGGAGCAAGGTCTGGACTGTAGGGAGGGTGCTCGAGAAGTTTCAGTCCTGTCATGGTCAAATATTCGGTGCAGGCTTTGGCGCGGTGAGCTGCAGCATTATCGTGATGGAGGTACCAGGTGTCCATTCTTGACTTTGGCCGCAGGTTCTTCATTGATCCAATGACTTTCGGCAGGCATTGTTCAGTATACCACTTAGCTGTGACTGTCTTCTGCGTGTCAAAAACGACACGTTCCACAATTCCACTCGATTTGAAAAATACAGCTATCATTTTCTTCTTTACAGATCGGGATTTTCTGACAATTACGGGTGTGTCGTCATCATCAAAGACCCAAACTTTGTTTTGAGCCTTGGTCGGCAGATCGTAATAGTACAGCCAAGTCTCGTCACCTGTCACGATGTTGTTCACATACCGAGATTGTCCCTTATCAAACTTTTTTAACATCTCCTGGCACCAAGTCACACGTCGTGTCATCTGCTCTTCAGTCAGTTGATGTGGCACCCAGAGAGAACAAAGTTTCTTCACGTGCAAATGATCTTGCAGAATCGAACGAATTGCTGGTGCATTTAGGCCCAAAGTATCCTCTATCTGTTGGTAGGTCACTCGTCTGTTTTCGTCAAGCATTTTCCTCACAGCAGTAAAGTTTTCCTCCGTAACTGACGTTCGTGGCCTTCCTGGCCTCTCAGAATCCTCCAGAGTGAAATTTCCCCTTTGGAATTCTCTATACCACCTGAATATCGTTGTATGATGTGGACAATCATCATCTAGTGCAAGAGTCATTTCTTCTAAGCATTGGTCTATGTTTAAACCACGCACGAAATTATACCGTAAAACTGTCCTTATCTCATTTCGTGACCACGATGCCATCGCAAGCACTTTACACTCTCACTACTGATGAATAACTGAGCCCATCGACTTGGCGCGGCGGCTACTATGCACGTATGAACATGTCTCAACATGCAGCAACAAGCAGCTTCCTGTGATTCATTGTTGCATCATATTGCAAAACTTTCCTAGTACCCTTTGTACATTAATTATACAAGAAAAATTCAATATTGGCTTATTTATATTACAGTAAATTTATTTATTTTATAATCATGTTAAAAGAAATTAATTTTTTTCCTATTTGTATTATTGAAACCTAGTTTTAATGCAGCAGAAACTCACAATAATGCATATTCACATTTAAAACTATTCTCTTTGCTCTGAATTGGCTAGAATGAGATGGAAGATTCATGCTCACTAATACAGTACTTTAACAGTTGCAACCTGTACAGAGTATTGTCTCTTGGCAAGTGGAACACATTTCGATGAAACCATTTTGCAGAAGGGTAAGGTAAAGAGGCACCTGACTGATGAACAGTATGATGTGTACTGAAAAGATTTAGGGCTAAATCCTTAACTTACGGAAAATTCACTAAACGTAATGGGTTAGTGCATTAACATCATGTTTGTACTTAGTGAATTACCAAAAATGGCAAAATGGCATCGTTTCTTTTATCATATCTCATATTGTGAATATTTTCGCAACAAGTTGCTTGATATTGCACTACCTCGAATAAGTAATGCTTCACCAGTGGAGAAGACTATTGTTACTTCTTCTCAGTGGATACCACCACCCAGACAACATTTGAAGGCTTGTTAGCCTCTCATCAGTGGTGTTGCCACAGTGACAGCCCATTGGTCATTATTGCAACACTGGGTACCTGAAGAAGAGAGGCCAAACAGCCTTGAAATGGCTGCCTGGGTGGTGGTATCCACTGAGAGTAACAGTAGTGTTCTCCACTGGTGCAGCGTTACTTATTTGAGTATACAGGAACTCCCCAACTTACTTAATACTCGACTTATGGAAATTTGACTTTGCGTAAGTTTTTGCCTGCTGGTGCAACCTAAAAAAAAATTGTGGAAATGTATTTTGCATCACATAGGAATAAATGGAGGTATCATGAAAATATCGTAATGTGAACCCAATAACACATTGTTTGTTTTTTTTTAATTCGTTCCAAGTCCTTGGAAGTTGAAAATTTTGCTATGTTACTAAGCTATTTATCTCTCTAAAAAGTCATATTTATAATTGCACTACCCTTTCATTGTTATCATCATCATCATCATCAGCCATTTTCAATCCACTGCAGGATGAAGGCCTCTCCAGCAACTTTCCAGTTCCGTCTGTTTTGAGCACTGGCCATCCATTTACTACTCAAAAACTCATGAATTTCATCTGTCCATCTCCGCCTTTGTCTTTCGGGTTTTCTTCTAGCCCCTCTTGGGTACCATTCTGTTATTTTCTTAGTCCATCTGTCATCATGTCTTCGAGCTATGTGTCCTGCCCAAGACCATTTTAGTTCTTTAGTTTTGATAAGAATGTCCTTTACTTGAGTTTGCTGCCTAATCCACGTGTTTCTCTTCTTATCTAACAGTCTGATTCCCAATATAATTCGTTCCATTCTTCGCTGTGTAGTTCTTAGCTTCTCTTCCATTCTTTTGGTGAGTGCCCAAGTTTCACTTCCATAAGTCATGGTGGGGAGTATACATTGATTCATTATTTTACGTTTCAGACAAACTGGGATATTGCTCTTCAGTATGTGGCTATATTTCCTGAATGCTATCCATCCAAAATTTATTCTTCTCTTGACTTCCAGCCATTTATCATTATTACAGCTAATAACTTGTCCCAGATAAGTATATGACTCCACCTTTTCAATTACTGCTCCTTCAATCATTATTTCCCTTTCCGTGGCATACTTGTTCATCATTACTTTTGTTTTAGCCATATTCATCTTTAGTCCAAAATCCTTACTAACTGTGCATAACTGATTAAGATTTTCCTCTAATTCTTTGGGATCGTGGCTTATGACCACAATGTCATCTGCAAATCGTAAATGGTTTAGGTACTCTCCGTTCACATTGACTCCTTTCTGCGACCAGTCTAATCTTCTGAAAGCTTCCTCAAGGGCAGCAGTAAAAGGCTTCGGAGATATTGTGTCTCCTTGTCGAACTCCTTTCTCGATTTTAAATTTGCTACTGTCTTTGTCTAGTCTAATAAAGGATGTAGCACTCTCATATATTTTCTTCAAAATCATAATATATGGAGTATCTATGCCTTGTCTTTCCAGTGCCCGAAACATTGCCTTATGCTGTATGGAGTCAAATGCCTTTTCATAATCCACAAATGCCAGGCATAATGGTGTTTTATATTCATTTGCTTTCTCCATTAGCTGTGATATTACGTGAAGGTGATCCATAGTTGAGAATCCTGTCCTAAAGCCAGCTTGCTCTTTCGGTTGATTCTCATCAAGTATTCTTTCTAATCTGTTAGTAATGACCCTTGTGAACAACTTGTAGATATGGGATAACAAGCTAATTTGTCTATAATTTCCAATTTCTGATTTATCTCCTTTCTTATGCAGCAAAACTATGACTGCATTATTCCACTGCTTAGGCATCACACCTTTTCTAATGCACTTTGTGAAGAGCCTTGCCAGTTTTTGTGTTATGTCTCTTCCTCCCAATTTTAACAACTCTACAGTAACTTCATCTTCCCCCGGGGCTTTCCGATTCTTCATTTTCTTCAATGCATGTTCTACCTCATCAGGAAGAATATCGGGTATGTCGTATGTGTTGCTACTTTGCAATCCATCTTCCCCACTGCTGGTATCATTCCCTCGCTCCTTGTATAATTCTCTATAGTAGTCTTCTGCTATTTGAATTATGCCTTCTCTGCTGTTTATAAGTACACCATCGCTATTCTTCAGTTTCAGTATCATTTGTCTTTCTGTATTACTGCTCATGGCTGCTGATTTAAATCCTTTGTTTTCCCTTAATGCTTGTTCTACTTTTCTTGTGTTAAATCTTCTTATGTCCTCTCTGAGTCTCTTTCTAATGGCTTTGCATAACTCAGTATACTCAATTTTCTCCCTGTCAGTGTTTTTCTTGCTCTTCATTTGTCGTCTTTGGTGTGTCTCCTTGTCGAACTCCTTTCTCGATTTTAAATTTGCTACTGTCTTTGTCTAGTCTAATAAAGGATGTAGCACTCTCATATATTGTTATCATATGTTCCCGTTAAGAATCAATTTTAAAACATCTTTGTGATATTTTTTCTAAAGCACGTTTCTGGAGTCACGACCATAAAACAAAAACAATTTGCACTTTCCAGTTTATTAGGATTTTCTGTTAGTGCATCTAATTATAAACGGGTAGTAAACTCGTTCTTATTGCATTTGCGATACTACTGATAACTGCAATTGTGTGGGTTTTTACGCTGTTATGGTACAATGTGTTCCCCTTCACTGAAACTTTCAATCATATAAAAAACAAATTTTCAGAAACTTTTCTTCATTCCTGTTTATGTATTACAATGATGAAGGAAAAGCGGTAGTGCCAGGAAATGAAACAAAATTGATTTAGAGACAAAAATGATTAAGGTACAAAGCAGGATCAAGTTTATCTATTGCAAGGGAATTAGGTCTCGCTGCTTCAACAGTGAATACTATTTTAAAGGACTGTGCGTATAAAAGAACATTAGCATTAGTAGAGGCATTTGATGCAAGAAAGCAAGCTTATGCAGCATCAGCCAAAAAAAAATAAAGTAAAATAAATAAATAAAAAATAACCACTTCCACTTCACCCCTCTGTTCGTTCGAAATACCTGTCCAGCTGAGCCTTAAACTTATTTAGGCTATCAACTTCCACGACACGGGATGGAAGTCTGTTCCACCTACCAACCACCCGCTGGCTAAAGGCAAATTTCCGCACATCTATCCTACATCTGTCTTTCCTCAATTTGAATTTATGCCCTCTCAGGGGATCAACACACTTAAGATTAACAGTGATCGCAAAACAGCATTCAGGTTCTATATCGAAGATGGATGGAAAATCAGATTCAGAAGCGAGTGCCCCTGAATCTAATGGCCATTCAGGCAAAAGCAACAAGTATTTATAAAGATATTAAGGATAAGTATAGCGAATCCCACTCAAGTTCGTGGCAAGCAATGGGTGGTTTAATAAGTTGAAGCATCGCGCTGGCTTCCACAACTTTAAAGTATGTGGTGAAGTCACCAGTACCGATTCTGCAGCTGCAGAGAAATTTTGTGATGCGTTGGAAAAAATTATTAATGAAGGCGGCTATTCAACACAGCAAATTTTTAACGTTGACAAGACTGCTCTGTATTTGAAAAAAAATGATGGATCGAACATACATTGCCAAAGAGGAAAAGACAATACCAGGTTGCAAGGCTTCAAGAGATATAGCTGTGCTCTTGCTTGGGGCTAATGCAGTGGGAGATTACCGATTAAAACCACTGCTTTTGTACCATTCTGGAAATCCTTGAAAAGGTTGCATTTAAGGGCATCAATAAAGCCATCCTACCCTTGCATTTCGGATCGAACCAGAGAGCATGGATAACAATATCTCTTTTTGAGTATTAGTTTAAATGCTGCTTCATTTCCGAGGTTGAAAAATATTGTAAAGACAACGACATTCCTTTCAAGATTTTGCTTCTATTAGATAATGCTCCTGGACATCCTACACAAATAGATGATTTCAATTTGAATGTGAGAGTCATATTTCTATCGCCAAACATGACTTCACTCATCTAACCTATGAATCAGGATGTTATTTTGAATTTAAAAGCATACTATTTACACACATTTGCTCAGGCATTGTCTACAGTAGACAATGAGAAAAATTTTACATAAAGAGACTTTTGGAAAACTTACAATATTTACCATGCCATCTTAAACATTAATGATAATGCCTGGGTGGAAATTACTAAAAGTTGTTTAAATGCCGCATGGATGAAAATATGCCCACGGCACGTAAAAGGCTTCGAAGGATTTGAAAAAGACAAATTATATGAAGAGGTTTCAGATAAGATTGTAAAGGTTGCAGAGCTATTTCAGCTGGAGGTTGATGCCAAAGGCGTGGAAGAGTTAGAGGAAGAAGAGAAGGAATTATCTCATGAAGAACTTATTGACTTGCAGGCAGCTATAGTGAAAGAAGAAAATGCTGACGAATTTCAAAATGAACCAAATGAGCCGAGATGCTTCATCACCAGAGAGATGGCAATGGTATTTCTTGAAATTGCATCGGCAATGGCGAGGTTTGAGGAGATGGATCCTGACAGCGAACGATTCTTAAAAGTTAACAGAGGGGTGAATGATATGCTTGCTTGCTAAAAAGAAATTTATGATGAAAAGAAAAAAAGCCACCGTCATCCATTAATATGTTCTTTCGTAAGGTTGGGCGGCCAACCCCTTCTAAATCTCCACAGCCTTTAACCTCCGCAGCGGCATAGTTATCATCTGAAGACATTGATTCTGACAATGATGCTTGAGAGGTAAAACTTACTGATGTTATGCCCGTCTCCTCTCCTTTTTTTGTAATTTTATAATTTTGAAATTTTTTTTAAATTGCACGTATTTGTAATTTTTCCTGCGCATGAGATAAAAAATTTAATTAATAAAATAAATAATTCTATTTACATGTTCATCAAACATTTCTTTTTTGATTCAATCAATTTAGTGAGCACAATTGCAAGTGCTGCACAAGCATGGGGGAAATTCCGACTTACATTGTTAACAGGAGAAACTGCTTCTACAGGGATGGGATACACTTAAATAGAAAGGTGCAAGGATATTTGTTGATGCTATCGAGGCAGTGTTAGGTGGGTCAGAAAACTGCTAGCTTGGGGGGAGGATACAAGGACTAATAGATTAAAAAAAGCCACTGGCAGAGGTGAAAGTGATTCTTGCACTGCTTCTATTGGAATGAGCAGAAGCCTGAAAAACAAGATGCAGGATATTTCAGAGACTGCTGGGAGTCATTGTGATACAAGTAAACACATGGGTTGTGTTAGGGTAGCTAAGAATAAAAACAGGTGCATGTATACTTGCGTGTGCACCAGTGCTAGGAGTTTGGTAAATAAATTTGATGAATTTGAGGTATTGCTCAAAGCATCAAAGACGGATATTCCTTATATCTGTGTGACACCACATCTCTGATGTGGTGTCACACAGATAAGGAATGCAGAACTGGAATTTGGGGAGTACAATGTCTACAACAGAAAGGATAGACAGGATAGGGAGGAGGGGTTATGCTACTAGTTAACAAACATAAAATACAAGGAAGTGAAGCCAGTCAACATCTCTCGACAGTGCAGTGTCGAGTCAGTTTGGTGTGACATAAGCATTGGGAGATCAAAATTGAGAGTAGGAGTGTGCTATAGGCCTAATGACTCTGATGAGTATAATAAGAAACTGTACAGGGAAATAGAGTGGGCCAGTAAATCAGAGAGTCTTATAATGGGAGATTTTAATTTCCCAGATGTTGACTGGAATTTGTGGGTTGGTCACTCACACACTAGCAAGGCATTTGTGTATTTATTGGATGATTGTTTTCTACATCAGCATGTTCGGGAGGCAACTAGAGGGAGTTAATACTCTTGATTTGATTATCAGTAGTGATTCTTCATGCATTAAGAATCTGGAGATAAATGAACCACTAGGTGGCAGTGATCACAGTGTGCTGAAGTGGAATTTACTCAAAGAGGTAACTACCATCAGGGGTAAAGGGAAGGGTTATTGCTTTCGTAAAGGCGACTACGATGGTCTGAGACAGTATTTAAATTCTATACAGCGGGACCAACTGATGATGATGTTACCAACAGCAAATTCAAAATGGGAAGCATTCAAAGAACTTATCTTGGAAGCTACTAGGCTTTACATACCAAATAAGAAATATTGTTCAAGGTTTAGGCCTAAATGGATGTCAGATGAACTAATGAGCCATATGGCAGAGAAGAAAAATGCATGGGATACATATAAATTAATGGGTGACATGGAAGCCTATGATAGATACAAGTTGATCTGTAACCAAGTTACAAAGGAGGTTAGGCAGGCAAACGTAGATTATGAGAAATGTTTGGCAAGGGATGCAAAGAAAAACAGCAAAGAGTTCTTTACTTATGTAAACTCTAGAATAATGGAGATGAATCAGATTGGTCCACTTGATATCGATGGTTTAACTGTTGATGATCCTGCTCAGGTAGCTAACAAACTAAATGAATATTTTGCATCGAAATTCACACACGAGGAGTTATCCAGCGAGGGGAATGCCAGAGGTGTATTCAACTCTGGCAGTAAGCTAGATAAGCTTGTAATAACTGAGAGTAAAGTTGAGGAGAAATTGTTGAAGATAAACATAAAAAAAGTACACGGGGTGGATAGGATCTATCCAGTTATATTAAAGGAGGCAGCAAAGGAAGTAAGCAAACCCTTAGCCATAATTATGACAGCTTCCTTGGACTCAGTTGAGGTACCCATAGACTGGAGATGTGCAAATGTGACCCCAATTCACAAAGGAGGATCAGAGGCTGACACAAGTAATTATAGACCTGTGAGTTTAACTTCTGTTCCAGGAAAATTAATGGAGGCATGGTTAAAGAAGCACTGCAGATCATCTAGACAAGTCTTCAGTTATAGCTTGGACACAGCATGGTTTTGTTAAGGGGAAGTCTTGCCTGACCAATTTGATTGGATACTATGATGCAGTCACAAAAGAACTGGATGCAGGGAATAACTTTGATATATATATACTTGGATCTTAGAAAGGCTTTTGATACTGTTGCACATGGAAGACTGCTGCACAAATTGGAGCAGTGTGGTATTGGAGGCAAATTGTTGCTATGCATAAAGGGGTGGTTGAGTGGGAGAAGGCAGAGAGTGGTAATCAATGGACACTGCTCATCGTGGACTAATGTTATTAGTGGAGTCCCTCAGGGTTCAGTGTTGGGTCCATTATTGTTTTCTGTATTCATAAATAATATTGATGATGGTATATCAAGCTTAATGTCCAAGTTTGCAGATGATACAAAGGTTGGCAGGGTTATTAAGGACGCTGCTGACGCTATGCTGCTGCAACAGGAACTGGAAAGGTTAAGCAGATGAGCTGAGAGGTGACAAATGAAGTTTAACATTGACAAATGTAAAGTACTACATATGGGAAACCGCAACCCCATAGCAACGTATCAACTCTGTGGTACTACACGGACAGTGGTAGAGAATGAAAAGGACCTGGGGATAATTTTGCAGGCAGATATGAAGTTCTCTGAGCAGTGCAGACAGGGTGCAAGAGTAGCTCATGGTGTCTTGTCAATGATATACAGGAATTTTTCTAGCAGGGATAGGGAGGTGATTATTCCCTTGTGTAAGGTAATGGTCAGGCCACACCTTGAGTACTGTATACAGGCCTGGAGGCCTCATTTCAAGAAAGATGTAGAGCTGCTGGAACGAGTACAGGGAAGGGCAACAAGATTAGTGAATCGAACAAATGGTTGCTCTTACAAAGAAAGCCTTAAGTTTTGCAAATTACAGTTTCTGGACACTAGGCACCGGCGAGGTGATCTGATAGAGGTGTATAAAGCCTTGAATGGTTTGAGCATGCTCAATGCTGATGGGATTCTTCCTCTTGCTCAGAATAATCACCTGTGAGGCATAAATCCAAATTGAGAAAAGACAGATGTAGGATAGATGTGCGGAAATTTGCCTTTAGCCAGCGGGTAGTTGGTTGGTGGAACAGACTTCCATCCCTTGTGGAAGTTGATAGCCTAAATAAATTTAAGGCTCAGCTATCATATGCCTCTACTAATGCTAATGCTACGTAGCGTTCCGCAGAACGCAACTGGGAAGTAAGTCGAGGAGTTCCTGTATTATTACAGGGTCTTGCAGCCCCGAGGGATCCCTCAAATCTGTGATGATCGTTTGTGATGCAATGCAGGCTCTGTAAAGGCCAGAAAAATGTAGATTATAGTGTTGCCTTCATAGTGTATGTTGGGTTGTGTTCATCTGGCCTTTCTGCTGTTGGGCTCTTGAGACACCAAGCTCCCACTGTTGCTCGTCCTTTACCACATGGAGATAGGCCAGGCTGTAGGGTCACATAAGTCTCTGGCAGGGAGAAAAATGATATTGGAAATGAGCATGGGTATGATGGTTTGAGTTGTGGAGAAAAAGGGGAGAGGTTAAGTGGTGGATGATAGGAAGGCATCCACCAGGAACTAGAAGAATAAGGGGATAGAGGGTTTCCTCTGCACCCCTGCAGAGGTAACCCACTCTTCATGGGGCCCACAATTAGAATAGTAATACCATTTATGGTGTAGGGTCCAACAAGCAAAAAGCTTGGGTGGGGAGGAGGGCCAAAGTCCTTGGGTGAGAGAATGGGAGAATAAATTCGTAGGGCTAGGGAGCATTATGATTTTATTCTGTATGCCGGTGACTTGGGGCTTTGTCTCTATTTTGGTTGCCATCCAGATGTATTTGTTAGTCATCTGATTTGGTTGTCTGACATCTTGTTAGTAGTCTGAGTCTACTCATGTGTTAGGGGAGCATTAGGGTTGCCACTTTGTGATTTGCTAATCCAGGAGATTTCTGTTCAAGTGTTCCAAGTTCTATTCAATCCGAAATCTTAATAATTTAATTAAAAAGTTTGATTAAATTTATTTCTTATTTTATGTGATACAGTATACCATTAACTATGATTTAATTTAATTTATATGAAAAGGTTAGAGAAAAATTGTTTGTTATGATTATCACTTTTTTATGATAAAATTTATACTCTATATATATATATATATAATAAAATAATACTATTATACCACAAAAATTCTTAATAGGTTTTATTAAACTCATATAATACAAGATCAATGCTATACTAATTTGTTAGCAGGTAGGAAGCTTGTTAGGAATACAGAAGATTTAGACCTCTATAGTCAAGTGAAACCAAGAGTTAAATACTAAATAGAAACATGATAATTATACCTACCTTGGAGGAACCAGACATCTTATTTCCTGCATTGTAATGCAAACAACAAAAGCTTTCCTTATGCAGGGATGTATAAAGAGAACCATATAAGGTATACGGCTCGAGGTTATCAAGGCCAGATGGTGAATGTTGAATACGACTTTAGGGTGTAAGTCAAATACAGCAATCTGGTTGCAGGCTAAATAAAGATTTGAGCCAGGGATTCTGTTGGAGTGCTGATCAAAATCTAAAATTTATTTTTTAAATTTAAAATTATATTTCTAATTGCTTCTTGCAGCATCTAAGATTTCATGTTTTGAAAGCAAAAAAAATGGCATGGAAGTCGTTGCAAAAAAAAATTAAATAAATAAATAATAATATAATTTGGATTTCTATCTTAACCAAATCTACCAAATCTATTAGCCAGTTTCCATCCTTAGACTATAGTTGTGATACCGAAAATTCATTCACAGGCTGTATTGGACACCAGACTTGAGAGCACAAAGGATACAATTTTTTTCAATTCTATACCAACACCATTAACTTTAGAAAAGAAATTAACCCATCTTAATCCATCCTTTTAGTATTGGCTGAAACAACTTCACGGAGGCCATGAAATGCACAGAGGGCTTCATATAGTTTTATCTTCATCAAATGCTACTTTTAGTGGATATCCAAGATTTGTAACCCTTTCCATTGATAATATATTCATGCTTTTAAACCCAGAACTCTCATAATTATACCATTTTTCAGATAAGTTAGGCACCTTTGAAAAAAAAATCATTTGTTTTTTACATTAAATTGCAATCTGTTCACATTTTTTAACCAATTCAATATAACTTGTATTTGGCAGGAGGGCAGGAGCAGCAATGCTTAGCACACGTCTTGATTAGACCAGAGTTCAAGCCCATGACCACCAAATATGGGGGATGCGGAAAGGTCAGGGAATGACCACCACATATCCCTGGAGCAATATGGCCATAGTTGCTAATGCTCCTAAAAACCAAATAACAAACAAACATAACTTGTATTTACTGCCCATAAAATCTGTCTTCAAAATCGCTTTTCTGTTTTCAATATTTTCGTGGATTCCTATGCAAACCTGTACAGGTAACACATTCACTTTCCAATATTTTAACACACATATATATAACACCCTCATATATAGTCTAGACTACAGCACCCTGGAACAACATATTCAGGGTGCATACAAATGAGACAATACAACTTTCTCCCAATTGCCTTATTACATTCTTCATCTTGCTTCATCACCTTATTACATTCTACAGATTACATCACCCTGAAAAAAACTGTGCACTCTTTTTTTTTTTTTTTATGTACACACACACACACAACATGACACAAAATATATACACTCATTTGGCCATTGCACAGTTTACACACACATGGGCAAGATCAATCATACCATAATTTCACCTTTTAACTTGCTGTTTCAATGTTATAGTAATTTTTTTTGTATATACAGTAGAACTTGGATAAGAAATTCCCACTTAAGAAGTTTTTCCCTGTACTAGATTTGGTTTCTTAATTCCCATTATGAACTGTATATATTGTAATGTATTAGTTTCCTGTGTAAGAAGTTTCTGGAGTAAAAAGCTTTCCCCACATAAAAATTACATGATAAAGAATACACAGTGTATTAATATGATGACGTTTTCCCAATTAATGTTTTTTAAATATAGAAATTCTTTATTTTTATATAAAACAAAATTAAACAATATAAACATTTTGGTAATCGAACAAGTGTTCGTGCATAGCATCATTTCATTTCATAGTAAATCACCGAAGTAGGGTGAAATGGCATCGTTTTTTACATCTCATGTGTAAAAATATATTATGAATGCCTTCACAACAAGTTGCCCTGATATTGCACTACTTGGAATAAGCAACACTTCATCAGTGGAGAAAACTGTTACTTATTCCCAGCAGATGATGATCTCCACCCCTGGGTGGTAGTGATGGTATCTGGTGTGAAGGATACTACCACTGGGTGGTATCCTTCACGAGTTGCCCTGTTATTGCAATGCCTCGAATATGCAACACTTCAGCTGTGGAGAAGACTAATTATACTTATTCTTGGCGGATACCATCACCCACAGTCCTGCGTGGTGGTTGTATCTGCCAAGAATAAGTAACATAGTCTTCTCTTCTGGTAAGGCATTGCTTATTCGAAGTATTGCAATGTCAGGGAAACTCATGAAGGCATTCACAATATGAGATGTAAAAAAAATGCCATTTCATCTACTTCGGTGATTTACTACAAACTAAAATGATGCTATGCACTAACTTGTTCAATTACTGAATTTTCTGTACTCTGAAGCTGTCAGCCCTAAACCTTTTTTAGTATAAACATTTTGATAAAATGGAAGTGACATATTGTAATTGTTTTCATCGATATCCATAATTGGATAGCGTCAACCACCATGTGAAGCATTTGCCATTAAGCTAGCATTAGCATTAGTAGAGGCATTTGATGCAAGAAAGCAAGCTTATGCAGCATCGGCCAAAAAAAAAAATAAATAAAAAATAACCACTTCCACTTCACCCCTCTGTTCGTTTGAAATACCTGTCCAGCTGAGCCTTAAACTTATTTAGGCTATCAACTTCCACGACAAGGGATGGAAGTCTATTCCACCAACCATCCACCCACTGGCTAAAGGCAAATTTCCTCACGTCTATCCTACATCCGTCTTTTCTCAATTTGAATTTATGCCCTCTCAGGTGATTATTCTGAGCAAGAGGAAGAATCCCATCAGCATTGAGCATGCTCAAACTATTCAAGGCTTTATACACCTCTATCAGATCACCTCGCAGGTGTGTAGTCGCCAGACATTGTAATTTGCAAAACTTAAGCCTTCCTTCGTAAGAGCAACCCTTTGTTCCATTCACTAATCTTGTTGCCCTTCTTTTTGCTCGTTCCAACAGATCTACATCCTTCTTAAAATGAGGCCTCCAGACCTGTATACAGTACTCTAGGTGTGGTCTGACCATTGCCTTATACAATGGAATAATCACCTCCTTATCCCTGCTAGAAAAATTCCTATATATCATTGACAATACACCATGAGCTACTCTTGCAGCCCATCTGCACTGCTCAGAAAACTTCATATCTGCCTGCACAACCACCCCCAGGTCCCTTTCATTCTCTACCACTGTCAGTGTAGTACCACAGAGTTGATACGTTGCTCTGTGGTTGCTGTTTCCCATATGTAGTACAAATCAAAAGTTCTGATGATTTTGAACAGTTTTGAATTACTTTGTGGATTGTTGCTGTGTCTTATTGTAATTATGCATTTTAAGGTATGTTGAAAGCTGAATTTATAGTACTTTTTTAATTTCTGTAGATTATCATTAGTATTTTTGGTACTTGAAAGAATAACCGTATTTTTGTCTTTCTACCATATTGGCCCTAATTATTCGTCCCTCGGTTTTATTTTAGTGCTACAAATATTAATTATACTGATTATATTAAATTATACTGATTATGAGTATAATAATTATTAATTATACTAATTATATTATATTTTTCTATTTATAGTTATAGTTGAAAGGATGAACACTTTTGGAGTTCATCATTCCAACTTGGTAATGTATATGCAATAGTTTGATGAATATGCAATAGAAATCCTCAGTTTAAAAATGTTTCCCATAGGCAGAGTAAAATATTTATAAATTCTAAAATAATATTTAAAATCATCTTTAACTTATGTATTTGTATCTGTTTGTTTTTATTTATGTAGTTAATATTTCATAACCTTAGGTTATTTTCCCTTCTAAGAAGTTTTCCCTCGTGAGAAGTTCTACACCTCCAGTCCCTTGGAAAACTTCTTATCCAGGTTCTACTGTATGGGTATAATAATTGCACTGAACGTGGCTTATATAATAATATATAAGCCACATTCAGTGCACATTCATAATAACAAAAGGGACATTCTCAGTCACTCTATTACTCACATGAACATACTCACTCATCACAGCACTCTAAATATAGATAGCATACAGCTGTTTTTGTTTGTGCAGGTAAGTTTACCCAGGAAACTGTCAAACTCACATAATCATTAGTTCAACTTGTCCATTCCTTCACACACACACACACACACACACACACACACACACACACACACACACACACACACACACACACACACACACACACACACACACACACACACACAGACATTATGCAACACTGACAACATACATAAAAGCTTATGCACTCACAAGGCTGGTAGGGCCACATTTACACACAGACAGAACAAATACACTGCGGTCACAGTCACCCACAGACAAGAACATGTACATACCACCTGGTTCACATACCTACAATTGTACACTAATACTAAACATACACAGAGAAAATTTCATGTTTGCACATTTGTGCAACACCTGATCAGCACTAAATGATCAAGGAGGCAACTGTGATGTGGACAGGGCCCCAAGGGCCAATTTGGGTAGTATCATATTAAGATAAATCTCAGTTTGGTGAGTAGACAGTGTGAGGGAAGATGGCTTGATAGTTTCAGGAGTATTACGTAAAGTGTCACTAGAACTGTTTAAAGGTGGGTAATGCTGCATTCTTTGGAAGGATTTGTAGAGTTTGCTTAAGCAAAGCTTTCCTTGCTTCAAAGACTTACGATGAGAACTTGATAAAGGCTTTGTAGTATTCTTTGATGATGAAGAGATATTCATAGTTTCTTGGAAGTAGACCAATATTTGTAATTAAAACATTTTGGTATTCATCATAACATGGACAATCATATAACAGATGTATCCAGTTTTCAGGAGCTCTGTATGAGCAGAATGGGTCATCGTTAGTCCGAGGCTGTGGAGCCTTGCCCTGAAGGCACTGTGACCAGTCATAAAGAAGGTCGTGTACAGACTAGGATAGGAATAAGAGGTGGGGGGGTTAGGAAAAGTTAGTGTGTGGGAACCACCTCCTAGTGACTTTTTACCTGGTGGAAGGTTCACAGCTTGTCTGCCACATTTGCTGGAGTTCATTGGCAACATATTTCCTTTCTTTCTTAATGTCTTGTGTCCAATCCAGTGTTATGGCAAGATGTTGTTATTATTATTAGCCATATGGTGCAAGGAAGCCTGAGGCTTATGCTGCACTGGCAAAAAAAAAAAAAGTTCCCGAGAGAGAGAGAGAGAGAGAGAGAGAGTCAGATCTAGAAAGGAATCGCCGAGAAAGAGAAGAATGATGATATCGTTCTCAGGACCCTGGGTGTGTGTGGCAGTACCTCATTTAATCCAGTAGTTTGAAGTACTTGGTAATTGAAAAGTGCACTTTAAAGATGTGGCTAGTCCACCCAATAAATATATAGGACTCTGGATTTGGGGGGGTTCAGCTGGAAGCCCTTTTGAAACTTCAAGGGGCTCCATAATAGTCCTCAAGGGTAGCTGCTTCTATGAATGCTCCATTTGTTCTAATCTTTTTTAGAAATTTAACTTCTGTCATATGAGGTTGCAACTTAGTAAGAACAGTGTTTTTTTCAGCCTCACTTGATTTTAGCTTTGCCCAAGATTTTTTTTTTTTTATAAAAACCCCAAACACGAGAAGTATTAGAACCTATAGTACTTAGTACCGTGCTGAGGTTGAGAAGAGAAAGAAGATATTTGTTGACATCAGACTTTAACTTCTGTAGACTGTAATTTTCAGGAAATACGTATGAAGGAAGGTTGTTCCAAAAAATGGAAATCGAATGAATAAACGAGGAAGATGAAAAGTTGGTTCTGTGAGTTCGAAGTCGGACAGTAAATGGATGTTGGCTGGTGGCAGCACGTGTTCGGACTGTTTTGAAAGAGAGAGCGGGAAATTATAGAAGCCAATTCAGAAGAACAGTGCCCATGGAAGTAACTGTAGAAAAGGCATGCAGCAGAAACAGTCGATCTATGAGACAGAGAGTGGAGAGACTCTGTTAAAGAGAAGTCATTAATTAACCTAACTGGGTTCTTCTGAATGGAATCTAGAAGCCTGAGAGAGGTTTTGGGGGCACCGCCCCAGATGTAGGAACAATATTCCATGGCAGGGCGAAATTGCGATTTGTACAGAGTGAACAGCTGTTTGGAAGAAAAGTAAGGCTGAGAGCAAAAGAGAAAACCACGTTTTTTAGATGCAGAGGAAGGAATATTTGTAATGTGCTTGTACCAAGAGAGATTAGAAGTCAGGCTAATCCCCAAAAGAGAGATATTAACTTAACTTGCCTACAAATCGGAATGCCAAAGATAAGCATAGGAGCAGAAGAATCCTTTTTGCGATATATAAGACAAGACTAAGTTTTAGAAGGATTGAAATCAACTAAGTTGTCTTTGCCCCACTGGAGAATTACCTGGAGATCGGCATTTAAGGAATTGGTGGCGGATATTCGAAAAGTTGAAGCTGATCGAGCAGGGCAAGGTTTCTCAAAATGGAAAGTTGAATGCAATGTGCTATCATCGGCAAAACTATGATTAGGATTTTCAGTCAGTGGAACAAGGTCATTAATATACAAGAGGAAGAGAGTGGGGGAAAGAACTGAAACTTGGTGAGGGGGGACACCAGCATTAGTTGAGAAGTTAGAAGACAGAGAGCCATCTACCATCACCTTCAGTGAGCGATCAGAGAGAAAATTGGATAAACAATTAATAAAAACAGTTGGCAAACCATAAGATGGAAGCTTGTTTAGAAGACCTTTATGCCAAACACGATCGAAAGCCTTTGAGATGTCAAGAGCAACTGCTTGTGTTTCTCCCAACTTTTCTATTGAATTAGTCCATAAATGGGTAACATACGCCAGAATATCACCAGTGGATTGACACTGATGGAATCCATACTGGTGATCGTTGATCAGACAGAAGGTTTCTAGGTAGTTTAAGAGTCGGCAGTTATGGGATGATAATTGGATGGGATGGACTTGTCACCATTTTTAGGAACTGGCTGGACATGAGCAAATTTCCAAGCAGAATGAAAAACACCTTTTTATTAAGAAAGTGAAAAAAGGCGGCAAAGAACAGGAGTAAGATCAGAAGCACAGGTTTTGAAAACAAATGGAGAAATACCATCAGGACCTTGAGTTTTCTTAGCATTGAGATTCGTAAAAATCCTGACATCCTTTTGACAGAAGACCACAGGAGGCATAGAATGGAGTGTGTTAGGAATGGCGGGAGGTGTTTTACGAAGATCATTAATACATGAGTTGGAAGAAAAATGGGATGCTAGCTGATCAGCTTTATCCTTGGCTGAAGTGACAACAGAACCACCTGGTTTGGACAGCGGTGGGAGCAGAGAGGGGCAAAAATTGCGGCCAATAGCTTTGGCAAGAGACTAGAATGCTTGGCTACCATTAGGGCAAGAAGCAAGTTTTCTATTCTTAGCCTGTTCAAACTCTAGTTTGGACTGATTAATGACTGCTTTACAATTGTTGCGAGCTTTGGTGTAGGCAGAAAATGAAACTGAAGAATTGGAAAAAAAAAGGCAATCATGATATGCAACATTCTTCTCTTGAACAGCCTTAGCACATTTATTGGAAAACCAAGGTTAGATAAAGGACGAGATTTTAAAGTGGAGTGTGGAATAAAGGATTCCATTCCTGCAAGAATAATTTCACTGACACGATCAGAGCAAATGTCGGCATCAAAAGTTTTGAAACAGTAGTCTGACCAAGGAAAGAAAAGAAATCTCGCAGGTCATCCCATTTTGCATTCTTGTAATGCCAAACAATACGAGGTTGGGAATAGCCATTGGAGAAGAGACATTCACCAAGATGTGATGTGAGGTGCCTACAGGACCACTCACTTCGACCGTGTATTTAGAAGGGTTGGTTGTGAGAAAAAGATCAAGCGTGTTGGCTGTATGGTTACGATTGTCTGGTATTCTTGTAAGTAAATGTACCATCTTTTCAAGGTTATCAGAAATTGCAAAAGCCTCAGCATCTTGACCAGCTGGGTCAGTGTGACTAGAAAACGGAAGCCAGCTGGAGTTGTGAATATTAAAATCACCAAGGAAAATTACCTCACTGTTAGGAAAGTTGGACTGGAGGAAGTCAAGTTGCAAAGAGCTCCATGTGATTAGTGGAGTTAGGAGAACGGTAGAGACAGTAGATGAATTTGACACATGAGGTAGAGAGATTTTAAGCCAGAGAAGATCGAAGAGAGGAGATTCCAAATTACCAAATCTCTGACAGGGAATATTGGAATGGACATATGCACCACCTTTGGGGCAAAAGGACTCATATAGCGAATAATTTGGACAACTGAGATGAGCAGTATTTGAATTAACCGATAACTGAGATTCTGTCAGAAAAAGTACATGGGGTTTGGCAGACTGTAAGTGGAAATGGACAATGTTGATATTAGAATTGAGACCATGTATATTTGTGAAATGAACTAGGAAGTGTTTGGGAGGTTTAGATCTTTTTGCAGACAAGCTTACTCTATTAATCTGACAATTCATGGTGTATTCAATAATAAGAAAAAGTGGGTATGAAGTAATGAAATTATAGGATATGATGTACACATGGTAAGAATATACCCAGATCCTTGACATAATGTGGCCTCGACAATGCCCCCGTATGTACACTCTCGGACTCCCTCCAGTCACTATTTGGCAGAGTAGAGTTAGCAAGATTATACACTAGCTGATCCTGAAGCTTCCTAAAGAGTTACCAATAAGTTTGTTCCAGTGTACTGACTAGCGGCTGGCCTGCGAACACCGTTTTAGAGCTGTGCCCTTGAAATGTAAGGAAGATTGGATCTCGCCATGATATCATCATAACCTCAAAAGTCATCAGTCATACTGCATGGTGGAAGAGATAGGGAAGAGTTTACCGGAACTTAGCTCTATAGACTAAACATGGGTTCCACCACTTCAAGCCTCCAATAAGCAAAGTGGTGGTACTGCACCGGTTGATGAGAGTCATCTACCGTCTAGTAATGCCTGGTAACACAGAGGGGCGGCATTACTCCATGTGGTGTGGGTAAAACCTCCATGTGCATGGAGGTTTTACCTAGGATTACTAACAGTCCCACCATCGTGAAGGTGCAAGCAGAGGATTTGGCTGTCATAGACTATCCGGACTTCGCCGAAATTGGGTCTGCTTGACTTCAATGTCAACCGAATATCAGTTCCATCAGCGTTTGACTCCCAGCTAGTCAGTACAGCTTGTCTGGTATATCTGAGAGAATGTCTGTGACATCTTCAAGGACCAACCTGAGGATGACCATGAAGCCTTTCTGTCTGATGTTGACCATGAAGCCTTTCTGTCTGATGTTGACCACAAAGCCTTCCTTGTTCTTCCGTTGTATAAAATTGTCTGATCTTTTAAAATTAATTGGCTTGTTTTTTGGCATTCCTAGTGTTAAGTGCCTGCATGTAAGACTTATGTCTGATCTTGTTTTGTCTTTCCTGGTCCAAAATGACTTGCAGCTTAGCTGTCAAAACTTCATTTGCCATGTATATAGTCAATGTTTCTGCCATTTTCTTTCAGCAATTTATTGTCTGTAGTCTGACAGCAGCGGTGCCCAGTCAGTCTGGGCAGTTATGATGCCCTCAGAATTGCCTCTAGTGGCAATTAGGTGCTTATAGGAAGACTTTGATGTTGTATCCATCCTAATTGTACTTACAGTATCTGTTTGGGGTATATGTATTGTTTCTGCAGTTACTGGCTTTTCTCGATCAGGTTTCTCTTCATCTTGTAGTTAGAAAGAGTCAGTTACTTTAGGTTTGCTGGGCTTTCGTTTACTGGCAGGAGTAAAATTATAATTGAAGGATTCCCTGGAAGTGTCATCAGTATCCAAGATAAAAGCTCATTTTTTGAGTGAATACATAGTGTATTATTATAATGACGTTTTCCCACTTAATGTTTTTTAAATATAGAAATTCTTTATTTTTAATATTAAAAAATATTAAACAATATAAACATTTGGTTATCAAACAAGTTAGTGCATTGCATAATTTTAGTTTGTGGTAAACCACCGAAGTAGGTGAAATGGCATCATTTTTTACATCTCATATTGCGAATATCTTCACAACATTAGTCTTCTCAGTGGTGAAGCATTGCTTATTGGAGGTAGTGCAATATCAGGGCAACTCGTGAAGGCATTCACAATATGAGATGTAAAAAATGATGACACCTACTTTGGTGATTTACTGCAAACTAAAATTATGCAATGTTCTAACTTGTTCGATTAGTCAATTTTCTGTAGTCTTATGCTTTTCACCTTAAAACCTTTTTAGTATCAGAATTTTGATATAATGGAAGTGACATATTGCAATTGTTTTCATCGATATTCATAATTGGGTAGCTTCGACCACGTGAAACACAGTGAAGTATTTGCCATTAAGTTCTGATTTTTCTGAACAGTTCTGAATTACTTAGTAGATTGTTGCTCTGTGTTATTGTAATTGTGACCTTTTAAGGTATGTTGAAACTCCAAAGGAGCTCATCTGTCCAACTTGGTAATGAGTTTAATGAACCAAATGTTAAGCAATTAGAAATTCTGAGTTTAAAAATGTTTCCCATAGGCAGAGTAACATATTTATAAATTCTGAAATAGTACTTAAAAGTGTTCATTAACTTAAAATTCTGAAATAATACTTGAAAGTGATCTTTAACTTACGTATGTGTATCTTTTCATTTGTGTAGTTAATATTTCATACCCATCAGTCATTTTCCCTTCAAAGAAGTTTTCACACGTAAGAAGTTCTAACCTCCAATCCTTTGGAAAACTTATTATCTGGGTTCTACTGCATTTTCTTATGTATTTTATGTATTTCAATTGTTTTCTTATGTATTTTATTAATTTTATTGTATACTTGATATACAAGGTGTCCAAAATGTTTTGCCCAATTTTGATACAAATTATTGACCAGTCGGTAAAATAAAAACCAAATTACGAACTATATTTTTATCATTATTACTATTATTTAGTACAATCAGAATGCAAAAAGGACAATAATTTTATTTTACAAATTACTTTAGTTAATGAATTAATTAAATTCATTGGCTGTTCAAATTATTCGATGCAGTTTTGTAATCATCCTACCACCATAATCTAAAATTAAATTTAAAAAAAATTATTTAATTTAAAAAATTTAAAATAGTATAGAATATATAATAAACAATAAAAATACACTAGACAATAAATAAAAATATATTTAATAATTTGTACCAAAATCAGGCAAAACCTTTTTGGACACCCTGTATTTTATTATATACTGCAGGGGTGGCCAAACATTAATTTGTAATGCGATCTACTTTTTTGTTCAAAATGTGCCTTGAATTATCATCTCAAGAATTTCATTACACATGGTTAAAAAAGTTAATCAACACATATTGAAAATTGTTGCTTATAAATTTTAAAATTAATTACAATTCAGAATTCTTATTTTAAATTCATATGTATTTAAATTTTTAATTTATGCAAAGTTTGTGTCTTCATGTCATCTGCCAAGCTTTCAAAATCAGGGACAGCAGCAGCTGCTACTGTGGTAAGGCCAACTGTAAAGAATCTTCTGTATGCAAGTCTGTAAGAGTAGAGCGACTGTCTGTTCGTCTTTGTTTGTTTCAAATATGAAATGGCCAATTCACATAGATATGTGGAACCAAAACAGGAATTTAAAAGTTTGCTGCATTTTTTTTACATTTTGGTACTTTCCCGGCAAACATATTTCCAAAACTCTGATGATCTGGCTTTTAGGAAGATATCGTTTTGCAATGTAATAATTTCAGTTAAAAGTAATATTTTCTCAATGTGAAAAATCTCACGATTTTTTTTCTGCAATTTGTTTCGTATCTAAGTTGACATTAAATGGATAAGAAATATGTTGAACAATGTCTTCAATTGTTTTAAAATCACCTAATGTGGTTTCAAAATCATCCACAACTTTCTCAATTTCAGAAACATATTTCTCACTATTAAATTCAAAAACAGGATGTTTTTGCAAATGAGCTTGCATATTTGCAAATTGATCGAATTTTTTTTCCTTGAGATCCTTAGCCATTACCAAAAATTGATATTTATTTCCAGAAATACTAGTACTCATGTCATCCACATTTTTATTTTTTCCTTGTAATTCCTAATTCCGATCACTTAATTTACTGGTAAAATCTGCCAAAAAAGCCAGATCACACAAACACTCTGTATCTTGTAGCTGCTGATAATAATTAGCATTAGTAGAGGCATATGATGCAAGAAAGCAAGCTTATGCAGCATCAGCCAAAAAAAAAAAAAAAAAACTTCCATTTCACCCCTCCATTCGTTTGAAATACCTGTCCAGCTGAGCCTTAAATTTATTTAGGCTATCAATTTCCACAACAAGGGATGGAAGTCTGTTCCATCAACCCACTACCCGCTGGCTAAAGGCAAATTTCCGCACATCTATCCTACATTTTTACCAACGATGTTACCAACAGTAAATTCTAAGTGGGAAGCATTCAAGGAATTAATCATGGAAGCTACTAAAAGGTTCATACCTATTAAGAAATATTGTTCAAGGTGTAGGCCTAAATGGTTGTCAAATGAACTAATGAGACTCGTAACAGAGAAGAAAAATGCATGGGATGCATATAAATTATCAAGCGACTCAGAAGCCTATGGCAAATATAAGTTAATCTGTAATCAGGTCACAAAGGAGGTTTGGCGGGCGAAGGCAGATTACGAGAAATCCTTGGCAAAAGATGCTAAGAAAAACAGCAAGGATTTCTTTACTTATATAAACTCTAAAAGGAAGGGGATGAATCTGATTGGTCCACTTGACATCGATGGTTCGACTGTTGATGATCCTGCTCAGATAGCAAACAAACTGAATGAGTATTTTGCATCTACATTCACACGTGAGGAATTATTAAGGTTTGAAAATGGCAGAAGGTTAACAAATTGTAGCATGATACTTAATGATTTTGTAATAACTGAGAGCAAAGTGGAAGAGAAATTGTTGAAGTTAAACGTAAGAAAAGCACCTGGGGTGGATGGGATCTATCCAGTTATATTAAAGGAGGCGGCAAAGCAACTAAGCAAACCCTTAGCCATAATTATGAGAGCATCCTTGGACTCAGGGGAGGTTCCCACGGACTGGAGATGTGCAAATGTATCCCCAATTCACAAAGGGGGATCGAAGGGTGACACGAGTAAATACAGACCAGTTAGTTTAACTTCTGTTCCGGGTAAAATAATGGAATCACTGGTTAAAGATGCATTGCAGGATCATCTAGACAAGACTGCAGCAATAATTCAGACACAGCATGGGTTTGTTAAGGGAAAGTCTTGTCTGACAAATTTGATAGGATATTATGATGTGGTTACAAAGGAACTGGATGCAAAAAATAATTTTGATATCATATATTTGGATTTCAGGAAAGCTGTTGACACTGTTGCGCATGGAAGACTATTGTACAAATTGGAGCAGAATGGTATTAAGGGTAAGTTGCTACAATGGATAAAAGGATGGTTAAGTGCTAGAAGACAGAGGGTGGTAATCAATGGGTGCTGCTCTTCTTGGACTAATGTTATTAGTAGAGTCCCACAGGGTTCGGTGTTAGGTCCACTGTTGTTTTGTATATTTATCACTGATATTGATGAATGTATATCAGGCTTAATGTCGAAGTTTGCAGATGATACAGAGGTTCGCAGGGTTGTTAATGACAGTAATGGCAGTGTGCTACTGCAACAGGATCTAGATAATTTGGGCAGATGGGCTAAGAAGTGGCAACTGAAGTTTAACCTTGACAAATGCAAAGTATTACATATGGGTAAAAGTAACCCCAGAGAAACGTACCAACTGTGTGGTACTACACTTAGGGTGGTAGAAAATGAAAAAGACCTGGGAGTAATTGTGCAGGCAGATATGAAGTTTTCTGAGCAATGCAGACAGGCTGCCAGGGCAGGTCATGGGGTTTTGTCAATGAGATATAGGAATTTTGCTAGCAGAGAAAAGGAGGTGATTATCCCTCTGTATAAGGCAATGGTCAGGCCACGGCTTGAGTACTGCGTACAGGTCTGGAGGCCTCATTTTAGGAAGGATGTAGATTTACTTGAGCGTGTACAAAGAAGGGCAACAAGATTGGTGAGGGGAATGAAGGGATCCTCTTACCAAGAGAGGCTTAAGTTCTGCAAATTGCAGTGGCTGAAGACTAGGCACTTGCGCGGTGATCTGATTGAGGTATGTAAGGCCTTGAATGGGTTGAGCACGCTGAATTCTGATGGGATCCTTCCACTTGTTCAGATTACGAACCTAAGGGGGCATGAATTCAAATTAAGAAAGGACAGATGTAGAATAGATGTGTGGAAATTTTCCTTTAGCCAGCGGGTGGTTAATTGCTGGAACAAACTTCCATCTGTCGTTGTGGAAGTTGATAGGTTGAATAAATTTAAGGAGGAACTGGATGGGCATTTGGAGGGATTGGTGTGATTTTTATTTTTTTTTTTTTGGCTGATGCTGCATAAGCTCATACATTTGCTTTCTTGCATCACATGCCACTACTACTACTACATCTGTCTTTCCTCAATCTGAATTTATGCCCTCTCAGGTGATTATTCTGAGCAAGAGGTAGAATCCCATCGGCATTGAGCATGCTCAAACCATTCAAGTTTTTATATACCTCTATCAGATCACCTTGCTGGTGCCTAGTCTCCAGACACTGTAATTTTCAAAACTTAAGCCTTTCTTAAGAGCAACCCTTCGTTCCATTCACTAATCTTGTTGCCCTTCTCTGTACTCGTTCCAGCATCTCTACACCCTTCTTGAAATGAGGCCTCCAGACCTGTATACAGTACTCAAGGTGTGGCCTGACCATTGCCTTATACAAGGGAATAATCACCTCCTTATCCCTGCTGGAAAACTTCCTGTATATCATTGACAAGACACCATGAGCTACTCTTGCAGCCCGTCTGCACTGCTCAGGGAAAATTCATATCTGCCTGCACAATTACTCCCAGGTCCTTTTCATTTTCTACCACTATTAATGTAGCACCCCAGATAAACAGCAACCCCAGATACGTTGCTCTGGGGTTGCTGTTTCCCAAATGTAGTACTTTACATTTGGTCAATGTTAAACTTCATTTGCCACCTCTCAGCCCATCTGCTCAACCTTTCCAGATCTTGTTGCAGCAGCATAGCGTCAGTAGTGTCTTTAACAACCCTGCCAACCTTTATATCGTCTGCAAACTTGGACATTAAGCTTGATATACCATCATCAATATCATTTATAAATACAGAAAACAGTAGTGGACCCAACACTGAACCTTGAGGGACTCCACTAATAACATTACTGCACAAAGAGCAGTGTCCATTGATTACCACTCTCTGTCTTCTCCCACTCAACCTTTATCCATAGCAGCAATTTGCCTCCAATGCTACGCTGCTCCCATTTGTGCAGCAGTCTTCCATGTGCAACAGTATCAAAAGCCTTTTTAAGATCCAAATATATAATATCAAAGTTATTCCCTGCATCCAGTTCTACTGTGACTGCATCATAGTATCCAATCAAATTGGTCAGGGAAGACTTAACAAAACCATGCTGTGTCCGAGCTATAACTGAAGTCTTGTCTAGATGATCCTGCAATGCTTCTTTAACCATTGCCTCCATTAATGTTACTGGAACAGAAGTTAAACTCGCAGGTCTATAATTACTTGTGTCAGCATTTGATCCTCCTTTGTGAATTGGGGTCACATTTGCACATCTCCAGTCTATGGGTACCTCCTCTGAGTCCAAAGAAGCTGTCATAATTATGGCTAAGGGTTTGCTTACTTCCTTTGCTGCCTCCTTTAATATAACTGGATAGATCTCATCCACCCCAGGTGCCTTTTTTATGTTTATCTGCAGCAATTTCTCCTCCACTTTTCTCTCATTTATTACAAAATCATCTAGCTCACTGCCAGAGTTTACTTCACTTCTGGCATTCCCTTCCTGAATAACTCCTCATGTGTGAATGTAGATGCAAAATACTGGTTTAGTTTGTTAGCCACCTGAGCAGGATCCTCAACTGTTGAACCATCAATATCCAGTGGACCAATCTGATTCATCCCTTACCTTCTAAAGTTTACATAGGTAAAGAACTCTTTTCTGTTTTTCTTTGCATCCTTTGCCAAGAATTTCTCATAATCTGCCTTTGCCTGCCTAATCTCCTTTGTGACTTGGTTACAGACCAGCTTATACCTATCCTAGGCTTCCATGTCACCCATTAATTTATATGTATTCCACGCATTTTTTTTCTCTGCCATATGTTTCATTAGTTTATCTGACATCCATTTAGGCCTAAACCTTGAACAATATTTCTTATTTGGTATGTTAAGCCTAGGAACTTCCAAGATAAGTTCTTTGAATGGTTCCCAATTTGAATTTGCTGTTGGCAACATCATCAGTTGGTCCCACTGTATAAAATTTAAATACTGTCTCAGACCACCGTAGTCACCTTTACGAAAGCTAAAATCCTTTCCTTTACCCATGATGGTAGTTACCTCTTTGAATAAATCCCACTTCAGCACACTGTGATCATTGCCACCTAGTGGTTCCTTTATCTGCAGATTCTTAATGCATGAAGAATCACTGCTGATAATGGGATCAAGAGTATTACTCCCCCTAGTTGCTTCCCGAACATGCTGATGTAGAAAACAATCATCCAGTAAATCCACAAAAGCCTTGCTAGTGTGTGAGTGACCAACCCACAAATTCCAGTCAATATCTGGGAAATTAAAATCCTCCATTATAAGACTCTGATTTTCTGGCCCACTCTATTTCCCTGTACAGTTTCTTATTTTACTCATCAGAGTCATTAGGCCTATAGCACACTCCTACTCTCAATTTTGATCTCCCAGTGCTTATGTCACACCAAACTGACTCGACCCTGCACTGTCCAGCGATGTCGACTGGCTTCAATTCCTTGGATTTTATGTGTTTCTTAACTAATAGCATAACCCCTCCTCCCTTCCTGTCCTGTCTCTCCTTTCTGTACACATTGTACTCCCCAACCCAAATTCCAGTTCTGCCTTCATTATATCTGTGTGACACCACGTCTCTGATATTCCAACAATATCTGCCTTTGATGTTTTCAGCAATACCCCAAATTGTATATGTTACGCCAATACGTTTACACCAATGCTAGGAATTTGGTAAATAAATTTGATGAATTTGAGGCATTGCTCAACCTAGCATTGGTGTAACATATAGAATTTGAATTGTATATGTTATTCATATTATTGTTATTTGAGCAATGCCTCAAATTTATTTACCAAACTCCTAGCATTGGTGTACATGCAAGTATACATGCATCTGCCTCTATCACCTTGTTTAGACTCCGCTATCTTCAGTAGACATCTGTTGCAGCTCCTGACAAAACTCCATGCAAACTTGCTATTGCTCAGATGTAAGTAGTTTTGGAACTCAGCATGCACAAACATGTGTCAAATGCAAATGGTCATGGAGAATAGCATGTGTGCTCCCTATGTTAAAAATTTCCTTCCAGATGCTTTGTGATATTCCGTTTATAGAATATCACATTGTCACTTTAATATAACTTGATTTGAATTGTATTTGTTATTCTTATTATTGTTATTTAATAGTTGAATGCATTTTTTATGGGAAGTGTTTCTGCTCCATTTCAGATTCCAAGACCAGAAAAATTTTGGGTAGTTTTCTGTGTTCATGATGATAAAGAAGCCTTCCTTGAGTTCTATGAAAATCGTCGGAGTGCATATTCACATAAGTCACTTAAGAGTATTTCACTGAAGCATTGTCTGCACGTATCGCCCACAATAATTGTTCAGGAAAATGATTATGAATTTGTTATTACACTTGATGATGATGTCATTAGATTGGCAGCTTCAACCAGGTAATCTAAATATCTATAACTAGATATTTCAGAATATTCCTGTTAAGTAGAATGTGTATACTAGGAGACATTACATAATTATGTGTAGACATTTTTTATGTATATTTGCTTTATCTGTTTATCCCTCAGTTATGTTGTGCTTGCCTTAACATTTATGCAAAATATCAGAATTGATTGGAATGATATGTGCTTTGTTCCTAGATACTGCCACAAGAGTATAGTGGTTAGTATAGTGTTTTTTTTTTTTGTTTGTTTGTTTCTTTCTTTTTCACTCTGCTTTTTTTTTTGTATGTCCAGGTTGATTCCTATTACTGAGCAGAGAAATTTTCAATAAAAGTTTCGATATTTTCCCCACTACTCAGAACTGTAGCATATGGCCATTCACATGGAGTTGTATGGTTTTGCTCCTTAAAAATTTGAATGTTTTTTTCCTTTTTCATGTATGCCAACAAATATAGTATGCATGAATTTATAAACACAGTATACCATTGCCAATAACATGGTGCACCCTTGTGATCCCAGTACAAAATCTTTGTTTGGGCTTGCATTTCTCACCCCTTTTTAGACCACTAAAGGAAACTTTATTGCAGCTCAGCCCAAGCAGTTGAGTATAGCATTTCTTAGTGATTTAGATATTAGAAGTGGCCTCCCTCATAAAGCATTTGATTTTAGAGAGGATGAACGTCTTTTTATTTACACGGTTATTTAATTTTGCTCTTAAGAGTAAAGAATTAAACATGTTAAAAAGAAAGAAAAGACAGTTTTTTTTTTTATATATAATTAACTGACTTTATTAATATGCTAACCTCTCTTTCCCACTTTGTCGCTGGTGGTACTACACCTGCCTCCACACAGTGGGGCTGGAAACCCAAGAGAAAAAAATTGTTCCAGGGCTAAAAGGAGCCAAAATGAAGCATAAAAGTTATCCCTCACTCGAGCTTCTTAGTTCTACCTCAGGAAATGAGCATAACATATTACATACAAAAAAGCAACACTATTCCAAAAGGACTGCCACCTTTTCTCATATGCCACTTGTAAACTAGCCATTTTATGAACTCCATCTCTTGTACAGAAATGTTCTGATCACCTAAAGTGATGAAAGACAAGACTGTTTTGGAGATCTGTGTGAGAGAGACCACAAAGGCTTCCAAATCTTGAAGATATTCCTCTAAATTTTACACCTCTTGCCACTTTAAATACTTCAAAAGATGTTCTGTTTGAATTGGACTTGCTAAATGCATCCAAAGGAGAACTAGTTCAGGAACTACACAATGGAAAGTGGCATACAGGCAAAAAAGAATTGAAATTGGAAAAGATGGTGCACCCATTCTCACATACATGCAATTCTCATATTTTCTATTCCAACCCTTCAATCAATATTTGATTATCAGCAGTGATGCTTCATGCATTAAGAATCTGCAGATAAATGAACCACTAGGTGGCAGTGATCACAGTGTGCTGAAGTGGGATTTACTCAAAGAGGTAACTACCATTAGGGGTAAAGGGAAGGGTTATTGCTTCCGTAAAGGCGACTACGATGGACTGAGACAGTATTTAAATTCTATACAGTGGGACCAACTGATGATGTTACCAACAGCAAATTCAAAATGGGAAGCATTCAAAGAATTAATCTTGGAAGCTACTAGGCTTTACATACCAACTAAGAAATATTGTTCAAGGTTTAGGCCAAAATGGATGTCAGATGAACTAATGAGGCATATGGCAGAGAAGAAAAATGCATGGGATACTTACAAATTAACACATGACACAGAAGCCTATGATAGATACAAGTTGATATGCAACCAAGTTACAAAGGAGGTTAGGCAGGCGAAGGCAGATTACGAGAAATCCTTGGCAAGGGATGCAAAGAAAAACAGCCAAGAGTTCTTTACTTATGTAAACTCTAGAAGGAAGGGGATGAATCAGATTGGTCACTTGATATTGATGGGTCAACTGTTGATGACCCTGCTCAGGTAGCTAACAAACTAAATGAATATTTTGCGTCGACATTCACACATGAGGAGTTATTCAGCGAGGGGAATGCCAGAGGTGTATTCAACTCTAGCAGTAAGCTACAGAATGGGAGTAAAGTGGAGGAGAAACTGTTGAATATAAACACAAGAAAGGCACCCGGGGTGGATGGGATCTATCCAGTTATATTAAAGGAGGCAGCAAAGGAAGTAAGCAAACCCTTAGCCATAATTATGAGAGCTTCCTTGGACTCAGGGGAAGTACCCATAGACTGGAAATGTGCAAATGTGACCCCAATTCACAAAGGAGGATCAAAGGCTAACACAAGTAATTATAGACCTGTGAGCTTAACTTCTGTTCCAGGAAAATTAATGGAGGCACTGGTTAAAGAAGCACTGCAGGATCATTTAGACAAGACTTCACTTATAGCTCGGACACAGCATGGTTTTGTTAAGGGGAAGTCTTGCCTGACCAATTTGATTGGATATTATGATGCAGTCACAAAAGAACTGGATGCAGGGAATAGCTTTGATATTATATACTTGGATCTTAGAAAGGCTTTTGATACTGTTGCACATGGAAGACTGCTACACAAATTGGAGCAGTGTGACATTGGAGGCAAATTGCTGCTATGGATAAAGGGGTGGTTGAGGGGGAGAAGACAGAGAGTGGTAATCAATGGACACTGCTCATCGTGGACTAATGTTATTAGTGGAGTCCCTCAGGGCTCAGTGTTGGGTCCATTATTGTTTTCTGTATTTATAAATGATATTGATGATGGTGTATCCAGCTTAATGTCCAAGTTTGCAGATGATACGAAGGTTGGCAGGGTTGTCAAGGACACTACTGACACTATGCTGCTGCAACAGGATCTGGAAAGGTTGAGCAGATGGGCTGAGAGGTGGCAAATGAAGTTTAACATTGACAAATGTAAAGTACTACACATGGGAAACAGCAACCCCAGAGCAACGTATCAACTCTGTGGTACTACACTGACAGTGGTAGAGAATGAAAGGGACTTAGGGGTGGTTGTGCAGGCAGATATGAAGTTCTCTTAGCAGTGCAGATGGGCTGCAAGAGTAGCTCATGGAGTATTGTCAATGATATACAGGAATTTTTCCAGCAGGGATAAGGAGGTGATTATTCCCTTGTATAAGGCAATGGTCAGGCCACACCTAGAGTACTGTATACAGGTCTGGAGGCCTCATTTCAAGAAGGATGTAGAGCTGCTGGAACGAGTACAGAGAAGGGCAACAAGATTAGTGAATGGAACAAAGGGGTGCTCTTACGAAGAAAGGCTTAAGTTTTGCAAATTACAGTGTCTGGAGACTAGGCACCAGCGAGGTGATCTGATAGAGGTGTATAAAGCCGTGAATGGTTTGAGCATGCTCAATGCTGATGGGATTCTTCCTCTAGCTCAGAATAATCACCTGAGAGGGTATAAATTCAAATTGAGGAAAGACAGATGTAGGATAGACGTGCAGAAATTTGCCTTTAGCCAGCGGGTGGTTGGTTGGTGGAACAGACTTCCATCCCTTGTAGTGGAGGTTGATAGCCTAAATAAGTTTAAGGCTCAGCTGGACAGGTATTTTGAACGAACAGAGGGGTGAAGTGGAAGTGGGTTTTTTTTTTTTTTTTTTGGCTGATGCTGCATAAGCTTGCTTTCTTGCATCAAATGCCTCTACTAATGCTAATGCTAATATTTAAAGCTGGCTATCTCAGCTGTTGTACATGACCATATATTCTATCAAGGAATATATGGTCATGTACAACAACCATGTAAAGCCTATCAGATACTCGTGTCAAATTTTTGGCACTTGAAGTTCATACTCAAACAGTATGCAGAGGAGACTTGGTGTGTCCCAGCTGCAGTTATAAAGAACACAAACTACTGCATAGCACAAATGCCATTCTGTCCAAATTCTAACAGCAGTTACTCAGCTTATTTCAAAGATGGTGAGGTGTGGAAAACTGGAAAGAATCCAGAAATATAAGGCAGAATATAAGGTAACCTCTCAGGAAGCAAGGAAACATATTTTATAAAGTGAATCAAAATATTCATTTATGCAACTGCAGTGAAGAAATGCATATGGAAGAGTCTGTACCTCTGAGCACCTTTCCTGCAGATTGGGCTCGCCTTTTTTAATGAATCTCCAGCAGTTTTTTAAAAAAGGTGCCATCAACCAAGCCAACATTCCAGTCTTCTTTAGATGTGGAGGTTGATGTTGTCACCAGTCTTGATGAAACCAATCTAGAAATACATGCAGAGGAAGGTATGGGTATCCAATTTTCCCAAGAAGAGATAAACTAGAATTGGATCCTCATAAACAAATATAGCCCCAGTATTGCAGTGAATGATCAAATATCAATGATATGAAGGATCAATGAATGATCAAAACAAATGTAAGCATTTATTGCTGCAATGATGCATGTAATGCTGCAAAGAAGGAAAAGAATAAGGCTTGGAATCAGGTTTGGAAAAACTGACTATCCAGTTTTTTCATAGCCAGTGGTTAGATTTTTCTAGAGTGGTTAGAAGAAACTGAAAGTGCATGCTTGCTGTAACAAATGGTAAGCTAACAAGTTAGTGTACACAGTTTCATTTCAGACTTGCTCAATTTTTATTTCTTAAATTAATCTAATTTTTTCTTTGATTAACTGAAGTGCAAAGTAAATAATTAATTTTCTTGTTACCAATTAATTACAGTTAACAAATAATGTATAAAAATAATTGTTTTCGCTTTACTGCACGTACCTCACGACATAATATGCACCCCACATTTTGTAATACTTTATAATCACAGTGTGTAAAATGCAATATGCATTTAAGGCTCTGTGATTTAATAATGTAAACAATCATAATGTGCTTTTGTAATGCAGTATATCTTTTCTTATTTCTTCCTGGATTTTAATAACAATTCAAATATGATATATACAGTGTACAGTGTAACCTTGATATAACGCACCTCTTTATAACACAGTTTTGAATATACCACAGGTATGATCATTTCCCCCAAAACAAATTATGAAAAAAAAAGTAGTGTATCCAAAGAATGTTGAAACTGGGAAATGTGAATCTTACCATACATCCTTATTTCCAAGAGGGGAAATTAACTAAAAACTGGCTGTATTTGCTTCAATATATTTAGTTGCACAGTAATTTTTGTAAGCAACAGGAATCATCAGAGACTAATTACTGTAGATACCCAATTTCTCCCCTCAGTTAGAAATGCAATAAAAGAGTATCAGTGGAATGCTAATTATAAACAGCTACTTCTGGAGGGGAATACAGCTACCATTCGGCTCCGGGTGTCAAGCGTTTCCATGGCCAAGCGATCTCTGAGCTCTATAAAGCGATTTCAAGCATTTTCCTTCAAAGGATTCACTCTTCTTATTAAGTTTAAAGTTAGCTTCTCTTAAGTTTTTCATAAAGTACAGTAGACTTCATCTTATAAGTAGTAAGTTAAGTCAGGAAATAAAAGACGCCTTTCCTTTTATTTTATTAGAGTTACTAACCCAACTAACCTAACAACTGCTTGGCGTTACTCCTGCCTCCCCGTGGCGGGGCCGGTAACCTGAATGGGAAAACCAACCCTCAGGGCCAAAAGGAGTACAAAATGGACAAAGAAACCTTTCCTCCACTTGATCCATTGAGATCCTCTACCGATAAAGACCAACCTGATCATGACTCCTATCAAAATAAAAGACAAAAAAACAGATCAATGTCAACAAGATCACCCAGCCTTTCTCCTTATTCATTCTCTATCAGATTTTCCTGCAAGCAAATTATCCCCATTTCTAATCCAGAAATGCTTGGAAAATGCTGCAGGATCACCGAAGATGGTTAAACGATTACAGTCTGGAGACTTGCTGGTAGAAAACAATGAAGCCAAAACACTCAGAAATATTATTGAAACTGACTACATTTGATGGAATTCAGGTGAAAATAACACCGCATGCCACTCCGAATACCTCCAAAGGAGTTATAGCAGAGTGGGATTTCATTAACATCTCAGAGGATTAAATAGTGCAAGAATTGGCAGATCAAAGAGTAGTATACACAAAAAGAATTTAATCCGAAAAGATGGAGAATTAAAGCCTACATGAAACATAATAGTGACCTTTAGCACTCCAAACTTACCAACAATGGTTAAAGCAGGGTATCTAAATTGTCGTGTACGTCCATATATACCGAATCCCATCAGGTGTTATAAGTGCCAGAAATATGGACACTCCCAAATAGCATGCTATGGCACTATGATTTGAGTGTGTTCTGTCGAACTGTGGTTCGACAGAACACACTCAAGCTGATTGTACCGTAAACACCTTCACTTGTCCCAATTGCAAAGGTAACCATCCGGCATATTAAAAAAATTGTGAAATGTGGAAAGTGGGAAAAAAAATACAAAACAGAAAACAAAGTAATGTACCAGGAAGCCAAAAAGCATATTATGCAGTTTATGCCAAAACGCATGTATGAAAAAGCAACCCAACATAGCCTTTCCATTGCTACTCAAACTAACATTATAGTCCCTCCAAACACTTCTCTTTCTGATTGGGCCAGATCCGAGCTTAATGCTAACACGCAACCTGCCAAACACAATCAACTGGAGCAAGGAATTAATACTCCAATTTCAGTACCACCCAATATCCCTGAAACTTCTAAAAAAAGCAGACAAAACAATACCAACAGACCATGCTCAGACAAAGAAACAATCCTGTATACATATGGATGTGGACAATAAAACTGACCCACAAGAAACTATATTAGAACTTCATGCGGAAGAACACATGGATACAGAGTAACCCATCTTCCCCAAAAAAGATAGAAATAAAACAGATCGTTACAAACAAACTGCTCCAAAAAAACAGACTGATCAAACCATAACTCCTAAGACCAAGTAATGCAGCACATACTCCAATGGAACTGCAGGGCCATGTGATCCAATATTGATGAATTATACGACCTGATCAATAAGTATAATCCATTGAGTATTTGTTTGCAAGAAACTAATTTAACAAGACAGGAAACTCTCAATTAAAAACTACACAATTTTCAGAAAAGATAGGAATACTGCAAAATCTGCACACGGAGGGATAGCGATTTAGTTAACTCTAAAATCTTTGCTCGACACATATCTCTACAAACCGACTTGCGTGTTGCACTTGGAATAACTTTCATTTCAATATACCTTCCACCAAACAGTACCATCATGCTAAAAGAACTAGAAGATCTAATAGCTCAAGTGCCAACACCTTTCTGCCTCTTAGGAGATTTCAATGGTCATCACCCATTATGGGGATCTTCTGACATGAATCAAAGAGGACAACTGATTGAGACCTTACTGAACCAACAGCAGTTAATCACACTAAATACTGGCCATCACACTGGCACCTTTGTAGCCAGGTGGGAAGGAGCAGCAGTGCGTAGCACACACTTCTTGATTAGACCGGGGTTCGAGCCCGTCATCACCAAATACGGAGGATGCAGAAAGGTCAAGGAATGACCACCGCATATCCCGGAGCAATATGGCCTTCGTTGCTAATGCTCCTAAAAACCAAACCATTAAGGCCATCACACTTATTTACATTTTCCCACAGGATCCACCTCAGCAATTGATCTGTCAATCTGTTCTCCAATTTTATTTCCCAGTATGGAGTGGACAATCCTAAATGATCTGCACAACAGCGATCACTATCGAATTATATGCAAAATTCAAACAAAACAATTCCACTATCCAAATTACAGAGTAAAATGGAAGTTCTCAAAAGCAAATTGGGCAAAATACTCAGCCATTGTGTCTTTTGATGATCAATTTATTAAAACATAACCGATAGACAACGTCACTGAGCACAACATTTCCACACAAATTTTGAAAGCAGCATCTGAAGCAATCCCTTAGTCGTCTGCTGACCAACACAGATATGTAAAACACTGGTGGAATGAGGCTTGTAACAGTGCCAGAAAGGAAAAAAATAAAACTGCTAACCTCATATTATACAAAAAACAAAAGGCAAGAGCACAACAAATAGAAGGCAAGCCAAAAAAGAATCCTGGATAAGATTTGCCAGTACCATCACAAAGAACACTAGTAGTCAGTTAATATGGAAGAAAATTCAACAATTAAATAATAAATGCATTCCTTTTTCTGCTCCAATCTTAATTAAAAATGGACGAGAACTGTCCTCTCCTAAGGAAATAGGCGATTTCCTTGAAGAGACTTTCAGTCAAATATCGGCAGCATCTGCATATTACAATTCTTTCCTGAAAATCAAAACCTCTGCAGAAAAATATAAAACAAATTTTAATACAATCCAATCTCTTCCTTATTATCAGCCTTTCATCGTAACTGAACTCCAAGAAGCTCTGAACAGATCAGCAAATAGTGCAGCAGGACCGGACAAAATCTACTATATAATGCTCAAATATCTAAAAAATACAGCCTTAAATCTATTATTAGTTTTCTATAATCGAATTTTTCTTGAATGTGTTTATCCTTCCTCATGGCGTCACTCTATCATTCTTGCTTTTCCAAAACCAGGAAAGGACCAATTACTTCCAGAAAACTATTGTCCCATTTCTCTCACTAGCTGTTAGGGTAAAACACTAGAAAAAATGATACATAGCAGACTAAAATGGATCCTTGAAGATGAAATGCTGTTAAATATCAATCAATATGGTTTCTGAAAAAACAGATCCTGCATAAGAGCCGAAATTAATATTCGCAATGCATATGTTAAAAACGAACATATGGTAATGGTCAGGCTAGATACTGAAAAGGCATTTGATACCACATGGCATTATGGCATTCTTTGAGAGCTCCATTCCTACGGGTCGAGAGGACACTTACCTCAATTCATTCAGAATTTTCTTAAGCACAGAACCTTTCAAGTCTGTCACCAGAATGTACTTTCACAGTATTTTGTCCAAGAAGAAGGGGTGCCTCAAGGATCTATCCTTAGTGCCACCTCTTCGCAATTAGACAAAACCTCTTCACCATGACACAAAATATTCCCAAAACTGTAGAAATATATTTGTATGCCGACGATCATGCCATTCACCAAACATTATCATCATAGAGAGAGACAGTTACAACTTTCCATAAATAAGTTGGAGACGTGGACCCTACAAAATGGTTATCGCCTGTCAGAACAAAAGACGATCGCGATTCACTTTTGTAAAAAAGCGCAGATTACATCTAGAGCCTGAACTTAAATTAAGAAATTAACCAATCCCTCTTGTCAGCAATATACGATTTTTAGGTTTAACACTAGATACTAAACTCAATTTTTTGCAGTGCATATAAGTTACCTCAGAACCATCTGCTTGAAAAAACTCAATATACTCAGAGCCATCTCAGCTCTGGCATGGGGAGCAGATAGATACACTCTCCTGTATTTGTATCGATCTCTCATCAGGTCACATCTAGACTATGGTGCAATAGTCTTTGACTCATCTAAGAAAACTACTTTCAAGACTGAATATCATACAACACAGTGCTCTTCGTACAGTTCTTGGGGCTTTTTGAACATCCCCAGTCCAAAGTCTCTATATCGAAGCAAATGAACCACCACTCCATCTAAGAAGGAAAATGTTACTCCTCACCTATGCAGCCAGAATTAAAAGCCTTCCTGATCATCCCGATCAACCGTTACTTTTCAGTCCTGAATGGATAACTTCTATAACAATAAACCCACTGAAAATAAACCAACTGGTATTAGACTACAAGAATTGATTCAATGCTGGAATGTACATCTTGAAAACACACTTAAAGAAACCAGAATACCTGATCCACTCTGGTGAACAAACTCAACTTACTGCGACACCTATTTCCAACAATGGGGGAAAAAGTACCTGGAAAATTGTAACATAAAACAACTGCATGCAGGACATGCTTCTAGCAATGTGCAGAGCTGCATATAATCTATACTGATGGCTCAAAATCAGATGCTGCCGTAGGTGTTGCAGTAGTCTTTCCTTCATTTAAAGTGTCTGTATCTCTTCCGACTGAATGTAGTAGTTATACTGCAGAACTGTATGCAATTCAGCTAGCTATAGACAATATCAATATCCGTCTCAACCCCAGTAGTTTAATATATACAGACTCCATGAATGTGCTTTGCAATAAGTAATAAAATCTCAACCCCACATCCCATAGTAAAAGAAATCCGGTCTCGTCTAAATCATTTGCAGGATAAGAATCGTACTGTAAGTTTCTGTTGGATTCCAGGGCATACTGGCATCACAAGTAATGAAACAGCAGACCAGGCAGCCAAGCACCCAAAGAGCAGTGCACCAACATCTTACCAAGTACCCTACATAGACCTTGTAAAACATATCCGACATATCTGTAGAGACCAGTGGTTAAACCTTTGGAAGACACAGACAAACAATAAATTATTTGAAATTAAACAAGAACCACAAATATGGAACTCCAGCTTCAGACAAAACAGACACGAAGAGGTAATATTGGCAAGATTGCACATAGGAAACACACACACTTGACCCACCTGTTCCTGCTCATGGGCGATGAACCACCTTTATGCACTCATTGTTTATCTCAACTAACAGTTCGCCCTATCCTCTTAGACTGTTCTTTTTGCTCATATCAGAAATACTAACTTCTGCTCCCTGGCCCAAATCCAAGAACCCTTATCACTAACCCATTTGTTGGGAAACAATGCTAATCTAGATGAGCTTTTCACCTATCTCAAAAAAACCAAAAAACCAGACTGTATGAACATCTCTAATATCAAATAAAGCAAATTTCCAGCATCTATCCAAACACTAGATTAGGCACTTTTTGGCCTAAGTTGCCCTTGTGCCATTAAACTTCTATACCAACCAACCAACAGATACCATTGGTTAAGTATGTTATATTAGTTACAAAATAATTTTTTTAAAGAACAGTACATGGCATCCTTTCTTCAACTAGAAGTTACACTTGCGAATAGCAAAAATTGCTAAGGGCTAAACTAGGCAAAAATGTACATGGCGACAAGTGATTTATGGAGAAATCATGTGACTTCACTTTAGCAAAATGATTGGCTGGACAGTTTGATTTTCATTTAGTTTTCTGAAAACATGGTAAATTCTAAGTCATCAGAAATAAATACATGGTAAAATTAGTAAATCAGTAGGACTGAAGTAATGCCTACCAAAAGAAAAAAAATTATGCAGTTGAAGAAAAGTTAAAGATTATCAAAAGAGTTAAGGGTGGTGAAACAAAATGCAGCATATTTCACGAGTGTGGAATTCCAGAAGGAATGATTTGTGGATGGATAAAAGGGGAAGAGAAATTGCATTCATTTGTAGACTCCATAGAAGATGAAGTAGGTATTCAAAGAATGAAAAACTAGGCTTTGTGAAAACAGCGATGTGGACCAATGTTTATACAAGTGATTTCTACATAAGCTTAGTGAAGGAATACAGATAAATGGAGTAATTTTGAAAGCACAGGCACTTAAATTTCATAAGCTGTCTTGTGGAGATGCTGACATGTTTAAAACTTCTAAAGGGTGGCTTTGCAGATGGAAAGCTCATCATGGGATATCCCTGGTTAGTCTTGTAGGTGATTCTATATTTGGTGACATTACAGCAGCAGAAGTGTTTCCTGAATTTCTGCATAATGTGATTCAAGATTGTGAATTCACAAGAACAGTTGTACAACTGTGATAAAACAGTGCTGTACTAGTTCCTCCATACAATCTTTTGTACGGGGGGGGGGACATATTAGCACAATAAAGACCACAGACTATGGAAAATCTGCTGTGACTGAACACTTCTGAGAGGAGAACCACCAAATTTCTCCAGCTGATGCCATCATCATTGATCATTCCCATGAAATGGCTCAAGAACTTGCAGATTTGTTCTTCGGAACATAATACCATCAATAAAGATAGGGGAGTCCATATTCACCCCCTCTTTGAAACTGTAATTCTTGGGTTTAACAGTTCCACCTGGCGCATTCTCGAGCCATTTCTGGTCTTTATGCATGTGTGGAGGATAATTCCCATACTCCTATAGTAACATGTGCCGTGAGCTGCGATCCTGCTGATGTTATTTCAGGATGTGCTGTGACAGTCAAGTTTTACTGTTGATAAAGGAGGTGGTCACCTTTGAAAGCTATGGTTGTTTTATCAGTTTTATCTTGTAGTATTTTGTATGTTTTAATTTTATACACCTAAACCTCTTTTTATGCAAATTTTTTTTTTACGCGAATTTGGAGTTATGCGAATTGGGATATCAAAAATAATTTTTTTACACGATTTTTATTCACTTTTACGCGACCAACCTAAAGTCTAAGTTAGGAAAAAAATCTGTAATTCAAGAAAATTCTGAGAATTTTGTAGAATTGCATTCTCGTTTCAATTAAGAAAATTCTAAATTCCCCAAATTACATAACTGACTGCTCATAAACAAAAAAAAAACAAAAAACAGCAGATGTTTGAATTTGGTTTCTCGTATCAACTTGGAAAATTCTTACGAATTTCATTTATTGGGAATTCCCCGAATTACATAACTGACTGCGCATAAAAAAGCAGTTCTTAGCAGTTTGAATTTGGTGTTTGAGTAGACAACACAGTTACCTCATTTTTTGTATTTGCATTTTTTAAGTGAAATCAAAATAAAAATCCCATTATAAAATTAATAATTTTTCCAAGAAATAATAAATGGTAAGCTACATTGTATGTATTTTTCAAACTTATTAACCGAAGATTTTAATCCAGCCCTCACATGATGTTGCCGATAACCAAAAAAATAAGGAAAGCCGTTTCCTTGGATATAAAAATTCAAATTTTAGATCGTCTTCAAACTGGGGAAGGTGCGACGGCTGTGGGTAAGCATTTTGGAGTTCGTGAATCAACTATCAGATCTATAAAGAAAAATGAAGAGGCTATTAGAAAAGCGGTGTGTTCTGGTACAAAATCGAGTGCGAAATTATCATCATACACAAGAGATGTGGTTCTAGAAAAGGCCAAAAAAGCTTTAGTGATGTGGATAGAAGATAATGTACAAAAAAGAATGCCAGTTGACAGAAATTCCATCAAGCAATCAGCATTGAGATTTTATGAACAGATTAAAAAACTACAGCCAGATACTTCATCTCAATTGAGGAAAAAATATGAATTTCATGCAAGCAATGGTTGGCTGGCTAAGTTTATTAAAAGACATGCTCTTCATAATATAAAAATTAAAGGTGAAACGGCTTCTGCTGATGAAACAGCTGCTAAAGCATTTCCACAAAAACTTGCGTAAAGTGCCTGCCTGGCAACCCAAAGGTCGCGGATTCGATTCCTGCCTCGGGCTTGGATCAAAGTACTGCAAAAAAAACCTTGGGAGGTTCATTATGGCCACAGAAGCTGATGTGCCAACAACTACGAAAAAAAAAAAAAAAAAAAAAAAAAAAACTTGCTAAAATAATTGAAGATGGAGGTTATTTTAGGAGCATTAGCAACTAAGGCCATATTGCTCAGGGGATATGCGATGGTCATTCCCTGACCTTACTGTATCCTCCGTATTTAGTGGTCACGGGCTCGAACCCAGGTCTAATCAAGAAGCATGTGCTACGCACTGCTGCTCCTGCCCACCTGGCTACGGAGGCGCCTATGGAGGTTACACTCGTGAACAAGTTTGGAATATGGATAAAACTGGCCTTTTCTGGAAAAAAATGCCAAACAGAACATGCGTATCAAAAATGCAAAAAACGGTTGGTGGATTCAAAGCAGCAAAGGATCGCATAACACTCCTATTTTGTTTGAACGCTTTAGGAGATTGGTTGTTAAAACCACTGCTCATAAATCGATCATTAAGACCACGGCCAATGAAAGGTGTAGATTTTCAAAAATTGCCAGTTTGTTGGATGGCCAACAAAAAAGCTTGGGTGACCATTGATATTTTTACTGAGTGGTTCCACAAACATTTTGTGCCAGAAGTTAGAGGCTATTTGAATGACAAGTGTCTTGAATTTAAAGTGCTTTTGATTCTTGATAATGCACCCGGTCATCCTGCCATAGAACACCCAAATGTGCTATTTTGTTTTCTGCCGCCCAATACCACATCATTGCTACAACCTCTAGATCAGGGTATAATTGTCTGACCAATATCTTGTCTGACCAATTTGATTGGATACTGTGATGTAGTCACAAAAGAACTGGATGCAGGGAATAACTTTGATATTATATATTTGGATCTTAGAAAGGCTCTTGATACTGTTGCGCATGGAAGACTGCTGCACAAATTGGAGCAGTGTGGCATTGGAGGCAAATTGCTGCTATGGATAAAGGGATGGTAGAGTGGCAGAAGACAGAGAGTGGTAATCAATGGACACTGCTCAACGTGGACTAATGTTATTAGTGGAGTTCCTCAGGGTTCAGTGTTGGGTCCATTGTTGTTTTCTGTATTTATGAATGATATTGATGATGGTATATCAAGCTTAATGTCCAAGTTTTCAGACAATACAAAGGTTGGCAGGGTTGTTAAGGACACTACTAATGCTATGCTGCTGCAACAGGATCTGGAAAGGTTGAGCAGATGGGCTGAGAGGTGGCAAATGAAGTTTAACATTGACAAATGTAAAGTACTACATATGGGAAACAGTAAGCCCAGATAAACGTATCAACTCTGTGGTACTACGCCGACAGTGGTAGAGAATGAAAAGGACCTGGGGGTAATTGTGCAGGCAGATATGAAGTTCTCTGAGCAGTGCAGACGAGCTGCAAGGGTAGCTCATGGTGTCTTGTCAATGATATACAGGAATTTTTCTAGCAGGGATAGGGATGTGATTATTCCCTTGTATAAGGCATTGGTCAGGCCACACCTTGAGTACTGTATACAGGTCTGGAGGCCTCATTTCAAGAAGGATGTAGAGCTGTTGGAACGAGTACAGAGAAGGGCAACAAGATTAGTGAATGGAACAAAGGGTTGCTCTTACGAAGAAAGGCTTAAGTTTTGCAAATTACAGAGTCTGGAGACTAGGCATCGGCGAGGTGATCTGATAGAGGTGTATAAGGCTTTGAATGGCTTGAGCATGCTCAATGCCGATGGGATTCTTCCTCTTGCTCAGAATAATCACCTGAGAGGGCATAAATTCAAATTGAGGAAGGACGGATGTCGGATAGATGTGCGGAAATTTGCCTTTAGCCAGCAGGCAGTTTGTTTGCGGAATAGACTTCCATCACTTGTTGTTGAAGTTGATAGCCTAAACAAATTTAAGGCTCAGCTGGACAGGTATTTCGAACGAACGGAGGGGTGAAATGGGAGTATTGGTTGTGTTTTTTTTTTTTTTTTTTTTTTGGCTGATGCTGAATAAGCTTGCTTTCTTGCATCATATGCCTCTGCTAATGCTAATGCTAATTGCGACTTTTAAAACATATTATGCCAGATGAACATTTCAGTTTGTTTTGAACAAGCTAAATGATGATGAAACACTGTCAGTTATGGATGTGTGGAAAAAATTTTCAATTATGGATTGTATTGATCAGGTTCAGTTTTCATTATCTGAATTGAGACCAGAAATTATGAATGCATGCTTGAATGCTATTTGGCCCGCACGTGTTAACGAGAATGCTCCTGCATTCTCGTTAATGCTCCTTCAAACATACTGCAGAATTCCCCAATATAATAAGTTTGGCATGTGAAATTGGCGGAGCAGTATGCAATGATCTTACGTCGGCAGATATCAAAGAATTGTTAATTGATAAACCTCTTAGCGAAGACGAAATAGTGGAGATTGTTTCTGAGACTCCTGAAAGCGAATAAGTTAATGATAATGATCAAGATAATCCTGCTTTTGCTGCTGATATAATTAAAGAAGGTCTTAAAGTGGCCAGTAATTTAGGCAATTATTTTGCCCGGCATTATCCAAATGAAGAACGTGCTGGAAAGTTTTCACGTGAGCTTAAGTTGTTAATGTCTTCATACAGAGAATTATATCGCGACTTATCTAAAGCATCAACACAGCGATTAATAACTGAGTTCATGCCTAAAACTACTGAAACAACCAGTGGTACTCTAATGCATTAAGGGCTTATGCCTCAAGCTGCGAAAGAGTTAGACTATGTATATTTTAGTGCACTATATCATTTATACACAGCCAATTATAGATTAGCAAATTTGCAATAGCGGCATCGTTTAAGTTACATCTCATATTGTGAATACCTTCACGACAAGTTGCCATGATATTGCACTACTTCGAGTAAGTAATGCTTCACCCGAAGGAGAAGACTGTTGTTATTTATTCTCAGTGGATACCACCACCACCCAGATGATGCTGCTAATTATGCAATGCACTAAAATATGCATAGTCTAACTCTTTCGCAGCTTGAGGCATAAGCCCTTAATGTATTAGAGTTCTAACTTTTATCATACACCATCAGGCATCAGTTTTCATTATCTGAATTGAAGGGGACTTCACAACTGTTTTGTCATCATTACATCACTTGGATACCTACTCACCCACCGAAGAAGGGCCAAATAGCCCTGAAACAGTGCCGTCTGGGTGGTGGCATCCACTGAGAATAAGTGAAGCGTTATTTATTCGGGTGAAGCGTTACTTATTCGATGTAGTGCAATGTTCATGGCAAATCGTCGTGAAGGTATTCACAATATGAGATGTAACTTAAACGATGCCACTATTGCAAATTTGCTAATCTATAATTGGCTGTGTATAAATGATCCAGTGGTACTTTTGTTCAAGACATGACAAGAAGAATTCCACAAGTTGAGGCGGAAGTTGATGACGATAATACCTTATCTAGTAGTTCTAGTGATATTACAGTGTCACGAAAATGAAAGCTTTCCCGTTTATTGTCAGAAACTGATAGCGAATAATAGAATCCTTAGCAAACGACTAAAATGAATTTTTTTTTTTTAAAGTTATTAAAATTCATTATATGTATGTGTGTTCTCCATGAAATGTAAATAAAAATTTTATGATCCTAACGAATTTAATGTTTGTTTTTTTTCATTATTTTGCTTATATTTCAGGTTTGGAACCAATCTTCACTTTTTCTGTGGAGTCAGTAGTTGTTTTTATGCAAATTCTTTTTACACGTAATTTTTAGGAACGTATCTATCGCATAAAAAGAGGTTGAGGTGTATATCATTTTATTGCTTTTAACTCTACAGTTGTCATTGTATAAGTATATTTTTACAACAAAAATTTTATCCTGTCTTATTTTATTATTATTCTGTTTTAATTTATGTTAATCAAGTTTCAGTCATATGTGATTGGTGTATTCCATCACAGTTATTATGAGTTATAAACTTCTCCTGACAAGTCACTAGAAATTAAAAAGCACCCAAAAAAGCAAGCATGAAAACTAAATGAGAACTGTATTACTCTGCACAAATGACCCTGGAAATCACAAGCTAAAGCCACTGTGCATCACTATGCATGAAATCGCTACTGATTTCTAAAAAATGGTTTTATTGCTTGGATGATGAGTGACATTTTTGCTTCGTGATTTGAAAGTGAGTTTATACTATCAGTAAGATGCTACTTGCTCTTTCCAAAAAAAACCTGAACAAACAACTATTATGTTGGTGTACTGCCCAGCTTATCCTTTGAACTATGTCCTGAAATCAAAAGGTGGCACCCAGCTTATCCTTTTGGATTATGTCCTGAAATCAAAAGGTGGCAATATCAGAGTTGTGTTTCTGCCAAGGAACACACTGCACTAATTCAGCCCATGGATCAGGGCATTATTCAAGCCTTCAAAATCTACTCTCGTGTGCTACTTTCTGGTTGTGAACTAAGAAATTTAAGTTCTAGAATTTCTGAAAACATTAACACTGAAAGATGTTGCATAAAATGTTGGATTAGCATGGGAGAAAGTAAACTCAACAGCAGTTGAAAACTGCTGGAAAAAACGTATTGGAAAATATGAGATCATGAATAATAACATTGAATTAGAAGTATTTGCTGAACAAGAAACAAAGGCTGCTTTCAGAACAAGAAAAAAGGCTGCTTGTAATGTATTTGTTAGCAGTCTTGGAGCAAAAGATCTGGCTGCTTGGATCAAGGTGGATGCAGAAGCTCCAGTTGCACATTACCTGAGCAATATTTGTAGTAGAATAAGAGGAATTTACCTCAATATGATACACTTCCTAATGACACTCTCCTGCAAATAAGCGAAAATAAAATTAAACCAAAATGATTACAGTAATAAAATTAATTAAAAAAAATACAAAATTAAAAATTAAAACAAGTTCAATGCAAATTTTGAAAAAATACTTTCTTTCCTTTTTTTCAAAATTTACGTTACTTGTTTTAATTTTTTAATTGTTTTTTTAATTAATTTTATTACTGTAATCATTTTGTGTTAATTTTATTTTCTTTTATTTCCTGGAGAGTGTCATTAGAGAAGTGTTCTACATGTTATATTGAGGTAAATTTCTCTTATTTTTCTACAAATATTGAAATACAATGTAGAATGTATTGAGCAAGGAAGAAATTGCTGCCTCTGTGAACAGTGAGAAGACAATTAGCAAGCAGAAGGTCAGCGACATAGGAACTGACTTAAAAGATAATATGGATGGCTTGTGTAAGGAAAAAGCACCAGAAATTAAAGTGCTTGAAAACATTGATGTTCTAACCATGCCGTCAACACATTAGAGTGATAGTCAACATCTTCATTTATTTCATCTGATCACTATTAAGAATTATTTTCTGAAAAAAAATGCTGTCATCAGTTCTGGCAAACTAAATTACATGACTATTTCAGAATGGATGTGTAAAATGTAAGTCCATAACAGCTTTGTGTATTAGTAGAATGTAAAGGGAGTGATATAACCCTTAATACTTGGTCTTTTAGGCTGTATATTCATAAAATGTTAGTAAATAAAGTATTTATTTACTTAAGTGTATTTACATTAAAAAACTGGGGGAAAAAATGGTAAATTTTTTTTGGCTGTAACATACTTTGCTTCCTTAGAATTTAGCAAGATTATTATAACCATATACTAGGTTTGTTACTAGTATTATGTAATAATTGGTATATTTTTTGTATTTAAGTATTAAATGTATAAAAAAAAACTGTAAATATGAATGTAGATAACAAAAATTTAATTCTGATAACAAAAATTAATCTTTTATTTTCTATTTATGAATAACAAAAATTAATATTTTGTCTTAGAAAAATGCATAATTAGTGATAAGAAATTGGTCTTGCAGTCCAAGTTATCTGCATTTTATCTGTTTTGGCCTGAAAATCTGTCCATTGTGGGTAGATTTATTGTACTGGTAGAATTAGGTACTTATGTATATATGTACATATAATCATTATCATCTTCAGCAACTGTCGATCAACACATTTCTTCTGCTTTCTGTTGCTTTTGTACACCAACAAAATTTCACAATTTCATCTATCAACCTCATCTTTGGTCTTTCTTTTGTGCTTAGAGTCAAGCAGTATCCATTCCAAAATTCATTTTGTCTATTTATCATCAGTTCTTGATACGTGACTTTCCCATTTTTATTTTAAGTGTTTTGTTCTTTCAGTGATGTCACAGACCGCGTTTTATTGATGAATCCATGCACGTTTTTTTGGTCTTTTTTGATTATGTTCAAAATTTGGTGCTTCAAACTGAACTTCTCGCTTTCATGCTGCAGTTTTTCAATATTTTGCTGCAATTCTTCCAGATCATTGGCAAAGAGAATGATATCTGCAGATCATAAGTGATTCAGGTAATCTCTGTTTATCTTGAGTCTGTTATTATCCTGATTTAGCTTGCAAAAATTTTCTTCTAAACAGGCAGAAAAATAGTTTTGGAGTGATTGGATGCCATTTTCTATGTTGATTTGAACCTTAATATTGATGCAGTTGCCTTTACAACTATTGATTGGAAAATATGATGCAATTTCTGTCTACACCTTGATTGATTAGAGCATTGATTATTGCTTATTTTGTGACTGAGTTGAATGCTTTTTCATAGTTGATGAAAAATTATATATTAATGACTATACATAATGTATTCAATTTGTATTCATTGTGCCACTCTATAATTTGCTGCCCCATTGTACTGAAGCTGCTTCTGAAACCCGTTGTTCCGCATCAAGTATTGTGCTATTCATGAAAGTACATTTGTGAAAACCTTGTAGACAACTGACAATTGGCATTAGTAGAGGCATATGATGCAAGAAAGTAAGCTTATTCAGCATCAGCCAAAGAAAAAAAAAAAAAAAAACCACAACCACTACTCCCATTTCACCCCTCCGTTCGTTCGAAATACCTGTCCAGCTGAGCCTTAAATTTGTTTAGGCTATCAACTTCAACAACAAGTGATGGAAGTCTATTCCACAAACCAACTGCCTGCTGGCTAAAGGCAAATTTCCGCACATCTATCCGACATCCGTCCTTCCTCAATTTGAATTTATGCCCTCTCAGGTGATTATTCTGAGCAAGAGGAAGAATCCCATTGGCATTGAGCATGCTCAAGCCATTCAAAGCCTTATACACCTCTATCAGATCACCTCGCCGATGCCTAGTCTCCAGACTCTGTAATTTGCAAAATTTAAGCCTTTCTTCGTAAGAGCAACCCTTTGTTCCATTCACTAATCTTGTTGCCCTTCTCTGCACTCATTCCAGCAGCTCTACATCCTTCTTGAAATGAGGCCTCCAGACCTGTATACAGTACTCAAGGTGTGGCCTGACCAATGCCTTATACAAGGGAATAATGACATCCCTATCCCTGCTAGAAAAATTCCTGTATATCATTGACAAGACACCATGAGCTACTCTTGCAGCTCGTCTGCACTGCTCAGAGAACTTCATATCTGCCTGCACAATTACCCCCAGGTCCTTTTCATTCTCTACCACTGTCAGCGTAGTACCACAGAGTTGATACGTTGATCTGGGGTTACTGTTTCCCATATGTAGTACTTTACATTTGTCAATGTTAAACTTCAATAGGCTTGTTGATTGTTTTTTAAATCTGCTTTGTCACCTTTTTTGTGTAGTAGGATGGTTTCTGCATTTTTCCATGCTACAGTTAACTGGAAGGCATTTTGAAAATAGTCTGGCTAGAGCTTTACATACTGGATGGGCCCTGCGGCTTTGCCATTTTTCATTTATTTTGTGAGATCTACTTCTTCTACCAAAATTTCCGGTACAGCTTCTGCATCTGGTGGTTCCAATTGTTGTCCTTTATTCTTATAAAGACTTGAATAAAATTCTGCCACTCTTTTTAGTAGTTTTTGTTGTTGTGCCAACCTCGAGCTTCAAAGCTAACATTTGGTTCTTGTATGCATTCATTTTTCATTTTACTTTCTTTAGCTCTTGATTTTCTTATAGTGTTCTGACAAGATCATCATTGAACTTGCACATTTCTACATATTCTTCCTTATTTCTTATTACCACTTGGCTTCATTTCTCATTGCTTTTTCATCATGGTAATTGTTGCTTTTGATATTCTTTTTGTTTTTTTTTTTTGTTTTTCCGTAGGTGCAAGGGCAATATATAGTGTCTTCAATAGTCTCAATGACTTTGTCATTATTGGTTGAAATATCTGTGTCAGGAATGCAGCACACGAAAATGAATGAACAGGTCTAGTGCGGACAGGTTCAAAGTTTTGACGATTTTTCAATAGTTGATTAGTATCAAACTTCTTTGCTTTAGTTGATGACCAATTTATTTTGTTCTTTCTTGTAATCAGTTTTGATTTTTTCTCTCTGTAACCAATGGCCACTTCCAACATTAAAATGGTTCAAAACTGAGCAGTCATTGAATATCATTTTATTGTTTTTCAGTATAAAGTCAATTTCACTAGTATTTCCAAGAGGGCTTTCTCTTCCATGCCCATTTTCTTTGGGCCTTTTTCTTGAAGAATGAGTTTATGATGAACAAATTTTGTTCCTTTGCAAATTCAGTTAGTAGATTGCCTCTATCATCCCTTTTTCCAGTTTCATATGGACCAACAGGTCTTTCCCCATTTTGGATCCTACCAATTCCGACATTGAAATCTCCTATTACAGTTTTATAGTGGTACTCGCATTTCTTGTAAAAGTGCAATGCATCATCATAAAATTCTTCACCTTCATCATCACTATAGTTACTTTTAGGAGCATAAGCATGAATAATTTGAAGAGAATAGTGATTATTTAGCTTAATAGCACAGAACGCAATCCTTTTGGTAATGCACATACATACATAAATTTATGTGTGAATATGCCTAAAAAAAAGACTTGTGGATATGTTTTGCTTCCTTTATCACCAAAGAGACAGATACCAAAATAATGTGGAAGAAATTAGATAGCTCATCAGAAAATTTCCATCAGCCTCCGTCCTGATCCTACTGTGTAATACACAAGAAATAATCCTGCCAGAAAAAATAGCAAATGTGTATGCATCCTTCTTTCTCTCAACTTTCTGCAACACATGAATATGATGTTATATTTTCGAAAGTGAAAAAAGTAGCTGAAAAATACAAAATCAGCTTCATAACAAAATCAATTCTACTATACTTCCAGCCTCTAACAATGTATGAACTGCAGGAATCCCTAAATAAAACAAGCAACACTGCAGCTAGTCCTGATAGTGTATTATGTTTTGTTAAAGCACCTGGATAGAAAAGTCCTGTACTCTCTCTCTCTTATTACTAGCGTGACCAACCGTCCCAAATCTTGTGGGACATCCTGATTTTCAGCTCTCTATAGAGGCGTCCCGAAAGAACCCTAGGCAGGATGCCATTTGTCCCGATTTATCACATATATTAAAAAATAATAGAGGGCTGTGTTCTGTTGATTGTTTGGTGTTAACCTAATAATGAATAAACATTTTACTTACCTACCTACGTGTATCTAATTTATTCAAACTTAGTTTTGAAACTTGACATACAGTATTAATTTTAAAAATTAATACTGTATGTCAAGATATACCTATATATTTATAATAACCAAGAGGGAACATGTACATGCATTAATATTACAAGGTATTTTGTAATCTGATGTAGCAATGAAAAAAATCCTGTTTTTTTTTTTTTTGTTGTGTCCTGATTTTTTAAGGACAATATCCTGAAATTGGCTGATCAATAGTTGGTCACCCTAATTTTTGTTGAGCATTATTATCCTAGCTTCTGGCCATTCAGTGAAATCTTGAAAGGATCAGTCAAATGCACATAAACTACAGGCTGATCTCGCTTTCCAGTTGTTTAGGTAAGATTTTGGACACTGTACTTAGAAAGTCAGATTTGTACCTAGAATAGCTAGGTTATATTCTGTATAGAATAGTATTCTGTACAGAATATTGTTCTGTACCTAGAATAGCCAGGTTGGCTTTTGAAGAAATAGTTCCACTTTAGACTTCAAGGCTGAAGCAAACATATAAAATGCTTTAATCAAGAATGAATATCATGTCATGGTATCTCTGCATATAGAAAATGTATTTGACGCCACGTGGTATTTTGGCATCCTTTGAAATCTTGTTCTTAGACTCCATGGAAATTTGACATTATTAATTCAGAGCTTTTCTCAGGGCAGCCTTTTCAAGTTCATCACTAGTGTCCTTTCTGGAACTTCTATTCACAAAGAGGAAGTTTCACAAGGGTCAGTCTGTAGTGCTACCCTTTTAACAATCAGATATACATAAGACTTGAACTATCTGCAGTATTATCAAAACTTATCTGTTTGTTGATCTCACAATGTCCGATCGCTTTTAGAATATATGGTCCATAGAAAGGCATCTCCAAATACTGATAAATAAAATAGTATTGCAGACATCACATAACAGCTACTGATTATATCTTCCAAATACCTCTTCTGTACTCTTATATAAGAAGTTCAAAATGCATCTTGATCAGGAATTTTGGTTGGGAAACCATCCCTATAGCCTCCATAGCCCAGTGGTCAGGAGCGTGAGTGCAGTAGCACACACTCTTTGAGTAGACGGGGGTTCAAGCTCCTGACTGCTAAATATGGTCGATCTGCCAACCTGCACTGGATCAGCATGGCAGATTATGGTCCATTTCCCTCACCATGAATTGTTGAGGAGGATTCCATCCTGCAGTGGGTTGACAGTGGCTGCAGTTTACCTTTTTTTTTTTTTTTTTTTTATCCCATATAACTTATAGACAGTACAGTGGACCCCCGCTTTACGATATTAATCCATTCCAGAGACACCATCATATTGTGAAAATATTGTAATGTGAACCCAATAACACATTGTGTTTTAGTAATTCATTCCAAGACCTCGGAAGTTGAAATTTTCGCTATATAACTAAGCTATTTGGAGTTGCCTTTCTATGGACCATATATTCTGAAAGTGATTGGACATTGTGAGATAAGTTTTGATAATACTGCAGATGGTTAAAGTCATTGTATGTATTTCTGATTGTCAAAAGGGTAGCACTAAGAACTGAACCTTGTGAAACTTTCTCTTTGTGAACAGAAGTTCCAGAAAGGACACTCTAACGATGAACTTTTAGATTTATCTTTAAAAGGTCATTTTTATAATGGAAATTGTACTAGTTTGTATTTTTTATAAATTTATGTTAAATAAGCACAACACAAAAAATCACTTCAACTAAAGGATGAAAAAGCGAAACGCACGTCTAACACGTTTACAAATGCTGCTATTGGCTGAGAGGAAGCATCATTTCAGAACATGGTCTGGTCAGAGACCATCGTAAACCCATTGTAATGCGAAATAAGTAGGCGCCTGTTAACATGATCACTGGTTAGTAGAATCGGCTGCTTCATAGAATAAAATTTCAAACAATCAATTCAAATCATTAAAGTGCACTGCACTTTCATCGTTATCATATGTTCGGTTATAAAAATCAATTTTGAATGCCTTTGTGATATTTTTCTAAAGCATATTTCTTGAGGTCACTACCTTAAAAACAATTTGCAGTTTCCAGTTTTTTGGGCTTTTCTGTTAGTGCAATCTATTATAAACTGGTAGTAAATGCTATCTTATTGCATTTGCGATAATACCGATAACTGGAATTCGGAACTCTATCTTATTGCATTTGCGTTATTATGATGAAATGTGTTTCCCCTTCAATAAAATCTAATCATATAAAAAAAAAAAAACATAAATAAATTTTCAGAACCTTCTCCTCATTCCTATTTTTTAAGCTTAGTAAACTGGTTACTCCGTTTCTCACTTGTTCAATTAGTGTGTGCTGTGTTCTTTGTTATTGATTGCTATCTCTTTTACTGTTTTAAATTTTACAACTCAAAAAAAAAAAAAAAAAAACCAATGAACAGAAATATCAATTATTTAATATGTATATATTACAGTATTAATTAAGCCATGTACATAAGCATAAATTTATTTTTATTTTGCTAACCTGTGGAAAATATTCTTCAAATTTTCACGGATCATTTAATTTCGTTAATTGGTGAGGTCATCATCAGCTATTTTCAATCTGCTGCAGGATGAAGACCTCTCCAGTTCCTTCTGTTTTGTGCAATGGCCATCCATTTACTACCCATGAACTTGTGAATTTCATCTGTCAATCTCCGTCATTGCCTTCCAAGATTTTTTCTAGCTCTCTTGGGTACCATTCTGTTATTTTCTTAGTCCATCTGTCATGTCTTCGAGCTGTGTCCTGCCAAAACCATTTTAGTTCTTTAGTTTTAATAAGAATGTCCTTTACTTGAGTTTGCTGCCTGTCCCTGTGTGTTTCTCTTCTTATCTAACAGTCTGATTCCTAATATAATTCATTCCATTCTTCGCTCAGTAGTTCTCAGTTTCTCTTCCATTCTTTTGGTGAGTGCCCAAGTTTCACTTCCATAAGTCATGGTGGGGAGTATACATTGGTTCATTATTTTATGTTTCAGACAAATTGGGATATTTCTCCTCAGTATGTGATTATATTTCCTGAATGCTATCCATCCAAAATTTATTCTTCTCTTGACTTCCAGCCATTTATCTTTATTACAGCTAATGACTTGTCCCAGATAAGTATATGAATTCACCTTTTCAGTTACTGCTCCTTCAATCATTATATCCCTTTCTGTGGCCTGTTCATCGTTACTTTTGTTTTAGGCATATTCATCTTAAGTCCGAAATCCTTACTACCTCTGCATAACTGATTAAGAATTTCCTCTATTTCTTTTGGATTGTGGCTTATGATCACAATGTCATCTGCAAGTCGTAAACAGTTTAGGTACTCTCCATTCACATTGACTCCTTTCTGCAACCAGTCTAATCTTCTGAAAGCTTCCTCAAGGGCAGCAGTAAACAACTTCGGAGATATTGTGTCACCTTGTCGAACTCCTTTCTTAATTTTAAATTTGCTATTGTCTTTATTTAGTCTCATAAAGGAGGTAGCGTTCTCATATATTTTCTTCAAAAGGATAATATATGGGGTATCTATGCCTTGTTTTTCCAGTTCCCGAAACATTGCCTTAAGCTGTATGGAGTCAAATGCCTTTCATAATCCACAAATGTCAGGCACATTGGTGTTTTATATTCATTTGCTTTCTCCATTAGCTGTGGTATTATGTTAAGGTGATCCATAGTTGAGAATCCTGTCCTAAAGCCGCTTGCTCTTTTGGTTGATTGTCATCAAGTAGTAGTATTAGTAGTATTTGTGGCATGTGATGCAAGAAAGCAAGCGTATGAGCTTGCTTTCTTGCATCACATTTCTTGCATCAGCCAAAAAAAAAAATTCATACAACCATTCCCCTCTAAATGTTTGTCCAGTTCCTCCTTAAATTTATTTAACCTATCAACTTCCACAACGACAGATGGAAGTTTGTTCTAACAATTAACCACCCGGTGGCTAAAAGCAAATTTCTGCACATCTATTCTACAGCTATCTTTCCTCAATTTGAATTTATGCCCCCTTAGGTTTGTAATGTGAACAAGTGGAATAATCCCATCAGAATTCAGCGTGCTCAACCCATTCAAGGCCTTATACAGCTCAATCAGATCACCTCACAGGTGCCTAGTCTCCATCTGCTGCAATTTGCAGAACTTAAGCCTCTCTTGGTAAGAGGAGCTTAAGTTCTTGTTGCCCTTCTATGTTCACGCTTAAGCAAATCTACATCCTTCCTAAAATGAGGTTTGCAGACCTGTGTAGTACTCAAGTTTGCAGTACTCAAGGCATTGCCTGACCATTGCCTTATACAGATGGACAATCACGTCCTTTTCCCTGCTAGCAAAATTCCTGTATATCATTTACAAAACCCCATGACCTGCTCTTGCAGCCTGTCTGCATTGTTCAGAAAACTTCATATCTGACTGCACAATTACTCCCAGCTCTTTTTCATTTTCTACCACCCAAAGTGTAGTACCACACTGTTGGTGCATTCCTGTTGGGTTACTTCTACATATATGCAGTAATTTGCATTTGTCAATTTTAAACTTTAGTTGCCACTTCTCAGCCAATGTTTTCAAATTTTTTAGATCCTGTTGCAGTAGCACACTGCCATTATTGTCATTAAGAACCCTTCCAACCTTTGTATCATCTGCAAACTTCGACACTAAGCCTGATATACCTTCGTCAGTATCATTGATAAATATAGAAAACAACAGATTACCACCCTCTGTTTTCTCCCACTCAACCATCCTTTTATCCATTGTAGCAACTTACCCTTAATACCATTCTGCTCCAATTTGTACAGTAGTCTTCCATGCGCAACAAGTGTCAAAAGCTTTCCTGAAATCCAAGTATATGATATCAAAATTATTTTTTGCATCTAATTCCTTTGTAACCACATCATAGTATTACACAATTAAATTTGTCAGAGAAGACATTCCCTTAACAAACCCATGCTCTGTGTGAATTAATGCTGCAGTCTTGTATAGATGATCCTGAAATGCATCTTCAACCAGTGATTTCATTATTTTACCCGGAACAGAAGTTAAACTAACTGGTCTGTAATTACACCTGTCACCCTTCGACCCCCCTTTATGAATTGGGGATACAATTCCGCATCTTCAGTCCATGGGGACTTCCCCTGAGTTCAAGGATGCTCCCATAATTATGGCTAAGTGTTTCGTTACTTCCTTTGCCACCTCCTTTAATATAACTGGATAGATCCCATCCACCCCAGGTGCCTTTCTTATGTTTATCTTCAACAATTTCTCCTCCACTTTGCTCTCAGTTATTACCAAATCATTAAGCATCCTGCTACAATTTGATAACCTTCTGTCATTTTCAAACCATAATAACTCCTTATGTGTGAATGTAGATGCAAAATACTCATTCAGTATTTTGCATCTGCAGCTGAATCATCAACGGCCAGAACCATCGATATCAAGTGGACCAATCTGATTCATCCCCTTGCTTTTAGAGTTTATATAAGTAAAGAAATCCTTGCTGTTTTTCTTAGCATCCTTTGCCAAAAATTTCTCGTAATCTGCCTTAGCCTGCCTAACCTCCTCTGTGATTTGATTACAGACTAGCTTACTTGTGCCCTAGGCTTCTGTGTCAACTGATAATTTATATGCATCCCATGCATTTTTCTTCTCTGCCATAAGTCTCATTAGTTCATTTGACAACCATTTATGCCTAAACCTTGAACAATATTTCTTAATAGGTATGAAACGTTTAGTAGCTTCCATGATTAATTCCTTGAATTAATTTTCAATAATACGCTATCTAATAGAATCCTGAATGCAGTGATGCGTATTACGCTATATAATTTTACGTTTAAGCTACCTAGAAAAGTAACAATTAAAAATTTGAATTCCCTACCACTCTCTATACAAAAACAATGGTTGCAAGATTCGAACGAAACAACAGTTTTACGTATATTAAGTAGTAATGTACAAAAACTCTTATCTAAATTAAAAATAACCAGCATAACTAGAACTATAAGGCTACTTATAAAGTACAATATAAAATAACAATTAGGTAAATAAAACGGCAAACACATCGGTTTTTCGGAGCTGTAATTTTTAAAGAGAGTTAGCGCCCTCTTTAAAAATAAGTATTCTTTCTCATCTGTTAGTAATGACCCTTTTGAACAACTTGTAGATATGGGATAACAAGCTAATTGGTCTATAATTTCGAATTTCTGATTTATCTCCTTTCTTATGCTGCAAAACTATGACTTCATTTATTCCACTCCGTAGGCATCACACCTTTTCTGATGCATTTTGTGAAGAGTTTTGCCGGTTTTTGTGTCATGTCTCTTCCTTCCAATTTTAACTTCATCTTCATCTTCATGAAGATGAAGATGAAGTAACTTCATCTTCCCCCGGGCTTTCTGATTCTTCATTTAATTTAACGCATGTTCTACATCATCATGAAGGATATTGGGTACGTTTTGTGTGTTACTAATTTGTGATCCCTCTTTCCCACTGCTGGCATCATTCCCTTGCTCCTTGTATAATTCTCTATAATAGTCTTCTGCTATTTGAATTATGCCTCCTCTGCTATTTATAAGTACACCATCGCTATTCTTCAGTTTCAGTATCATTTGTCTTTCTGTATTACTGTTCATGGCTGCTGATTTAAGTTCTTTGTTTCCCCGTAATGCTTGTTCTACTTTTCTTTTGTTAAATGTCCTCTCTGAGTCTTTCTAATGGCTTTGCATAACTGAGTATACTCAATTTTATTCTTGTCAGTGTTTATCTTGCTCTTCATGTGTTGTCTTCGGTTCATCATGACAAGTGTTTCTGGACTAATTTTTTCTTCTTTGGCTTTATTTTTAACTATAGGTTTCTTGGGCTTTATCACTTTCAGAAAATTGTATTCCTTGTCGATATCTTGGTCCTGAACAGCCTGCAGAAGCTCAAACGTTTTCTTACGTTTCCAGTACATGCTGCCTTTTCTCCTCTTCTGTTATCTCAGAGACCTTCGTATTATTTACTTGAGTCAATTTTTTCGTTTCTTTTCTTACATCTACATCAAGTGTGCATCTTACCGTTCTGTGATCACTTCCAATTTACCTTGTTCAGAACAGTAACATTCATGATACATCTTCTGTTAATCCATTTGAGGGCTTCCATGTCCACTTTCAGTTCAACCTTTTCTTGAAAAAAGTGTTCATTACTGACATTTATCGAGATTCTGCAAATTCCATAAGTCTCTCACCATTTTCATTTCTTTCACCAATTCCAAAATTTCCTATAGTTCCCCTTTATGTGCTTTTTTGTCTGTTTCTAACCTTAGCATTGAAGTCCCCACGATGGTGGACTTCAGTGCTAAGACTCAATTTCGGTGTACATTTCTTCAACCTCTTCATCATCATGGCTCGATGTTGGTTGGTGCATAAATCATTATAACCTTCAGCTTGTACCTCTTAGAAATCCTGATTAGTAGTCTCGACACCCTTGGTGATGTACTTTTGAATTCCAAAATGTTGTTTTTTGGATCAGAAAGACAACTCCACTTCACTCAGAAAGACAATTTCACTCCTTTCACTGTTTCCATTGGTGTATAGCAGATTTCCGCTTGATAAACTTATAAATGATTCATTTCTTCTTCTTGTTTCAACGAAACCGATGATATTCCAATTCACATTTTCTAATTCCTTTTCCAACTCTAATATCCTGTTTTCACCCATGAGCAATCTTATGTTGTAACAGTCTAAGTTCAGTTTCTGTGCATGGCAGCCCGGTCGTACTCAGAGATTCTTAGAACCCTCTGCTTCCACCCTGTTCTTCTCGCTGCCATAAGAGGGGGAGTGAAAGCCACTGGGGACCGAGGACCATTTGTTTCATCATGTGCTGGAGGGTTTTGTCTTTTCCTCTTCACACTGACCAGGTGTCTCGAAGAGAACCACTCTACAAGTTCGTTGCCACCTAAGTGACGTAACAGGGCACACCATCAAGAAGGTATGCATGAGTGGATTTTTTTGCATCAAGTATGCATGAGTGGATTTTTTTGCCTTTGTTATTGCATCATAATCAGGGTTCTAATGGAGGGTATACGTGGGTATATGCTGTACACACTGGATTTTTTAGGTGAATAGTGTATAACTTCTGGTTTTTGAAAGATTTGAAAAAAATAAATATTCTTAAAATATTTACTGAAAAGTAACAAATAAATTTATTAGCATTTGATTCTTAGGCAGTACAGTTTTATTATCTTTAATGTATATGCCGTATATAAAAATAAGTAAATATGCCGTGTATATATCAGAGGACTGACAAAATTTCTTCATTACAACGATTACTCACTGTATAACGATTACTCATTACTGATGACGAGTTAAATCTACCTCCTATATTTTTTAATTCTCAATAAATTGATAAAAAGATAGATTCAAAAAAACAAAAGAAATATTAGAGGGAATAAAATATTAGTATATCTACATATTATATGTATTAATGTGCTTGTATTTGGTTTTTAAATCGATCCAGCCAGCCGTTGTTACACACGAAATCATTGCATCCAAATTGTTTAGCAAATTTTTCTGCTTGAGCCTTAAAAATTGGACCATCTATTGAAAATCCAGCACTTCTTTGTGTAGAGTGTGTGCTTAGTGTCAAACGTCACCAGGGTTTCCCCATCTCTGTGTGATGTATATTGTGGGTGTGAAACAGAACACTGTCAATGCCCGAGGTGTATAGTGAACCATTGAAGCAATGCTTCATCGACATTTGTAACCTTGTACTTTCCAAATTTTTTATTTATTTTTTTATTTTTTCGGTTATGTTCTTTTCCAGTGCCAATATGTAAACATGTTTATTCATTCACAATGTCGATACTGTTGAAGAGGACAAAGAAAACTTTTTATACACTTCACCATTTTTTGCACCACGTTCTAACTTACGACGAATTTCGACTTTTTTGCAAATCAAGAGATACTTTCTTTTGTACACATGTTTCCGAAGGAAGAGTTCGTTTATAATTGATTTTACTTTAAAATGACAGTAAGGTGATCTGCATACAAAGTTCTTAGAAGTCCCACAATGTCATAAACCGGCTGCTAATCTGATGCAGGTGGTCATAAACACTAAGTCGCCCTTTTCATTTTTGTCTATACAAGAATTGGATTTTTTCGACTACCCGAGCAATTAAGAATGTTTGCATAGTTACCAAAATTTGTACGATATATGCTTCTAGTACGCTCATTATAACTATGAGCGATTGTATGGGAATATGCATAAAATAAAATCATTATGGCTTTTTTCTTGTTACAGCCGTGATATTGTTATTTCCATGCTCGTTATAGCCAAGTTCGACTGTACACACACACACACACACACACACACACACACACACACACACACACACACACACACACACACACACACAGTAGGCCCTCGATTTAACAGACTTCAGATTTAACAGACAAAAAATTTCTGTCCTAAAGGAAAAATTTAGAAACTGTTTATATCTGATAGCATCACACATCAGACAGCACATCTGTCTGATGTGCGACGCTATCAGACAGATGTGCTGAAAATTCCTTCTAATGAAATAAAGGCAGTTTTACTGCTAGATGATGCACCTGCTCACTGTAATGCTGAAAGGTTATTTAGCAGAGATGGGAGAATTAAATATGTTTTTCTGCCTCCTAACACTACTTCACTGATACAGCCGTCAGTGTCATGATCAGGGTGTAAGAGGTTGCATTTAAGAGGTAGTATAAGAAGTTTTTGGAAGAGGTGATGGTTGTTTTGGAAGAAACAGAAGAAGATACAAGAGGTGTAAGGCATGTTCGTGTCAAATAGCACCTGGGATTTCGCCCAACTCCGTGTGTGCTTTGCTGTATCGAGAACAGTACACTGTCAAGCAGAGACTTGAAAGTGTGTGGGCTGTGTCTGTGCAGTGTGATATGTTGTGACCATTGTTTGACCAGCTTATTGGCCGCCAGGCCCCTAGTGGGGCCTGACGTTGCCCATACCCTGCCACGTGGAAGCTAGCTGGGTATATCCAGTATCACAACAAATTGCTCTGGCAGGTCCTGCCACCTAGTCTCCTGGGATTTCAATGGTTAGGACCTTTAAAAAAAAAAATTACGTATTTGACATTACGTAATTTTACGTAATGTCAAATTCCCATTAAGCACTAATGTCAAATGCGTAATTTTTTGCTGGTTGGGGTTGAATGCTAAAGAGATGTGCTAAAGGCCTAATAGGTCGGGCAAAATTTTGATGTTATTAAATTTAGGCGTGCAGCTATACGCTAGATAAAAGCTAATAGTGTTTGTTGTCTTAGAGATTTAGACGAAACTGGCGGAATTTAGACGATTACAATTTGGTGGCATTGTTAAGGGTGTACCTTGGTCGATTTAGTGAGGGGGGAGACTGAAGACTGGGGGGAAAACAGATAGAAGAATAGGGATGATAGAGTAGGCATCCCCAACGAGGTCAGTGGAGACGAGCCCCACCAGGCGAAGTATGGGGCTCATCTCCACTGACCATCCATCTCCCCCCCCCTACCCGGGGATGGGGTTTTAAAGGAAACCAGGTTAGAGTACCCAGTTCAGAATGTCTTCGTCAGTGTCATGTCCAAGCAGTGTCGAATCCGGTATGAAGGTCAAGCTGCCCATTCCGCTCAGGGGGTGGGTTATGTTAGCTGGCTGTGGGGAACCCACCAGGCGAGGGGGGTGGGAGAGAGACACATTTATTTCATTCATAATCTGCATTCTCACTCTACTTGCATTTTTTTTATATATATATATATATATATATATATTTTTTTTTTTTTTTTTTTTTGTTTTATTTTTTGCAGGCCAGGGGAGAATGCAGTGATAGTGTTTATGTGGTTAGTAAATGTTTGTTAGTACAGTATATGTAAAGTAATGTAAGTTATTTTTAACTTTGTATTCTTTCGGCCAATTACATTTGCCCTTCCACTCATTCCCATTCACTCTCTTTTTTCCTCATGCTAGGTCACTCTTTCTTTCACCAAAACTGCCATTTATTCCCTTTTACCATAATTCCTAGTTCACTCAGTGTGCAGCCTATTCATTCTATCTTTAATTTTCATTCATTCATTCATTCTTCTTTCATTCTACATTGGATCCCCTTGCTTACTGATATTTTATACTAGCTTACTGATATTTTTCAGTTAATCTGCTTCCCTGGCTGCCTGCACATTTCCCTCCCCTGCATGGTTACTTATTTGGTGTGGGGTCCTAGGCTCCTACACATGGCAGGGTAGTTCTGGGGAGTTTTGTTATATCAGGTTTCTGTCAGGGTGCAGAATACTGCTGTCCTAACAGTTTTTAGGTCATCGTCTGGGCGTGGTGGAAAACTTGGGCAATTTTACTATTGATTATTGTCTAATTGCTGGGGGGCTGAATTGCCATTCTTTGGATTGCTTTGCGCATTTTGAATACTTTCTGTGTGAAAGAAGTAAAAGCTTTATAATTTTGATCTTCTATGATGAACAGACATTCTTCTCCCCTGGGAAGTTGACCAATCTGTGCTATTAGCTCTGTTCTGGGGACGTCATATATTATACATTCATATAGAATGTGTGCCCAGTCTTCACTTTTGCCACAGGTGCAGTTTGGGTCATTGGTCAGGCCTAAGGAGGTTAGTTTCGCCTTTAGGGAGCCATGACCTGTCAATATAAATGTTGTAAAAAGTCCAGGGGCATACCACTTAGGTGGCTCTGGGCTAACCATTGACACCCGTGGCAGAAACCGCTTGGCAACCAGATCTCTGGTTTCCTGCTCCCACTTTGTTTGCCATAGTTCATGGAGCTTTGTGGCTATTCTTTGTCTTTCATCATTGAAGGTGTTGGTTGTGTCAAGGCCTATCCCCAGAAATTCTGTGGGTATGCCCTTTTTAAATCTATAATATAAGTCTCTTTTGGCTACTTCCAGGTAGAGTGGGAGAGTTCCGTCCAGCAACTGTAGTGCAGGTGTGCTTACTGTGCGACATGCTCTGGTAATAGTGAGTAGTATTGTCCTTTGTATTGATTCTAATTTATTCCTATTTCTTACCATGGCCGAGCGGATGAACCACGCACCGGCTCCATAGGTGATAACAGGTAGGAATATTGCACAGTATATGATCGCCAGGGTCTTTCTTTTGAGCCCCCAGTCTGCTCGACTAATCCTGGCAATCATACCTGCATAATTTCTCACTTTCTTCGCTAAGTAGATCAAATGGGGGTAAAAAGTTAGTTTTGAATCAAAGAACACTCCAAGATATTTTAGTTCTGTTACCATTTTTATAGTGGTTGTGTTAATTTTGATTTGTGGATGTCTGCTTATGTCCAAATTGCCTTTTAGAAGTATTTGTTTGGTTTTTTCAGGTGATATTTTGAGCATGTGCATTTGTGCCCACTCCTGCAGCTGCAAGAGGGCGGCGTTTGCTCTTTGCTCTACAACCACTAGTGAGTTACCTTTTACAAGGAAAATCATGTCATCTTCAAAGGCCAGGCTTTCCACGGGGCCCAGATCCAAGGCCAGAAATTCATCCAGAACAATGTTCCAAAAGAAAGGGCCAAGGATTGAACCCTGCGGGCAGCCTTTATTCACAGGGTGTGTGTGTCAATTCCTGGAACCTTCTGCGTATTGAGACACTTCTGTCTGTACGGTAGCTGTTTATTACCTTATAGAGGTTTTGTGGGGCATTTGCCTGGTGAAGTCTCCTAAGGACACTAGGCCACCAGAGTGTGTCAAATGCCCCAGCAAAGTCAATGGAGATTGCCAGCACACATTTCTCCTGTGTTTTTAACTGTTGTCAGTAGGTGGTGCATAGCATCCTCCGTGGAATTGCCCTGCTTAAAACCGTACTGATTGTTGGAATGCAAACCTGCTTCTATGTAATATTGAGCTAATCTGCTATATATTAATCTTTCATATATTTTCCCTAGTACAGGGAGTAGGGCTATTGGTCTATATGATTTGGGATCAGTAGGAAGATTTTCAGGGTTTTTGAGAATTAATCTTAACACAGCTTGTTTCCATACTTTTGGGAATATACCTTCTGTCATACAGTTACGGGTGACCCCCCGCTTAACGCTGATCATTCGTTCCGGAAAAACAGAGCGCTATCATATATTTTCCCTAGTACAGGGAGTAGGGCTATTGGTCTATGATATGGGATCAGTAGGAAGATTTTCAGGGTTTTTGAGAATTAATCTTAACACAACCTGTTTCCATATTTTTGGGAATATACCTTCTGTCATACAGTTACAGGTGACCCCCCGCTTAACGCTGATCATTCTTTCCGGAAAAACAGAGCGCTAAGTGAATCCGCACTAAGCGAGTGCTGCTTTCCCATAAGGTAACATATGTATTTATGAGCTGCCGTCGGTGCCATAGGATATTTCCTAATGAATAATAAACAGTAATGAAAAGATGCACAAATGTCGGTCAAAATATTTAATATTCAAATATTTGCACATATAAAATATTCTGCATTGCATACGTATAATTATGTGGTAACTACTTGCGTATCAAAAGTAAATTTAAAATTCCAATTAAAATAATGAATTTAATCATGAAAAATGTGTGGATTTTGAGTTGAACTTTGGCCCTCTTCCAAATAAACTAAAAGGGATATTAATTTTAAATCCCCCGCAGCATTACAACCAACAATAAAGTCAACCGATCCTTCGCCGCTTTGAAACCTGGCATGTTTTTTCTTCTTTCAATATGAAACTTCTTTTAGGCATTTGTTTCCACAAAAGTCCTGCTTCAGCTATGTTAAAAACTTTTGAGAAGTATAACACATAATACCCCTCTTCAATAATTTTAACAAGTTCTTTTTTGAAAGTTTCAGCTCCTTGATCTGCACTTGCGGCTTCTCCCTGGATTTTAAATCTATTCAACCAGCCCTTACCAATTTTAAATGGTTCCACTTTTTTTTTTTTTTTTTTTTTAGCCGAGTTTTCTTCAGATCATCATATTGGCTAATCTCTTTCTCTCTCTCTCTTTTTTTAATATTTAACTTAACTGAATTCTGCATTGGAATATTATCTTCAATAAAATTAAGTCTTTCCATTTCAATCCTAATAGCTGGCCTAGTCCTAGTTACTTGCAGTGGAACAGCTATCTTTCCTGCTGCAAAAATTAATTCTTTATTTTTTTATAATTGTTCTTATAGTTAAAGTTGCAAGTCCTAAATTATGGCACACATCCGTTTGTCGTTGACCGGAATTGATTTGCTTCAAAACGTCTAATTTAATTTTCAAATTCAGTCTTTTTCTTACATTTATAGTCTTCGTACTGCGCCCAGACGATGTTGCTTTTTCATTCCTATCAGTCATTATTAGCTCTTCGAAAATGTAACTGCGTTGGTTGAATTAATTACGATACAATGTTCAAGTAAACTTTCCGTTACGCACGATGTCTAATACTCTACTGAGTGATGACTAGACTTCGGATAAATGCATATAACGCAAATATTACAAGCAATATACTTGATCATTTTTTAAAATGTTGATCTCGGAACTATGTAACAAGTCACTGTACTGGAACTAAATTAGCGTGCGAGAAAATTTCACTGAGCGTGGGAAAATTTCTCAAGTCGGCGCTGGAAACGTTTTAATGCTGTTTTGCTATTCATTTTCAAGCTATCGACTCCATCAAATGAAACGATTTCGTTAATATGTCAAAAATGTAATCTGTAAAAGAGCGTTATAGTGATCTGTGACAGCATTATAGTCAGATACGGGTTATAATATAAGAACAGCGTTATAGCGAATCAGCATAAAGCGAACCGCGTTATAACGGGGGCCTGCTGTATTACATAGTGCTATTAATTTATCTGGTGCTATTTCTGCTAATTTTTTGATAATCTCAACCTCTAAGAGGTCAAACCTTGGCATTTATTGTTTTAGATAGTGCTATTTCTAAGTCTTGTATGGTGAACAGAGGTTCAATATTGACATTGTCATATTCAATGTTTTCTTTTATAATGTTTAGCTATATGGTCTGGGGGAATGATTCCCAGTTTCAGTCTGAATGTACTGTCTAGGATGTTATTTACAGAATCCACCCAACAAAAGGGTTGGGGTTCCATCTGGTTTGACAGTAGTTTCTAAGACATCTCCATTTGGCAGCTTGTTGGTCACTATTCTGTAGACAACTCTCCAGGAGTTATTGTTTCCAGTAGTTCCCACCAAGTGCCTCCAGCATTCCCTTTTCTCGTCTCTTATGAGGGCTGTATACTGATTCCTGAGAGTTCTATCAGAATCCCTCAGTGCATCCATCTCATTTTTTGGCCAAGATGTTTTGGCTCTTTGAAAATGTCTCCTCGCCTGGTGTACCCTACTTCTGAGTATAGTTAGTTTGGGGCATCACCAGGGAACTGTCTGCTTCCTCGGTTTTTTCCATGGGATAGACAGGGTTGCCGTTTTTGTTAAAATGTTTGTCATAGTCGGTGTTTGCTCGTCCGGGCTACAGTTGCCTGATCTAGACCACTCATTTTCCTGTTTTTGTAGCTCAGCTGCTGTATGTTTTGCAAAAATCTGCCAGTTTGCCCTTTTAAGGTTATACCTTTTGATATCCAACAGGGAGTATTGGGTTGTTTGTAATTGCCTGTTTAGTTTGAAGGAAATGGCTCTGTGATCTGATGTGGTCCAGGCTGGCTGGACACACCAGTCTGTGATTTTATAAGCTATTGAATTGGTGGCAAGAGTAACATCAATGTTGCTCTCCCACATGGTAGTGTTAAAAGTTGGGAGGTTATTTGGTTGGTTTAGCACTTGAAAGGGTGAGGTGGCTATATGGTCTGAAAGTATCTGGTCATTGTGTGTGTGTGCCTGCTCTGTCTTCCGTACAGCTATGCCATAAGGCTGACCGGCAGTTGACATCAGCACACACTATGATATTTGCAGTAGGTAGCAAGTTTGTGACTACTTGTAGGTATTCAATGGTTGGGTTTATATCTTCCCCTGGTGTGGAATATAGTGAAATAATGTAAAACTGTCCTACAGCACTGGTGATATGGGCACACATTCCCACTGGGGAGCAGATGTGACCCACCTTTGTGACTGTAAGGTCAGTATTTTTAACTACTATTACTGTAGAAGGGACACCTAAGGTGTATTCTATTATTTTATTGCCTCTTGGGTATCCTTGAACTCTACCCATATGTGTGTAGGGCTCTTGGAGTACCAAGGTATCTATATTATTTTCTTCCAATTTGAGTTTGATCTGATCTACAATGGTTCTTGCTCTTTGAGCATTCAATTGGACAAGATTTAGAGCCCTAGTCACATTTATGTTTTCAGTCTGGCCCATAATTGGTCCTAGATTGTATAAATTTTATCGTTTTTTTATAACAGGGGCATTTATCATCCCTGATACTATGTACATAGTCAGTCAGCCGTGCTGCTTTACAGGTAGCACATTTTGGCTGCTGATTTTTATTTTGGCAGTTCTTGTAATCGTGGCCAGTGACAGGGGAATTCTGTCTGCAGTCTCTGGCAGTATGGCCATATTTATGACAGTTAAAGCACTGCTGTACAGGATAGAATTCCTTGAATTTATGGCTGGTCCAGCCAGCATAGACTTTGCGGTCCTTGTAGGTTTTTCCAAATTCTGGGTGACACTTCCACAATGACGTTGAATTGCCCATTTCTTTTGTCCCTCTTTTTAGAAGAAATTCTTTGGCAAATTCATCCAGTTCCATTATATTGATAAAGTTTTTGTTGTAGAAATCCAACATAAGATTTCTTTCCAGAGTTGTCTCAGGGATGTCAAATATAATAATGTTGGGGTTTCTTCCCCTGGCTTTTCTGTTTGCAGTCCCAGTTTTACTACCTCTGGGTTGGTTTCAATTTTTTTAACATCCTCCTTATTTCTTGCTTCAATTAAAACTCCATTATCTTTTATTTTTCTCATGTTATTCACCTTTATTTCTTTCAAATGAGGTTTTAATTTTGTCATGACAGTATCTCTGACTGCCTCACTGGATTTGTATGTGGAGTCAGGCTTAGCCTTTATAATGATTGTTTGTTTCTTTTGCCTTTGGTATTTCCTTAGTCTTATTGTTGGTTTGTTTAGTTTGTGATGAATCTGCTTTGGTGGCCCTTTCTACTTGGGCGTAAGTCGAAGTATTTATTTCTTTATAATTATTCTTCTATTCAGTCATACATTGGTTATACATTTTGACATAGTGACCTAATTAATTAGGTCACTGAAAGTTTAAAAATTTTTTTTTATATGTCCTGTTCTTGGCGCATTATAGCCTTAGTAGCTAATGCACCAATAAAATCAAAACAAACAAACTATTCAGTCACCGTTTCTACTTTTGCTTTCAATACTTTGTTTTCTGTATTAAGTTCAACCACTGTATGTTCCAAAACAGACCAGCAGTTCACTATCTGCAATCTTGTTGCAGATGTAATCCTATTTGTCTGTTTATAAAGAAACTCTTCTAGGAACAGTTTCATTTCTTTAATTTGTTTATAAGCTGAAATAAGCTGAAATTTCTTCTCCTCCTCTGTTTTTGTTACCTGTGGTTCTAAATTACCATTCTCCTTTTGATCTGTATTTTCTACCTGGTTTTTGCCTTTTCTAGCCTGTTTTACACTAAGGTGGCATGATTCTAAGTCTTCATTTGTGATTTCTTCATTGTTTAGTGCCTATATCCAAGAATCAGGCAGGTCCTTCAATATCGCGATCGATATTTTTTGATTTTTCACTTTTTTCCCACGAGTTTTGGTCTTTTCCAGTCATTCGGCTGTTATTATAATGTTTCTTATATCCAGGGGAGTAATTTAAGGTATATTTTATCTTCGTGGGCCCATTAAAACCCAAGATTAAACGTTTTCCAGTTTTGGCCGGAAAACAGTCACACACAAAGAAAGGTACTCTTATACACAAGAATATGTGTATAAGAGATACACAAGAATATGTTTAATCTAAGTGAACTTTACATTTTCCCTCACAATTAACATGTATCCAGCTAATTTGATTGACAAATTTATCCCAATTTTTGGAATTTTGAGGCGTTGCAGTATTGAAATTAGCAATAGTAGGATCGCTAGCACTGTAACAATCGTACTGTGCGTAAACACATTCAAAAAGCCAACAATAGATAAAAACAGCTATAGCTAACAAGCTTGCCTGAATGATACTAGTTGTTTTCATCTGTACACAGCATGTAGAATCCAAGTTTTATGGTTTTTGAAGTCGGAAAATCCAAGAAATTCTCTCTGCCGCCGTCGGTTACTGTCCGCCATTTACATCAAGTGGAGCTTCTTGCAGTTGCGTCCGTTCAACTCCGCGATCACAGCGCAAAGGCTGAGGTACGAGGACACTGCAAAATTTACATGCATACAACGTCAGATCTGCTATCTTCAACTTAGCAGCTGCGTGGAAAGATCTGAAAATTACTACCTTGGCCAATGCTTGGAAGAAGTTGTATGATGTAATACCTGAAATGGACTTTGAGGCGCATAATTTTCAGGACACTCTTCTGAGGGCTGGCAACAAAAATACAACTGAGAATGATGTGGAACAGTGGCTTGAAAATGATGAAGATGATCCGGGCTACCAAATTTTTTCTGAGGGAGAGATTGTGGAAAATGTTCCTCATGGAGAACAAGAGGACGATGATGATGACAAAGACGGAGAATCACTTGCACTTCATCCTAAATTGCCTGTTATAAGACAACATATGGACGACATCATACATTATATTGAATTATCATCAGACCCTGATGTGCTTCCTTATTATGAACATTTTAGAGAATTTCAATCTGCAGTAATAAGGAAGCAGCATCAAGGTGTAAGGCAACTAAAGCTTGATTTCTTCAAGACCACTTCATCAACTGGACCTGTTTCACCAGAACCCTCTGCCAGCAAGGAATTAACACCTCTCCCTCCATATGACAGTTGTTTCAGACTCTGAAAATTGTGACTCTTTCAATTAAGTTAATATTCAATATTATGTATCTCTTTTTTTTTTTTAACTTTTTTTGTGTTTTTTATTCAGTGGAGTTTAAGAATTTTAAAGTATTTTTTTTCTCTCAAAAGTGAATTTAAATGAAAAAATCTAATATGCACTTCGAAAACAACTTTGTGTGAGCTTTAAGGGAAAAAAAATGGTGGAAAAACTCCATTAGTTTTATAGTTTTTGACGTGTTTAAATAAAATAAAGCTTGGTTCCTGTTGTAAATTTATTTTTATATTTTTAACAGATGTTTTAATGGCATGTATAAATTACTCAATGTACATTTTAATAATATTTTATTCATACTTATACATTATAATAACATTTTAATACATCCAGTACATTGTAAGCTCATTTATTAATATGTGTTTTTGAAATACATTCGATTTAACGGACTTTCGGCAATAACAGACACCCCTTCCCCCAATTAGTCCGTTGAATCGAGGGCCTACCGTATATATATATATATATGAGTATATGCCGGTATATGCCGTATACCCTGTGGAATTTGATTAATAAGCACAGTATATTTCTGGCATATGTAACATTCAGAGTATACCTACTGCTAATTTTACGATTACAGCACTGATCATAATGTCCAATCAGACAGAATTGTCCGTTAAAAAAATCCATGCTGTGACTGCAATATATTTGCATTCCTGTGTAGATGGTATTGCATTTTTGTTTAACTAGTGACTCCATTAATTTATCTGGAACAGAAGTTAAGCTGACAGGTCTGCAATTTTCATGTCACCTTTTGATCCATCTTTGTGAATTTCAGATATATTCACTTATCTCCAGTCAGTTCGGAGCGGCCCCCAAATCCAACGATACTCTCATAATAATTATGGCTAAGTGTTTATTTACCTCCTTTGCTGCCCTTAATATAATTAGATAGAACCCATTGTGCCTTTTTTTATGTTTAGCTTCAGTTCTTTTCCACTTTCCTTTCAGTTATCACAACATCTATCTTCCTTTTATAGTTTGATAAACTTCTGGCATCTGATAGAGGTGTATAAAGCCTTGAATGGTTTGAGCATGCTCAGTGCTGATGGGATTCTGCCTCTTGCTCAGAATAATCACATGAGAGGGAAATTTGCCTTTAGCCAGCGGGTAGTTGGTTGGTGGAACAAACTTCCATCTCTTGTTGTGGAAGTTGATAGCCTAAATAAATTTAAGGCTCAGTTGGACAGGTATTTCGAACGAATGGAGGGGTGAAGTGGAAGTTTTTTTTTTTTTTTGGCTTATGCTGCATAAGCTTGCTTTCTTGCATCATATGCCTCTGCTAATGCTAATATCACAGCTTGTGTTACTGTAGGAGCATGGGAATTATCGTCAGCACGTGCATGAAGACCAGAAATGATTCATGAGCTTGCTTGCTAGGCAGAACCGTTCATTCTCTCCAACAAGTATGGTTTAAAGAAGAGATGAATACAGACTCTCCTATCTCTATTGATGATATTATGTTCCAAAGGACAAATCCACAACTCTTGAGCCATTTCCGGTTCCAGTACATATGCAAATGATCAATGATGATGAAATCACCTGGAGAATTTGGTAATTCTCCTCCAAAAAGTGTTCAGCCACGGCAGATTTCCCATAGTCTGCTGTATTTATTATGCTAATATGTTCCCCCCCGTATGAAAGATAGCACCTCCATTCATTAGGTTGCACAATAGAGGCAATGAGATCAGTGGTGTGCTGGTAAATTTTCAACAACTGACTTGCTAAAAAAAAAGGAAAAAAAAAAAAAAAAAAACCAACGAGACCACAATTGATATCATATACTTGGATTTTAGGATAGTTTTGATACTGTTGCACATTGAAGACTACTGTACAAGTTGGAGCAGTGTGGCATTAAGGGCAAGTTGCTACAATGGATAAAAGGATGGTTGAGTGAGAGAAGACAGAGTGGTAATCAATGGACACTGCTGTTCATGGACTAATGATATTAGTGGAGTTCCCCAGGGGTCTGTTTCTGTGTTGGGCCCATTGTTGTTTTCTGCATTTATCAATGATATTGATGAAGGTATATCAGGCTTGATATCGAAGTTTGCAGATGATACAAAGGTTGGCAGGGTTGTTAATGACACTAAAGACAGTATGCTACTGCAGTAGGATCCAGAAAATTTTGGCAGATGGTCTGAGAAGTGGCAACTGAAGTTTAATATTGTCAAATGCGAAATACTGCGTATGGGTAGCAGTAACCCCAGAGTAACATACCAACTGTGCGGTACTACACTCAGGGTAGCAAAGAATGAAAAAGACCTGGGGATAATTGTGCAGTCAGATATGAAGTTTTCTGAGCAGTGCAGACAGACTGCACGTGTAGCTTATGCAGTCTTGTCAATGAGATATAGGAATTTTCCTAGCAGGAATAAGGAGTTGATTATCCCCTTTATAAGGCAATGGTCAGGCCATGCCTTCAGTATTGCATATATGCCTGGAAGCCTCATTTTAGGAATGATATTGTGCTACTAGTAAGAGTACAGAGAAGGGCAACGAGATTAATGAGTGGAACAAATGGTTGCTGTTACCAAGATAGCTTAAGTTGTGCAAATTGCAGCATCTGGAGACTTGACAACTGCGAGGTGATCTGATCGAGGTGTATAAGGCCTTGAATGGTTTGAACAAGCTCAATGCTGATGGGATTCTACCTCTTGTGCAGATTGTGCACCTTGGGTGGCATATATTCAAAGAACAGATGTATGGAAATATTTCCCTTTAGCCACAGGTGATTGCTGAAACAAGGTTCCATCTGTCTTGAAAGTTGACAGCTTAAGTAAATTCAAGGCTGAACTAAACAAACATTTGGAGTGAGTGGATGGGTGAAACGGGAAGTGTTTTTTTTTTTTTTATGCTATATATGCTTGCTTTCTTGCATCATATGCCTTTACTGATGCTAATGCTATTTTCCCCCCTCATACAAATTATGTTTATTAAACTGGAACCTCTTTCAGCTTCAGCACTAATGACTGCAATAATGCTAACTTATCTTTTTAGCATTTTGAATATTTGCAGACATTGAAACAATTTTTGATTCTACATTATTATGTACAAAATCCCAATAATTGTTAAAATAAATTTCCTATTTTAAAATTTCACTTAAATGGTACAATTTTTTTTTCACCAGCTATTCATGGTGAATGTAGTTCTTCATAAGGCCAAGCATGTGGTTCTAATAAATTGAAATAATTTTAATGTTTTCATCATTATTTCTGTCTGATAAAAGACAAATTAGTATTAGTAATGACCATATGCTACACCAGCCAAAAAAAAAATAAATAAATACAGTCGAACTTGGTTATAACAAGCACAGAATGATAATACGGCTGTAATGAGCAAAGAGCCATAATGATTTTAATTTATGTGTATTCTCATACAATCACTCACGGTTATAACAGCTCACGGGCTCGAACCCCGGTCTAATCAAGAAGTGTGTGCTATGCACTGCTGCTCCTCCCCTCATTGGATTAGCAGCCGGTTTATGGCCTTGTCCTTCTGGGAACAGGGGCTATACAATAGAGCATTGGCGTTCCGCTTGTCGCATTACCCTATATACGGATTGTCTTGTATTCACTGAACCATGAATTTATTTTGAGAATTCTAAGAATTTTGGAAATGGGATTTCTAAGAACTTTGTATGCATTTTAGGACTTTTAAGAACTTTGTTTGCAGATCACTTTATCATTTTTAAAGTAAAACCAGTTAGAAAAGAACCCTTCATTTGGAAATATGTCTACTAACAAAAGAAAGTGTCTCTGGATTTGCCAAAAAGTGGAAATTATTCTTGACATAGAATGTGGTGCAAAAAATGTTGAAGCGTGTAAAAATTTTTCTCTGTCCTGTTTAAGTGTATCAACGTTGTTGAAGAATAAAAATGTTTACATATTGGCACTGGAAAAGAACATAACTAAAAAGAAAAAAGAAAAATATTTCTTTTTTTTTTTTTTTTATTACACAAAGAAGTGCTGGATTTGCAATAGATGGTCCGATCGTGATGGCTCAAGCGGAAAAATTTGCTAAACAATTTGGATGCGAGGATTTTTGTATGTAACCGGTCGACTGGATCGATTTAAAAACCGACGTAACATCATTTATGCAAAAATTAGGCTTGGTTGATGGTGCTCTTATGCGCAAATATGACAGGAACTGATATGTAAATGATTGGAATAAGGAGCTATTCAAAAAGAAGGTGCCTCCGTAGCCAGGTGGGCAGGAGCAGGGCTCGACCCCCTGCCCCCAATCTAATCAAGAAGCGTAGCACACGCGTCTTGATTAGATTGGGGGCAGGGGGTCGAGCCCATGACCACCAAATACGGAAGATGCGGAAAGGTCAGAGAAGGACCACCGCATATTCCCGGAGCAATATGGCCTTAGTTGCTAATGCTCCTAAAAAAAAAAAAAAAAAATTGAAAAGAAGAAAAATATTTTATTGTTAGTTGATAACTATAGTGCACATTCCCAGATTCAAAATTTGTCCAACATTATCTAGTGTTTCTGCCTCCCAATGCGAAATCAATTTTAAAAGATTTCTAGTTCTACATCTGATCTGTCAAAGAAAACAGAAACTTACCGAGTCTGTATCGATATTGGATGCTATGAATTTATTGAATGATGCTTAGAAAAACGTTACTTCGACAGCCATATCAAATTGTTTCAAGTAATCGAAATTAAATTCAAATGAAATTTCAATCGTAGATGAAGATGATGGAACTGAAGAAAATAACATGACATTATCTGAACGGTTGCTACTTAACATCGTTGTAGGTTTTAATACAGATAATATCGATGAATTTGTGCGCTTTGATGACAACTTGTTAACTGGTGGTCTTCCTACAGATAGTGACATTGTATATGCTGTGCTGAACAATGTCACAATGCCAACAATCTCACGAGCTCAAAGTGCAATAGACATGTTAGTCAATTTTTTTGAAGGAACTGAGGCAAGTAAAGAGACTTCACGCATTGGGGGTTTTAATTGGAAACTTAAGAAATATCCAATTGAAATCTTTAAAACAAACATCAATTTTAAGATTCATAAATAAAGACTAATTGAAATTGTGTTTATTAATAAACAGTATTATTTTTAATTACGGAGAAATAAATTGTATTTAGTATTAAGTGTATTGTAGTTTATAGAAGCATATTAATACAAATAATATGTAGGTATATACAGACAGTTCCCGCTTTATGAGTTCCCGGGTTTGAGTTTTTTTTTAGCATTAGCATTAGTAGAGGCAAACGATGCAAGAAAGCAAGCTTATGCAGCATCAGCCAAAAAAAAAAAAAACCTTCCACTTCACCCCTCCGTTCAAAATACCTGTCCAGCTGAGCCGTAAATTTATTATTTCCCCACATCTATCCTACATCTGTCTTTCCTCAATTTGAATTTATGCCCTCTCAGGTGATTATTCTCAGCAAGAGGCAGAATCCCATCAGCATTGAGCATGCTCAAACCATTCAAGGCTTTATACACCTCAGTCAGATAACCTCGCAGGTGCTTAGTCTCCAAACACTGTAATCTGCAAAACTTAAGCCTTTCTTCGTAAGAGCAACCCTTTGTTCCATTCACTAATCTTGTTGCCCTTCTCTGTACTCGTTCCAGCAGCTCTACATCCTTCTTGAAATGAGGCCTCCAGACCTGTATATCAAGGTGTACTTAAGTTGTGGCCTGAGCATTGCCTTATACAAGGGAATAATCACCTCCTCATCCCTGCTAGAAAATTTCCTGTATATCATTTACAAGACAACATGAGATACTCTTGCAGCCTGTCTGCACTGTCAGAGAACTTCATATCTGCCTGCACAAGTACCCCCAGGTCCTTTTCATTCTCTGCCACTGTCAGTGTAGTACCACAGTGTTGATACGTTGCTCTGGGGTTGCTGTTTCCCATATGTAGTACTTTACATTTGTCAATGTTAAACTTCATTTGCCACCTCTCAGCCCATCTGCTCAACCTTTCCAGATCCTATTGCAGTAGCATAATGTCAGTAGTGTTCTTAACAACCCTGCCAACCTTTGTATTGTCTGCAAACTTGGACATTAAGCTTGATATACCATCATCAATATTTCACAGGTCTATAATTACTAATAACATTAGTCCACGATGAGCACTGTCCATTGATTACCACTCTGTCTTCTCTCCCTCAACCACCCTTTTATGCATAGCAGCATTTTTGCCTCTAATGCCACACTGCTCCAATTTGTGCAGCAGTCTTCCATGTGCAACAATATCAAAAGCCTTTCTAAAATCCAAGTATATATATCAAAGTTATTCCCTGCATCCAGTTCTTTTGTGACTGCATCATAGTATCCAATCGAATTGGTTAGGCAAGACTTCCCCTTAACAAAACCATGCTGTGTCCGAGCTATAACCGAAGTCTTCTCTAGATGATCCTGCAGTGCTTCTTTAATCAGTGCCTCCATTAATTTTCCTGGAACAGAAGTTAAACTCACAGGTCTATAATTACTTGTGTCAGCCTTTGATCTTCCTTTGTGAATTGGGGTCACATTTCACATCTCCAGTCTATGGGTACCTCCCCTGACTCGAAGGAAGCTCTCATAATTATGGCTAAGGGTTTGTTTACTTCCTTTGCTGTCTCCTTTAATATAACTGGATAGATCCCATCCACCCCAGGTGCCTTTCTTGTGTTTCTCTTCAACAATTTCTCCTCCACTTTACTCTCAGTTATTACAAGATTATCTAGCTTACTGCCAGAGTTGAATACACCTCTGGCATTCCCCTCGCTGAATAACTCCTCATGTGTGAATGTCGATGCAAAATATTCATTCAGTTTGTTAGCTGCCTAAGCAGGATCATCAACAGTTGAACCATCGATATCAAGTGGGCCAATCTGATTCATCCCCTTCCTTCTAGATTTTACGTAAGTAAAGAACTCTTTGCTGTTTTTCTTTGCATCCCTTGCCAAAGATTTCTTGTAATCTCCCTTCGCCTGCCTAACCTCCTTTGTAACTTGGTTACAGATCAACTTGTATCTATCATAGGCTTCTGCGTCATGTGTTAATTTATATGTATCCCATGCATTTTTCTTCTCTGCCATGTCTCATTAGTTCATCTGACATCCATTTAGGCCTAAACCTTGAACAATATTTCTTATTTGTTATGTAAAGCCTAGTAGCTTCCAAGATAAGTTCTTTGAATGTTTTCCATTTTGAGTTTGCTGTTGGTAACATCATCATCAGTTGGTCCCACTGTATAGAATTTAAATACTGTCTCAGTCCATCGTAGTCGCCTTTACGAAAGCAATAACCCTTCCCTTTACCCCTAATGGTAGTTACCTCTTTGAGTAAATCCCACTTCAGCACACTGTGATCACTGCCACCTAGTGGTTCATTTATCTGAAGATTCTTAATGCATGAAGAATCACTACTGATAATCAAATCAAGAGTATTACTCCCTCTAGTTGCCTCCCGAACATGCTGATGTAGGAAACAATCATCCAATAAATCCCCAAAAGCCTTGCTAGTGTGTGATTGACCAACCCACAAATTCCAGTCAATATCCGGGAAATTAAAATCCCCCATTATAAGACTCTCTGATTTACTGGCCCTCTGTATTTCCCTGTATAGTTCCTCATTATACTAATCAGAGTCATTAGGCCTATAGCACACTCCTACTCTCAATTTTGATCTCCCACTGCTTATGTCACACCAAACTGACTCCACACTGCACTGTCCAGCGATGTCGATTGGCTTCACTTCCTTGGATTTTATGTTTGTTAACTAATAGCATAACCCCTCCCCTCTTCCTATCCTGTCTATCCTTTCTGTAGACGTTGTACTCCCCAAATTCCAGTTCTGCATTCCTTCTATCTGTGTGACACCACGTCTCTGATATCCCAACAATATCTGCCTTTGATGCTTTGAGCAATACCTCAAATTCATCAAATTTATTTACCAAACTCCTAGCATTGGTGTACACGCAAGTATAAATGCAACTGTTCTTTTTCTTAGCTACCCTAACACAACCCATATGTTTACTTGTACTGCAATGACTCCCAGCAGTCTCTGAAATATCCTGCATCTTGTTTTTCAGGCTTCTGCTCATTCCAATAGAAGCAGTGCAAGAATCACTTTCACCTCTGCCAGTGGCTACTGTTAATCTATTAATCCTTGTATTCCCCCCCAGCTAGCAGTTTTCTGACCCACCTAACGCTGCCTCGATAGCATTAGCAAATATTCTTGCACCCTTTCTATTTAAGTTTATCCCATCCCTGTAGAAGCAGTCCCTTCTGTTAACAGGTACAGACCAGGCTGAAAAAAAGTCTACTCCATGAACCTTGCACAATCTTTCCTGGACCGAATTGATCGGCAAGGTTCTCATCATATACTCCCTCCTATTGTGTCTGGGTAGAATTGCAGACACTTTCAAATTCAACCCTAATTCATGGCTTTTTTTCAACAGGGACCTGTACCTGTACTCATGGGTGATGATCAGATCTAGTATCCTCTTTTCCATAGTACTTTCCCTGGCGTGTTGATACAAATGACAATTATCGAGTTCAGGGGTAGCCAACAAGTTGATTGTGACTTTAATTTTGGTCGATCATGATGAATTTTAAATATATATAAAAAATAGATTAGTCAAAATCTAAAGGTTATTATTATTATGTGCACCACTGCATACATTTATTACCAATCTGTTGAACCACGTGACTATTATTGTTGTCGTGCAGCCGCTACGGTTAAGTTGTTGAGAGCATAGTGTATGTGTTATTCTTATTTAGCTTACTTAATATTAATAACTGGACAGTACTTATACGCTAATTTAATACCCTTTGATTTAAAATGAATGCTATGAAAAAGAGTAAAATGTATCATTTTCATCAAGAGTGGGAACTAGAATACTTTTTTGTAATGAAAATGAAAAAAAATTATAATGTAATGAAAAATGAAAAAAAAATCACAGATTTTTCACATGGTGAAAATATTACTTGAAAATGAAATTACTACAATGTGAAACGATATCTTCCTAAAAGCCAGATCATCAGAAAAAGACTTTTGGAAAAAAATTTGCCGAGAAAAGTGCCCAAATGTAAAAAAAAATGCAGTGAACTTTTAAATTCCTGTTTTGGTTCCACATATCTATGTGAATTGGCCATTTCATATTTGAAGCAAACCAAGACGAACAATCACTCTACTCTTACGGACTTGCATAAAGAAGATTCTTTACAATTGCCCTTACCACAGTATATCCACAGGATAAATTTGAAAGTGTCTGCAATTCTACCCAGACACGATTGGAGGGAGTACATGATGAGAGCCTTGTCAGTCAATTTGGCACTGGAGGAAATGTGCAAGGCTGAAGGGGTAAAATTTTTTTCAGCGTGGTCTGTGCTTGTTAACACGAGAGACTGCTTCTACAGGGATGGGATATACTTAAATAGAAAGGATGCAAGAATATTTGCTGATGCTATCGAGTCAGTGTTAGGTGGGTCGGAAAACTGCTAGCTTGGGGGGATACAAGGACTAATAGATTAACAGTAGCCTGCGCCTACTTTTAACCTTTTAGTCTGTGAATCTCAGTCTGTGAATTTTAGTCTGTGAAGGTGATTCTTGCACAACTTCTATTAGAATAAGTAGCAACCTGGAGCGAGGGGTGCTGGGGTTTTCGGGACTGATGGCAGTCATTGTGAAACAGGTGGGTATATGGGATGTGTTAGGGTAACTAGGAATAGGTGCACGTATGCTTGCATGTATACCAATGCTAGAAGTATAGTAAATAAATTTGATGAATTTGAGGTGTTGGTCAAGATATCAAAGGCGGATATTGTTGGGATATCAGAGATGTGGTGTCACATTGATATTAGGAATGCAGAATTGGAATTTGCAGAGTACAATGTGTACAGAAAGGATAGACAGGATAAGAAGGGAGGAGGTGTTATGCTGTTAATTAAGAAAAACATAAAATCAAAAGAAGTGCATCCAGTTGATATAGATGAACAGTGTACTGTTGAGTCAGTTTGGTGTGGCATAAGCACTGCGAAAGGAAAAATAAGAGTAGGAGTGTGTTTTAGGCCTAATGACTCGAATGAGTACAAGAACAATTGTACCGAGAAATAGAGTGGGCTAGTAAATCGGAATGTCTTATAATGGGGGATTTTAACTTCCCAGATATTGACTGGAACTTGTGGGTTGGTCACTTACACACTAGTCAGACTTTTGTGGATTTATTGGATGATTGCTTTCTGCAGCAGCATGTTCGAGAGGCAACCAGAGCACTGCTGATCTGGTTATCACCAGTGATCATTCGTGTATTAAGAATTTGCAGATAAAGGAACCCCTAGGTGGCAGTGATCACAGTGTGCTGATGTGGGATTTACTTAAAGATATAATTACCATCAGGGGTAAAGGAAAGGGTTTTTGCTTCTGTAAAGGTGAGTACAGTGGTCTCGGACAGTTTTTAAATTCTGTACAGTGGGATCAACTGTCGATGTTACCAACAGTAAATTCTAAGTGGGAAGCATTAAAGGAATTAATCGTGGAAGCCGCTAAAAGTTTCATACCTATTAAGAAATATTGTTCAAGGTTTAGGCCTAAATGGTTATAAAATGAACTAATGAGACTCGTGACAGAGAAGAAAAATGCATGGGATGCGTATAAATTGTCAAGCCACTCAGAAGCCTATGGCAGATATAAAAGCTAGTCTGTAATCAGGTCACAAAGGAGGTTAGGCAGGCGAAGGCAGATTACGAGAAATCTTTGGCAAAAGATGCTAAGAAAAACAGCAAGGATTTCTTTACTTATATAAACTCTAAAAGGAAGGGGGGATGAATCTGATTGGTCCACTTGATATCGATGGTTCCACTGTTGATGATCCTGCTCAGATAGCAAGCAAACTGAATCAGTATTTTGCATCTACATTCACACATGAGGAGTGATTAAGATTTGAAAATGGCAGAAGGTTATCAAATTGTAGCCAGGTGCTTATTGATTTTGTAATAACCGAGAGCAAAGTGGAGAAAATTGTTTAAGTTAAACATAAGAAAGGCACCCAGGGTGGATGGGATCTATCCACTTATATTAGAGGCGATGGCAAGGCAACTAAGCAAACCCTTAGCCATAATTATGAGAGCATCCTTGGACTCAGGGGAGGTCCCCACGGACTGGAGATGTGCAAATGTATTCCCAATTCACAAAGGGGGATCGACGGGTGACATGAGTAATTACAGACCAGTTAGTTTAACTTCTGTTCCTGGTAAAATAATGGAGTCGCTGGTTAAAGATGCATTGGAGAATCATCTAGGCAAGAATGCAGCAATAATTCAGACCCAGCATGGGTTTGTTAAGGGAAAGTCTTGTCTGACAAATTTGATAGGATATTATGATGTGGTTACAAAGGAACTGGATGCAAAAAAATAATTTTGTTATCATATATTTGGATTTCAAGAAAGCTTTTGACACAGTTGCACAAATTAGAGCAGAATGCTATTAAGGGTAAGTTGCTACAATGGATAAAAGGATGGTTGAGTGGGAGAAGACTGAGGGTGGTAATTAATGGGTGCTGCTCTTTGTGGACTAATGTTATTAGTGGAGTCCTACAGGGTTCGGTGTTGGGTCCTCTGTTGTTTGGTATACAAAGGGTACTAGGAAAGTTTTGCAATATGACGCAACAATGAATCACAGGAAGCTGCTTGTTGCTGCATGTTGAGACATGTTCATACGTGCATAGTAGCCGCCGCGCCAAGTCGATGGGCTCAGTTATTCATTAGTAGTGAGAGTGTAAAGTGCTTGCGATGGCATCGTGGTCACGAAATGAGATAAGGACAGTTTTGCGGTATAATTTCGTGCGTGGTTTAACCATAGACCAGTGCTTAGAAGAAATGACTCTTGCACTAGATGATGATTGTCCACATCGTACAACGATATTCAGGTGGTATAGAGAATTCCAAAGGGGAAATTTCACTCTGGAGGATTCTGAGAGGCCGGGAAGGCCACGAACGTCAGTTACGGAGGAAAACGTTACTGCTGTGAGGAAAATGCTTGACGAAAACAGGCGAGTGACCTACCAACAGATAGAGGATACTTTGGGCCTAAATGCACCAGCAATTTGTTCGATTCTGCAAGATCATTTGCACGTGAAGAAACTTTGTTCTCTCTGGGTGCCGCATCAACTGACTGAAGAGCAGATGACACGACGTGTGACTTGGTGCCGGGAGATGTTAAAAAAGTTTGATAAGGGACAATCTCGGTATGTGAACAACATCGTGACAGGTGACGAGACTTGGTTGTACTATTACGATCTGCTGCCCAAGGCTCAAAACAAAGTTTGGGTCTTTGATGATGACGACACACCCGTAATTGTCAGAAAATCCCGATCTGTAAAGTAGAAAATGATGGCTGTATTTTTCAAATCGAGTGGAATTGTGGAACGTGTCGTTTTGGACATGCAGAAGACAGTCACAGCTAATGGTATACTGAACAATGCCTGCCTAAAGTCATTGGATCTATGAAGAACCTGCGGCCAAAGTCAAGAATGGACACCTGGTACCTCCATCACGATAATGCTCCAGCTCACCGCGCCAAAGCCTGCACCGAATATTTGACCACGACAGGACTGAAACTTCTCGAGCACCCTCCCTACAGTCAGACCTTGCTCCCTGCGACTTTGCACTGTTCCCGCTTGTGAAAATGAAGCTAAAAGGGAGGCGGTTTTCCAGTGATGAGGACCTTCTACGGGCTTGGGACAACGAGTGTGCTTTCCTCCCTAGTGAAACTTGGCAGAACTGGTGTAAAGATTGGTTTCGGAGGATGGAGAGGTGTATTGAATGTAGAGGAAATTACTTTGAAAAAATTAAATAAACAAAGCTGTATTGCAAAACTTTCCTAGTACCCTTTGTATTTATCAATGATATTGATGAAGGTATATCCGGCTTAGTGTTTGCAGATGATACAAAGGTTGGCAGGGTTGTTAATGACAGTAATGGCAGTGTGCTACTGCAGCAGGATCTAGATAATTTGGGCAGATGGGCTAAGAAGTGGCAACTGAAGTTTAACCTTGACAAATGCAAAGTTCTGCATATTGGTACAAGTAACCCCAGAGAAACAATAATACCACTGGGGTAGTGCCAAAAACCATATTAGGCCAATACAATAAAACTCCAGCCCCATTCCACTTCTAATGTGGTAATCAATTGTCTTTTGAGATTATAACAGGAAAATGCAAAGTACTGCTTATGATTAGCAATAACAGAAGAGAAACCTACCAACAGTGTAGTACTACACTCAGGGAAGTGGAAAGTGAAAAGGACCTTGGGGGGTAATTGTGCAGTCAAATATGAATTTCGCTCAGCAGTGCAGATGGGCTGCCAGGGCAGGTCATGGAGACTTGTCAATGATATATAGGAATTTTGCTAGTAGGGACAGGGAGGTGATTATCCCGTTATACAAGGCAATGGTCAGGCCACACGTAGAGTACGGTGTATACGGTGTACAGGTCTGGAAGCCTTATTTTAGGACGGATGTAGAATTGCTAGAATGAGTACAAAGAAGGGAAAAAAGATTGGTGAGCGGAACAAAGAGGTGCACTTATCAGGAAAGGCTTAAGTTCTGCAAATTGCAGCCACCTAAGATATAGCCACCTGTGAGGTAATCTGATCGAGGTGTATAAGGCGTTGAATGGTTCGAGCAAACTGAATGCAGATAGGATTCTTCCTCTTGCTCAGTTTAAGAACCTGAGGAAGTTTTTCAAATTGAGGAAAGACAGTTGTAGAACAGATGTGCGGAAATTTGCCTTTAGCCAGCGGGTAGTTGATTGGTGGACCAGACTTCCATCTTTTGCTGTGGAAGTCGATAGCCTAAATAAATTTATGGCTGAGCTGGAGGGCATTTGGAATGAAAGGGGGGGGTAACTGTGCAGTCAGATATGAAGTTTTCTGAGCAGTTCTGACATGCTGCTAGATCAGGTCATGGGGTATTGTCAGTGATATACAGGTAATATGCTAATAGGGAAAAGGAGGTGATTATCCCTTTGTATAAAGCAATGGTCAGGCCACACCTTGAATACTGCATATAGGTCTGGAGGCTTCATTTTAGGAAGGATGTAGATTTGCTTGAGCATGTATATTGAAGAGCAACAAGATTGGTGAGGGGAACGAAGGCGTCCTCTTACCTGAGAAGAATGAAGGGGTGCGCTTACGAAGAATGGTGGTTTAATTTCTGCAAGTTGTAGCATCTGGAGATTAGGCACCTACAAAGTGGCCCCGGGTGCCAAGCGTTATAGTGATCAAGCAATTTCCTGAGTGATTATTAGAGCGTTTTCTCAAAGATATAGTTCTGTTTCAGTTATAAAAGTTTTCTTACTTTCCTATTATTAGGCAACTTAGTCTTACAAATCGTAAGCTAGTTTAAGAAAGGAAAAACACCTTTCTTTTTTTCTTTAAATTAACGTACTAACTTTTATACCGCTTGGTCACTCTAGCGGCACTGCTCCTGCCTCCCCGTGGCGGGGCCGGTAACCTGGGAGGAGAATTTCACTCTCCCAGGGCTGAAAGGAGCAAAGATGGATAAAAATATATATCCACCTATAGAGCCATTGAGCTCAAGACGAGACAATATAAATGACAATGATAATGACTTCTCTCAACCCAAGAGGCTGAGAACAACCCCTCAAGAGGAGATACCATCATTCCTCATTCTACACTCTCTCTCAGAGCAGCCTCTGAGTAAGTTATCGCCATTCCTTATCCAAAAATGTATTGAGTCTGTTGCAGGTTCACCGAAAATGGTAAGGCGACTTCAGTCCGGGGATATTCTTGTAGAGACCAGTAAAGCGCAACACTCTGCAAAGTTATTAAAGCAGACTACCTTTGGTGGACAACCAATAAAAGTCACTCCCCATGCCACCCTAAACTCCTCGAAGGGTGTAATTGCAGAATGGGACTTAGTAAATGTATCAGAAGAAGAAATAGTCCAAGAGCTTCAAGAACAAAAAGTAATCCAAGCAAGGAGAATCCTGACTCGGAAAGATGGTATTCTTGTTCCTACAAGGAGTATAATACTCACTTTTAGTTCTCCTATCCTACCAACATCTGTCAAAGCTGGCTATCTTCATTGCCGTGTGCGTCCTTACATCCCGAATCCAATCAGGTGCTATAAGTGCCAAAAATATGGACACTCCCAAACTGCATGTAGAGGTGAGGCAATATGTCCAAATTGTGGATCAAAGGAACATAATCAATCTGAATGCACTGCTACTCCTCATTGCCCAAACTGTAAAGGTAATCACCCAGCTTTTTCCAAAATATGCGAACTATGGAAACAAGGGAAAAAAATCCAAAAATATAAAGTCGAGAATAAAGTCACATACTCAGAGGCAAGAAGACAAATACTCATAACAGAACCAAAGCGTACATATGCCACTGCTGCTAAACAATGTCAGTCAGTAGGTATTCAAACAGATGTTACAGTTCCTCCAAATATATCCATCGCCGATTGGGCACGTTCCTTGCTCTCTGCTTCCAAACAGTGTCCTTCACAGCAAAAAGCTGAACAAGCCAGTAACACCCCAATTACCATTCCAACCGACGTGCCTCAAACAGCAAAACCAAAAGTGGCAGAAACTAAAGTTCTGAACCCACCAGTAGCTACGGGCATGGATGTTGACCAACGCAATGAATCAGATGATGGTATATTAGAACTGCGTGCGACTGATGAGATGAATGTCACACGTCCCTACTTTCCAAAAAAAGAGAAAAGGAAATTGGATCGATCTAAGCAAGTTTCAACTAAAAAGCAGTCAGAAACAAAAATAAACAATAAAACCACTTAATGGAAAGATTCCTCCAATGGAATTGTAGAGGCTTTCGCAATACAAAAGACGATTTATATGATCTCATCGACCGGTATGATCTAGCAGGCATAGCCCTACAGGAAACCTACTTAAATGCACGAGTGTGTCCCACCATTAAAAATTACACCATCTTCAGACGAGATAGGAGAATAGACTCGCCAGCCTGTGGAGGAGTGGCAATTCTTGTTAGAAACAACGTTCCATCGAAACATATTGCTCTTCAGACCCCTTTTGAAGCAGTGGCAGTGCGTATTGAAATTGGCATCACTCTTACAATAGCGTCAATATATATCCCTCCTAATTTCTTATTCACTTCAGACGACCTAGAAAATCTAATAGACCAGCTACCATCTCCGTTCTGCTTGCTCGGAGATTTCAATGCACATCATTCGCTGTGGGGATCTCCAACAATTGACAAGAGAGGTAAACTAATAGAATCCTTTCTCGATGCTTATCAACTCACCATTTTAAATACTGGCGAGCCAACCTACATTCATTTTTCGACTGGATCCATGAGTTCAATAGACCTCTCGATCTGTTCTCCCTCCTTATATACTATTATGGAGTGGTCTGTTCTTAACAATCCAATGAACAGTGATCACCTGCCAATCCTCTGCAAACTCCAAACACGAGCAAACTCCCCTTCCCCACGTCGCTCCATTTGGATATTCCGTAGGGCACACTGGAGTGAATATGCCTCTCATGTTCAATTAGATGATAAAATTATACAATCTCAGACCATAGAAAATGTCACGGAACACATTACTACTCAAATATTACTAGCTGCCACCATTGCAATACCAAAATCTTTACCAGGGAAACGGAAACACAGTAACTACTGGTGGAACCAAGATTGTACGCATGCGAAACGGGAAAAAAACAGATCTTGGAATTTATTTCGTAAATTCCCCACAACTAGTAACCTAATTAACTTCAAAAGACTAAGAGCCAAGTTCCGCAAAATAAGAAGAAATGCAAAGAAAGAAGCCTGGATCAGCTTCTCAAGTATAAATAAGGACACAGATAGTAGAATCATTTGGAGGAAAATTCAAACGCTCAATGGCAAATATGTCCAGTCCCCAGCTACAATACTAAATTGGGAAGGGAAGGAGTTGTCATCACCAGCAGATATAGCAAATGCCTTAGCTGAATCATTTGCCAGCATATCAGCAATATCCACCTTTAACCCAACCTTTCAAAGAATTAAAGAATCTGCAGAAAAGCGTAAGATTAATTTTTCTACGGCAGTTTCACATCCATACAACCATCCATTCACATTCGCAGAATTAGTAGGGGCACTCAATAAAACACCAAATAGTGCTGCTGGTCCAGATGGGGTCTATTATATAATGTTAAAGCAACTTGACAACAGAGCAAAAACAACATTGTTAAAATATTACAACCGTATTTTCTTAGAAAATACCTACCCACTCTCCTGGCGTCACTCAATTGTTCTAGCCTTCCCGAAGCCAGGAAAGGATCGTACCTTTCCGCATAACTACAGGCCAATATCACTGACTAGTTGTCTAGGAAAAGTCCTTGAAAAAATGGTTCACAGGCGGCTAACGTGGTTCCTGGAAGCAAACAACTTACTAAACAGCAGCCAGTATGGATTTCGAAAGAACTGGTCCACGCTAGATGTGATGATAAAAGCTGAGGCAAACATCCGAAATGCCTTTATAAGGAGAGAACATCTAGTCATGATCAATCTCGATATTGAGAAAGCCTTCGATACCACCTGGCGATATGGTGTACTAAAAGATCTCCATTCTTTCGGCTTGAGAGGTCAGTTACCTCAATTCATACAAAATTTTCTATGCAACAGAACGTTTCAGGTAAGGTATATGAACAATTTATCCAAATCATTTGAACAAGAGGAGGGTGTACCGCAGGGTTCTATTCTAAGTCCAACATTATTTGCAGTAAGAATTACAAACATGACACGGGAAGTACCAAATACAGTAGAATCCTATATGTTTGCCGATGACCTCATTATCTCCTGTCAATCCCAAACTATGAACATCATTGAAAGACAACTTCAAATTTCCATAGCTAAAATAGAATCATGGGCACTGCGGAATGGTTATTCTTTAGCCGAAAAAAAATCCACTGCAATTCACTTTTGTAAAAAACGAAAACTCCACCCGGATCCAGAAATATTTTTAAAAAACAGCCTGATACCTGTCACTAACAATTTTCGTCTGTTGGGGCTACATTTAGATAATAAACTTAATTTTGCTTCCCATATATCTTACCTTCGAACCACGTGTCTTAAAAAACTGAACATCCTAAGAGCCGTTTCCGCCATGTCCTGGGGTGCTGACAGAAGCTCTCTTCTCCATCTCTATAGAGCTTTAATAAGATCACGCTTAGATTATGGATCACCTGTCTATGACTCCGCTAGGAACAGTTCCCTATTACGACTGAACACCATACAGCATAGTGCCCTTAGGATAGCTGTGGGAGCCTTTAGAACATCTCCGATCCACAGCCTGTATATTGAGGCAAATGAACCTCCACTGCACCTAAGGAGAAAATCCTTATTATGTAACTATGCACTAAAGATTAAGAGTATTCCATCACATCCTAGCTGGCAGCACTTGTTCGACCCTAAATACACCATGCTATATCAAAATAAACCTAATGAGAATCGCCCAGCAGGGCTTCGACTGCAAGAGCTCATGATCAGTTGGAACATTAATTTTCATAATGTCTTCCAAGACCTTGGTACTCCCGAACCTCCCTGGACTGAATTCGTACCTCTCTGTGACAATTTCTTTTTAAGATGGGGGAAGACATCCCTGGCTAATACAAATTTTCAACAGCTCCATAAATCGCATTCCTTGGAAAACTCAGCAAAAGTACATATCTATACTGATGGCTCCAAAACGGATACAGCCGTAGGTGCTGCAGCAGTCTCCTCCAACTTCTCAGTAGCTGTTTCTCTTCCCACTGAATGCAGTATTTATACTGCAGAATTATTCGCAATAAAACTGGCTCTAGATAATATAAACAAGTACCATATCAAGGAATCCTTGATATATTCAGACTCCTTAAGCGCTATCACTGCCATTCAATCTACTTTTTGTCCCTCTCACCCCATTCTTAAAGAGATCCGATCTAAGTTATTTCACTATCAAACAGTCAATCAGAAGGTTACCTTCTGCTGGATCCCTGGTCATGTTGGCATCTCAGGCAATGAACATGCGGATGCTGCTGCAAAGCATCCCGACGCTGGATCTTCCAGACAAATAAAAGTTCCCTACACCGATCACAAATCTGTCATTAAAACAACATGCAGGAAACAATGGTCTCTCCTTTGGAAAACTCAAACCAATAATAAATTACTGCAGATAAAAAAAGAGCCACAACTGTGGACATCTAGTTGCAGGAGAAGCAGGCGACAAGAAGTGATTCTAGCAAGGCTCCGCATCGGCCATTCGCACCCAACTCACCTGTTTTTGCTTATGGGAGAGAATCCTCCTCAGTGTTTCTTCTGTCAGTCGCAGCTCACAATAAAACACATCCTCATAGAATGTCCCCAACTTTCAACAGTCAGAAAATCAAGCTTTAGCTCCCTGTCCAACTTAAAGGAACCATTAACGTTATTTGATATTCTTGGCAATGAAGCAAATTTCGAGGAACTGTTTAATTATTTGAAGCACATAAATCTGTATGATAGACTGTGATCAAAGTGACAAACAAATCCTGAATAGGCACAATATGGCCCAAGAGGCCCTTGTGCCAAAAAACCCCAATACAACAACAACAACAACAACCTACAAAGTGATCTGATCAAGGTTTATAAGGCCTTGAATGGTTTCAGCAGGCTCAATGCTGATGGGATACTTCCACTTCCTCAGATTAAGAACCTGAGGAACATAGATTCAAACTGAGGAAAGGTAGTTGTAGAATAGATGTGCAGAAGTTTGCCTTTAGCCAGCAGTTAGTTGATTTCTGGAATAGACTTCTATCTGTTGTTGTGGAAGTTGATAGCTTAAATTAATTAAAGCTGAACTAGACAAACATTTGGAGTGACCGGATGGGTGAAATGGGATGGGTTTTTTTGGCTGAAGTTGGATGGGCTTGCTTTCTTGCATCATATGCCTCAACTAATGCTAATGGCAAGATTCAACGTTACTTACACTTTGAGGGAACAGCTTTAAAACAGATTTTGCATGCCAGCCACTAGATAGTTCAGTGGATGGAACCTATTGATAATGCTCTAGGAAGCATCTACATAAGCTCACACAATCTGGCTACCTCTACTCTACCAGATGGCAATGGGGAATGGTATAAGTATCATAAATGAAGAGGGTCACATGAATGAAATATTACATTGAAAATTGAGTATAACTTTCCATGTGTATGACATATGTAAAAAAATAATAATTTCAGACATATGTCCTCCCACCACCCAAACCCATGAACTTGCATCTCAGAAACACCTATGCATTTTTAGCACTTCCAAATAATTAGTAATAGTGTTAATATTAATAGGAAAAAATGATACAAGGAAGCCAGTTTATACAGCATTAGCCAGAGAAAATAATAATAAATAAAACATTTGCCACATCACTAGCTCATCCCCACTTTGTGTAATTACCACCATCATTCACAACACCAGATGGAAGTTACTTACAGCAAACAACTACCCTCTGACTGAAAGCAAATTTCTATCCTGCAACCAACCTTCCTCGATTTATATGTGTAGATGTTGCAGTAGTTAAAGGTCAAGGCACTGGTGTTAATTTCAGAACAAAGGACTTTAACAGTTTAAGGTGCTATATGGCATCTATTAATTGGGCCGATTGCAGAGTGAAGGCGAATACAGTTGAATTATGGAATACCTTCAGAGCAAAAATCATAGAAGTCACGAACGTATACACACTATTAAGAAGATACTGCAGGAGGAGGAGGATGCTGAAATAGATGAATACAGAGCTGGCTTGTGAAACTGAACAGAAAAAGAGTGCATGGGAGCAATGAAAAGTATTGAAGCCTACAACAGGTACAAGCTGATTTGTAATAGTACTACAGATAATGTAGCGAGGCCAAGGCCGTGTATGACAAAGCACTGGCTAAGAGAGCAAAGAATGGGGACAAGGAATTTTTCACATGTATGTAAATACAAGGGAGAAAAAAGGAAATCATATCAGACCCTTGTGTAATGGATGTAGGAAAGTCTTAGACGACCCAGTTAACGTTGTGGATGAATTGAACAGGTACAGTGCATCTGTCTTTACTGAAGAAAGAACCTTCATGCTGAGAAGAGGGTGTGTGAGTGAAGCTGAGTCATATGAAATTAGTGATTTCAAAATTACCAATGGCTATTTATTGGGAAAACTTTCAAGCATAAAGGCAAGTAAGTCTTCTGGAGCTGATAGCATATACCCAGTACTTTTGAGGGAGGCCACCAAGGAGTGTATTGAACCACTGAAGTTGATTATGAGGGCATTTTTGGACTTGGACAAGATTCCTTTGGATTGGAGAGCTGCCAGTGCACAAACAATACATAAAAGTGGTTCTAAAAGCAAAGTTACCACTGAAGTCAGACTTAACTACAGACCAGATTAGTCTGACTTCAGTGGTAGGGAATATCTTAGAGGCAATTATTATTGAGAGTGAAATCCAAGGACTTTTAGATAGATAAGAATTCTGAATTCCACAGACGTGGTTTTATTAAGGGAAAATCATGTTTAACTAACTTTGTAGGCTATTTTGAAACAGTTACTCATGAGTTGGATGTAGGAAACAATTTTGACATAGTTTATTTGGATTTTAGAAAAGCATTTGACCTAGTCCATCATGAGAGGTTATTGTACAAGTTGGAACATGTTGGGATTACTGGAAAAATTCTAAGATGGATTGCTGGGTGGCTGCAAGACAGAAGGCAGAGGGTTGTGATTAATGAATATTCTTCAGGTTGATGTAAAGTCAAATGTTGCAGTTCGGTTCTTGGAACACTGTTGTTTCTGATTTTCATAAACAAATTGATGAAGACATAGAAGGCGTAATGTCAAAATTTGCAGATGATGTAAAGATTGGCAGAGTCGTTAATGATCAGTGGCAAGCTGCATTCCTTCAGGATTTTTTTGAACAGCTTCAAAATGGTTAGAAAAATTGGCAGCTAAGTTTTAATGCAGCAAAATGCAAGAAGCTAAACTTGGTGAATAGCAACCCCAAAATAAATTATGTACACTGGGGGTTGAATTAAAAACAGTAGAAGAAGAAAGTGATCTGGGAATTATAACACAGGCAGATATTAAGTTTTCTGAGCAGTGTAAACAGATAGCAAGGAAAGTCCACTGTGTCCTATCAATGATTTATCAAACATTATCTGTAGAAATAAAAAAAGGTAAACTGCAGCCATTATCAACCCACTGCAGGATGGAAGCCTCCTCGGCAATTCATACCAAGGGAAATGGACCATAATCTGCCATGCTGGTCCAGTGCAGGTTGGCAGTCGACCGTATTTAGCAGTCAGAGGCCTGAATCCCGGTCTACTCAAAGAGCGCGTGCTACTGCACTCCTGCTCCTGACCACTCGACTATGGGAGGTCATAATCCCACTGTGTAAGACCACATTTGGAATACTGTATTCAAGTATGGAAGCCTCATCTGAAAAAAGACATTGAACACTGAACTTCTTGAAAGGGTCCACAGACAGCCAACTCACATGGCAAGGTCGGCAAAAGGACGACCATATGAGGAAACACTCCAATTATGAGGGCTACAGAGCTTGGTAACCAAGCACCTCAAAGGTAACCTAAGACTCTGAGAGGGGTTAGTAAAATGACAGAAGCCAGAATTTTCACTGTTATAGAGAATTCCAGTACTCGGGGGAATAAATTCAAATTAGAGTGGAATAAGTTTAGACTAGACTGTAGAAAGTTTTCTTTTAGCCAGCATGTTGTTGATTTATGGAACAGGTTGCCTTTGCAGGTAGTTGAGGCTGACAGTTTGAATAAATTCAAAGGGCATCTGGATAGGTATCTATGTGAGGAGGGAAGCAAATAATTTGTGTTTTTTTTTTTGTTTCTTTTTTGGGCCAGTGCAACCAAAACCCTGTGGCATCATTCCACTACATGGCTATTACTAAGACAGTGATTTAAAAATTAATTATTTTTATATATTCTATACTGTACTTTAAAACTAAAAATATTTGAATCAAAAGTCAGGTTATGGTCTCCAGCTGTCAGTCATAGTTTGTGCTTGAGGGTGAGGATATTCAGAAATTATTATTTCTTATTTTAAAACCAACTGCTCACCAGACCACTTAGTCAACATCAAAGTACTAGATGGGATGAATTTTAATTGATCTTTTCTTTGACTTCTCTAGAGGTGCCTCCGTAGCCAGGTGGGAAGGAGCAGCAGTGCGTAGCACATGCTTCTTGATTAGACCGGGGTTCGAGCCTGTCACCACCAAATACGGAGGATGCAGAAAGGTCAGGGAATGACCACTGCATATTCCCGGAGTAATATGGCCTTAGTTGCTAATGCTCCTAAAAACCAAATAACAACAACAACTTCTCTAGAAAGCATGTAAATTTACTTGTAGTTTGCAACATTCAGCAACTTTTCTTTTAGAGTTATGAAAGATACAATGAAGGATGTTGTATTCTTTAACAGCTTCCCACTGTTCCAGAGGTGCTAAACTTGTGCCTCCATTCTCAGCTGATTACGTACATGCTTTATGGGATTACCATAATATTTTATGGTAATCCCATTTTATTCTAATTTAATGGAAATCCTGCTAACATGAAAGCCATCGCTGATGTAGCTGTGTGCTGAAACTATTAAATGCGATGTGTCACTGATTGATTTTTCTGAGTCCTTTTTAAAAAAAGTATTATGAATCTGATGCATACTGCATTCTCTAAAATCTACAGATTTTTAATTTGACAGATAATAAACTATGTTCATTTAAGCTGGCAGTTGTTGCAAAACCCATGTAAAATCTCTCAAAAGAAACCACAACTTCTTTGGTTTAGAACAGTATCTTTTCATATTTTGAAGTTATTTTCTTTTTTCCAGCAGTCTTAGTTATTTTTTATATTTTATTTCTTAGTTACGACAAAGTGTGGTGTAGTGTAGTGTGTATCCAGTGGTGAGCTGTGAATACTTTAACAATAGGCTTTCAGTTTTGCTGACTTTTTGATGTGAAACATCCTTGGGGATTCCTGCCGCGAATGACGTCATTCGTGGCAGGAATGCAGACTTCCGCCAGAGGCGCTTCCCACGTTCACACTACTAGTCTGTGTCGAGCATTCACTAGTAGTGTGATTAGAGCGTGTGACACATTTTTCATGACCGGGTGATATCTGCGAGCCAGTCTGGCCCTCATGCCCCCCCCTCTTTACGATGATACCTGGATACGATAGTATCTCAAGTTCTAACCTTTTAATAGTATGACATCACAATCATACTTCCTGAAGTAAGTATGACTGAAACAATACAAATATTTGTCAACAATTTATTTCTTTGTCTCCCATTTTTGTAACATTCCATTGTTAGGTGCCCCGAACTGCAGCGTATGTCGTTTCAACTACTAGGTACTTCAATCGATGCTGTTTTCTAGAGTCATTTAGATATGTTGCAAATCACAGTACACATCGGATAAAATGGATTTATGATAACCAAACAACTTTAGTTATCATAAATCCATTGTATCTTGTCTTCCAGAAATTACAAAAATTTGCAAATGTTTAATAAAATATTTAGAATACAAAAGCTCTTTTATTTTGTAATCACAATACTGTACCTAAAAAAAAAAAAAAAAAAAAAACCCCAAAGGATTCACATAAAACCATCTACCGCGCGTGTTCGGTACATGCGCCACTTTTTTATTCATCTCCCTCTTTTTTTTTAACTAAAGAAATATAATGTATGCCTTTTATTTTCATGATAAAATTTTAATATTGCGAATAAAAAATAACACTAAATATTTCCTGTATCACAAAACATTCTACAATATAAAAACAAATATTACCTAAAAAACAAACTCTTCTAGATAAGGTACACAATAATCACAGATTACTTAAAAAAATTATTATACAAATATTCAAGAAAAATTTATTCTAAAAATTGCCATATACAGTTTACTACTTTATTAATATTTGTTGTCGATCTTCCACTTTGCTCAATAGCTAAGTGATGATTACAGAGGAATGATTTGACGTAACGATCTGGATCAAAATTGAAGCAGTGGTTTTCCATTTAGATGTATGGTCATTATAATCTGCACTGTGTTTAATTGTCAACATTATTCATTCATTTATACAATAATCTGAAAGCACTGCTAATCGCAATGGTTTCAAATATATTTCTGGCTTTCTTAATTCAAGAGGGAATTTCACTCGATTTTAAAGATAAAAATTGCTTTCGACAAAATCTCTAAAATCATTAATTTTATCAGAAAACTTAAATTTCTTATTTGTTTTTCACCATCTTGCCACGGAGACGAAAGTTCTTTCTTATATATATATCACGATTCCATGTAGCATATGTTTAAAATTTCTTTCAATTCCTCATCGTCAATAGTGTCATTATTTTCTTTATTTAATTTAAAATTACTCTGTTGCATTAATAACTTATCCTTAATAACGTGTCATGGGGTAAATGCCGACCGGGCTAGCCAGGTGGGTAATGTGTTCATGTAGACATGTGTTTTTGTAAAGGGTGGCTCCTAGAACGTGAGTTCCACTCCGCCTCGTATCTCTGTGAAGAACAGTATTACTACAAATGGGCCAGATGTGTGTGACGTCGGTTTGTGTGTATTATGTGTGTGTTCTGTTGTTATGTTCTGACCGCTTGGCTACCCAGAAGCATCAGTCACCTGGACAGATGATTCTGGGTACTCGTCCACACCACGGGAAGGTGGACCAGTCCCAATGGAGCACGTACTGTCTCGATACGAGACTCTGAACCACCTGATGTTGCCACAAGGTGGGCTAGATTTCTCTGGGGGCCCACTCCAGAGAGGGGGGGAAAAAAATAAAAAATAAATAAAAAAAATAAATAAAATAAAAATTAAACTAAAAACAGAAACAAAATGTATTTCCAGTGGTGCAAAAAAAAATAATAAAATAAAATAAATAAATAAATAAAATAATAATAATAAACAAATAAATAAATATAATAATTCCCCGTGGTGAAAAAGAAAATATATTAAATAAATAAAAAAATAATGATGAGAAAAAAATAATGATAAAAAAAATTAAAATAAAAAAAATAAAAAAATAAAAATAAAAAATAATTAAATAAATAAAAAAATAATGATGAAAAAAAAATAATGATAAAAAAAATTAAAATAAATAAAAAAATAATGATGAAAAAAAAAATAATGATAAAAAAATGAAATTAAAAAAAATTAAAATAAATAAAAAAATAAAAAAATAAAAATAAAAAATAATTAAATAAATAAAATAAATAAAAAAAATAAATAAATTTAAAAAAATAATAAAATAATAAAATAATAAAAAAAATAATAAAATAATAGCCAGGTGGGTCAAGTGCCTGCCTGGCAACCCAAAGGTCACGGGTTCGAAGTACTGCAAAAACCTTGGGAGGTGCATTATGGCCACAGAAGCCGATGCGCCAAACAACTACTAAATAAAAAAAAAATAATAATAATGAGGTAAATTTTTAAATGTGTTCTTACTTTCGATTCCTGCAAATTCTTTCAACTTGAACATGCTCTCAATTTTAGCTTCATAATTTCCTTCAGAATTTTTTAAATTAGCGATAGCATTGATAGTTAGAATAATTAATTTATCTGCCTTTACCATAGTGATAATGTAAAGCTTCTGAAAGGTAAGAGAGCTCTTGCAGGACGTTGATCATTAGTGCTAAATCATTAAGAAATTCCAGATTTAAAAGTCGGTTTAATAATCCAGAATATTTAATTAACTTTCTAATCGATTACGATTATGTTTGCACAAAGCGGGATAATTCCTCCAACCTTCCATTGCCGTCCGTAAGCTACAAGCTGCCCATCGTGGCCCGAATACACGACCGATCTTTATAGTTTCCACATAAAGTTCTTTAGCAATCATCCTTAACTTGCGCTTGTTTTTTTGGAGATTGGTGATACCTTTTTTTTTTTTTTTTTTTTTTAAATAAATTGCCTGTATGCCATTATATTTTGGAGCATTTTCTTCACGGTGAAAGCCTCGACACGGCTTCCAAATCTGCCAACATTTCATCTTCGGAAAGATTACTTAATATCTTAGTTGCTTCAATCACCCCCCCCTCCCCACATTGCTACTCTTGTTTGAATACTGTAAAGAATGTTGGAATCACTCAGATATTCAGCTACTGTGACCCTGTAAACATAGACGGAGAAATTTACTGAAATGCGTGGTTCACTCACTTCTCCGAAACACTTGACTTCTTCACGGAGTAAAGTAAAACCACAACACACAGGTTTACCAGAGGCTATTATCTGTGTTGAGAATCTTCTTAATCCTCTGACTGGCTATGGAAAGCATATTAATTAGCGCGACATTCTCAGAATGTGGCTGCATAGGTTTAAGGGACACCATTAACGTTGTGGGTGAAAGGGACGGAATTCCCTTACACCCTTAATTCGTGCTTTCTAATTACCTAAATGCCAGAGGTGAGGACAATGCGCACAAAGTTGTCTATCGTAATCCGTTTGTTCTACGGAAATTATTTTAAATGCTTCTGTACAGACCAAGAGGAATTCGCTATGAAGGAGGTCGTTAAACAGAGGTCCGACTGTAATTAGCTCAAAATTGAAGCAATTTTAAAATACATAATTTTTTTTTTTTTTTAATGTGAACCCCAAACACGAGAGGTATTAGAACCTATAGTACTTAGTACCGTGCTTGGGTTGGAGGTAGCATTAGTAGAGGCATTTGATGCAAGAAAGCAAGCTTATGCAGCATCAACCAAAAAAAAAAAAAAAAACCACTTCCACTTCACCCCTCTGTTCGTTCAAAATACCTGTCCAGCTGAGCCTTAAACTTATTTAGTCTATCAACTTCCACGACAAGGGATGGAAGTCTGTTCCACCTACCAACCACCCGCTGGCTAAAGGCAAATTTCCGCACATCTATCCTACATCTGTCTTTCCTCAATTTGAATTTATGCCCTCTCAGGTGATTATTCTGAGCAAGAGGAAGAATCCCATCAGCATTGAGCATGCTTAAACCATTCAAGGCTTTATACACCTCTATCAGATCACCTCGCTGGTGCCTAGTCTCCAGACACTGTAATTTGCAAAACTTAAGCCTTTCTTCGTAAGAGCACCCCTTTGTTCCATTCACTAATCTTGTTGCCCTTCTCTGTACTCGTTCCAGCAGCTCTACATCCTTCTTGAAATGAGGCCTCCAGACCTGTATACAGTACTCTAGGTGTGGCCTGACCATTGCCTTATACAAGGGAATAATCCTCCTTATCCCTGCTAGAAAAATTCCTATATATCATTGACAATACACCATGAGCTACACATGCAGCCCGTCTGCACTGCTCAGAAAACTTCATATCTGCCTGCACAACCACCCCCAGGTCCCTTTCATTCTCTAACACTGTCAGTGTAGTACCACAGAGTTGATACGTTGCTCTGGGGTTGCTGTTTCCCATGTGTAGTACTTTACATTTGTCAATGTTAAACTTCATTTGCCACCTCTCAGCCCATCTGCTCAACCTTTCCAGATGCTGTTGCAGTAGCATAGTGTCAGTAGTGTCCTTGACAACCCTGTCAACCTTCGTATTGCCTGCAAACTTGGGCATTAAGCTTGATATACCATCATCAATATCATTTATGAATACAGAAAACAATAATGGACCCAACACTCAGACCTGAGGGACTCCACTAATAACATTAGTCCACGATGAGCAGTGTCCATTGATTACCACTCTCTGTCTTCTCCCCCTCAGCCACCCCTATATCTATAGCAGCAATTTGCCTCCAATGTCACACTGCTCCAATTTGTGCAGCAGTCTTCCATGTAAAGGCGACTACGATGGACTGAGACAGTATTTAAATTCTATACAGTGGGACCAACTGATGATGTTACCAACAGCAAATTCAAAATGGGAAGCATTCAAAGAACTTATCTTGGAAGCTACTAGGCTTTACATACCAACTAAGAAATATTGTTCAAGGTTTAGGCCAAAATGGATGTCAGATGAACTAATGAGGCATATGGCAGAGAAGAAAAATGCATGGGATACTTACAAATTAACACATGACACAGAAGCCTATGATAGATACAAGTTGATATGCAACCAAGTTACAAAGGAGGTTAGGCAGGCGAAGGCAGATTACGAGAAATCCTTGGCAAGGGATGCAAAGAAAAACAGCAAAGAGTTCTTTACTTATGTAAACTCTAGAAGGAAAGGGATGAATCAGATTGGTCCTCTTGATATTGATGGGTCAAGTGTTGATGATCCTGCTCAGGTAGCTAACAAACTAAATGAATATTTTGCATCGACATTCACACATGAGGAGTTATTCAGCGAGGGGAATGCCAGAGGTGTATTCAACTCTAGCAGTAAGTTACAGAATCTTGAAATAACTGGGAGTAAAGTGGAGGAGAAACTGTTGAAGATAAACACAAGAAAGGCACCCGGCGTGGATGGGATCTATCCAGTTATATTAAAGGAGGCAGCAAAGGAAGTAAGCAAACCCTTAGCCATAATTATGAGAGCTTCCTTGGACTCAGGGGAGGTACCCATAGACTGGAAATGTGCAAATGTGACCCCAATTCACAAAGGAGGATCAAAGGCTGACACAAGTAATTATAGACCTGTGAGCTTAACTTCTGTTCCAGGAAAATTAATGGAGGCACTGGTTAAAGAAGCACTGCAGGATCATTTAGACAAGACTTCAGTTATAGCTCAGACACAGCATGGTTTTGTTAAGGGGAAGTCTTGCCTGACCAACTTGATTGTATACTATGATGCAGTCACAAAAGAACTGGATGCAGGGAATAACTTTGATATTATATACCTGGATCTTAGAAAGGCTTTTGATACTGTTGCACATGGAAGACTGCTACACAAATTGGAGCAGTGTGACATTGGAGGCAAATTACTGCTATGGATAAAGGGGTGGTTGAGGCGGAGAAGACAGAGAGTGGTAATCAATGGACACTGCTTATCGTGGACTGATGTTATTAGTGGAGTCCCTCAGGGCTCAGTGTTGGGTCCATTATTGTTTTCTGTGTTTATAAATGATATTGATGATGGTATATCGGGATTAATGTCCAAGTTTGCAGACGATACAAAGGTTGGCAGGGTTGTCAAGGACACTACTGACACTATGCTGCTGCAACAGGATCTGGAAAGGTTGAGCAGATGGGCTGAGAGGTGGCAAATGAAGTTTAACATTGACAAATGTAAAGTACTACACATGGGAAACAGCAACACCAGAGCAACGTATCAACTCTGTGGTACAACACTGACAGTGGTAGAGAATGAAAGGGACTTGGGGGTGGTTGTGCAGGCAGATATGAAGTTCTCTGAGCAGTGCAGACGGGCTGCAAGAGTAGCTCATGGAGTATTGTCAATGATATACAGGAATTTTTCCAGCAGGGATAAGGAGGTGATTATTCCATTGTATAAGGCGATGGTCAGGCCACACCTAGAGTACTGTATACAGGTCTGGAGGCCTCATTTCAAGAAGGATGTAGAGCTGCTGGAACGAGTACAGAGAAGGGCAACAAGATTAGTGAATGGAACAAAGGGGTGCTCTTACGAAGAACGGCTTAAGTTTTGTAAATTACAGTGTCTGGAGACTAGGCACCAGCGAGGTGATCTGATAGAGGTGTATAAAGCCTTGAATGGTTTAAGCATGCTCAATGCTGATGGGATTCTTCCTCTAGCTCAGAATCACCTGAGAGGGCATAAATTCAAATTGAGGAAAGACAGATGTAGGATAGACGTGCGGAAATTTGCCTTTAGCCAGCGGGTGGTTGGTTGGTGGAACAGACTTCCATCCCTTGTGGTGGAGGTTGATAGCCTAAATAAGTTTAAGGCTCAGCTGGACAGGTATTTTGAACGAACGGAGGGGTGAAGTGGAAGTGGTTTTTTTTTTTTTTTTTTTGGCTGATGCTGCATAAGCTTGCTTTCTTGCATCAAATGCCTCTACTAATGCTAATGCTAATGCTAATGTGCAACAGTATCAAAAGCCTTTCTAAGATCCTAGTATATAATATCAAAGATATTCCCTGCATCCAGTTCCTTTGTGACCACATCATAGTATCCAATCAAATTGGTCAGGCAAGACTTCCCCTTAACAAAACCATGCTGTGTCCGAGCTATAACTGAAGTCTTGTCTAAATGATCCTGCAGTGCCTCTTTAACTAGTGCCTCCATTAATTTTCCTGGAACAGAAGTTAAACTCACAGGTCTATAATTGCTTGTGTCAGCCTTTGATCCTTCTTTGTGAATTGGGGTCACATTTACACATCTCCAGTCTGCAGGTACCTCCCCTGAGTCCAAGGAAGCTCTCATAATTATGGCTAAGGGTTTGCTTACTTCCTCTGCTGCCTCCTTTAATATAACTGGATAGATCCCATCCACCCCAGGTGCCTTTCTTGTGTTTATCTTCAACAGTTTCTCCTCCACTTTACTCTCAGTTATTACAAGATTCTCTAGCTTACTGCTAGAGTTGAATACACCCCTGGCTTTCCCCTTGCTAAATAACTCCTCATGTGTGAATGTCGATGCAAAATATTCATTTAGTTTGTTAGCTACCTGAGTAGGATCATCAACAGTTGACCCATCGATATCAAGTGGACCAATCTGATTCATCCCCTTCCTTCTAGAGTTTACATAAGTAAAGAACTCTTTGCTGTTTTTCTTTGCATCCCTTGCCAAAGATTTCTCGTACTCTGCCTTCGCCTGCCTAACCTCCTTTGTAACTTGGTTACAGATCAACTTGTATCTATCATACGCTTCTGTGTCATGTATTAATTTGTATGTATCCCGTGCATGTTTCTTCTCTGCCATATGCTTCATCAGTTCATCTGACATCCATTTAGGCCTAAACCTTGAACAATATTTCTTAGTTGGTATGTAAAGCCTAGTAGCTTCCAAGATAAGTTCTTTGAATGCTTCCCATTTTGAATTTGCTGTTGGTAACATCATCATCGGTTGGTCCCACTGTATAGAATTTAAATACTGTCTCAGTCCATCGTAGTCGCCTTTATGAAAGCAATAACCCTTCCCTTTACCGCTAATGGTAGTTTCCTCTTTGAGTAAATCCCACTTCAGCACACTGTGATCACTGCCACCTAGTGGTTCCTTTATCTGCAGATTCTTAATGCATGAAGAGTCACTGCTGATAATCAAATCAAGAGTATTCCTCCCTCTAGTTGCCTCCCGAACATGCTGATGTAGAAAACAATCATCCAATAAATCCACAAAAGCCTTGCTAGTGTGTGAGTGACCAGCCCCCAAACTCCAGTCAATATCTGGGAAATTAAAATCTCCCATTATAAGACTCTCTGATTTACTGGCCCACTCTATTTCCCTGTACAGTTTCTTATTATACTCATAAGAGTCATTAGGCCTATAGCACACTCCTACTCTCAATTTTGATCTCCCAATGCTTATGTCACACCAAACTGACTCGACACTGCACTGTCCTGCGATGTCCACTGGCTTCACTTCCTTGGATTTTATGTATTTCTTAACTAATAGCATAACCCCTCCTCCCTTCCTATCCAGTCTATCCTTTCTGTAGACGTTGTACTCCCCGAATTCCAGTTCTGCATTCCTTATATCTGTGTGACACCAAGTCTCTGATATCCCAACAATATCTGCCTTTGATGTTTTGAGCAATACCTCAAATTCATCAAATTTATTTACTAAACTCCTAGCATTGGTGTACACGCAAGTATACATGCACCTATTTCTAGTCTTAGCTACCCTAATACAACCCATGTGTTTACTTGTACTGCAATGACTTCCAGCAGTCTCTGAAATATCCTGAATCTTGTTTTTCAGGCTTCTGCTCATTCCAATAGAAGCAGTGCAAGAATCTCTTTCACCTCTGCCAGTGGCTACTGTTAATCTATTCGTATTTGTATCCCCCCAAGCTAGCAGTTTTCCGACCCACCTAACACTGCCTCGATAGCATCAGCAAATATTCTTGCACCCTTTCTGTTTAAGTGTATCCCATCCCTGTAGAAGCAATCTCTCCTGTTAACAAGTACACTCCAGGCTGAAAAAAATTCTACCCCTTGAGCCTTGCACAATCTTTCCAGGGCCGAATTGATCGACAAGGCTCTCATTATATACTGCCTCCTATCGTGTCTGGGCAGAATTGCAGAGACTTTCAAATTCAACCCTATTTCACGGCTTTTTTTCAGCAGTGACCTGTACCTGTTAAGCAATTCTGCCGGTCTCCTACTCTTGATATCATTAGTGCCAACGTGTACAACTATATCGCCTTTTGTGCCCTGATGTAGCCCAGTGGTCAGGAGCGAGAGTGTATAGCATGCGTTCCTTGAGTGGACCGGGGATCAAGCCCGTGACTACTAAATACGATAAATATTTGTATTGACGATTTATTGTAAACTCTACTGACTTGGTTGTAGTGCTAGAGTATAAACAGAAAATTTATTTATTTAAAAGATGATATCTGCTCTACAACGTCATCAACCTTTGCCCCTGGCACAAAGGTTGAGAAGACGAATGAAGATATTTGTTGACATTGGACTTGAACTTCTGTAGATTGTAATTTTCAGGAAATACGAATGAAGGAAGGTTGTTCCAGAAAACGGTAGTTGAATGAATAAATGAGGAAGATGAAAAGTTGGTTCTGTGGGTTTGAAGTTGGACAGTAAATGGATGTTGGCCAGTGGTGGCACGTGTTCGGACTGTTTTGAAAGAGAGAGAGTGGGAATTATAGAAGCCAATTCAAAAGAACAGTGCCCAAGGCAATATCTGTAGAGGCATGCAGCAGAAATGGTATGTCTATGAGAAAGCGAGTGGAGAGACTCTCTTAGAGATGAATCATTAATTAACCTAACTGCCCTCTTCTGAATGGAATCAAGAAGCCTGAGAGATGTTTTGGGGGCAACACCCCAGATGTGGGAACAATATTCCATGGCAGGGCAGATTTGCGATTTATACAGAGTGAGCAGCTGTTTGGAAGAAAAGGATTGCCGAGAGCAAAAGAGAAAACTAAGTTTTTTAGATGCAGAGGAAGCAATATTTGTAATGTGCTTGTGCCAAGAGAGATTAGAAGTCAGGGTAATCCCCAAAAGAGATATATCATTTTGCCTAGAAATCGGAGTGTCACTAAAGATAAGCATAGGAGCAGAAGAATCCTTTTTGTGAGATATAAGACAAGACTGAGTTTTAGAAGGGTTGAAATCAACTAAGTTGTCTTTGCCCCAATGAAGAATTACCTGAAGATCGGCATTTAAGGAATTGGTAGCCGATTTTCGAGAAGTTGAAGCTGATTGAGCAGGACAAGGTTTCTCAAAATGGAAAGTGGAATGCAATATGCTGTAATCGGCAAAACTATGGATAGGATTTCCAGTCAATGGAAGAAGTTCATTAATATACAAGAAGAAAAGAGTGGGGGAAAGAACTGAACCTTGGGGGACACCAGCATTAGTGGAGAAGTTAGAAGACAGAGAGCCATATACCATCACCCTCAGTGAGCGATCAGAGAGAAAACTGGATAACCAATTACTAAAAACAGTTGGCAACCCATAAGATGCAAGCTTTTTAGAAGACCTTTATGCCAAACACAATTAAAAGCCTTTTTGATATGTCAAGAGCAACTACTTGTGTTTCACCGAACCTTTCCATTGAATTAGTCCATAAATGGGTAACATAAGCCAGAATATCACCAGTGGATCGACACTGACGGAATCCCTACTGGTGATCGTTGATCTGATGGAAGGTTTCTAGGTAGTTTAAGAGTTGGCTGTTAATTGATTTCTCCATTACTTTAGAAAGAGTAGAAGTAATTGCAATGGGACGATAATTAGATGGGAGGGATTTGTCACCCTTTTTTGGAACTGGCTGGATATGAGCAAATTTCCAAGCAGAAGGAAAAACACCTTTGGAATAAGAAAGTGAAAAAACAAGGCAAAGAATAGGAGTAAGTCCAGGAGCATAGGTTTTGAGAACAAGTGGAGAAATACCATCAGCACCTAGAGCTTTCTTAGCATCAAGATTAATCAAAATCCTTCTAATATATCCTTTTATCGGAAGACCACAGGAGGCATTGAATGGAGCGTGTTGGGAATGGTGGGAGGTGTTTTACCAAGATCATTAATACATGAGCTGGAACAAAAATGGGATGCTAGCCGGTCAGCTTCATCCTTGGCTGAAGTGACAAAAGAACCATCTGGTTTGGACAGAGGTGGGAGCAGAGATGGGCAAAAGTTGCGGGAAGAGACCAGAATGCTCGGCTACCATTAGGGCAAGAAGCAAGTTTTCTACTCTTAGCCTGTTCAAACTCTAGTTTGGACTGATTAATAACTGCTTTACAATTGTTGTGAGCTTTGGTTTAGGTAGAAAATGAAACTGAAGAATTAGAAAAAAGCCAATTACAATATGCAACATTCTTCTCTTGAAGAGCCTTAGAACATTTATTGGAAAACCAAGGTTCAGATAAAGGACGAGATTTTAAAGTTGAGTGTGGGATAAAGGAATCCATTCTTGCAAGAATAATTTCACTGACACGATCTGAGCAAACGTTGACATCAGAAGATTTGAAACAGTAATCCGATCAAGGAAAAGAAGTCTCGCAGGTCATCCCATTTTGCATTCTTGTAATGCCAAACAACACGAGGTTGGGAATAGCCATGTGATAAAGGTTCCATTGGAGAAGAGACAATCACCCAGTTGTGATCTGAAGTGCCTAAAGGACCTCTCACTTCGACTGTGTACTTAGAAGGGTTGTTTGTGAGAAAAAGATCAAGCGTATTGGCTGTATGATTAGGATTGTTCCGTATTCTTGTAGGTAAATGAACAATCCGTGCTAGATCATTAGTACAGGCATACCTCGGTTAACGTTACCTCTGATAACGAAGCTTCGATATAACGAAGTCTGCAATTTCAAGCCCCATTTAACATAAAAAAAAAAATTCCAGTTTAATCACATGAAATCTAAACAAACTGAAGAAATTACGGAAACCTTTGGGGCTTCTCGTGGTTGGTTCGAGAAATTTAAAAAACGGGCCAGGATTCATAGTGTAAAATTAACAGGAGAAGCTGCAAATAAGTTTCCAGAACAACTAAAGGAAATAATTGAACGTGAAAATTTTCCACCAAATTTGGTATTCAATGTTGACGAAAGCGGTTTGTTCTGGAAACGGCTACTAACAAAAAGCTTCATTTCTATTGAAGAAAAATCAGCTGCTGGGTTCAAAGCAGCCAATGACCGTTTAACGTTACTCTTTGGATCAAATGCCTCTGGTGATTATAAATTAAAATTGTTATTAGTTTACCATTCAGAAAATCCGTGGGTTACCAAGGAGTTATTTACTGATTGGTTTGTTAACCACTTTTGTCCTGAAGTAAAACGGTATTGTCAAAAAAACAACTTTGAAGAAAAAGTTCTTTTGTTTTTAGACAATGCTCCGTGACATCCTACTGATCTTAACACGTTGGACACATGCATTCCTGTAAAAGTTGTGTTTCTTCCAGCAAACACAAGTTCCCTGATTCAACCATTGGATCAGGGAGTAATAGCATCATTTAAAGCTTATTATCTGCGTCGAACATTAAGCAATTTAACTGAACTAGAGGATAAAGAGGAAATGACAGTTAAAACTTTTTGGAAAAACTACACCATTAAAAACGCAAATGAAAACATTGCGTTTTTAAAACGCAATATTTTCATTTGTTCTTGGAAAGAAGTCACTAAGAAATGCTTAAATGGTTTGGTGCAAAATATGGCCAGAAGTTGTACTAGAAGAAGAAAATAACATCCAAGAAATTAGAAATGAAGTTATCCAGATGGCTCAATCAATAGGTTTCGAAAATGTCTATGAAGAGGATGTTAGAAATTTATTGAATGCAGAAGATGATGGTTTTTCAGTGGAAGATTTAGAAAACCTTGTTAGCAACGAAGACAAAGATAATGAAGATGAAGTTAAAGAAGTTCCTGCCGAAAAAGTGTTAACAACCAAAGATTTAAAAAGGTGCTTAAATGACATTGAAAACATTTTAAATTTTTTTAGTGAAAATGATCCTGATTTAAGAAGAAGTGTTATTGTTAAGCGATCAGTGTTAAATGCAATAACTCTGTACAGGCAACTGTTAAATGAAAGAGAAAAAAAGCATAAACAATCAACTTTAGACTCATATTTTAAAATGTGATTTCACTTTGTATGTAAGTTGACTGTTTATTTAATAAAACCTTTCTTTGTTCGAAAAAAAAAAGCTTTTCATTTTCTTTACGTAGGAACGTATCCCTATTCTGGCCATAGTATTTTTACCTCTGAAAACGAAGTTTCGCTTAACGAAGTAATTTCGTGGAACGCATCCTATTCGTTATTCGAGGTATGCCTGTAATTGCAAAAGCCTCAGCATATTGACCTTCTGGGTTGGTGTGACTAGAAAACGGAATCCAGCTGGAGTTGGGAACATTAAAATCAACAAGGAAAATTACCTCACTGTTAGGAAAGTTGGACTGGAGAAAGTCAAGTTGATTATTGGAGTTGGGAGAACGGTAGAGACAACAGATGAATTGGCGCAATGAGGTAGAGAGATTTTAAGCCAGAGAAGATCAAAGAGAGGAGATTCCAAATTGCCAAGTCTCTGACAGGGAATATCAGAATGGACATATGCACAAGTACCACCTTTGAGGCGAAAGGAATCATACAGCATATAATTTGGGCATCTGAGATGAGCAGTAGTTGAATCAACCGATAACTGAGATTCTGTTAGAAAAAGTACATGGGGTTTGGCAGACTGCAAGTGGAAATGGACATCGTTGAGATTAGAATTGAGACCACGTATATTTGTGAAACGAATTAGGAAGTCCTTGGGAGGTTTAGACCTTTTCACAGATAAACTTGCTCTATTAGTTTGACAATTCATGGTGTATTCAATAGTAAGAAAAAGTGGGTGGGACATGCTGTATGAAGTAATGAAATTTTTGGATATGGCGTACACGTGGTAAGAATATACCCAGATCCTTGACATAACGTGGCCTCGACATTGCTCCTCGCATACACACTACTTGGATTCCCTCCAGTCACTATCTGGCAGAGTAGAGGTAGCAAGATTATACACTAGCTGATTCTGTAGCCTCCTAGAGAGTTACCAATAGGTTCGGTCCGGTGTACTAACTAATGGCCAGCCTGCGAACACAGTTTTAGAGCTGTATCCTCGAAATGTAAGGAATATTGGATATCGCAATGAGGTTCATCATAACCTCAAAAGTCGTCAATCATACTGCATGATGGAAGAGATAGGGAGGGGTTGACCAGAACTTAGCTCTAGAGACTAAACATGGGTTCTACCACTTCAAGCCTCCAAATAAGCAAAGTGGTGGTATTTCACTGGTTGATGAGAATCATCTACCACTTAGTAAAAAAAAAGTAAAGTGCAGCCATTATCAACCCACTGCAGGATGGAAGCCTCCTCAACAATTCATGCTGAGGGAAATGGACCATAATCTGCCACGCTGGTCCAGTGCGGGTTGGCAGATCGACCGTATTCAGCAGTCAGGGGCTTGAACCCCGGTCTATTCAAAGAGCGTGTGCTACTGCACTCCCGCTCCTGCCCACTCGGCAACGGAGGCCTTTACCACTTAGTACTGCCTGGTAACTTAGAGGGGGCGGTGTTCCTCCATGTGGTGTGGGTGCTACACCTTGACCCCTGCTTACGTTAGTTCACACCTGGGTGGTCACCCACCATGTACTTGTGCATGGAGGTTATACCCAGGATTACTAACAGTCCCACCATCGTGAAGGTGCAAGCAGAGCATTTGGCTGTCCCAGACTTCGCCGAAATTGGGTCCACTTGACTTGAGTGTCACCAGAATATCAGTTCCATCAGCGTTTTAGACTCCCACGTAACAAGTTCAGCTTGTCTGGCATAACTGAGAGAACATCTGTGACAACCTCAAGGACCTGATCGATTGTGCCCTTAAAATGCTGGGGATGGGGCCCCTGCTTGCCCCACCGTAGTTCCGGCTCTAGATACTCAATAGTGAAATTCAGAATTTCATTTGTAAAATAAATAATTGTTTCAACAATGGGCTCGCAAATTCTCAAAAAAAAATAAATAACAATGGGCTCTCGAGAGCCCATGCAAGCCCAGTATAGCTCACCACTGTGTCTCTCTTAGGAAATAGCATTAGCAAAGCCACATGATGCAAAAAAGCAAGCTTATATAGCATCAGCCAAAAAAAACACAAATCAAACCTTCTAATTTCACCCACCCATCCATTCTCTCCAAATGTTTGTCTAGTTCTGCCTTGAATCTATTTAAGCTATCAACTTCTACAATGACAGATGGAAGTTTGTTCCAGCAATCAACCACACGCTGGCCAAAGGCAAACTTCTGCACATCTATCCCACAACTGTCATTCCTCAATTTGAATTTATAAATAAATAAATTTTCTGTTTATACTCCGGGACGACCAAACGGTCAGAGAGGAGTTCACAAGATAGGCAGAATGCTAGAAACAGCACCATATTCAGTAGTCACGGGCTTGAACCCCGGTCACTCAAGGCACGTGTACATATGCACATGCGCGCCTGACCACTAGGCTACGGCGGCCTGTGCCCTCTCAGGCGATTACTCTGAGCAAGAGGAAGAATCCCATCGGCATTAAGCATGTTTAAACCATTCAAGGCTTTATACACCTCCATCAGATCACCTCGCAGGTGCCTTTTTTCTTAAGAGCAACCCTTTGTTCCATACACTAATCTTGTTGCCCTTCTCTGCACTTGCTCCAGCAGTCTACATCCTTCCTAAAATGAGGCCTCCAGACCTGTATACAGTACTCAATGTATGACCTGACCATTGCTTTATATAAGGGGATAATCACTTCCTTATCCTTGCTAGAAAAATTCCTGTATATCATTGACAAGACACATTGAGCTACTCTTACAAAACGTCTGCACTGCTCAGAAAACTTCATATCTGCCTAATCAGAGACGTGGTGTAGCACAGACATAAGCAGTGCAGAATTGGAAATCGGGGAGTACAATGTGTACAGAAAGGATATATATATATTTTTTGTTAGTTCTTGGTGCATCGACTTCTGTGGCCATATTGCATCACCGAAGGTTTTTGCATTTTTTACTCTGATCCAAGCCGAAGGGAGAATTCGAACCTGCGGCCTTTGGGTTACCATGCAGGCACTTTACCCACCCGGATACCCCGGTTGGCCAGAAAGGATAGACAGGACAGTAAGGGTGTTGCTGTTAGTTAAGAAACACATAAAATCTAAGGAAGTGAATCCAATTGTTGTTGGTGGATAATGCAATGTTGAGTCTGTTTGTGACATTAGCACTGGGAAAGGAAAAATGAAAGTAGGTGTGTGTTCTAGGCCTAATGAACCTAATGAGTATAATGAGCAATTGTGCAGAGAAAGAGAGTGGGCCAGTATATCACACTGTCTTATAATGGGAGATTTTAATTTCCCAGAGATTGACTGGAATTTGTGGTTTGGTTACTCACACACTAGCAAGGCTTTTGTGGATTTATTGGATGATCGTTTTCTACAGCAGCATGTTCGTGAGGCAACTAGAGTGAGTAATACTCTTGATCCCATTATCAGTAGTGATTCTTCATGCATTAAGAATCTGCAGATAAAGGAACCACTAGGTGGCAGTGATCACAGTGTGCTGATAAGAGGGATTTACTGAAAGAGGTAACTACCATCAGAGATAAAGGGAAGTGTTCTTGCTTTTGTAAAGGTGTCTATGGTGGTCTGAGACAGTATTTCAATTCTATAAGGTGGGACCAACTGATGATGTTACCAACAGCAAATTCAAAATGGGAAGCATTCAAAGAATGCTTCCCATTATCTTGGAAGCTACTAGGCTTGTTACCAACTAAGAAATACTGTTCAAGATTTAGGCCTAAATAGATGTCAGATATACTAATTAGACCTGTAGCAGAGAAAAAAATGCATGGGATACATATAACTTAACATGTTACACAGAAGCATATGATAGATATAAACTGGTCTGTAACCAATTCACAAAGGAGGTTAGGCAGGCAAGGAACATTATGAGAAATCTTTGGCAAAGGATGCAGAGAAAAAACAGCAAAGAGTTCTTTTCTTATGTAAACTCTAGAAGGAAGTGGATGAATCAGATTGGTCCACTTGATATCGATGGTTCAACTGTTGATGATCCTGCTCATGTGGCTAACACACTAAAAGAATATTTTGCATTTGCATTCACATAGGAGGAGTTATTCAGGGAGGGAAATGCCAGAGGTATATTAAACTGTAGCAGTAAGCTAGACAATCTTGTAATAACTGAAAGTAAAGTGGAAGATAAATCTGTTGAAGATAAACATAAGAATGGCAACTGGGGTGGATGGAATCTATCAAGTTATATTAAAGGAGGCAGCAAAGGAAGTAAGCAAATGTTTAGCCATAATTATGAGATCTTCCTTGGACTCGGGGAGGTACCCATGGACTGGAGATGTGCAAATGTAACCCCAATCCACAAAGGGAGACACAGGTAATTACACACCTGTTAGTTTAACTTCTGTTCCAGGGAAATTAATGGAGGCACTGGTTAAAGAAGCACTATAGGATCATCTAGACAAGATTTCAGTTATAGCTCGGACACAGCATGGGTTTGTTAAGGGGAAGTCTTGCCTGACCAATTTGATTGGATATTATGATGTAGTCACAAAGGAACTGGATGCAAAGAATAATTTTGATATCATATATTTGAATTTTAGAAGGGCAGTTGATACTGTTGCACATGGAAGCCTGCTGCACAAATTGGAGCAGTTTGACACTGGAGGCAAATGGCTGCTAGGGATAAAGGGTTGGTTAAGGGGGAGAAGACAGAGAGTGGTAATCAATGGACACTGCATTTCATGGATTAATGATTAATGTCCATGTTTGCAGACGATACAAAGGTCGGCAGGGTTGTTAATTACGCTAATGACAGTACGCTGCTGCACCATGATCTAGAAAAGTTGAGCAGATGGGCTCAGAGGTGGCAACGGAAGTTTAACATTAAGAAACGTAAAGTACTACATATGGAAAGCAGTAACCCCAGAATAACGTATGAACTGTGTGGTACTACACTGACAGTGGTAGAGAGTGAAAAGGACCTGGGGGTAATTGTGCAGGAAGATATGAAGTTTTCTGAGCAGTGCAGATGGTCTGTAAGAGTAAAGCTCATGGTGTCTTGTCAATGATATACAGGAATTCTTCTAGCAGGAACATGGCAACAAGATTAGTGAATGGAACAAAGAGTTGCTCTTACGAAGAAAGGCATAAGTTTTGGAAATTGCAGTGTCTGGAGACTAGTCACCTGCGAGGTGATCTGTCTGAGGTGTATAAAGCCTTGAATGGTTTGAGCATGCCCAATGTTGATGGGATTCTTCCTCTTGCTCAGAATAATAGCCTGAGAGGGCATAAATTCAAATTGAGGAAAGACAGTTGTAGGATGATGTGTGGAAGTTTGCCTTTAGCCAGCGGGTGGTTGATTGTTGGAACAAACTTCCATCTATCGTTGTGGAAGTTGATAGCTTAAACAGATTCAAGGCACAATTGGACAAACATTTGGAGCAAGTGGATGGGTGAAATGAGAAGGGTCTGTGTGTGTTTTTTTTTTTTTTTTTTTTGGCTTATGCTATATAAGCTTGCTAATGCTAAATGCTAAACCATGCTGTGTCTGAACTGTAACTGAAGTCTTGTCCAGATGATCCTGCAGTGCTTCTTTAACCAGTGCCTCCATTAATTTCCCTGGAACAGAAGTTAAACTAACAGGTCTGTAATTACTTGTGGCACTCTTTGATCCTCCGTTGTGAATTGGGGTCACATTTGCACACCTCCAGTCCATTGGTACCTCCGAGTTCAAGGAAGTTCTCATAATTAATTATGATTAAGGGTTTGCTTACTTCCTTTTAGCATTAGCATTAGTAGAGGCATTTGATGCAAGAAAGCAAGCTTATGCAGCATCAGCCAAAAAAAAAAAAAAAAAAACCCACTTCCCCTTCACCCCTCTGTTCGTTCAAAATACCTGTCCAGCTGAGCCTTAAACTTATTTAGGCTATCAACCTCCACCACAAGGGATGGAAGTCTGTTCCACCAACCAACCACCCGCTGGCTAAAGGCAAATTTCCGCACGTCTATCCTACATCTGTCTTTCCTCAATTTGAATTTATGCCCTCTCAGGTGATTTTTCTGAGCTAGAGGAAGAATCCCATCAGCATTGAGCATGCTTAAACCATTCAAGGCTTTATACACCTCTATCAGATCACCTCGCTGGTGCCTAGTCTCCAGACACCGTAATTTGCAAAACTTAAGCCTTTCTTCGTAAGAGCACCCCTTTGTTCCATTCACTAATCTTGTTGCCCTTCTCTGTACTCGTTCCAGCAGCTCTACATCCTTCTTGAAATGAGGCCTCCAGACCTGTATACAGTACTCTAGGTGTGGCCTGACCATCGCCTTATACAATGGAATAATCACCTCCTTATCCCTGCTGGAAAAATTCCTGTATATCATTGACAATACTCCATGAGCTACTCTTGCAGCCCTTCTGCACTGCTCAGAGAACTTCATATCTGCCTGCACAACCACCCCCAAGTCCCTTTCATTCTCTACCACTGTCAGTGTAGTACCACAGAGTTGATACGTTGCTCTGGGGTTGCTGTTTCCCATGTGTAGTACTTTACATTTGTCAATGTTAAACTTCATTTGCCACCTCTCAGCCCATCTGCTCAACCTTTCCAGATCCTGTTGCAGCAGCATAGTGTCAGTAGTGTCCTTGACAACCCTGCCAACCTTGGCGCCTCCGTAGCCAGGTGGGAAGGAGCAGCAGTGCGTAGCACACGCATCTTGATTAGACCGGGGTTCGAGCCCGTCACCACCAAATACGGAGGATGCGGAAAGGTCAGGGAATGACCACCGCACCGGAGCAATATGGCCTTAGTTGCTAATGCTCCTAGAAACCAAATAACAACAACAACCTGCCAACCTTTGTATCGTCTGCAAACTTGGACATTAAGCTTGATATACCATCATCAATATCATTTATAAATACAGAAAACAATAATGGACCCAACACTGAGCCCTGAGGGACTCCACTAATAACATCAGTCCACGATGAGCAGTGTCCATTGATTACCACTCTCTGTCTTCTCCCCCTCAACCACCCCTTTATCCATAGCAGCAATTTGCCTCCAATGTCACACTGCTCCAATTTGTGTAGCAGTCTTCCATGTGCAACAGTATCAAAAGCCTTTCTAAGATCCAAGTATATAATATCAAAGTTATTCCCTGCATCCAGTTCTTTTGTGACTGCATCATAGTATCCAATCAAGTTGGTCAGGCGAGACTTCCCCTTAACAAAACCATGCTGTGTCTGAGCTATAACTGAAGTCTTGTCTAAATGACTAAATGATCCTGCAGTGCTTCTTTAACCAGTGCCTCCATTAATTTTCCTGGAACAGAAGTTAAGCTCACAGGTCTATAATTACTTGTGTCAGCCTTTGATCCTCCTTTGTGAATTGGGGTCACATTTGCACATTTCCAGTCTATGGGTACCTCCCCTGAGTCCAAGGAAGCTCTCATAATTATGGCTAAGGGTTTGCTTACTTCCTTTGCTGCCTCCTTTAATATAACTGGATAGATCCCATCCACCCCAGGTGATCACTACTAATAATCAAATCAAGAGCAGATGGGCTGAGAGGTGGCAAATGAAGTTTAACATTGACAAATGTAAAGTACTACACATGGGAAACAGCAACCCCAGAGCAACGTATCAACTCTGTGGTACAACACTGACAGTGGTAGAGAATGAAAGGGACTTGGGGGTGGTTGTGCAGGCAGATATGAAGTTCTCTGAGCAGTGCAGACGGGCTGCAAGAGTAGCTCATGGAGTATTGTCAATGATATACAGGAATTTTTCCAGCAGGGATAAGGAGGTGATTATTCCATTGTATAAGGCGATGGTCAGGCCACACCTAGAGTACTGTATACAGGTCTGGAGGCCTCATTTCAAGAAGGATGTAGAGCTGCTGGAACGAGTACAGAGAAGGGCAACAAGATTAGTGAATGGAACAAAGGGGTGCTCTTACGAAGAAAGGCATAAGTTTTGCAAATTACAGTGTCTGGAGACTAGGCACCAGCGAGGTGATCTGATAGAGGTGTATAAAGCCTTGAATGGTTTAAGCATGCTCAATGCTGATGGGATTCTTCCTCTAGCTCAGAATAATCACCTGAGAGGGCATAAATTCAAATTGAGGAAAGACAGATGTAGGATAGACGTGCGGAAATTTGCCTTTAGCCAGCGGGTGGTTGGTTGGTGGAACAGACTTCCGTCCCTTGTGGTGGAGGTTGATAGCCTAAATAAGTTTAAGGCTCAGCTGGACATGTATTTTGAACGAACAGAGGGGTGAAGTGGAAGTGGTTTTTTTTGGCTGATGCTGCATAAGCTTGCTTTCTTGCATCAAATGCCTCTACTAATGCTAATGCTAATGAGTATTACTCCCTCTAGTTGCCTCCCGAACATGCTAATGTAGAAAACAATCATCCAATAAATCCACAAAAGCCTTAGTAGTGTGTGAGTGACCAACCCACATATTCCAGTCAATATCTGGGAAATTAAAATCCCCCATTATAAGACTCTCTGATTTACTGGCCCACTCTATTTCCCTGTACAGTTTCTTATTATACTAATCAGAGTCATTAGGCCTATAGCACACTCCTACTCTCAATTTTGATCTCCCAATGCTTATGTCACACCAAACTGACTTGACACTGCACTGTCCAGCGATGTCGACTGGCTTCACTTCCTTGGATTTTATGTGTTTCTTAACTAATAGCATAACCCCTCCTCCCTTCCTATCCTTCTATCTTTTTTGTACACATTGGACTCCCCAAATTCCTGATATTCTCTGATATCCCAACAATATCTGCCTTTGATTTTTTGAGCAATACCTCAAATTCATCAAATTTATTTACCAAATTCCTAGCATTGGTGAACAACAACAACAGCAAAATAACATATATACTTAGTAGGCTTGAATTAAAAACAAAGGACCTTTGCTTGCTTCCTCCTTTAATATAACTGGATAGATCCCATTCACCCCAGATCCCTATCTTATGTTTATCTTCTACAATTTCTCCTCCATTTTGCTCTCAGTTATTGCAAAATCATCTAACTCACTGCCAGAGTTTAATTAACCTCTGACATTCCCTCCCTGAATAAGTTCTCATGTGTGTGAATGTAGATCCAATGAAGAATGTAGAAATAATAATGGAAAAGTGGGAAAAGTGTCCCAGATTAATACCATCAAATTACTGATTAAGCATTACATCAGTCTGTAAAATAATTGCTAGAGTAAGATTGTATTAAGTACAATAGAAGTATTAAGAGTGGATCTTTAGGCCAAAAGAGCAGATTATGATAAACTTTAGCGTAATAATTTTAAATAAAAGTATACAAAGTGAGCCCTTAGGCTAATAGAACCAATAAAGGCTAAGATAGTCTCAGTTGGTTTAATGTGTTATAATACTGTATAGTATAAATAAACAATTAATTAATAAAATAAAAAGTAAAATAATGATGATGAGGCTAATTATTCCCATTTTAAGGTCAGTACTGGAAAACATGAATGTGAAGTTGAAGATTTGATTAAATCAGATAAGTTTAAAGATATTCCATTTAGAAAATATAATTCAACACATGAATTTACAACGAATTCCAAGCACAGGGAAAGCATAGTGATTAGAGAGGATTTGAGGATTAGATTAGGATTGAAAGGTTAGATAATTTATTTAATATATTGTTAAATTTATTTTGATTTGTTTTTTTCCCTGTAATAGTTTGTAAATTTAAATTTTATATTGTAAATATAATTTTTACTTTCTGTGATATTTAGTAAATTTAACAATGGTTGTGACAAGATCGATCTTGAACCACCTTCGTCAGAGGGTATCATGATTCATACAGAAATTGCCGATGTCGATTTCCAGGTGAATCATGATTTTTATTGTTTGCAGAACTTGTGTCATGTATTCCAAGGTTGACCCAGTGGATAATCATAGCTCACCTGGTGATTCTTTTCTTTGTAACCACTGTATGGAGCATACCAATCTAAAGTTAAAACTTAGTGCATTGCTAATGTAGCTGAGTAACTGAATAAAATGGGTGTTTGCCCTCAAGAATAATGTAAATGGGAGCCTATCATTAACTCAAGACTAGTAACCCACCAAGTGATGCACTTCCGATTTGAGCCCCAGAGCAGAATAACCAAGTGCAAACAACTGTGGTTCAGAAGGAATTAGTTCTATTAGGAGACATCATTGTCAGTAAAAAATGGAAATTTTGTAATAAGGATAGGTTGACTAGATTAATGATGTCACCAACTTGTCAGATTTTAAGGGGGTAAAGAGAATATTATTATTCATATGGGGGACTAATAATATTAAGGACACACAATCTGATATATGTTAGACAAATATAGGGCCATGCTGAAGAAATGCCGCGAGTTAGGTCAGAATGTCTACATGTCTGCAATTCTGACCGGGCATGATAGGAGGGATTATATGCTGAAAGCCTTGTGGATTAACTCAAGACTTGAAGTACTCTGCAAAGCTTTTGGGGGCAAATTTTTATCAGCTTAGCTTGCATTCACAGATAGAAGGAATCTGTTTTGTAGAGACAGGATACATTTAAACAAAGGTGATACAAGGGTTTTTGCCAGTATTATTGAGGATACCTTAAAGGTTCAGGGAAACTGCTAGTTTGGGGGGAACAAGGCATAAATTTTTATCAATATTATCAGATAAATATGCATTTATCTGATAATATTGGTCAAAAAATGATTGCTCATACCTCAAGAGTTCTTGTTTGTTACCACAAAAGATTACATTAATGAGATGTTCTGAGGGCAGAAATGTTTCAAATAAACAGGTAAGCAATGACAAGAAAGCAAGCTTAAATAACATCAAGGGGTGTGTCAGTGTGGGTAACTATACAAGAACACCAAGACTTAATTGTTTAAACAGTAATGTCAGCAGTATGATAAGCACAATTTATTTAGAAAGAATAGGACAGATAGAAGGGGTGATGGGGTCATGCTTCTTATCAAAAGCAGCCTGAGTGCAGCGAAACCTTTTCCGGATTCAGACATTTCACATGATAGTATAAAATCAGAATGGTGTGAAATAGTTGGAAGCAAAGGTATAATGAGAGTGGGAGTAATCTGCAGGCCAGGTGATTGTGAAGATTATGATGAGAGCCCTCTGCATGAAAATAGAATGGGCAAGTAAGTGGGAATGTCTTATTATGGGTGATTTTAATTTGCCTCTAATTGATTGGAGCAAATGGGAAGGAAACTCTACATGGGAGAAAAAAATTTTAAATAAACTAGATTAGGGGTGACCAACTTAATTTGTGATGCGATCTACTTTTTTTCTTGAAAATGTGCCTCGATCTACTATCTCAAGTATTTCATTGTACATGGATAAAAAAGTTAATCAAAACATATTGAAAAATGTTGTTTATAAATTTTAAAATTAAATACAATTCAGAATTCTTATTTTATATTCATATGTATTTAAATTTTTAATTTATGTGAAGTTTGGTCTTCTTGATATCTGCCAAGCATTCAAAATCGGGGGTAGTAGTAGTAGTGGCATGTGATGGAAGAAAGCAAGTATATGAGCTTATGCAGCATCAGCCAAAAAAAAAAAAAAAAAAATCACACCATTCCCTCCAAATGCCTGTCCAGTTCCTCCTTAAATTTATTTAACCTATCAGCTTCCACAACAACAGATGGAAGTTTGTTCCAGCAATTAACCACTCGCTGCCTAAAAGCAAATTTCCACACATCTATTTTACATCTGTCTTTTCTTAATTTGAATTTATGCCCCCTTAGGTTCGTAATCCGAACAAGTGGAAGGATCCCATCAGAATTCAGCGTGCTCAACCCATTCAAGGCCTTATAAACCTCAATCAGATCACCGCGCAGGTGCCTAGTCTCCAGCCACTGCAATTTGCAGAACTTAAGCCTCTCTTGGTAAGAGGATCCCTTCATTCCCCTCACCAATCTTGTTGCCCTTCTCTGTACATTCTCAAGTAAATCTACATCCTTCCTAAAATGAGGCCTCCAGACCTGTACGCAGTACTCAAGGTGTGGCCTGACCATTGCCTTATACAGAGGGATAATCACCTCCTTTTCCCTGCTAGCAAAATTCCCATATATCATTGACAAAACCCCATGGCAGCCTGTCTGCATTGCTCAGAAAACTTCATATCTGCCTGCACAATTACTCCCAGGTCTTTTTCATTTTCTACCACCTTAAGTGTAGTACCACCAACTGGTATATTCTTACCAGTTGGTGGTACTACACTTGACAGCCTAATCCTCTGCTTGCAGTCCCACCTTTACGATGGTGGGACTGTTAGTAATAATGGGTATAACATCCATGCACAATACATGGTGGGTGACCACCCAGGTGTGAACCAACGTAAGCAGAGGTCGAGGTGTGGCACCCACAACACATGGAGGAATGCCGCCCCTCTATGTTACCAGGCAGTACTCGGTGGTGGATTACTCTCATCAACCAGTGCAATACCACCACTTTGCTTATTAGAGGCTTGACGTGGTGGAACCCATGTTAATCTCTAGAGCCAAGTTCTGGTCAACCCTTCTCCATCTCTTCTATCATGCAGTATGATTGATGACTTTTGAGGTTATGATGAACATCGTGGCGAGATCCAATATTCCATACATTTCGAGGGTACAGCTCTAAAACGGTGTTTGCAGCCAGGCGGCTAGTTAGTACATCAGACCGAACCTCCAGGAGGCTTCTGGATCAGTTAGTGTTTAATCTTGCTACCTCTACTCTGCCAGGTAGTGACTGGAGGAAGTCCGAGTAGTGTGTATGCATGGGGGCATTGTCGAGACCACATTATGTCTAGGATCTGGGTATATTCTTACCATTTGTACGCCATATCCAAAAATTTTATTACTTCATACAGCATGTCCCATGCACTTTTTCTTACTATTGAATACACCATGAATTGTCAAACTAATAGAGCAAGCTTATCTGCGAAAAGATCTAAACCTCCCAAGCACTTCCTAATTCATTTCACAAATATACGTGGTCTCAATTCTAATCTCAACGATGTCCATTTCCACTTGCAGTTTGCCAAACAGACTCTGAGATTCTGCCATAACTGACAGAATCTCAGTTATTGGCTGATTCAACTATTGCTCATCTCAGATGCCCAAATTATTCATTGTATGATTCCTTTAGCCTCAAAGGTGGTACTCATGCATATATTCATTCTGATATTCCCTGTCAGAGACTTGGCAATTTGGAATCTCCTCTCATCGATCTTCTCTGGCTTAAAATATCTCTACCTCATTGTGTCAAATTCATCTGTTGTCTCTACCGTTCTCCTAACTCCACTAATCACTTGGAGCTCTTTGACTTCCTCTCTTTGCAACTTGACTTTCTCCAGTCCAACTTTCCTAAGAGTGAGATAATTTTCCTTGGTGATTCTAATGTTCACAACTCTGCCAGGGGCAAAGGTTGATGACATTGTAGAGTGGATATCATCTTTTAAGGGCACAAAAGGTGATGTTGTTGTACATGTTGGCACTAATGATATTAAGAGTAGGAAACCGGCAGAATTACTTAACAAGTACAGGTCACTGTTGAAAAAAAGCCAAGAATTAGGGTTGAATTTGAAAGTGTCTGCAATTCTGCCCAGACACGATAGGAGGGAGTATATAATGAGAGCCCTGTCGATCAATTCGGCCCTGGAAAGATTGTGCAAGGCTCAAGGGGTAGAATTTTTTTCAGCCTGGTCTGTACTTGTTAACAGGAGAGACTGCTTCTACAGGGATGGGATACACTTAAATAGAAAGGGTGCAAGAATGTTTGCTGATGCTATCGAGGCAGTGTTAGGTGTGTCGGAAAACTGCTAGATTGGGGTGGATACAAGGACTAATAGATTAACAGTAGCCACTGGCAGAGGTGAAAGTGATTCTTGCACTGCTTCTATTGGAATGGGCCGCAGCCTGGAAAATAAGATGCAGGATATTTCAGAGACTGCTGGGAATCATTGGGGTACAAGTAAACACATGGGTTGTGTTAGGGTAGCTAAGAAAAAGAACAGGTGCATGTATACTTGCATGTACACCAATGCTAGGAGTTTAGTAAATAAATTTGATGAATTTGAGGTATTGCTCAAAACATCACCAATTCAGATATTGTGGGGATTTCAGAGGTGTGGTGTCACACAGATATAAGGAATGCAGAACTGGAATTTGGGGAGTACAATGTCTACAGAAGGGATAGACAGGATAGGAAGGGAGGAGGGGTTATGCTATTAGTTAAGAAATACACAAAATCCAAGGAAGTGAAGCCAGTCGACATTGCTGGACAGTGCAGTGTCGAGTCAGTTTGGTGTGACATAAGCATTGGGAGATCAAAATTGAGAGTAGGAGTGTGCTATAGGCCTAATGACTCTGATGAGTATAATAAGAAATTGTACAGGGAAATAGAGTGGGCCAGTAAATCAGAAGGTCTTATAATGGGGGATTTTAATTTCCCAGATATTGACTGGAATTTGGGGGCTGGTCACTCACACACTAGCAAGGGTTTTGTGAATTTATTGGATGATTGTTTTCTACATCAGCATGTACGGGAGGCAACAAGAGGGTGTAATACTCTTGATTTGATTATCAGTAGTGATTCTTCATGCATTAAGAATCTGCAGGTAAATGAAGCACTAGGTAGCAGTGATCACAGTGTGCTGAAGTGGGATTTACTCAAAGAGGTAACTACTATTAGGGGTAAAGGGAAGGGTTATTGCTTTCGTAAAGGCCACTACGATGGACTGAGACAGTATTTAAATTCTATACAGTGGGACCAACTGATGATGATGTTACCAACAGCAAATTCAAAATTGGAAGCATTCAAAGAACTTATCTTGGAAGCCACTAGGCTTTACATACCAACTAAGAAATATTGTTCAAGTTTTAGGCCTAAACCTTGAACAATATTTCAAGGATGTCAGATGAACTAATGAGACATATGGCCGAGAAGAAAAATGCATGGGATACATACAAATTAACACGTGACACAGTAGCCTATGATAGATACAAGTTGATCTGTAACCAAGTTACAAAGGAGGTTAGTCAGGCGAAGGCAGATTATTAGAAATCTTTGGCAAGGGATGCAAAGAAAAACAGCAAGGAGTTCTTTACTTATGTAAACTCTAGAAGGAAGGGGATGAATCAGATTGGTCCACTTGATATCGATGGGTCAACTGTTGATGATCCTACTCAGGTAGCTAACAAACTAAATGAATATTTTGCATCGACATTCACACATGAGGAGTTATTCAGTGAGGGGAATGCCAGAGCTGTATTCAACTCTGGCAGTAAGCTAGAGAATCTTGTAATAACTGAGAGTAAAGTGGAGGAGAAATTGTTGAAGATAAATACAAGAAAGGCACCTGGGGTGGATGGGATCTATCCAGTTATATTAAAGGAGGCAGCAAAGGAAGTGAGCAAACCCTTAGCCATAATTATGAGAGCTTCCTTGGACTCAGGGGAAGTACCCATGGACTGGAGATGTGCAAATGTGACCCCAATTCACAAAGGAGGATCAAAGGGCGACACAAGTAATTATAGGCCTGTGAGTTTAACTTCTGTTCCCGGAAAATTAATGGAGGCACTGGTTAAAGAAGCACTGGCAAATGAAGTTGAACATTGACAAATGTAAAGTACTACATATGGGAAACAGCAACCCCAGAGTAACGTATCAACTCTGTGGTACTACACTGACAGTGGTAGAGAATGAAAGGGACCTTGTGGTGGTTGTGCAGGCAGATATGAAGTTTTCTGAGCAGTGCAGACGGGCTGCAAGAGTAGCTCATGGTGTATTGTCAATGAAATATAGGAATTTTTCTAGCAGTGATAAGGAGGTGATTATTCCCTTGTATAAGGCAATAGTCAGGCCACACCACAGTACTGTATACAGGTCTGAAGGCCTCATTTCAAGAAGGATGTAGAGCTGCTGGAACGAGTACAGAGAAGGGCAACAAGATTGGTGAATGGAACAAAGGGGTGCTCTTACGAAGAAAGGCTTAAGTTTTGCAAATTACAGTCTTGTGACTAGGCACCAGCGAGGTGATCTGATAGAGGTGTATAAAGCCTTGAATGGTTTGAGCATGCTCAATGCTGATGGGATTCTTCCTCTTGCTCAGAATAATCACCTAAGAAGGCATAAATTCAAATTGAGGAAAGACAGATGTAGGATAGATGTGAGGAAATTTGCCTTTAGCCAGCAGGTGGTTGGTTGGTGGAACAGACTTCCATCCCTTGTCGTGGAAGTTGATAGCCTAAATAAGTTTAAGGCTCAGCTGGAAAAGTATTTCGAACGAACAGAGGGGTGAAGTGGAAGTGGTTATTTTTTATTTATTTATTTTTATTTTTTGGCTGATGCTGCATAAGCTTGCTTTCTTGCATCAAATGCCTCTACTGATGCTAATGTTAACTCCAGCTGGCTTCAATTTTCTAGTCACACCGACCCAGCTGGTCGAGATGTTGAGGCTTTTGAAATTACTAATGACCTTGCACAAATTGTTCATTTACCTACAAGAATACCAGACAATCCTAATCATACAGCCAACACTCGTGATCTGTTTCTCACAAACAACCCTTCTAAGTACACAGTCGAAGTGAGAGCTCGTTTAGGCACTTCAGATCACAACTGGGTGATTGTCTCTTCTCCAATGGAACCTTTATCACATGGCTATTCCCAACCTCGTGTTGTTTGTCATTACAAGAATGCAAAATGGGATGACCTGCGAGTCTTTTTTTCTTCTTTTCCTTGATCGGAGTACTGTTTCAAAACGTCTCATGTCAGCACTTGCTCAGATCGTGTCAGTGAAATTATTCTTGCTGTATGAATGGAATGCATATCATTTGCAGGAATGGTATCCTTTATCCCACACTCCACTTTAAAATCTCGTCCTTTATCTAAACCTTTGTTTTCCAATAAATGTGCTAAGGCTGTTCGAGAGAAGAATGATGCATATCGTAATTGGCTTGTTTCTAATTCTTCAGTTTCATTTTCTGCCTACACCAAAGCTCGCAACAATTGTAAAGCAGTTATTAATTAGTCTGAACTAGAGTTTGAACAGGCTAAGAGTAGAAATTTTGATTCTTGCCCTAATGGTAGCCAAGCATTCTGGTCTCTTGCCAAAGCTTTTACCCATCTCTGCTCCCACCTCTGTCAGAATCAGATGGTTCTGTTGTCACTTCAGCGAAGGATAAAGCTGACCTGCTAGTATCCCATTTTTTCCTTCCAAATCATGTATTAATGATCTTGGTAAAACACCTCCCACCATTCCCAACGTGCTCCATTCATTGCCTCCTGTGGTCTTCCGTCAATACGATGTCGGAAAGATTTTGATGAACGTTGATGCTAAGAAAGCTCCAGGTCCCAATGGTATTTGTCCACTTGTTCTCGAAACCTGTGCTCCTGAACTTACTCCTATTCTTTGCTGTTTTTTTTCACTTTCTTATTCCAAAGGTATTTTTCCTTCTGCTTGGAAATTTGCTCATATCCAGCCAGTTCCTAAAAAGGGTGACAAATCCCTCCCATTCAATTATCGTCCCATTGCAATTACTTCTACTCTTTCTAAAGTAATGGGGGAAATCAATTAACCGCCAACTCTTAAACTACCTAGAAACCTTCCGTCTGATCAAAGATTGCCAGTATGGATTCCATCAGTTTCGATCCACAACTTGTGTTTTATGTTACCCATTTTATGGACTAATTCAATGAAAAGGTTCGGTGAAACACAAGTAGTTGCTCTTGACATCTCAAAGGCTTTTGATCGTGTTTGGCATAAAGGTCTTCTAAACAAGCTTCCATCTTATGGTTTTCCAACTGTGTTTTGTAATTGGTTATTCAGTTTTCTCTCTGATCGCTCATTGAAGGTTATGGTAGATAGCCCTCTGTCTTCTAACTTCTCTACTAATGCCAGTGGCCCCCAAGGTTCAGTTCTTTCCCCACTCTTTTCCTCTTGTATATTAATGACCTTCTTCCATTGACTGGAAATCCTATCCATAGTTTTGTCGATGGTAGCACATTGCATTCCACTTTCCATTTTGAGAAACCTTGCCCTGCTCAGTCAGCTTCAACTTCACGAAAATCTGCTACCAAATCCTTGAATGCCAATCTTCAGGTAATGCTCCAGTGGGACAAAGACAACTTATTTGATTTCAACTGTTCTAAAACTCAGTCTTGTCTTATATCTCACAAAAAGGATTCTTCTGCTCCTATGCTTATCTTTAGTGACACTCCGATTTCTAAGCAAAATGATATCTCTCTTTTGGGGATTACCTTGACTTCTAATCTCTCGTGGCACAAGCATATTACAAATATTGCTTCCTCTGCATCTAAAAAAACTTGGTTTTCTCTTTCACTCTCGGCGTTACTTTTCTTCCAAACAGCTGCTCACTCTGTATAAATCGCAAATCCGCCCTACCATGGAGTATTGTTCCCACATCTGGAGTGGTGCCCTCAAAACCTCTCTCAGGCTTCTTGATTCCATTCAGAAGAGGGCAGTTAGGTTAATTAATGATAGGGCGGATTTGCGATTTATATAGAGTGAGCAGATACTTCCATGGGCACTGTTTTTCTGAATTGGCTTCTATAATTCCTGCTCTCTCTCTCTTTCAAAACGGTGCAAACACATGCCACCACCAGCCAACATCCATTTACTGTCCAACTTCCAACTCGCAAAACCAACTTTTCATATTCCTCGTTTATTCATTCAACTGCCGTTTCCTGGAACAACCTTCCTTCATAGGTATTTCCTGAAAATTACAGTCTACAGAAGTTCAAGTCCGATGTCAACAAATATCTTCTTCGTCTTCTCAACCTCCAACCCAAGCACGGTACTAAGTATTATAGGTTCTAATACCTCTCGTGTTTGGGGTTTACATTAAAAAAAAAAAAAAGTTAAGCCCTACTTCATAAATTCTTCTTGATATTTTCTATTCTTTTTCACTCCTTTTGATTTGGAATATGATCGCTCTCTACCAGAAATTGGTAGTTGCCCTCTACTTGAAATAATGTTAGTATTGTGAATATATAAATTTTCGTAATATATTTCTTACCCTTTTTTAGCTTCTGAGGTATCTGTAGCAACATTATTGTCGTCACGTCCATTTTGTTCTGATTACCCAAGTGTCCATGGGAAAATACTGTATGTATTATTATTATTAGCCTTATTGTGCAAGGAAGCCTGAGGCTTATGCTACACCAGCCAAAAAAAAATTTCTGAGTTACCCTGAGAGAGAGAGAGAGAGAGAGAGAGAGTAGAAGGGAATCACCAAGAAAGAGAAGAATGATGATATCTCAGCACCCTGGGTGTGCCAAGCCCTTACTCACCAGATGTGAGCCTCTTGGGTTGTATATTGTTCAATATAAAAAGTAGCAGAAGAATGAAAAACATCCAAGTTGATGTGAAAGCACTAAATTACGAAGCAGAATAAAACATGCGTGCAGCAGACTTGCTATATAACCAGTGGCAGTGTGTGACTCTGCTTCTTAAACTTACATTAAATTGCCTTGGTTATAAGATATGTCAACATAGATAGCAATAATAACTAATAATAAAACCCCTTCTAAATCTCCACAGCCCTCAACTTCCACGTTCTTATAAGCCGGAGAGTTAATTCTGGCAACAATGCTTGAAAGGTACAACTCGCTTACGGTTATGCCTATCTCCTCTCTTTTTTTGGAATTTTTCCTGCACATGAGATAAAAAATTGAATTATTCTATTTGTCAATCATTTCTTTTTTGCTTCTATCAAGTTCAGTGCACATAGTTGCGAGTGTGGAATTTCCCTAAATGCTTATTTAGGCAAATTCCGACTTCATAAAATTTGACTTACGTGGAGTTAAGTTAATCCTTACGTTAATTGGAGAGTGACTGTATTTGTATAATCAACGTAATTCAGGTGAATTATGTTGATTTTACAAATATTTAATTTTATTTATTTAATTATTCTGATTATACATATATGTAACTTTATTTATGTTGATTTGGAAATGTAAGCTTAATATTTGATCTAACTTTTTAGGGAGCAAATGTTGGAATGGATGGATACATTAAAATCCAAATTAAGGGACATAGGTGTGCTTCAGGTGAGTTTTTTATATATATATGTATATATACACACACACACATATATATAAAAATCTATGGCACTAATTTTTATCACATAATGAAGTTTATTATTTAATCATGCACCAGAAATTTAATTTTTTAAAATTGTGTTTAAAAATAACACTAGCCAACAAAAAATATTTTTTGTCATACCTCTGCAATGAAAATATGAGGAAATAAACGCTATAAAAAGTGTCTATTGTCTAAAAAGTGTCTCGATATAAAAAGTGTCTATTGCGTCTACATATAAAGATGCACCAACGTTTAATGTTAAAATTAAAGGGATGTATACATATAATTCAAGTTTGTAATCCAAGTGTATAACAATATTATATGTTCTCTATAACTCATTTAACTTTGGAAAAAATATCAAAAATCATGGCAAAATAATTAAATTTCAATAATATATAATCGGCATTCTTCTAATTTTCCTTAAAAATGTTTGCTACTAAGGGATTTTCTCTTGTATTCCTGCTTACTCTCCCTCACAAATAACCAGCAGTAATTCCCCATTGTTACAGGATCCAGCAACCCTGGTACCACTTTTCCATCATGGAAATATCTTGATGAAACCTCTCCCCGTGTTCACCCCTCACATCTCCCAGATTTTCTGGTTAAAATTCTAGATGGGAATGAAGAAAATGAATTTTCTTCATTCCCATCTAGACATTCAACAGCCCATGTTTTTGTAGCACTCGAGTAAATTAGACTAACATTTCATAGCTTTCTTCTTTCCTATTACTCAAAAAAACTACAGCCTTAAATGTTTGGAACACTGCAATTTATCTTCCTTTAACTGAGTTTTAAATACATCATCTTTGAGGAGTTTCCTAATTTGGGGTCCTACGAAAATTACTTCCTTAAGTTTGAAATATGTTAAATTAGGACACATTTCTCAAGTATGCAAATCTGTTGCCTTCTTTATCTAGTCCCTTCACAAAATTTTTCATCAATCTAAGTTTGATGTGGAAGGGTGGAAGAAGAACCTTGTTTGATTGCACTAAAGGAATATATTTTACATTACATTGTCGTGGTATTAACTCATCCCGCTTGTCCCAATGTTTCACAAAATAATGTTCTTGTATTACACAGCTGTCCCACAAACACAAAAAAACAATATTTTGTGAAATCCCCCTGCAAACTAAGAAGCAAACTTATAACTTTAAGATCACTGCATATATGTTCCAACTATAATCCTGGTATTTTTTAGCATGTAGAAGCTTAGACATGCTTTTATGACTTTCTTTAAGTCCAACTGAATGAAACACAGAAACTGATGAAAATACGTTGCCATTATGAAGCAAAACTTATTTTAAACTTAATTTTGAGGCATCTATGAATACATGCTGGAAGTCATCATTGAACAAGTAAATACATGGGTTGTTGTTATTTAGTTTTTAGGAGCATTAGCAACTAAGGCCATATTGCTCCGGGGGGATATGCGGTGGTCAATTCTCTGACCTTTCCGTATCCTCCGTATTTGGTGGTCATGGACTCGAACCCCGGTCTAATCAAGAAGCGTGTGCTACGCACTGCTGCTCCTGCCCACCTGGCTACGGAGGCGCCTACATGGGTTGTGTTAGAGTAACTAAGAGTAAAAATAGGCGTATGTATACTTGCATGTACACCAATGCTAGGAGTATAGTTAATAAATTATTTGAATTTGAAGTGCTAGTCAAGACATAACAGGCGGATATTGTTGGGATGTCAGAGACATGGAGGAATTGTAATTTGGGGAGTGTAATGTGTACAGAAAGGATAGACAGGACAGGAAGGGAAGAGGGTTTATGCTGTTAATTAAGAAACACATAAAATCTAAGGAAATGCATCCAGTTGACATTGGTGGACAGTGCAGTGTTGAGTCAGTTGTGGTGTCACATAAGCACTGGAAAAGGGAGAATGAGACTAGGTGTGTGCTATAGGCATAATGAATCTGATGAGTATAACGAGCAATTGTGCAGAGAAATAGAGTGGGCTAGTAAATTATAGTCTCATTATAGGGGATTGACTGGAACTTGTGGGTTGGTCACTCGTACACTAGCAAGACATTTGTGGATTTATTGAATGAATATTTTCTACAGCAACATGTTTGAGGGGCAACCAGATGGAGTAATACTCTTGATCTGGTTATCAACAGTGATTCTTCATGCGTTAGGAATCTGCAGATAAAGGAATCACTAGCTGGGATTGATCACAGTATACTGATGTGGGAATTACTTAAAGATGTAACTACCATCAGGGGTAGGGGGAAGAGTTTTTGCTTTCGTAAAGGTGACAACAGTAGTCTTAGAGATTTTTTAAATTCTATACAGTGGGATCAACTGATGATGTTACCAACAGTGAATTCTAAATGGGGGAAGCCTTCAGGGACTTAAATCTTGGAGGGTACTAGGCTTTTCATACCACAAAGAAAAACTGTTCAAGATTTAGGCCTAAATGGATGTCAGATGGATTAATGAGGATCATGGCAGAGAAAAGAAATGCATGGGATGCATATAAATTATCAGGCGACACAGAAGCCTATGGCAGATGTATGGTAGTCTGTAATCAAGTCACAAAGAAGGTTAAGCAGGTGAAGGTGGATTACAAGAAATCTTTGGCGAAGAATGCAAAGAAAAATAGCAAAGACTTCTTTTCTTATGTAGAACTCTAGAAGGAAAGGTATGAATCAGATTGGTCCACTTAACATAGATGGTTTGACTATTGTAGATTGTGCTCAGGTAGCTGATAAGTTGAATGAGTATATTGCATCTAAATTCACACATGGGGAGTTATTCAAGGAGAGGAATGCCAGAAGTTTATCAAACTCTACCAGGGAATGAAGTGATTTTGTAATAACTGAAAACAAAGTGGATGAGAAATTGTTGAAGTTAAACTTCAGGAAGGCACCTGGGATGGATGGGACCTATCAAGTTATATTAAAGGAGGCAGCAATGGAAGTAAACAAACCCTTAGCCATAATTAGGAAAGCTTCCTTGGACTCAAGGAAGGCCCCCATTGAATGGTTACTTGGTTTTTAGGAGCATTAGCAACTAAGGCCATATTGCTCCGGGATATCCGGTGGTCATTCCCTTGACCTTTCCGCATCCTCCGTATTTGGTGGTGACGGGCTCGAACCCCGGTCTAATCAAGAAGCGTGTGCTACGCACTGCTGCTCCTTCCCACCTGGCTACGGAGACGCCCCCATTGAATGGAGGTGTGGAAATATGTCACCAATTCACAAAGGGGGATCAAAAGGTGACATGAGTAATTACAGAACTGTTAGTCTAACTTCTCTTCCAGGGAAAATAATGGAGTCACTGGTTGAGGAAGCGATGCAGGATCATCTAGACAAGACTGCAGTTATAGTTCAAACACAGCATGGGTTTGTTAAGTAGAAGTTTTGTCTGACCAATTTGATTAGATACTATGATGTGATCATAAAGGAATTGAATGCAAAGAATAATTTTGATGTCATATACAGTGAAACTTCCCTTTAACTGACAGCCATGGGGAACGAAAATTTGTCCGTTAGAGAGAAGTGTCCGCTAACAAGAAGTCTGAGGGAGAAAAAAAAAAGAAAGAAAGAAAAATCATTAAACATTTAATGTAAAATTAAATTAAAATATATGCAGATTTTGAACAATATTTTTGTAAATAATATACATACAATTGTGCTATGCATATTATGACTTTATCTTAAGAAAAATACATACAGTAATCACTTATTTTCTTCTGCACCTTCTTCCGGTTGATAATTTTGTTTTCAACATTTGTTTGGAGTGAAGAAACCACCGAAAGTCCTTCAGTATCTTCTTTAGCGGCAAAAAACATTTTTAAACGATTGATTTGTATGAGTGCTTCTTCTATTTTTATCGGTGGTTAGTCGTTAATATATTCTTCGACAGAATGACCTCTTTCCATTTCTTCATCCTCATGAGGAACTTCTTCAACAATATCGATGATAATGTCTTTGATATCTAGAGCACCATCTTCTGTAGTGAGGTTCGAGTCTATATCTTTGTAGCCAGGGTCATTTGTAGCTGAAGTATCGTATATTATCAATAGATGTTGAAGTTCTTGTTCTTCTTGGTGCTCCACATTGCTGTTCACATCTTCAATTTTTGCGTTTGAGAAGCCAGACTTTAAAAAACAGTTCACGAAAGTTTGTTTTCTAATTGTGTTTATTGAAGAGGAAATCCATTGAATCGCATCTAGGATGCTGATTTTCTTTGCAAGGTCACTCGCACATGTTACATTGTTCATGTTTCCAATGAGATGTCTTAAAACACGTTTTGTGTAGTGAAGTTTAAAATATTTTATTATCCCTTGATCCAAGGGCTGACACTGCAGATGTGTTTGGTGGCAGAAAAATGACTTGAATGTTGGACAATTCAATGTGCGGGTGAGATGCAGCATTATCCATGAAAAGAATAATTTTTCTGTTTTGACGAATCATGTTTTGGTTAAAGTGACTTATCCATTCGCTCATGATATCTTGTCATCCACGCTTTTTTATTAGACTTCCAGTCAACATTCAAAAGATTCAACTTTATGCCCTTGAAACAATGAGGATTTTGTGGTTTTCCTATAAAAAGAGGTTGTTCAAATCTCCCAGCATATTTGTACACAATAGTACAATCAAGCGTTCCTTAGAAATTTTTCCGCCCTGGCACTTTTCGTTTTTTTGACTCATTGTTTTTTCAGAAAGAGCTTTAAAATACAACCCTGTTTCGTCACAGCTGTAAATATCCTTAGCTTCAAAATCACGACATAAATATTCCAATTTGACGGTCCACTCTGTTACAACCCCAGTATCAACAGATCCACCTTCACCACTTACGGTTTTCCAAGAAATTTTATGCCGAGTTTTGAACTTGTCTAGCCATCCCACAGAAGCTTTGAACTCATTTACTCCATTAGATTTCACAACCTCCAAAGCCTTTTCCCTAATAATAGGCCCATTAATGGGAATTTTTTTAGCATGTGCGCGACAAAACCACTCATATGTAACATTGTCAGTTTGAAGTCCAACAGTTTTCGGGAATGATTTTTGAACGTGATCATTTCCGTGTTGCCAAAATTGTTTGAGCAGTTCATTTTTTTTCTTTAGGATGTCTCTTACCTGCGACTTCCCAATTTTGAATTTTGCAGCGAGATTGTGAACACTATTTTTTTGCCGATCATACGCATTAATGAGTTTGACTTTATCTTTTAAAGTTAAATGTTTACGAGAAGACATTGTGCTCTTCACACGACACTGAACAAAACTGAAACTCAAAAGACGAAAGGCCAACCAAATCCCCCCCCCCCCCCCCCCGCACACACCGAATTCATCAGAAGTTTTACACATGCCTTAAAATTCTTGAAAAAGGGTTTAGAACCACGACATGAACCTTGATAAAATTCAGAGAATCGGAAAGAGAAAATAAACACACGATTGAGGCAAAACGGGGAAGAAAAGTTGCTAGAAAAAGGGCCGTGAGCTCTCCCGCAGTCCATTATGGGGAGATCAAATTAAGTGCTAATCTAAACGAAACAGTGTAGATTGCCTGTCCACGTCCGTTACAGAGAATGTCCGCTAGACAGAAGCTGCAAAAACGTTAAAACCAATAGAGGAGAGTTGGGGAATTTGAAAATGTCCGTTGTAGAGTGATGTCCGTTAGGAGAAGTTTCACTGTACTTGGATTTAGAAAAGCTTTTGATACTGTGGCACATGGACGACTACTGAACAAATTGGAGCTGTATGGCATTAACGGAAAGTTTCTACAATGGATAAATGGATGGTTGAGTGGTTGAAGATAGAGAGTGGTAATAAATGGACACTGCTCTTCGTGGACTAGTGTTATTAGTGAAGTTCCCAGTGGTCCGTGTTGGGCCCATTGTTGTTTTCTGTATTTATCAATGCTATTCATTATGTCAGGCCTAATGTTGAAGTTTGCAGACAATATGAAGTATTGTCTGCAAACTTGGTAGGGTTGTTAATGACAGTAAGAACAGTATGCTACTGCAACAGGATTTAGAAAAGTTCAGGAGATGGTCTGAGAGGTGGCAACAAGTTTAACATTGACAAAAAATGTAAAGTACTGCATATGGGTAGCAGTAACCCCAGAGTAACGTATCAACTGGGTGGTACTACACTGAGGGTAGTGGAGAATGAAACTGACTTGGAGGGTAATTGTGCAGTCAGATATGAAGTTTTCTGAGCAATGTAAAAAGACTTCAAAAGTAGCTCATGATGTCTTGTCAATGATATATAGGAATTTTTTTTTAGCTGAGATAAGGGGATGATTCTCCCCTTGTGTCAGGCAATGGTCAGGCCACACCTTGAGTACCGTATACAGGCGTGGAGACCTCATTTTAGGAAAGATGTCGAGCTGTTGGAACAAGTACAGAGAATGGCACTGGGTCTGGTGAGTGGAACAAAGGGTTGGTGTTACCATGAAAGGCTTAAGTTCTGCAAATTGCAGCTTCTGGAGAATTGGCACCTGCAAGGTGAGGTGTGTAAGGCCTTGAAATGGTTGAGCAAGCTCAGTGCTAATGGGATTCTTCCTCTTGTCAGATTACTCACCTGAGGGGGCATAAATTCAAATTGAGGAAAGACAATTGTGGAATAGATGTGCGGAAATTCTATTTTATCCTGTGGGTGTAAAATGACCTGTTAGGTTCGCGGTTACTGCTGTAACCGCGAACCTAACAGGTCACCTTGTTCTTTTGTCAGATTTAAGTCTTGAATCAAATCAAACTTATCTTGTTTGATTAAATGTACCTCACTACCTTTACTTACTGTTTATTTTGGAGGATAGATTTATAACCCTGAGAACATATCACAATCAGTTAATACTTGGAAAACCCTGGTGCAGTCTACAAAAATCCTCACCAAAAATGCTAAGTGTGCTCTCTTCAAATTGTAAATTGCTGCATCAGAATTTGACCTAAGAACTATAGGTAGAAGTCTGATTATGTTTATCACAAGAAAAGTGAGGCCAGAATTGATTGCTAGAATTAAGAGAATTAGCTTATATCTGTTAAAATAAATCAGTATGTCATATGTGGTCAGTCAGATCAACTTGCCATTGAGTTTCCAAATATGTAAATAATAATGGGAACAGTTCCTTATGTATTTCATAAATTCTGAATAACCTTGAATATAACAGGCAATAGGTTGATTATTATTAATAACAAATCAAGTAGAATAGAACAAGCCGACCGGGCTAGCCAGGTGAGTAAAGGTTGTGGGTTCGAATCACGCCTTGGGCTTGGATCAGAGTAAATGCAAAAAACTTTGGGAGGTGCATTATGGCCACAGAAGCCAATGCACCAACAACTAACAAAAAAAAAAAAAAAAAAAAGAATAGAACAATGTGCTACATGGAAATACATTGCTGATGTAAAGAAATCTTTTCTCTTTTTTTTGTTCATGTGATGGAAACAATTCATAAGTGACAATAATATTAGCATTGGCAAAATGATGCAATTAATATTCCACTTAATTTTCATATTCCTTCTAATTATTTGTTCATTCCTACTTTAAATTTATTCAAACTACTTCCATAACACTAGGGTAGGTGAAGGTTTATTCCACTAGGCAATTCCTTCAGTCCCTCTGACTGAAGGAAAATTGATGTGAATCTGTTCTGTAGCCATCTTTTTTCACTTTAAATTTCTCTGTATGTCATCTGAAAATAGTAAAGATGCTATCAACATTCAGTTTAATCTCTTCAGGAATTATAAATTGTAAATTTATGTAAATTTAGATTTTGTGTGTTCCATTCAGTTCCAGAAAATTCTGGTTAAAGCATTCTCTGTTAAGCTACACATGGTACTACTTGGTAAACTATTCTTTTGTTGCTGTAACCACATACAGTACCTTGCACTTATCAACATTAAACCTCCTTTGCCCTTTTTCAGCTCATTTTCCCAGTTTGTCCAGATTTCCTTGTAGTAGCATACCATACCTACTTTGTATCATTGGCAATTTAATGTTAAACTTGAAGTACCTACATTAATATCATTGATAGATATTTGAAACAGTAAGTGGCCTAACACTAAACCCTATGGTACCTCACTCGTAACATTTGTCCATGAAGGATGACGGCTACTTATGACTTTCATCTGCTACCATTTAACCACACCTTTATCTAATATAGCACCTTACCCCCTAATGCCACATTGCTTAAATTTATACAACAAATGTACATGTGAGATAGTCTGAAGGTGTTACTGAAATCTAACCCCAGTAGTCGAACTTCATTAGCTACAATTTCGTAGTAGGTAATCAAGTTGGTCAGGCAAGATCTACAATTCTATGCTGTGATTGCCTTTTAGATCCATCTTATCAAGATGATCTCGCATTCCTTCTCTACTAATGATTCCATTATTTTTCCTGTTGCACCATTAAAATTTCAGAACTAATTATTTACTTCATGCTTTGGATCACTTTAGGAGAGGCATTTGTGTTCTAAAGGTTTGCTTACTACTTTTGCTGCTACTTTTAATATAATTGGATAAATTCTATCAGCTGTACATGCCTTATTTACTTTTAGATTCAAGGATTTCTCTTCCAACTCATTTTGATTACCAAAATAAAAATCATTCAACTACCCAATTAGAATTAGGTACACCTCTTGTATCTGTACCCCTAAAAACTTCATGCGTGAATGTAGTTACACAGTATTTATTCAATTTGTCAGCAAACTGAATTAATACTGTGTTAATTAGGGCAAGTGACCGTTAGCACTTCTGAGATTAGGGAATGTGGATTAGGGCAAGTGGGAGTAAACCATATGCCACTGCCTAACCTAGATACAAAGATGTACAATACAAAGATATACAGAAAGCTAGGCAATACATACAGAAAGAGGATATGCCTAACAAATGCAATGACTTTTTACAGTTTTTGTAGCCTGAGGCTTTTGTCCTGAACTTAATTCAGTCTAATTTACTTGCTGCACCATTTTTGCATTTCACATACAATGGATGTGTATCTTATCATTGGGTTGTTCAGGTTTTTACAATACCTACCCACCCATTGATAAGATTCCAGACAGTTGAAACCTGGAGCTAAATTGAGGTTGTAAATTTCAATTATATTATCTTCAAGAGTTAAAACCTGAGTTTGGATAGTGGCATCACTTTAAATAAAAAGTAATGTACCTCTCCATTGGAGCATTGGATTTTATTTAAAGTAAAGCATGCCTAACATGTATGCTTAAAAGATTTTAAAAACTCTGTAAGAGCATTGTACCTTTTAGAACAATTTCCCTTTCCTTTACCTTTGACAGTAATTATTTCTTTGAATGAATTTCACATAATTTTGAACACTCTCACATAATATTTCCTTTACTTGAAGATCATAATAAAGGATGAATTATTGCTATTAATCAGATCAAGAATATTGCTTTATTTTGTTGCCTCTCTATTTTGGTTTTGTAAAATGCGATCATCCACGAATCCAGCAGTTGTGCTGCATCTGAGTGTGTTCCTCACCCAGTTCTAATCAGTATATGGAAAGTTAAAACTGGCTGCGATGTGACATTGTGATTTGCCAGTCAAGTCTATTGGTCTGAATAGTTGTTTATTGTATTCATAACAGTTATTTTATAATATACTATTGTTCTCATTTTCTTTCCTCACTGCTTACGTTTGGTCCTCTGCAAATTTGTTCTAGATCTGAGCAATCCTGTCAACATTATCACGAGTTTGGGTAAGAATAGCCATTATGCAATAAACTGTGAAGTGATGTGATGAGGAAAGTACTGGTGTATGCCATTCTTGATAGCATTAAATACCAATTTGCTCAGACTACGCACCTGAGGGGGACATAAATTCAAATTGAGGAAAGACAGTTGTAGAATAGATGTGTGAAATTTACCTTTATTCAGAGGGTGGTCGATTGCTGGAGGAAACTTCCGTCTGTCATGGAAGTTTCCTCCGGCAGTCAACTGGTAAACTGGACAAACTTTTGAAGCAAATGAATAGGCAAAATGGGATTTTTTTTTTTTTTTTTTGCTGATGCTGTATATGCTTGCTTTCTTGCATCATATGCCTCTACTAATGCTAATGCTAACTTCCTAGTGCAGCTGATATCAGTCATATTCACATTGCTGAACCACTGATAATTGAACTCTGTGAAATATAAAAGCCTTTAAATTTCTTTACATGAAGGATTTTATCTGTATGTTAAATTGCATAATAACTATTGCTGGCTCGCAAAAACAACATAAATTGATAATTGTTTGCCCCTCCCTGAGTTATAAACATCAATTTATAACCATTTTGAATGCAAATGAAACTCCATAAATAAATAATATAATGTTGCCACAAATGAAGTCTTTGAATATTTATTTTTTCCCCAAACAATTAAAAAAAAAAATTGTACTGTGCTTTATCAGTGTTGAATAAGAAACTAATTACAAAATGCTCTCCAGATAAATTTTTGTTCTATTCGGATAAAAGCGGCATATTTCTGTTTAATTTTTTACACTTTATTCAACTTTTGCGATTCATTCTTTAAAATAATATTATAAGTAGTTCAGTATCTGTATTGTACCATTGTTGGAAATTATGCCATTCCTTGCAAAGTATAGACCATAGAGGTTTTAAAACAAATAATTAGCACTTAAGCCTGACAACTACTAGACTAACCTGTAAAATACTTAGGCATCAAGCTGCATTCGTTAGATGCTGGCAACCATGGTGATGTTTGGCAAGCACTGCTTATGTCACACCATACTGGCTCAGTATTACTCTGGTGGCCCTGTCTGCTGTTTTCACTGTCACGTCTGTCCTTTCTATACACATTTTAGTCACCATATTCAAGAAGATTAATTACTATATTCAAATTCTTCATCATTCTGTATCAGAGTTACACTGCATTTCTGATATTTCTGTAATGTTAGCATTTGATAGTTTTTTTACTCATACATCAGATTCATCGTATTTATTGACTACTGTACTCCTTGCATTATTGGATAGCAAGAATATATGCACCTATTTGTGTTCTTAATAACTCTAACACAGATCATATAATTGCTAGTTGCATGAGGCCCTCCTGCAAACTGTGATATCCCTCTGCTTTCCAGGCTACTGCATGTCCCATTAAAAGAATTCTGCATATGATTGCCTTTAAATTTTTAGTCTGGTATTGGGAGTGGTAAAAGGGGGTCTGGTGTAGCAAAATCATCAATACAAGAGTTAGAAGAAAAGGAGGATGCTAGCATGTCAGCTTTTTCTTTAGCAGAGATGGCAATAGAATCATCAGGTTTTACAGAGTTGGGAGCTAGGCAAAAGTTGCAGCTATTAGCTTTAGCAGAAAACCAGAATGCCTAACTATCATTTGGAGTTATCAGTTACCTTTAGAATGTAGCACTTTACTGATGAACTGTTTTCAGTACAAATGGTTTTGCAATCTATAAAATTGCACCGGTGGGCAGGAGCGGGAGTGCAGTAGCACACGCTCTTTGAGTAGACCGGGGTTCAAGCCCCTGACTGCTGAATACGGTCGATCTGCCAACCCGCATTGGACCAGCGTGGCAGATTATGGTCCATTTCCCTCAGCATGAATTGTTGAGGAGGCTTCCATCCTGCAGTGGGTTGATAATGGCTGCACTTTACTTTTTTTTTTACTCACAATATCATATTGGCTCTCTCTGATTACCATTCTCACATAACAGCAACTAAGGAAACATCTCAGTTACCTACTAGATCATATTCAGAAATTACTGACTGATCTAGTTAAGGAGATAAAAGTTTTAAAATTTTGTTTGGTCCCTATCAATGTTAGCTTACCTGGCAAAGTGAGTGCTGACCATGGAGCGAGCCAAATTCAATATGGCCTCTTTTAAAATTCCTCTCACTGACTACAAAATCCTTGGAATAAACCAAAGTATAATTCGCTGGCAAACCATATGGCAAAATCAAGAATCTTCTTTCTCCCTCAGATACACCTTTCTGTTTGAACTGTCATCACAATCTAACATAACCCCAGGGTCCTGAGCTGGTTATCATCATTCTCCTCTTTCTTGGTAATTCCTTTCTACTTCTCTCTCTCTCACTCTCAGGGTAACTTGGGAATTTTTTTTTTTTTTTTGGCTGGTGCAGCATAAACCCCAGGCTTCGTTGCACCATATGGCTAATAATAATAATAATAACATATATTAGTTGACTGTACTCTACAATATGGCAAACCAAGTTCTTAAGGCATGTAGTTCAAATAACTTCTACTTTGAAACAAATTTTAGATGATAGGTCTAGTATCAATGCTCTTTTCACTTTCCTAAAAAAAGGTACTGTGCTAGGTCAGAATATAATGCTGAGTCCTACATAATCCAAATATCTGACATTTAATAGCACATTACTCTCCACTTTTGTTTGATATAATGTCCTTTAATTTCCATTGCGCTGTAAAATCCTCTGATAACAACAATATTAGCATGCAAATACACCATCATGTACCCTCTCTATTAAAATTTGGGAAAGCCCCACCTACTGATTCTGTCGGTTGCACTAATGGCTCAAAGACAGAATCATCTGTGACATATGCTGCAGTCTTTGTGGATAGCACGGTATCTGAAAACATTCCCCATGAGTGCAATATATACAACAGAGTTGTACACTAAAGAACCCCTCAACGTGGGCACCTGTATGTGGTGAGGGAATTTCCAGTGATGTTGCTGTCCTCCAGATAGCATCGTTGGGATCCATCGCCCACAGCCTGGGTTCCAGGCTAACATTACGGGAATCTGGTGTGTTTGCCATGTGCTGCAACCCGGGGAAATTCAGAAATGGAGATCCTGGTGGTTGAGAGAACCAATTTCAACATACCACTTTGGCCCCTGCTTCGACAAGATGGGTGGTCCTGGAAGGCAGGGCCAGGATCAGTTGGTTAGTGGGTTTATCTGCAAGGATCGACCAGGTTAATTAGCATTATCATTAGTAGAGGCATACGATGCAAGAAAGCAAGCTTATGCAGCATCAGACAAAAAAAAAAAAAATGCTCTGATTTCACCCATCCGTTCTTTCCAAATACCTGTCCAGCTCAGCCTTAAATTTATTTAGGCTATCAACTTCCCAAAAAAAGATGGAATATCATTGAAGGATATCAAAGAAGGATATCATTGAGTTCCACAAATCAAGTATCTGTTGGCTAAAGCCAAACTTCTGCACATCTATACTACAACTGTCTTTCCTCAATTTGAATATTTGCCCTCTCAGGTGATTATTCTGAGCAAGAGGAAGAATCCCATCAGCACTGAGCATGCTCAAACCATTCAAGGCTTTATACACCTCAGTCAGATCACCTCGCAGGTACTTAGTCTCCAAACACTGTAATCTGCAAAACTTAAGCCTTTCTTCGTAAGAGCAACACTTTGTTCCATTCACTGATCTTGTTGCCCTTGTCTCTACTCATTCCAACAGCTCTACATCCTTCTTAAAACGAGGCCTCCAGACTTGTATACAGTACTCAAGGTGTGGCCTGACCATTGCCTTATACAAGGGGATAATCCTCCTTCTACCTGCTAGAAAAAATTCCTGTATATCATTGACAATACACCATGAGCTACTCTTGCACCCTGTCTGCACTGCTCAGAGAACTTCATATCTGCCTGCACAATTACCCCCAGGTCCTTTTCATTCTCTACCACTGTCAGTGTAGTACCACAGAGCTGATACGTTGCTCTGGGGTTAACTGCTTCCCATATGTAGTACTTTACATTTGTCAATGTTAAACTTCTTTTCCCACCTCTCAGCCCATCTGCTCAACTTTTCTAGATCCTGTTGCAGCAGCGTACTGTCATTAGCTTCATTAAACACCCTGCCAATCTTTGTATCGTCTGCAAACTTGGACATTAAGCCTGGTATACCATCATCAATATCATTTATAAATACGGAAAACAACAATGGACCCAACACTGAACCCTGAGGGACTCCACTAATAACATTAGTCTGCGAAGAGCAGTGTCCATTGATTACCACTGTGTCTTCTCCAACTCAACCATCCCTTTATTCACAACAGCAGTTTGCTTCAAATGCCGCACTGCTCAAATTTGTGCAGCAGTCTTCCGTGTGGAACAGTATCAAAAGCCTTTCTAAGATCCAAATATATGATATAAAAATTATTCCCTGCATCCAGTTCTTTTGTGACTGCATCATAGTATCCAATCAAATTGGTCAGGCAAGACTTCCCCTTAAAAAAACCATGCTGTGTCCCAGCTATAACCGAAGTCTTGTCTAGATGATCCTGCAGTGCTTCTTTAACCAGTGCCTCCATTAATTTTCCTGGAACAGAAGTTAAACTCACAGGTCTATAATTACTTGTGTCAGCCTTTGATCCTACTTTGTGAATTGGGATCACATTTGCACATCTCCAGTCCATGGGTACCTCTCCTGATTCCAAGGAAGCTCTCATGATTATGGCTAAGGGTTTGCTTACTTCCTTTGTTGCCTCCTTTAATATAACTGGATAGATGCCATCCACCTCAGGTGCCTTTCTTATGTTTACCTTCAACAATTTCTCCTCCACTTTCCTCTCAGTTATTACAAAATCATCTAGCTCACTGCCAGAGCATTGAGCTAGTTCACCTCTGGCATTCCCCTCCCTGAACAACTCCTGATGTGTGAATGTAGAGGCAAAATACTCATTTAGTTTGTTAGCCACCTGAGCAGGATCATCATCAGTTGAACCATCGATATCCAGTGGACCAAACTGATTCATCGCCTTCCTTCTAGAGTTAACATACTCAAAGAACTCTTTGCTGTTTTTCTTTGCATCCTTTGCCAAAGTTTTCTCATAGCCTGCCTTTGCCTGCCTAACCTCCTTTGTGACTTGGTTACAGACCAGCTTATTTCTATCGTAGCCTTCCATGTCACCATTAATTTATATGTATATGATACATTTTTCTTCTTTACCACATATCTCATTAGTTCATCTGACATCCATTTAGGCTTAAACCTTGAACAATATTTTCTAGTTGGTATGTAAAGCCTAGTAGCTTCCAAGATTAATTCTTTGAATGCTTCCCATTTTGAATTTGCTGTTGGTAACATCATCAGTTGGTCGTACCGTATAGAATTTTAAATACTGTCTCAGACCTCTGTAGTCACTTTTACGAAAGTAAAAACCCTTCCCTTTATCCTTGATGGTAGTCTCTTTGAGTAAATCCCACTTCAGCACACTGTGATCACTGCCACCTAGTGTTTCCTTTATCTACAGATTCTTAATGCATGAAGGGTCACTACTGATAATCAGATCAAGAGTATTACTTCCTCTAGTTGCCTCCCGAACATGCTGATATAGAAAACAATTATCCAGTAAATCCACAAAAGCCTTGCTAGTGTGTGAGTGACCAACCCACAAATTCCAGTCAGTATCTGGGAAATTAAAATCTCCCATTATAAGACTCTCTGATTTGCTGGCCCACTCAATTTCCCTGTACAATTTTTTATTATACTCATAAGAGTATAATAAAAAATATAAGGTCTATAACACACTACTACTCTCCCAGTGCTTATGTCATACCAAACTGACTTGACACTGCACTGGGCAGCAGTGTCGACTGGCTGCACTTCCTTGGAATTTGTGTTTCTTAACTAATAGCATAACCCCTCCTCCCTTCCTATCCTGTCTATCCTTCCTGTACATATTGTACTCCCCAAATTCCAGTTCTGCATTCCTTATATCTGTGTGACACCACATCTCTGATATCCCAACAATATCTGCCTTTGTTGTTTTGACCAACACCTCAAATTCATCAAATTTATTTACCAAACTCCTAGCATTGGTGTACACACAAGTATACATGCACCTGTACCTATTCTTAGCTACCCTAACACAACCCATGTGTTTCCTTGTACTGCAGTGACTCCCAGCAGTCTCTGAAATCCCCTGCATCTCTTTTTCCAGGCTGCTGCTCATTCCAATAGAAGCAGTGCAAGAATCGCTTTCACCTCTGCCAGCGACTACTGTTAATTTATTAGTACCTGTATCCCTCCATGCTATAGCAGTTTTCCAACCCATCTAACACTGCCTCAATAGTATCAGCAAATATTCTTGTACCCTTTCTATTTAAGTGTGTCCCATCACTGTAGAAGCAGTGTCTCCTGTTAATAAGCACCGACCAGGCCGAGAAAAATTCTATCCCTTGAGCCTTGCAAAATCTCTCCAGTGCCGAATTGATTGACAAAGCTCTCATCATATATGCCTTCTATCGTGTATGGGCAGAATTGCAGGCACTTTCAAATTCAAAACTTATTCATGGCTTTTTGTCATCAGTGACCTGTACTTATTAAGTAATTCTGCCGGTCCCCTACTCTTAATATCATTGGTGCCAACGTGTACAATTATATCACCTTTTGTGCCTTTAAAAGATGATATCCGCTCTACAACGTCATCAACCTTTGACCCTGGCAGACATACCCTGGTCCTGTTCCACCTATCCTTTTTACAAAGCATGTTCTCCGTTTCCCTGACAATAGAGTCACTGACAACCACTAGTTCCTGTGGGACCAGTGCATTCTGCTTTGGGGTTGCGTTGCCGCTGTGTTGCATGATGTTCCAAGTGCAAGCTCTGGCATTGATGTACGCAGCTGAGAGCTTGATGGGCCCCTCAATTTATATCTTTTGAGTGCATCCACCCTGTCCATCAAGCTCTCATATAAGCCCATAACAACGCTGAGTTGTCGTCTGATTTCCTTACACTCCTTACATCATGCATGCACAAAGAAATTCCAGTTGGCAATATTATGTCCCATACCTGATTGCTCCACAAACATCAAGCAAGCAGTGCATTTTAAAAGGCTGTGATTTAGAGGGCAACTCCCCCCCCCCCACCCCGGCACCTCCATAGCCAGGTGGGCAGGAGCAGCAGTGTATACCACACGATTCTTGATTAGACCAGGGTTCGAGCCCATGACTATCAAATATGGAAGATGCAGAAAGGTCAGGGAATGACAACCGCATATCCCCAGAGCAATATGGCCTTAGTTGCTAATGCTCCTGAAAACCAAATAACAAACAACTGCCCCCCCCTCCCCCTGAGCCACAGCACTCCCATTAGCTTGAGCTTTGCTGCTCTGGTCTGAGTCATGATATCGATTCAATTTCAGTACAAAATTGTAACCCTAAACTTATATCCCAAATGCAGTTATATATATATATATATATATATATATATATTATTTTTTTCAGTATCGAGTATTATCTCCGATTTTCGTTATATAACTTCTGTATCAAGTTATGTATGAATTAAAATATTACATTTGTAAAATCTAAGTTGTTATATGTATTTAGTTAAAAAAAAAGTACAATTTAATTGATAATGAAGTTTAACAAGATTAATAAACTTTACTGATTAATCGGTTATACTATACTAAGCAAACGCTATCTAGTACAGGATATAATGTATTGTTTAACAGTGGCGGCAAGTTACGAACAGTAAACCTATGGACACTACGTATTAATTAACTTCCAAAATCTCGGTATCTAAATTCAGAATAAACCAAGGATCTTGACTAGGTCTATAAGCTAGTTAAAGAAAATAATTTAATATAACAATTAAGTCAATAAAGCGGCTAAATATAGCTAAAAACTTTGCGTTTGCTGGAGCTGCAAAAACTTGTAAAACAAGTGGATTGGATACTCTTACCGATACTAAATAATAACCTACAAAATCTCTAGCAAAATTAAAAATTAAACTAAGTATCGTACTATGAACATAAAGCTACTTCTAGAAAATAAATTAATATGCCAATTTAAGTCAATAAAACAGCAAAAATATAAAAAAAACTTCTCTATTTGCCGGAGCCGTAAAAACTTTGCCTGTAAATTCTATTCCCCTACCCTCATAGTCCGAGGGACAGTGAGGGTATGGGGCAATGTCCCTCGGACTATGAGGGTAAGGGCATGACATTGATAGTCCAAGGGACAATATTCAGTCTGGCTGTACAGTGGTTCTGGTATGGTGTCTGGGTAACCCTGCCATCCCACTCTTAAGTGCATTTATTGCTTGCCAGGTAGTGGGTGTCCCATTTGGGCTCTGTGTTGGTTGAGGAGCCAGTGCATTGAACCAATATAATAAACACTATAAATCCTGACAAATTTGTTTCTTCATGGGGCTCCCCAACACGGTTCCTCTGAAAAAATAGAGTGAAACAAATAATGCTAATGCTGCAAAGCAACCCCAAACTGAAATACTGTCAGGGCCTATCCCAAGATTTTTAATCATTCATTCCAACACTGAGAAACCTATTGGAAAAATGTTGCCATTTTTTTTTTATACAGAAGGGTTTAGAGGCATTAGCAGGTTCTCCTAAATAAGTTAAACCAAAAAAGGACATGCACTTTGAACAGCTACTCCAAACAATATCAATCGAAAGAATGCCGATTATCGTAACACCACATAGAACACTAAATTTATCTAGAGGTGTCGTTTCAGAGTGGCACCTTCTCGAGTTTAATGAGGAGGTAATCTGCTCTGAACTAAAACCACACGGAGTGATCGCTCTTAAAATAATTTCTGCACATAGAGATGGGAAGCTTGTTCACAATAGAAACATCATCCTGGCATTCAATTAGCTGACATCTAATGAGATCAAAGCTGGCTACATCAGTTGTCCAGTACATCTGTATGTGCCAAATCCCTTTTGGTGCTGTAGGTGCCAGAAATCTGGACACTCGCAAATGGCCTGCTATGGAGTCCTTGTATGCACTCGATGTGCTGCAAAGGACCATAAAACAATATTATGTTCAGCTACAAATGCCACCTGCATTAACTGTCGAGGAGAACACCAACTTGCTCGTGAGCATGCCAGAGGTGGAAAGAAGAAAAAGAAATCCAACAAATTAATTCAGAACTGAACATATATCAGGAGGCAAGAAAAGTGGTGAAACTTATAAATATCAACAAACCTGCCTACCAACACCAGAAGGTAGCAGGGAGATGTTCTATTGGAACTCAGATGGAAATGACCATCCCTCCAAAGGAGTCTCACACTCCTATCACACGTTAAGCTAACAAAAACCCACACAGAAAGATCAGTCAATTGCCACTCCCACATTGCTACCTCCTAATGTTCCGCCAGTAACAAAAGCAATTGATGGAGAAAAGTTCAAGAAAGCTGAAGTACAAGATTCAGTCTTGAAACTCTTTGCAGAGGAGAAAATGGACACAGGACAGGGATGGACACATACTTCCCCAGAAGGTATAAATCCAAGACTGAGAAAAGTAAGTGCTTGGCACTATGGTGGAATTGTCATGGATTCCTGCAAAAGCATGAGCCAGTTTATTTTTGCTTAAATGTGAGATGTTTGAAGGCAAATCAAAACCCTTCCATAATACTGCCATTCTACGTAAGGACAGAACTGTGGAGGGACCTGCTCATGAGGGAGTTGGTATCCTTATGGGCAACTACATCTCATTTCACCCTGTTTCATTCTCCACCAATATAGAAGCAGTAACAATTTGCCTTACGGTAGGGTTTTTACCAACAGTCTGTTCAGTTTATTTACCACCTGAGGCTGACATCTTACAGAATGACCTTGATCTCATAGTGGAGCTGCCCACCTCTGACTTACTCCTGGGTGATTTTAATTGATATAATATTCTGTGGAGTAGTGCTGATTTTAATGAAAGGGAACATGTCATACAGCATATGCTCTCTGACAACAACATTTCCATTCTAAATGTGGGAACGAACACCTTTTTCCCTATGCCTACCCTTACGCTCTCTGCTATTTGTAACTTTTTATATGCTCCCCCCCTTCTCTCACATACTTAGGAGGTAGAGGCGAATTTCTACGGAAGTGGTCACTTCCCTGTGATAAGCCTACTTAATGGGAGGCCATGTCTACATTTTAGGTTACTACGGTGGTTGATCAGGCTGACTGGAATGCCTTTCAACATCTGGCAGAGTTTGACATCAGTACAGGCAGTCAGGTGCCTGTCAGTGATGCAGTGGCATATATCACAGAAAACGTTCATTCAGCTGCAATTACAATTCCAGAATCATATACCCGGTTTCCACCATTTCCAAAACTTTGGTGGAATGCTGAATGCACAGCAGCAGAAAAGGCACAAAACAAAGCTTGGGGATATTCCTGTTGGGACATGATATTGCCAAGGGGGATGTCTCTGGCAGATTACTTACTTAACCAGTACATGTCAGTTGAGAAAAAAGCCATAAGTTAGGGTTAAATTTGAAAGTGTCTGCAATTTTGCCCAGACACGAGAGGAGGGAGTGTATAATGAGAGCCTTGTCAATCAATTCGGCCCTTGAGGGATTGTGCAAGTTTCAACAGCTAAAGGTGCCTCTGTAACCAGGTGGGCAGGAGCAGCAGTGCGTAGCACACGCTTCTTGATCAGACCGGGGTTCGAGCCGGTGAGCACCAAATATAGAGGATGCGGAAAGGTCATGGAATGACCACCGCATATCCCTGGAGCAATATGGCCTTAGTTACTAATGCTCCTAAAAACCAAATAACAAACAACAAAATCACCAGCTAAAATTTTTCTTAGCGTGGTCTGCGCTTGTTAACAGGAGAGACTGCTTCTACAGAGATGGGATGAACTTAAACAGAAAAGGTGCAAGTATATTTGCTGATTCTATCGAGGCATTGTTAGGCTGGTCTGAAACCAGCTAGCTTGGGGGGGGGGGGATTCACAGACTAATAGATTAGTAGCAGTGGCAGGCAGAGGTTAAAGTGATTCTTGCACTGCTTCTATTGGAATGAGCAGTAGCCTGGAAAGCAAGGTGTTGGGAATTTCAAGAACTGCTGGGAGTCATCATGGAACAGGTAAATACATGGGCTTTGTTAGGGGTAACTAAAAGTAAGAACAGGTGCAGCCATACTTGCATGTACACCAATGCTAGGAGTATAGTAAATAAATTTGATCAATTTGAAGTGTTGGTTAAGACATAAAATGCGGATATCACACAGATATAAGGAATGCAGAATTTGAATTTGGGGAGTACAATGTGTACAAAAAGGATAGACAGGACAGGAAGGGAGGAGGGATTATGCTGTTAGTTAAGAAACATAAAATTTAAGGCAGTGCATCCAGTTGACATGGGTGGGCAGTGCAATGTGAGTCAGTTTCGTGAGACATAAGCACTGGAAAAGAAAAAATGGGAGTTTTAGTGTGTTATAAGCCTACTTACAGGGATAAGTACAATAAAAAAACTGTATAGAGAAATGGAGTGGGCCAGTAAATAAGAATTTCTTTTAATGGGGGATTTTAACTTCCCAGATATTGACTGGAATGTGTAGGTTGGTCGGTTGCACACTAGCAAGACTTTTGTAAATTTCTGAGATGATTATTTTCTACAGCAGTGTATTCAGAAGCAACCAGGAGGGAGCAATACTCTTAATCTGATTATGTGCATTGATTATTCATACATTAAGAATATACAGATAAAGGAACCACTAGATGACATTGAACAGTGTACTTATGTGGAATTTCCTCAAAGATGTAACTACCATCAGGGGTAAAGAGAAGGGTTTTTCCTTTTGTACCTATAATTATTTTTTTTTTTTATGTAAACCCCAGACATGAGAGGTATTAAAACCTATAGTACTTTGTACCCTGCTTAGTTGGAGGTTGAGAGGACGAAAGAAAATATTTGTTGACATTAGACTTGAACTTCTGTAAACTGTAATTTTCAGGATATAAGTGTGAAGGAAGGTTGTTCCAGAAAACGGCAGTTGAATGAATAAACGAGAAAGATGAAAGGTTGGTTCTCTGAGTTTGAAATTGAACAGTAAATGGATGTTGGCTGGTGGCGGCACGTGTTCCGACTGTTTTGAAAGAGAGAGTGGGAATTATAGAAGCCAGTTCGGAAGAACAGTGCCCATAGAAGTATCTAAAGAAAAGGCATGAAGCAGAAACAGTACGTCTATGAGACAGCAATTGGAGAGACTCTGTTAGAGATTAATCATTAATTAACCTAACTGCCCTCTTCTCAATGGAATCTAGAAGCCTGAGAGAGGTATTGGCGGCACCGCCCCAGATGTGGGAACAATATTCAATGGTAGGGCCAATTTGCAATTTGAACAAAGTGAACAGCTGTTGGAAGAAAAGTAACGCTGAGAGCGAAAGAGAAAAATAAGTTTTTTGTTTGCAGAGGAAGCAATATTTGTAATGTGCTTGTGCCAAGAGAGATTAGAAGTCAGGGTAATCCCCAAAAGAGCTATATTATTTTGCCTAAAAATAGGAGTTTCACCAAAGATAAGCATAGAAGCAGAAGAATCCTTTTTACAAGATATAAGACAAGACTGAGTTTTAGAAGGATTGAAATCAACTAAGTTTTCTTTGCCCTACTGGAGAATTACTGGCAGTCGAAATTTAAGGAATTGGAAGCGGATATTCGAGAAGTTGAAGCTGATTGAGCAGCGCAAGGTTTCTCAAAATGAAAAGTGGATTGCAATGTGCTATCATCGGCAAAACTATGGATAGGATTTCCAGTCAATGGAAGAAGGTCATTAATATACAAGAGGAAAAGAATTGAACCTTGGGGGATACCAGCATTAATGTAGAAGTTAGAAGACAGAGCCATCTACCATCACCCTCAGTATGTGATCAGAGAGAAAACTGGATAACCAATTACAAAAAATAGTTGGCAAACCGTAAGTCGGAGGCTTGTTTAGAAGACCTTTATGCCAAACACGATCGAAAGCCTTTGAGATGACAAGAGCAACTGCTTGTGTTTCACCAAACCTTTCCGCTGAATTTGTCCATAAATGGATAACATAAGCCAGAATATCACCAGTGGATCAACACTGATGGAATCCATACTCGGGATCGTTGATCAGACAGAAGGTTTCTAGGTAGTTTAAGAGTTAGCATTAGCATTAGTAGAGGCATATGATGCAAGAAAGCAAGCTTATTCAGCATCAGCCAAAAAAAAAAAAAAAAAAAAAAAAAAAAACAACCACTACTCCCATTTCACCCCTCCGTTCGTTCGAAATACCTGTCCAGCTGAGCCTTAAATTTGCTTAGGCTATCAACTTCAACAACAAGTGATGGAAGTCTACTCCACAAACCAACTGCCCGCTGGCTAAAGGCAAATTTCCGCACATCTATCCAACACCCGTCCTTCCTCAATTTGAATTTATGCCCTCTCAGGTGATTATTCTGAGCAAGAGGAAGAATCCCATCGGCATTGAGCATGCTCAAGACATTCAAAGCCTTTATACACCTCTATCAGATCACCTCGCCGATGCCTAGTCTCCAGACTCTGTAATTTGCAAAACTTAAGCCTTTCTTCGTAAGAGCACCCCTTTGTTCCATTCACTAATCTTGTTGCCCTTCTCTGTACTCGTTCCAGCAGCTCTACATCCTTCTTGAAATGAGGCCTCCAGACCTGTATACAGTACTCAAGGTGTGGCCTGACCAATGCCTTATACAAGGGAATAATGACATCCCTATCCCTTCTAGAACAATTCCTGTATATCATTGACAAGACACCATGAGCTACTCTTGCAGCTCGTCTGCACTGCTCAGAGAACTTCATATCTGCCTGCACAATTACCCCCAGGTCCTTTTCATTCTCTACCACTGTCAGCGTAGTACCATAGAGTTGATACGTTGATCTGGGGTTACTGTTTCCCATATGTAGTACTTTACATTTGTCAATGTTAAACTTCATTTGCCACCTCTCAGCCCATCTGCTCAACCTTTCCAGATCCTGTTGCAGCAGCATAGCATCAGTAGTGTCCTTAACAACCCTGCCAACCTTTGTATCGTCTGCAAACTTGGACATTAAGCTTGATATACCATCATCTATATCATTTATAAATACAGAAAACAGCAATGGACCCAACACTGAACCCTGAGGAACTCCACTAATAACATTAGTCCACGTTGAGCAGTGTCCATTGATTACCACTCTCTGTCTTCTGCCACTCAACCATCCCTTTATCCATAGCAGCAATTTGCCTCCAATGCCACACTGCTCCAATTTGTGCAGCAGTCTTCCATGCGCAACAGTATCAAAAGCCTTTCTAAGATCCAAATATATAATATCAAAGTTATTCCCTGCATCCAGTTCTTTTGTGACTACATCATAGTATCCAATCAAATTGGTCAGACAAGACCTGCCCTTAACAAAACCATGCTGTGTCTGAGCTATAACTGAATTCTTGTCCAGATGATCCTGCAGTGCTTCTTTAACCAGTGCCTCCATTAATTTTCCTGGAACCGAAGTTAAACTAACAGTTCTATAATTACTTGTGTCAGCCTTTGATCCTCCTTTGTGAATTGGGGTTACATTTGCACATCTCCAGTCTATGGGTACCTCCCCTGAGTCCAAAGAAGCTCTCATAATTATGGCCAGGGGTTTGCTTACTTCTTTTGCTGCCTCCTTTAATATAACTGGATAGATCCCATCCACCCTGGGTGCCTTTTTTATGTTTATCCTTAACAATTTCTCCTCCACTTTCCTCTCAGTTATTAGAAAATCATCTAGCTCACTGCCAATGTTTACTTCACCTACGACATTCCCCTATGTTGGCGGTTAATTGATTTCTCCATTACTTTAGAAACCGTAGAAGTAATTGCAATGGGACGATAATTGGATGGTAGGGATTTGTCACCCTTTTTAGGAACTGGCTGGATATGAGCGCAGAAGGAAAAACACTTTTGGAATAAGAAAGTGAAAAAAGGTGGCAAAGAACAGGAGGAAGTTAAGGAGCGCACGTTTTGAGAACAAGTGGAGAAATAACCATCAGGACCTGGAGCTTTCTTAGCATCAAAATACTTCTTACATCCTTTTGATGGAAGACCACAGGATGCATTGAATCGAGCATGTTGGGAGGTGTTTTACCAAGATCATTAATACACGAGTTGGAAGAAAAATGCAAAGCTAGCAGGTCAGCTTTATCCTTGGCTGAAGTGATAACAGAACCATCTGGTTCTGACAGAGGTGGGAGCAGAGATGGGCAAAAGTTGCGGCCAATAGCTTTGGCAAGAGACCAGAAATTTCGGCTAACTTTAGGGTAAGAAGCAAGTTTTCTACTCTTAGCCTGTTCAAAATCTAGTTTAGACTGATTAATAACTGCTTTATAATTGTTGCGAGCTTTGGTGTAGGCAGAAATTTAAACTGAAGAATTGGTCTTAACACATTTCCCAGCGTTAGCACATTTATTGGAAAACCAAGGTTTAGATAAAGGACGAGATTTTAAAGTGAGGTGTGGAATAAAGGATTCCATTCCTACAAGAATAATTTCACTGACACAATCTGAGCAAATGTTGACATCAAAATTTTTGAAACAGTAATCCGACCAAGGACAAGAAGAAAAGAAATCTCGCAGGTCATCCCATTTTGCATTCTTGTAATGATAAACAATATGAGGCTGGGAATAGCCATGAGATAAAGGCTCCGTTGAAGAAGAGACAAGTTGTGATATGTGGTGCCTAAAGGACCACTCACTTCGACTGTATACTTAGAACAGTTGTTTGTGAGAAAAAGATCAAGCGTGTTGGCTATATGGTTAGGATTGTCCGGTATCCTTGTAGGTAAATAAACAATTTATGCAAGGTCAGTGGTAATTGCAAAAGCTTTGGCATCTCAACTAGCTGGGTCTGTGTGACTAGAAAACTGAAGCCAGCTGGAGTTGTGAACATTAAAATCAGCAAGGAAAATTACCTCACTGTTAGGAAAGTTGGACTGGAGAAAGTCAAGTTGCAAAGAGAGGAAGTCAAAGAGCTCCAAGTGATTAGTGGAGTTGGGAGAACGGTAGAAACAACAGATGAATTTGACACAATGTGAGGTAGAGAAATTTTAGGCCAGAGAAGATCGAAAAGAGGAGATTCCAAATGACCAACTCTCTGACTGGAATATCGGAACGGACATATGCACAAGTACCACCTTTGAAACAAAAGGAATCGTACATTGAATAATTTGGGCAACTGAGATGAGCAACAGTTGAATCAACCAATAACGGAGATTCTGTCAGAAAAAGTATGTGGGATTTGGCTGACTGCAAGTGGAAATGGACATCATTGAGATTAGAATTGAGACCACATGTATTTGTGAAATGAACTAGGAAGTGTTTGGGAGGTTTAGATCTTTTCACAGATAAGCTTACTCTATTAGTTTGACAATTCATGTTGTATTCAATATGAAGTAATGAAATTTTTGAATATGGCATGCACAATGCAAGAATATACCCAGATCCTTGACATAATGTGGCCTCGACAATGCCCCCCACATACACACACTACTCGGACTCCCTCAAATCACTATCTGACAGAGTTGAGGTAGCAAAATTATACACTAGCTGATCCGGAAGCTCCTAAAGAGTTAAGAATAGGTTCCGTCCGGTGTTCTAACTAGCGGCCAGCCTGCGAACACCATTTTAGAGCTGTACCCTCGAAAAATAAAGGAAGATTTGATCTTGCCATGGTGTCCATCCTAACCTCAAAAGTCATCAGTCATACTACATGATGGAAGAGGTGGGGAAGGGTTGACCGGAACTTTGCTCTAGAGAGAGAGAGAGACTAAATATGAGTTCCACCACTTCAAGCCTCCAATAAGCAAAGTGGTGGTATTGCACTGGTTGATGAGAGTCATCTACTGCCTAGTATTGCCTGGTAACACAGAGGGGCGGCATTCCTCCATGTGGTGTGGGTGCCACACCTCGACTCCTGATTATGTTGGTTCATACCTGGGTGGTCACCCACAGTGTGCTTGTGCATTGAGGTTATACCCAGGGTTACTAACAGTCCCACCATCATGAAGGTGCAAGCATAGGATTTGGCTGTCACAGGCTGTCTGGACTTCGCCGAAATTGGGTCCACTTGACTTGAATGTCATCCGAATATCAGTTCCATCAGCGTTTGACTCCCAGGTAGCAAGTGCAGCTTGTCTGGCCTATCTGAGAGAATGTCTGTGACAAACTCAAGGACCAATTACTTAGAATATAGATATTCTATATTCTCAGTATTTCTAACTAAGAAATACTGTTCAAGGTTTGGGCCTAAATGGATGTTAGATGAACTAATGAGACCCATGGCAGAGAAGAAAAATCCTGGGATGTATATAAATTTTCAAGCCGCACAGAAGCAGATATTAACTAGTCTATAATCATCTCACAAAGGAGGTTAGGCAAGTGAAGGCAGATTTCAAAAACTCTTTGGCAAAGGATGTAAAGAAAAAAGCAAAGACTTCTTTACATATGTAAACTCTAGACGGAAGGAGATGAATCAGATTGCTACACTTGATATCTATTGTTAAACTATTGAGCAGGGTATCAGTAGTTGAACAAACTGAACATAGCTGACAAACTGAATGAGTATTTTGCCTCTACATTCACATATGAGAAATTCTATAGGAATCTGGTGGCCAGAAGTTTATCAAACTCCAACAGACTTTGTAATAACTGAGAGCAAAGTAGAGGAGAAACTATTGAGTTAAATAAGAAAGGCACCTGGGGTGGATGAGATCTATCCAGTTACATTAAAGGAGGTAGCAAAGGAAGTAAGCAAACGTTTAGCCATAATTATGAGAGCATCCTTGGACTCAGGGGGGGGGGTCTCCACACACTGGAGATATACAAATGTTTCCCTAATGCACAAAGGGGGATCAAAGGGTGACATTAGTAATTAAAAACCTGTTAGTTTAACTTCTGCTTCGGGGAGCGGGGGGAAATAATGGAGTCAGTGGTTAAAGGATCATCTAGACAAGACTGCAGTTATATTCAGACACATCATGGGTTTGTTAAGGGGAAGTCCTGCTTGATCAATTTTATTAGATACTCTGATTTTGTTACAAAGGAACATGAGGGAAAAAACAATTTTTATATCATGTACAGTTAGTCCTCGCATAACGTGTTTACACTGCACGAATTTGATCATACACTATTTATAGATAGAGGTACGATGTCATTTATAACACAAACTGAATTTGCGTATGCACAATTTGCCTTTGTGTTTACAAGAAATGGCAGTCGAAATTGGGAATCACCCCAACCGAATGCAACACAATAGGAATGAAGAGAAAATTCTGAAAATGTATTTATGGTTTTTATATGATTGAAGATTTCACTGAAGGGGAATCACATTTCACCATAATAATGTAAAAACCCACAATTCCAGCTATCGGTATTATCGCAAATCAAATGCAATTAGAATGAGTTCACTACCAGTTTATAACAAATTCCAAACTGCCAAGCGAGTGGAGAGACTCTCTTAGAGATGAATCATTAATTAACCAAACTGCCCTCTTCTGAATGGAATCAAGAAGCCTGAGAGAGGTTTTGGGGGCACCACCCCAGATGTGGGAACAATATTCCATGGCAGGGCGGATTTGCGATTTATACAGAGTGAGCAGCTGTTTGGAAGAAAAGTAACGCCGAGAACGAAAGAGAAAACCAAGTTTTTTAGATGCAGAGGAAGCAATATTTGTAATGTGCTTGTGCCAAGAGAGATTAGAAGTCAGGGTAATCCCCAAAAGAGATATATCATTTTGCCTAGAAATCGGAGTGTCACTAAAGATAAGCATAGGAGGAGAAGAATCCTTTTTGTGAGATATAAGACAAGACTGAGTTTTAGAAGGGTTGAAATCAACTAAGTTGTCTTTGCCCCACTGGAGAATTACCTGAAGATTGGCATTTAAGGAATTGGTAGCAGATTTTCGAGAAGTTGAAGCTGATTGAGCAGGACAAGGTTTCTCAAAATGGAAAGTTGAATGCGATGTGCTATCATCGGCAAAACTATGGATAGGATTTCGAGTCAATTGAAGAAGGTCATTGATATACACTGAGGAAAAGAGTGGGGGAAAGAACTGAACCTTGGGGAACACCGGCATTAGTGGAGTAGTTAGAAGACAGAGAGCCATCTTCCATCACCCTCAGTGAGCAATCAGAGAGAAAACTGGATAACCAATTACTAAAAACAGTTGGCAACCCATAAGATGGAAGCTTGTTTAGAAAACCTTTATGCCAAACACGATCAAAAGCCTTTGAGATGTCAAGAGCAACTAATTGTTTTTCACCGAACTTTTCCATTGAATTAGTCCATAAATGGGTAACATATGCCAGAATATCACCAGTGGATCGACACTGACGGAATCCATACTGGTGATCGCTGATCAGACGGAAGGTTTCTAGGTAGTTTAAGAGTTGGTGGTTAATTGATTTCTCCATTACTTTAGAAAGAGTAGAAGTAATTGCAATGGGACGATAATTGGATGGGAGGGATTTGTCACCCTTTTTAGGAACTGGCTGGATATGAACAAATTTCCAAGCAGAAGGAAAAACACCTTTGGAATAAGAAAGTGAAAAAAAGCGGAAAAAATAGGAGTAAGTTCAGGAGCACAGGTTTTGAGAACAATTGGAGAAATACCATCAGGACCTGGAACTTTCTTAGCATCAAGATTCATCAAAATCCTTCTGATATCCTTTTGACGAAGACCACAGGAGGCATTGAATGGAGCGTGTTGGGAATGGTGGGAGGTGTTTTACCAAGATCATTAATACATGAGCTGGAACAAAAATGGGATGCTAGCAGGTCAGCTTTATCCTTGGCTGAAGTGGCAACAGAACCATCTGGTTTTGACAGAGGTGGGAGCAAAGATGAGCAAAAGTTGTGGCCAGTAGCTTTGGCAAGAGACCAGAATGCTCGGCTACCATTAGGGCAAGAAGCAAGTTTTTCTACTCTTAGCCTGTTCAAACTCTAGTTTGGACTGATTAATAACTGCTTTTGCGAGCTTTGGTGTAGGCAGAAAATGAAACTGAAGAATTAGAAACAAGCCAATTACGATATGCAACATTCTTCTCTTGGACAGCCTTAGCACGTTTATTGGAAAACCAAGGTTTAGATAAAGGACGAGATTTTGAAGTGGAGTATGGGACTAATATAATGGTACAGTCATTATATTAGTCCTGAGAGAATTATGGTTAGCTTTGGCTGTATTCATTCCTGTGACACCTCATTGTATAATTACCATATAGTGTTATAATATTCAGTCAATATTTAATTAAGATAGTCAACATTGGTCTCATTACTTGGGACTGCCATCAGTTTGCTATATTGCTATAATTTGCTTTTCCAGTACTATTCATACTTCATGTGACCTCTTCTAAATATTTTGATGCTCCGAATGAATTAAGGCACTCCAATGAAAACATGGATTATACTCTTAAATGAAATTAATTTATTCCAGCTTAATTGAGAAACCAATTATTACAACACATTGTAGGCATACATTTCTATAATTATTATTATTATTTTTTTTAGAAAGTCCTGAATGCTATTCCTGTTCATCCTTATTCTGAGAACAGATGTGTATTAAATTTTTTTAGATTCTGATTTCCAACAGTTGTTAGTAGGGCTTACAATACCGGTATTCCAAAGACAAATATTTTTCTCCATAAATTTTGATGACAATTAGGTGCAATAAAGTATGAAAAAAAAAAAAACAAGTACTGTAATTACTTGAATTCATGTTTATATAAAACATTTATTACAATTATAAATATTCTGAAAAAAATTATTAAAAACACAATTAAAAACACAAAAAATTATTAAAAATACAATAGTAGCCGAGCATTCTGGTCTCTTTCCAAAGCTATTGGCCGCAACTTTTGTCCATCTCTGCTCCCACCTCTGTCAAAACCAGATGGATCTGTTTTCACTAAAGCCAAGGATAAAGCTGACCTGCTAGCATCCCATTTTTCTTCCAACTCATGTATTAATGATCTTGGTAAAACACCTCCCACCATTCTTAACACTCTCCATTCAATGCCTCCTGGGGTCGTTCATCAAAAGGATGTCAGAAGGATTTTGACGAATCTCGATGCTAAGAAAGCTCCAGGTCCTGATGGTATTTCTCCACTTGTTCTGACAACCTGTGCTCTTGAACGTATTCCTGTTCTTTGCTGCCTTTATTAACATTCTTATTCCAAAGGTGTTTTTCCTTCTGCTTGGAAATTTGTTCATATCTAGCCAGTTCCTAAAAAGGGTGACAAATCACTCCCATCCAATTATCGTCCCATTGCAATTACTTCTACTCTTTCTAAAGTAATGGAGAAATCAATTAACCACCAACTCTTAAACTACCTAGAAATCTTCCGTCTGATCAACGATCGCCAGTATGAATTCAGTCAATGTCGATCCACTGGTGATATTCTGGCTTATGTTACCCATTTATGGACTAATTCAATGGAAAAGTTTGGTGAAACACAAGCAGTTGCTCTTGACATCTCAAAGGCTTTTGATCGTGTTTGGCATAAAGGTCTTCTAAACAAGGTTCCATCTTATGGTTTGCCAACTGTTTTTTTTTTTTTTTGTAATTGGTTATCCAGTTTTCTCTCTGATCGCATGCTGAGGGTGAGGGTAGATAGCTCTCTGTCTTCTAACTTCTACATTAATGCTGGTGTCCCCCAAGGTTCAGTTTTTTTCCCCCACTCTTTTCCTCCTGTATATTAATGACCTTCTTCCATTGACTGGAAATCCTATCCATAGTTTTGGTGATGATAGCACATTGCATTCCACTTTCCATTTTGAAAAACCTTCCCCTGCTCAATCAGCCTCAACTTTTCAAATATCTGCCACCAATTCCTTAAATGCCGATCTCCAGGTAATTCTCCAGTGGGGCAAAGACAACTTAGTTGATTTCAATCCTTCTAAAACTCAGTCCAGTCTTATATCTCTCAAAAAGGATTCTTCTTCTTCTGCTCCTGCTCCTATGCTTATCTTTGGTGACACTCCAATTTCTGGGCAAAAAGATTATCTCTTTTGGGGATTAGCCTGACTTCTAATCTCTCTTGGTACAAGCACATTACAAATGTTCCTTCCTCTGCATCTAAAAAACTTGGTTTTCTCTTTCGCTTTCGGCGTTACTTTTCTTCCAAATAGCTGTTCACTCTGTACAAATCGCAAATCCGTCCTATCATGGAATATTGTTCCCACATATGGGGCAGTGCCCCCGAAACCTCTCTCAGGCTTCTAGATTCCATTCAGAATAGGGCAGTTAAGTTAGTTAATGACTCCTCTCTAACTGAGTCGCTCCACTCTCTGTCTCATAGACGTACTGTTTCTGCTGCATGCCTTTTCTACAGATATTTCCATAGGCGCTGTTCTTCCGATTTGGCTTCTATAATTATTATTATTATAATTATTAGCCATATGGTACAAGGAAGCCCGAGGCTTATAATTCCTGCTCTCTCTTTCAAAACAGTTCAAATCCTTGCCTCCGCCACCAGCCAACATCCATTTATTGTCCAACTTCAAAGTCAGAGAACCAACTTTTCATCTTCCTTGTTTATTTATTCAACTGCCGTTTTCTGGAACAACCTTCCTTCATACATATTTCCTGAAAATTAAAGTCTACAGAAGTTCAAGTCTAATGTCAACAAATATTTTCTTTTTTTTTTTCTCAAACTCCAACCCAAGTACGGTACTAAGTACTGTGCTTGGGTTGGAGGTTGTACCCCAAACAAAAAAAAAATGATAATCTAAAAACAAAAAAAAAATTGCGTGTGTATCCTCTATGCATGAAATGTGTTTTTCATGTAAAACATCTTTGATGACACCACTAAATTTCAAACAGCTAGAACCGAAATCCTGAACGATGCAATTTATGCTCAAGTCCGCTACTTACTCTACCGAATCAATGTTAGTGATAAATAGGGTACACATGCCTGCTGCTTACTTTACCGATCCAAAGTTTTGGAATAGGTTAAGCCAATAACTTAATTACCCATTTGATTGTAGCCATTTGTTGAATAGTATGAGTGCAATAATATATGTATTTGTGGCCACGGGTGCCAAGCAAGCCAAAAATACGTTTACAAATAACTGAGCGATTTCTCTTTGTGCTTTCACTGCAATTTTCTAAAAGGTGAATTCTTGTTTTCTTTTATGTTCCTTTCCTTAAGAAATCCTTTTATTTATTAGCAGCTCTTTTATCAAAACTACTGGGAGAGCAAGGAAAGAAATAACCTTTTTTTATTTTTCATATTTAATAGACTTAACTCCTACTAATTTCGCTTGGTCAAACCAGGCACTGCTCCTGCCTCCCTGTGGCAGGGCCGGTAACCTTGGCAGAAAAGTTCATCTGCCAAAGGCAAAAAGGAGCCAACATGGAACACAATATGTTTCCAGCTATTGAGCCGACAAGCAGTCGGCCAGAGACAGAAAATGACCATGATTTTGCAACCAAAGAGGTTAAAAATCATTTCCTCTGCAACTGAGTTTCCTGCATTAATAATGCACTCATTATCAGAACAGCCTCTTAGTAAGCTATCCCCCTTTCTAATCCAAAAACACTTGGAAAGTATTGCAGGGTTTCCCAAGATGGTTAAGTGACTGTGATCAGGGACTTACTTGTAGAAACTGTCAACCGCAGGAATTCTGAAAAACTCTTACAAATGACAAATGCTAAAATTCCAGTGAAAGTAACTCCCCATGCAACCCTAAATACATCTAAGGGTGTTATATCTAGTTGGGACCTTTTGAATGTTTTTTTTTTTTTTTTTTTTTTTTTGATTTGGTAGTTGTTGGCGCATCGGCTTCTATGGCCATATTGCACCTCCCAAGGTTTTTGCAGTACTTTGATCCAAGCCCGAGGCGGGAATCGAACCCGCGACCTTGGGTTGCCGGGCAGGTACTTTACCCACTCGGCTAGCCCGGTCGGCTCCTTTTGAATGTGACAGAGGAAGAAATTAAAGAAGAGCTTCAGGAACAAAAGGTAACTGCTGTCAAAATAATTATGATTAAAAGAGACAATATACTCACACCCACCAGAAATATCATTCTCATGTTTAACAGTCCAAATCTACCCTCATTTGTAAAAGCAGGATATATACTTTGTCACATTCATCCTTACGTTCCTAAACCATTTAGATGCTATAAATGCCAAAAGTATGGCTACTCTCAAACGGCATGCAGAGGGAACCCACCTTGTGCCCAACTGTGGATCCTCCAATCACAAAGTGATTGTTTGGCAAAAGAAATGACCTGTCCCAACTGCAAAGGTAACCATCCTGATTACTCTAAGACATGTGAGAGGTGGAAAACGGAGAAAAAAAATTGTGAAATACAAAGTTGAAAACAAAGTTATCAGGACGTAAGAAAATTAATTGCACCCAGTATACCTAACCGTACCTATGCCAATATTGCAAAAAAATATCAAACAATAGCCACTCAAATTGACGTTACCATTCCATCTAACATATCAGGCTCCAACTGGGCTCGAGCTATCCTCTCTCAGCATCAGTCCAGTGCCCTGAAGCACTCAGACCAAGCAAGTAATACACCTCTTACGATAAAAATAAAATCTCCTCCTCCGCCAGTGATTGCTATTACTTCAAACAATACTAGTTGAATTTCAAAAAGATTATTCAGAACACATTGATGGATGCAGTATAGTCATCCAAACAGAAAGATCCGATTCTGGAAATATTTGTAGAAAAAGGAGATATGGACTCCGGTTGCCCTTCCTTTCCAAAGAGAGACAATCCAAAGCCAGAACACCATAAGACAGCCACGTCAGGTACAGCTTCTTCTATATTCAAATAATACCTTTTATTTTACAGTGGAATTGTAGAGGCTTCCATGGCAACATTGACGACATTCAGTACTTAATTTGATGCTGCTCTCCATTGGGTTTCTGTCTGCAGGAAACCTATTTAACTCCTAAAATTTCAGTTTCAATAAAAAAACTACTCAATCTATTGAAGAGACCAGAATACATCCAGTTCTGCTCATGGTGGTGTAGCTGTTTTGATTAACTCAAAGATTCCTGCTAGCTAAATCATTCTCCAAACTCAAATTGAAGCTGTTGCTGTGCATCTGATTACTCAGATTGCGTTTACACTAGTCTCAGTCTATCTCTCATTAAATTATACCTACTCTTATAATGATCTTGAAGAAATTTTAATACAGCTACCCTCCCTTGTCCGCTTTCTGGTGGATTTCAATGGCCACCATCCTTTATGGGGATCCTTTAAATTAGATAGACAAGGCTGACTAATCGAAACTCTACTAGACCAACAAAACCTCGCCATTCTTAATAGTGGTGGACAGACTTCTGCAATTGACCTATCGATTTTTTCACCGATACTGTTTCCAGTCATTCAATGGTCCACTCTGGTTGAACCCGTGGGCAGTGACCATTTTCCAATTGTTTGTAACCTGCTCGCTACACAACCACCATTAGATCAACCCTGCAGGAAATGGAAATTTTCTAAAGCCAATTGGGCCAAATTTCAGTCAGCAATCATTCTGGACAAAAAAAACTATTCAACTATAGTCTATAATAAATTAACTGATTATATCACATCCCGTCTTTTAGTTGCAGGTAAATATTCAATTCCATTATCAAATCTTCCAACCCGATGGCACTTCAACTACTGGTGAAACAAGGAGTGCACGAAAGCAAAGAAGAAAAAAATAAAACATTCAATTTATTCCGTCAATCTCCAACCACAGCTAATCTAAATTAACTACAAGAAGGTAAGGGCAAAAGTGCGGTTCATTCAAAGGCAGTCCAAGAAAGATTCTTGGACTCAGTTTGCCAGATTAATATGGAAGAAAATTAGGCAGCTCTCTGGGAAGTTTCCAATCATCCCTGTCCAACTTCAAACTCACAGAACCAACTTTTCATCTTCCTCGCTTATTCATTCAACTGCCGTTTTCTGGAAGAACCTTCCTTCATACGTATTTCCTGAAGATTACAGTCTACAAAAGTTCGTCCAATATCAACAAATATCTTCTTTCATCTTCCCAACCTCCAACCCAAGCACGGTACTAAGTACTATAGGTTCTAATACCTGTTGTGTTTGGGGTTTACATAAAAAAAAAAAAAAAAAAAAAAAACTGTCTGTTCCTCTAGGTATAGCGTGCCTCTAGATCTATAATGCCTTAGGCAAAACCTTTGCCCAAGTCTCAGCTGCATCAAACTACACTCCTAATTTCCAAAAAATTAAGACCACCACCGAACAGAGACCCATCAACTTTAGAACCTCACTATCACTTCCATATAATCAGCCTCTTCAATATTTTGAACTTTTACAGGCCATCAGAACAACACGAAACAGTGCCGCTGGGTCAAATGACATTTTTTATGTCATGCTGCAGCATCTCGATCACAAAAACTTACAACTGCTGCTAGTCTTATTTAACCGGATCTTCCTGGAAAATATTAATCCAACCTCTTGGCACCATGCTACAGTTTTGGTCTTTTTGAAAACCTGGAAAAGATCTCTCCAGCCCTAATAGTTACAGGCCAATGTCTCTGTCACGTTGCCTTGATAAAATTCTTGAGAAAATGATCCACAGTCGACTCACTTGAATCATTGAAACTCAACATCTACCGAGTAATTGTTAACATGGCTTTCACAAAAACAGGTCCTCCTTAGATCTGATGGTTAAGGCTGAATCTGAAATTTGTAATGCCTTTGTGAAAAATGAACACCTTGTTATGATCTCCATTGATATAGAGAAGGCATTCGATACTACCTGGCAGTATGGCATTCTGAGTGACCTTCATAATCTTGGTCTGTGAGGCAACCTGCCTATATTTATTAGGAACTTCCCCCAGAGCTGCTCTTTCCAGGTTCGATACCAAAACTTCTTTTTTTTCTACATTCTCGCAGGAAGGAGTACCACAGCGGTCGGTATCGAGCGCAACCCTGTTTGTCCTTAGAATTGATTCCATTACAAAAGAACTCCTAAATACTGTGGAGGCCTATCTTTATGCTGACGATATCTCTAATTCTTGCCATTCTCAGAACATGAGAGCTATTGAGCGGCAATTGCAGATGTCCCTCAATAAAGTAAAAAAGTCGGCTGAGTTCAATGGATATAGTCTTTCCCATCAGAAAACAAGTTGCAATCAGCGTAAATTGTATATAGACCCTGAACTTCGGATATAAAATTCCACCATTCCGATTGCCAACAATATCAGATTGTTGGGATTGATCCTTGACAGCAAGTTAAACTTCTTTGAGCACATTAAATTAATACACACTACCTGTCTGAAAAAGCTGAACATGCTAAGACCTTTATCTGCCCTGTCTTGGCGAGCAGATCCTAAAACTTTGCTGCTCTTATATAGAGCATTGATTAGATCCTCTTTGGATTATGGTGCCCCAATTTATGATTCTGCCCGAAAGAGTGTATTACGCTGGCTCGATTCTGTACAACACATTGTGCTGCGGATTGCTCTTGGTGCTTATAGGACATCTCCAACATATACTCCATGAGCCCCCCTCTGTACCTCTGCAGAAAAATGTTACTACTTAAATATGCAGTAAAAATACAAAATTGTTCTCTGCATCCCATTCAGCCATACCTCTTTAATCTACCATTTCACAATCTCTATAGAAATAACCCAATAAAATACAACCAGCAAGCCTACGGCTCCTTGAGAGGAATGCAGAGAGGAATGTTCCTCTACTTCTACTGCAGAGAGGAATGTTCCTCTCTGCAGTAGGCAGCAGATAAAGAATTATTCTCACGCACCATGGACTTCCTTTCCTCAATCGACCTGTGATACTTATTTTTTCCAATGGGGAAAGAATCGTGTACTGACTCTGAACGTGCAACAACTCCATGCTAGCCATAATCAAAACTATTTTGACTTCTTACCTATATATATATACCGATGGTTCTAAGTACCATTCAACTGTTGGAGCAGCAGCAGTGTTTCCCTCTTCTGTCATATCAGCTTTTCTTTCACCCGAGTACAGCAACTTTTCAGCAGAACTATTTGCAATAAAATTAGCTTTAGAAAATTTGACCCTTCATCCATCTGCAAAATATTTAGTTTACTGACTCTCTCAGTTCAAATAGAGCAATACCGAATCCCTTTTATAAGGATCACCCTGTTTAAAATCAAATCAGGAATTTGCTGTTGCTGATTGTCAGGAACGAGTGATCTTTTCTGGATTCCAGCACATTCAGGCATTAAAGGGAATGAGATGGCTGATATTTCTGCTAAAAATCCATCAAACTTAGACTTTACCTCTGTCTTTTATTCAGCTTCTGATTATAATATAATTCAAACAACATACCATGCCCAGTGGACAGAGCTATGGCACAAACAAACAAATAATAAACTTTTCCAGTTGAAACAGGACCCAAAATTTTGGCACTCATGCATTCAGACAGTTCAGCGAGAAGTGGTACTCACATGGATTAGAATAGGGCATACTCATCTGACTCACCTCCCTCTACTCACAGGCACCAAATACAGAGGATGCGGAAAGGTCAGGGAATGACCACCGCATATCCCCGGAGCAATATGGCCTTAGTTGCTAAAGCTCCTAAAACCAAAAATAACCTACTCACAGGCAATGATCCTCCTCAGTGTCCACACTGCTCTGAACATCTAACAGTCAAACATATTTTGATTGACTGTTCACACTATCAACAACATTGAACTTCAATATTTCATTCTCTGGCTAATCTCCGAGAACGGATAACTTTAAATCATATCATTGGTGAAGATGCAAATATTAATGAACTTTTCTGTTATTTGAAACAAATAGGAATGTATGAATGATTATGATTAGTTTCTGAGATGAAATGAAATTGAACTGGCTTCATATTAATGATTTATTTTTTTCAACATTCCTATGAATAGGCACACTGCAGTCACAGCAGCTTGTGCACCATTACACACACACACACACACACACACACACACACACACACACACACACACACACACACACACACACAGGGCGCCTCCATAGCCAGGTGGGAAGGAGCAGTAGTGCGTATCACATGCTTCTTGATTAGACCGGGGTTCGAGCCCGTCACCACCAAATACGGAAGATGCGGAAAGATCAGGGGATGATCACCGCATATCCCGGAGCAATATGGCCTTAGTTGCTAATGCTCCTAAAAACCAAATAACAAACAAACAAACTCTTCGTGCTTTGTCGCTAATTACACATGCAGTGCTATGACATCTGCAAGAAACGACAGTATCCATTCATAATACACTATCAAATCTGACTTGGCTCAGGATCTCAACGAGTACAAGCGTGAGATGGTAATGCTGCACATTCCATTTTGCAATGAGGAAACAGATACTGTCACAGATGAAATATGTCAAGATCTACGACGACAACGAAGAGCTCATACTAGATCGTAAATTGTATGAATCGGACTTGGACATTCACAAAATGATTGAAATATGTAAGACTATGTATATCACCATTGTCTTGTATATCAAGATATCTACAGGGATGGGATACACTTAAATAGAAAGGGTGCAAGAATATTTGCTGATGCTATCGAGGCAGTGTTAGGTGGGTCGGAAAACTGCTAGCTTGGAGGGAGACAAAGACCAATAGATTGACAGTAGCCACTGGCAGAGGTGAAAGAGATTCTTGCACTGCTTCTATTAGAATGAGCAGAAGCCTGAAAAACAAGATGCATGATATTTCAGAGACTGCTGGGAGCCATTGCGGTACAAGTAACCACATGGGTTGTGTTAGGGTAGCTAAGAATAGAAACAGGTGCAGGTATACTTGCGTGTACACCAATGCTAGGAGTTTAGTAAATAAATTTGATGAATTTGAGGTATTGCTCAAAACATCAAAGGCAGATATTGTTGGGATATCAGAGACGTGGTGTCACACAGATATAAGGGATGCAGAACTGGAATTTGGGGAGTACAACGTCTACAGAAAGGATAGACAGGATAGGAAGGGGGGAGGGGTTATGCTATTAGTTAAGAAACACATAAAAACCAAGGAAGTGAAGCCAGTCGACATCGCTGGACAGTGCAGTGTTGAGTCAGTTTGGTGTGACATAAGCATTGGGAGATCAAAATTGAGAGTAGTAGTGTGCTATAGGCCTAATGACTCTGATGAGTATAATAAGAAACTGTACAGGGAAATAGAGTGGGCCAGTAAATCAGAGAGTCTTATAATGGGAGATTTTAATTTCCCAGATATTGACTGGAATTTGGGGGCTGGTCACTCACACACTAGCAGGGCTTTTGTGGATTTATTGGATGATTGTTTTCTACATCAGCATGTTCGGAAGGCAACTAGAGGGAGTAATACTCTTGATTTGATTATCAGCAGTGATTCTTCATGCATTAAGAATCTGCAGATAAATGAACCACTAGGTGGCAGTGATCACAGTGTGCTGAAGTGGGATTTACTCAAAGAGGTAACTACCATTAGGGGTAAAGGGAAGGGTTATTGCTTCCGTAAAGGCGACTACGATGGACTGAGACAGTATTTAAATTCTATACAGTGGGACCAACTGATGATGTTACCAACAGCAAATTCAAAATGGGAAGCATTCAAAGAACTTATCTTGGAAGCTACTAAGCTTTACATACCAACTAAGAAATATTGTTCAAGGTTTAGGCCAAAATGGATGTCAGATGAACTAATGAGGCATATGGCAGAGAAGAAAAATGCATGGGATACTTACAAATTAACACATGACACAGAAGCCTATGATAGATACAAGTTGATATGCAACCAAGTTACAAAGGAGGTTAGGCAGGCGAAGGCAGATTACGAGAAATCCTTGGCAAGGGATGCAAAGAAAAACAGCAAAGAGTTCTTTACTTATGTAAACTCTAGAAGGAAGGGGATGAATCAGATTGGTCCACTTGATATTATTGATGGGTCAACTGTTGATGATCCTGCTCAGGTAGCTAACAAACTAAATGAATATTTTGCATCGACATTCACACATGAGGAGTTATTCAGCGAAGGGAATGCCAGAGGTGTATTCAACTCTAGCAGTAAGCTACAGAATCTTGAAATAACTGGGAGTAAAGTGGAGGAGAAACTGTTGAAGATAAACACAAGAAAGGCACCCGGGGTGGATGGGATCTATCCAGTTATATTAAAGGAGGCAGCAAAGGAGGTAAGCAAACCCTTAGCCATAATTATGAGAGCTTCCCTAGACTCAGGGGAGGTACCGATAGACTGGAAATGTGCAAATGTGACCCTAATTCACAAAAGAGGATCAAAGGCTGACACAAGTAATTATAGACCTGTGAGCTTAACTTCTGTTCCAGGAAAATTAATGGAGGCACTGGTTAAAGAAGCACTGCAGGATCATTTAGACAAGGCTTCAGTTATAGCTCGGACACAGCATGGCTTTGTTAAGGGGAAGTCTTGCCTGACCAATTTGATTGGATACTATGATGCAGTCACAAAAGAACTGGATGCAGGGAATAACTTTGATATTATATACTTGGATCTTAGAAAGGCTTTTGATACTGTTGCACATGGAAGACTGCTACACAAATTGGAGCAGTGTGACATTGGAGGCAAATTGCTGCTATGGATAAAGGGGTGGTTGAGGGGGAGAAGACAGAGAGTGGTAATCAATGGACACTGCTCATCGTGGACTAATGTTATTAGTGGAGTACCTCAGGGCTCAGTGTTGGGTCCATTATTGTTTTCTGTATTTATAAATGATATTGATGATGGTATATCAAGCTTAATGTCCAAGTTTGCAGATGATACAAAGGTTGGCAGGGTTGTCAAGGACACTACTGACACTATGCTGCTGCAACAGGATCTGGAAAGGTTGAGCAGATGGGCTGAGAGGTGGCAAATGAAGTTTAACATTGACAAATGTAAAGTACTACATATGGGAAACAGCAACCCCGGAGCAACGTATCAACTCTGTGGTACTACACTGACAGTGGTAGAGAATGAAAGGGACTTGGGGGTGGTTGTGCAGGCAGATATGAAGTTCTCTGAGCAGTGCAGTCGGGCTGCAAGAGTAGCTCATGGAGTATTGTCAATGATATACAGGAATTTTTCCAGCAGAGATAAGGAGGTGATTATTCCCTTGTATAAGGCAATGGTCAGGCCACACCTAGAGTACTGTATACAGGTCTGGAGGCCTCATTTCAAGAAGGATGTAGAGCTGCTGGAACAAGTACAGAGAAGGGCAACAAGATTAGTGAATGGAACAAAGGGGTGCTCTTACGAAGAAAGGCTTAAGTTTTGCAAATTACAGTGTCTGGAGACTAGGCACCAGCGAGGTGATCTTATAGAGGTGTATAAAGCCTTGAATGGTTTGAGCATGCTCAATGCTGATGGGATTGTTCCTCTCGCTCAGAATAATCACCTGAGAGGGCATAAATTCAAATTGAGGAAAGACAGATGTAGGATAGACGTGCGGAAATTTGCCTTTAGCCAGCGGGTGGTTGGTTGGTGGAACAGACTTCCATCCCTTGTAGTGGAGATTGATAGCCTAAATAAGTTTAAGGCTCAGCTGGACAGGTATTTTGAACGAACAGAGGGGTGAAGTGGGTTTTTTTTTTTTTTTGGCTGATGCTGCATAAGCTTGCTTTCTTGCATCAAATGCCTCTACTAATGCTAATGATGACCATTACGAAGCTTGCAGTAATGACCTGCATAGCCTTGTAAAGCGACTGCGAGAAGAAAAACCCTTTAACCCCTTTGAAACTTTTACAATCACTCAAACAGTGACATGAATGAGGATCTAAAGCTCGCCATGCTCAACAGACTCAAATCAGTTGCAAAGAAAGGTGAAAACTTGATGACCAATGAGGACTTCTGCTGCAACTTAATGAGAATGGTAAATGACAAACAAAAGATTCTACTCATACGTGTAATTTGGAGTCTGTTTTCTCCCAATCGCGAACTGATTCAAATATTTTTGACTGGTCCAACTTGGTTGCAGAAAAATATTTATGATTTGCCTCTTGGTGAAACTATACAGCTGCTTCAGTAATACAGACGTGTACTGTAACACCTACATTATATGCCTTCAACTGGTAAGGCTGAAGCGCCTGTAATTTAATGACTATGAGTTTATGTGCAGACTTCATAAACTCTGCACATCCAAGGTCACTGCCCTCAATATATCCATTTCTCTGGTTACCAAAAGGTTTCTGCCATGGGTAGCAATAGTTAGCACAAAGTCACCTAAGTGGTATGCCCTGAATCATAAATGTTTTTCTGCAACCAGCTGGTTTATGCCAGCTCTGAGCAAATCCAAGATCACTTCCCATAATCTTTTGGTTTAAATACTTTACTTTACTTTTATTTTTGCAAGATATCCATTTCTCCGGTTACCAAAAGGTTTCTGCCACGGGTGACAATGGTTAGCCCAAAGGCATCTGAATGGTATGCCCTGAATCATAAATGTTTTTAGTCATCAGCTGGTTTATGCCAGCTCTGGACACATCCACCTCCCATGATCCTTTGTGCAATTGCCTCTCTGAACTTTGTTTTTTTTTTGTTTCTTTGTTTTGAAACAGGAATGAAGTCAAATGATGTCATTTCCACATCGCAAAATCGTGACAAATTGATTTTATTACTGTCTGAAATTTAGTAGGTGCCACCAAATATTTTGATACTACAAAGTTTAGTTATGTTTAAGCATTCATACTGCCAGAACGACTAAAGTGAGCTCTTAAGAAACAAACAATCAATAGAGTTATCATTTAAACTCAACCAAAGAACTTAATATCAATGTAGACAAGGTTGCTCAAACACCGAAGCAACCCCTTCCACCCTGGCATGCTCATGTTCCGGTATGTGACTTGTCCCTTAGAAATTGGGGAAAGTCGGACACTTCATCGTCTGTCTACCTGCAGCTTTACTCAGCACACCGAGCTGAACATTCTGACTTTGCGCCAGTTTACACAGACGGCTCGAAGTCGGAATCATATGTGGGATCTGCTGCTGTCTTTACAGACAGCACTACATCGGAGCAGATTCCCTCTGAATGCAGCATATTTACTGCAGAGCTGCACGCTATAGAGTTAGCCTTGGATCACATTAGTGAATGCCAATACCAACGGTTCATTTTATATTCAGACTCTCTCAGCGTGTTACAGGCTTTAATAACTGTGAGATATAATTCTCATCCAGTTCTGTCTAGCATTCAGCAGAAGATTCACTTTCTCCATGAACGTGAATATAATATCCGCTTCTGCTGGATTCCCAGCCACATTGGGATTAGGGGAAATGATTTGGCTGACACCGCAGCCAAGTCAGCAATCCCCAATAATAATCGCTGCCTGTCAGTCCCCTATACAGACTACAGGCAAATAATACATGAAAGGATACACTCCCAATGGCAGGATTCGTGGAATAGACAGACTGCGAATAAACTATATTGTATAAAGCCTGTAATCAAACCATGGCAGTCTAGTCTGCGCAGGAATCGTAAGGAGGAAGTTGTTCTTGCCCGGACCCGCATAGGACATAGTCATTTGACTCATTCGTTTTTGCTGAGGGCTGATGACCCTCCTATGTGTGAGTCCTGTGGCACAATTTTATCCTTGAGACACATTTTAATTGATTGTCCAGATTTTAGTAATATCCATTTTACCGCTTTTAATCATCTGACTGAGCCGTATACACTCAGTCAGATTTTATCCGACAATGACAATGTGTCTGCTGTTTTTAGCTTTTTAAAATCAATAAATATTTTTGCTCGTATATAAAATTTACATTTTTCTTTTATATATTTGTTATACCTTTTGACATAATGACCTAACTAATTAGGTCACTGAAAGTTTAAATTTTTTTATAAATGACATGATCTTGGTGCATTATAGCCTTAGTAGCTAATGCGCCAATAAAATCAAAACCAACCCAACATTTAAACTCAACCTAATTTTGGTACATATTTGATTAGTGGCAGAAAAACGCCCTTTCGAGTTCTATGCTGGATGATGTGCTGAGATAGTCGTAGATGATCTCAGTCCATATTTTCTAGGCTTGGAACTTTTTTTAGCAGGAATAGTTAAAAGTATTTCATTAATTGCCAACTCAAATTTATCTTTTAAAATCTCATTAGTCAAGAAATTTCTTATATTGGAAAGAATTTGCAGAACGCTGATGTTCTGTTTCATGTTGGACTTCCAAGGTTGAATTCTGTTTGTCATTTTCTGAAGGAGAAATAAGTTTTATTAAGCGAAGTATAATTTTCACTATAGTATCTTTACTGAGTCTGAGAGAGAGAGAGCAAAGAATGGGGATAAGAAATAAAGAAGAGAGCAAAGAGTGCAGATAAGGAATTCTTCACATATATAAATGTAAAGAAGCGAAGGACAAATCAGATCGGTCCCATATGTAATTGCATGGGATAGTATTAGATACCATAACTTATGTTGCAGGTGAACTCTACAGTTACTTTGCATCCATATTTATAGAAGAAAAACCTTTATGTCAGTGATCACACATGGGAATGAAGTGGAGAAATATGTAATTAATGATATTGAAATTTCACATGATTATTTAATGAAAAGCCTTTTGGCCTACAGACGAGTAAGACTCCCGGGGTTGATGACATATACCCTATAACCTTAAGGGAAGCAGCAAGTGGATATTGAATTAGTATATTGAACCATTAAGGCCAGTAATGAGATCATCACTGGGCTTGGAGAGATTGTTGGATTGGAAAACTGCCAGTGTATCGGCAATACATAAAGGCGGTTCTAGTGAAGTGGGAAATTACCGACCAGCCAGTCTAACTTCAGTAGTAGGGAAAATCATAGAGGCAATGATCAGTGGTGGAATTCGGGATCATTTAGATAGAAATGGAATTCTGAAGAATAAACAGCATGGTTTTGTAAAGGGAAAATCATGTTTAACAAATCTGGTTAGCTATTTTGACAGGGTCACTTGTGAGCTGAGTTAGGGAATAATTTCGACATTGTGTATTCAGATTTCAGCAAAGCATTTGACTCAGTCCCACACGAGTGGTTACTTTATAAGCTGAAGCAGTTTGAAATCACAGAAAATCCTTAGATGGGATAGCAGGATGGCATCAGGCAGAGGGTTGAGATAAATGGTTATTCTTCAGATTGGGTTAATGTAAGAAGTGGGGTTCCCCACGGAACCCCACTTCTTACATTAACCCAATCTGAGGAATATGGTCCCCCATCAGTATTGAGACCAGTGTTGTTTTTGATTTTCTTAAATGAAATTGATGAAGGATAGAGGACATGATGCTAAATATGCAGATGATATAAAGATCGGTAGTGTAGTTAATGATCAACACCAAGCAGGTGTTGATCATTAAGTGAGTAGTGAAAGAAAGGGACTTGGGAGTTACGATACAGTCAGACATGTAGTTCTCTGAGTATTGTGGACAAGTTGCAAGTAAGGTCCATGGTGTCTTATCAGTGATTTATCGAACATTTGCTAGTAGGGATAAGGACGTCATAATCGCATTATATAATGCTGTTGTTACACCATACTTGGAATACTGTGTTCAGGTATAGAGACCACACCCAAAAAAAGACATAAAGGGTACAAAGGACTGGTAACTCGCATGATGAGATCAGAAAAAGGGTGACCGCATGAGGAAAGACTTCAAATATATGGTTTTCAAAGCTTGGAAACTAGGCACCTTAGAGGAGACTTGATTGAGGTATTAAGTCTGTGATCGGAAAAAGTAAAGTGAAAGCACTAAATTTTCAGTTATAAATGATTCTAGAACTAGAGGCCATAAATTAAAGTTATGGGGGGGGGGGAGAAGTTTAGACTGGATTGAAGGAAGTTTTATTTTAACCAGCTACCTTAGGCCTTCTTGCACCATATATGGCCATTACTAATACTAAATAATTTCCAATTGTATTGTGTCCCACTTTGCAAATACTGAAGAACCTGTGATAAATGTTTACACCTCTGTGAAGTACTGAGTTTCAATGCTGTATCAGATTCTGTAGCTATTTCAGAATTTTGATTGCCAAGGGTTTCATCATAAATTTTATGTTAGCATCTGCGGTTAAAAGATTTGCTTCTTTGCGGCATAGTGCATCTACCACTAACTTTGTAGGAATTAATGTAGATATAGCCGCAGATAATAAATTAAATTCATCCTCACAAAAATAAATGCTTGAATCTAAATCAATTAAAGCTTTCTGCACACAGTATCCCAACTCAAAAAGCTTTCAAGCATGGACAATAAACTGTTCCAGTGAGCTTTGGAATCTAATTGCATGACGGTTTATTCGCCAAATTCTGCTGCAGTATACTTTTGTAAATATTTATCATTTTTGGTTGGTGGTTATAAAAACACCTTTATATGATTAAATTATATAATATCGGTGTTTAAATACACCATAGACAACTCTTTAAAAAACTACAAAGTAGTTGTTGTGGGCATCATTTGCTCTTTCTCATAATGTGCTCTGCCTTCATTTTAAAATTATTTTAAATGATTAAATTATAAACAATTATTTTTTAAATTAGTACCGAGAAACTGGTATTTTTGTATCCATACCGGAAAAAAATTACTGGGATCTCAGTTTTGTAAGCCCTAGTTGTTAGGCGTGATGAAATATTTTTCATTATTTAATTTCAGAGATATTGCAATGGCTAAAAACTGTTAGTGTATAATATAATGCTTTGATGTTAATTTCAATTAAAATGTATTTTATTTGGTATACTGATTCATATTTGATATCTGGTTTTGATGACAGCCTAAAGACAATATATACAGTAAAGAACCAGCTTCAATTCCAAGAACTCCATCACACATTTTGGTACAAGAGAATCTTAATCCTGAAAGTCAGCATCTGGAAGGTATGTAAATGTATATTCATTGGATGCTGCTTATTATTATCATTATCACTGTTATTTTTATGAGCTTCTGATTGTAATCTAATAGGGAATATTGATGAATGTTGAAATCTGCTTAAACACTAATTTCCTCTGCATAATCTGACCATTTTCCACTCTGTTCTGATCTTAATCTTTAAAAATCTGATAAAATTTAGTTAAAATAGTTGATTGTTGGAACAAACTTCTATTTTGTGTAAGTGGTTATTTTGAATAAATTCAAGGAAAAACTAGACAAACTATTAGAGGAGATGGACAGGTAATATGGGAAGTGTTTCTTTCCTATTTTTGTTGATGCTGTATAAGCTTGTTTTCTTGCATTATTTGCTAATATTAATACAGTACAAATTTAGTACTAAAAAGAATAAATGCGCAAGGCATAATATGCTATGGATTGGTAATTCACTATAAGAATATCATTGATATGTCACCGTATTTTATATTTTTCTGTAGTAATAGAGTGGTGGTGGTATCCCCTGAGAATAAGTAACAGGGGATACCACCACCTCCATTGGTGAAGTGTTATGTATTCGAGGTAGAATCTGCAGAAGTAATGTGAATGGCATCCTTAAATTGATGCCATTTACATTACTGTGAAAAATATGGTGATATATCACTGATATTCTTATAGTACAGATTTAGATAATTGCTCTGCAAACATTGTAGCTTCATTAGAACTTCAGCAAAGAACTAAAGTTCTATTAGAGTGAAAAAATTCTCTAATCTGTGGATTAGAGAATTTTTTCACTTTTCTCCACCTATGGACAACTTTAGACCACAGAAGTTGGCCATAATTTTTAATAATAATTTATGGTTTAGACAATTTTTTACTGATACATAGTCTCAGCATAATTTTTGCTAGAATTTAGACTAATGTGATTCTGATAATATATAGTAAATTTACTGTAGTGGGCACACAAATTCTAGATGTAATATAGAATAATAATACAAAATTCAGTGCAGAAACTCTGGTTTGGTTTTATTATTTAGTTATTTATTTTTTAATCATATGCATTTATTTCATGAGTGGTATATAAATAGTAACATCAATCAAACATAGCTGCACATTGGAAAAAGCATTTTATATGCTTTCCTCATGGCATGTTACAGACATTATTTTAATTATACCCTTTTTATTATATTATGCAACTTCAAAAATTTTAAATATGGTATATGAATGTGAAGATGGATGTGTAAATTAACAAAATGCCATAAGTAATAGGAGAATGACAGTAGAAATTGGAGATATTGTAAGCATGAAAAAGAGAAAAAGAATGTGAAAAGCCTATATGTGATTCTGGTAATATATATTAAATTTACTGTAGTGAGCACACAAATTCTACATGTAATACAAAATGCAGTGTAGAAACTCTGGTTTGGTTTTATTATTTAGTTATTTATTTTTTAACCATATGCATTTATTTCATGATTCATCTTTGTGTTATATAAATAGTAACATCAATCAAACGTAGGACATTGGAAAAAGCATTTTATATGCTTTCCTCATGGCATATTACAGACATTATTTTAATTATACACTTTTTATTATCTTATGCAACTTCAAAAATTTTAAATCCGGTATACAGGAATCCCTCGATTAGTGCAATTAATTGGTTCCATGAAAATGGCAGCTGTGTGAAATCGCGCTAATTGAAGTTAATAATCAATACAAAATAGCCTAATTCATTCCAAGACTTACAATATAACAATCAATATTTTTAAAAATATGTTTTTTTTATGGCAATTTAATGTACAGCAGTATAAAAGCAAAGGATAATTATAAATATCTGCAGTACAGTAATCAAAAGTTTATTGAAATTAAAAAATTACAATATATAACTCACTTTATTTCTTTGTAAAATATTTCAAAAGGCAGGTTTGCGCAGACTTTTCTTTCTTCTTTTCATCATAAATTTGCTTGTATGGATACACATCTTTTTCATTGTTCCTGCAAATTTGCATACTGAGCTCGATATCTGGATCTGCATCCATGATTAGTTGTTTCAAATTTTCAGCTGCACGAAATATTCCTTCAAGTTTTTTAATGTCAACTTCCTTTCTTGAACATTTTCTTTCCTTGCAAATTTCCACCTCTTCATATGCTCGTTCATCAATACTAAGGAGGTCAGAATCACTTAATTGTTCTGAATGTGATTCCAGCAATTCGCAAACATCACTGTTGTCGATTTCATCAAAGCCTAGATCTCTTTCAATATTTGCTATTTCATCAATAACAATGTTGACATGAGTGAAACTACAGAAATCATATGTGGCAAAATATGCTTCCAAACTGCTCTCATATTGCTGGATGTTACTTCAGACCGTGACTCATGAATATTGTCTGTTGCTTTCCTGATGTTGTAATTTCTCCAAAATTCAACTAAAGAAACTGCACCATTTACAGTTGTTGCTTCAATTACTTGCACAAATGTTCTGCATAAATAATAGGCCTTAAAAATAGTGGTTATGCCTTTATCCATAGATTATAAAAGACTTGTCGTATTTGGAGGTAAAAAAATAACTTTCGTGTTTTCACACAAATCAGAAAGTGCTGGTGGGTGGCCTGGGACATTGTCTAAAATTAATAAAATTTTGAATGCTAGATTATTTTTTTAACAGTAGGCCTTAACTTTTCGGACAAAAATAGCTAGTGAACCACTTTTCAAATAAAGCTTTTGTGACCCAAGCTTTTCTATTAGAGCATCAAACAACAGAGGCTTGCTTTATTAAAACCTTTACCGAAAAATCTGGGAGTTTCACTTTTATAGATAACCATGGGTTTTAATTTCAAATTGCCTTCTGCATTGCCTCCCAATAAAAGTGTTATTCTATCTTTGGAAACTTTATAGCCTGGTTGAGCCTTTTCCTTTTTTGCTAGAAAGGTTTTTTTTTGGCATTCGTTTCCAAAAAAGGCCTGTTTCATCAACATTAAATATTTGTTGATCTGTGTAGCCGCAGTCATCAACATTTTTCTTTAAAATTTTGGGATATTTCATGGCTGCATCTTTATCTGCACTTGCCGCTTCTCCAGTCCATGCAACATATAGTCCTGTTCTTTTCTTAAAATGTTCAAACCAGCCTTTACTGCAGTGAAATTTTTTTCCGTTTCTGCTTTAATCACTTTTTATTTTGAAGAACTTGCTTCAAAATTTTCTTCAGTTACCGCTCTACCCAAGTTTTCTATTGTTGGCTTTTCCTTTAACATTGCAAAAATACTCAGAGCTTTTATTCTTATGGTCATTGTGCAGATTGGAATTCTTGTTTGATTGCAGTCTTCTATCCAAATGGCTAAAAATGTTCCATCTCAATCATCATAACCCTTCTGTTTCTTGTAGTTTGTGTGCATCTGACAATGAAGCAAGCTTACCTTTTTCTTTATATGCACTGGCCTTACTTAAAATCATCTGAACCATTGATTCAGGCATTCCAAGATATCAAGAAATTTGTATTTTACTCTCACCGTCTTCAAATCTTTTTATGACTTCAATTTTTTTCATCTAACATTATCACTTTTCTATTCTTTTTACCAGAGGCACTATCAGATACACTTTTCCTCTTATCCATAGTTAATAATTACGTAATATATAAAAATTTAATAGAAATTAATGTAATTAATTAGTATGCACTGTAATTAATGGCGGGAGATACATGGGAGTCTGCACGTTAACACGCAATGCAAGAACAACTGAAAGCAACTGATCTGCATGTAGTTAATAAATGCGGTGCGGCCGGCATTGTCCTTCAGAGTGCATAATGTTAGAAAATATTTCAGTTGTTGTAATAATACAAGTTCGAAATAATCCGTTCCCTTTTTATCTCCTTATGGTAGAAAAACAAACTAGCTTCCCACATTGTATCTTGTGTTCGTTTTTGTTTATTTCTCGATGGAGAAGGTGTGATGCAATGCAAACTAAACAGTAACTCCCTTTTGTGAACAGAGCCGCACGCTCACTAAGAAAACAAGTGATGTATTTCTATAATGTTCTGTAATATTATGCATACTTTAGCAGTGTATTTACATTCGTAGCTTAGTACTGACTTTCGTAGCATCACCAGCTTCAGTTTCTTTAGGCCAAGCCAAAATACCGCACTAATCGAAAATTGGTAGCTAAATATAAACCGCGTTAATTCAAGTCTCACGCTAATCGAGGGATTACTGTATATATACAGTGCATTCCAGTTATTTGGGCCACCGGTTAATCGGGGCAGCCGTTTATTTGGGGCAAATCTTAAAAAACAGAAACCAATCGAGAAAATAGCCGGGGTTTACTTCGCTTAATTGGGACAAAATGCCGTTTAATCGGGGCAGGAGACCTCAGTACTGGAGATTACCCTGCGATTGTCTCCGACCGTACCACATAGTTCGATCGGATTTCTGGAGGTCACAACCATAAAACAATAAAAACAATTAGCAATTAGCAGTCACCTGTGTATTGGCAGTCATCTGTTTATTGGGCTTTTCTGTTAGTGCAATCTATCATAAACGGACAGTAAACTCGATCTTATTGAATTGGCGATAATACCGACAGCTGGAATTCTGTGGGTTATTATGGTGAAATGTGTTTACACTTCCATGGAATCTTTAATCATATAAAAAAAATAATTTTCAGAATCTTCTCTTCATTTCTATTTTTAAAGCTTTGTAACTCGTTACTCCGTTCTCACTTGCGGTGCATATTGTGTTACTTGCAATTTGTGTGTGCCATGTTTTTTGTTATTGATTGCTTATCTTTTTACTGTTTTAAATTTTAACCCCCACCCACAAATGTCAGTGAACAGAAATGTCAACTAATTTAGTTAGTATGTACATATTACAGTGCGTATTAATTATTCCGATTTTCACGTACATTCTTCCGAATTTCACGTATCATTTAATTTTTTAATTGGTAAGGTAATAAAAGAGTAAATTTGTGCTTAATATCCTATTTTTGCTAATTAGAATCGCTGTTTAATTGAATTAAAATTCAATTCACGAACATGATCACAATGACCGGCGCTTACTACACATCGTATAGTGAACAGTACTTTACTATGGTGAGTTCGTCGTAACGTGATTTGATTGTACAGTGAACCAATTGTAAAAAGGGGGGGGGGTACATTGTATTTTTAACTATTTACGTGAAACTTCGGATAATTGGGGCAGCTGCTTAATCGGGCCAAAATGCACTAGTCCTGATGTGTCCCAAATAACCGGAATCGACTGTATATGTGTATATATATATATATGTGAGGTGGAATTAATAGTCTGTTAAAAGTGATAATGAATTAAGCAAAATTATAGGCTGAACTGAAAAGCCAATTACAGAGAAGGGAACCGTAAAGCAAAAAATTATTAAATCAATATAAGGAGTAATAGCCAGCATCAGATATGGGTGGATAATTTTGTTTATAAGTCCAAAAAAAGGGGTAGGGCAAATATAATATTAAAATCTGATGTTAGCTAAAAATCAATATTGATACATCATCAGGTATTTCATCAATCAGCTTCAAATTCAAATATCCGCTACTAATTTCTTAAATGCAGATCTCGAGGTAATTCTCCAGTGGGGCAAAGACAACTTAGTTGATTTCAGTCCTTCTAAAACTCAGTCTTGTCTTATATCTTGCAAAAAGGATTCTTCTGATCTTATGCTTATCTTTGGTGACACTCTGATTCTTAGGCAAGTTGATATATCTCTTGTGGGGATTACCCTGGCTTCTGATCTCTCTTGGCAAAAGCACATTACAAATATTGCTTCCTCTGCAGCTAAAAAACTTGGTTTTCTCTTTCACTCTCGGCGTTACTTTTCTTCCAAATAGCTGTTCACTCTGTACAAATTGCAAATCCATCCTACCATGGAATATTGTTCCAACATGTGGGGGCAATACCCCCAAAGCCTCTCTCAGGCTTCGATATTGCATTCAGAAGAGGGCAGTTAGATTAATTAATGACTCATCTCTAACTGAGTCTCTCCAATTGCTGTCTCATAGATGTACTGTTTCTGCTGCATGTGTTTTCTACAGATACTTCCACGGGCACTGTTCTTCTGAATTTGCTTCTATAATACCCGTTCTCTCTTTCAAAACAGTCCGAACATGTGCCATCAACATCCATTTACTGTCCAACTTCAAACTCGCAGAACCAACTTTTCATCTTCCTCATTTATTCATTCAACTGCCGTTTTCTGGAACAACCCTCCTTTATATGTATTTCTTGAAAATACAGAAGTTCTTCCTGTCTACAGAAGTTCAAGTCTAATGTCAACAAATATCTTCTCTTGTCTTCTCAACCTCCAACCCAAGCATGGTAATAAGTACTATAGGTTCTAATACCTCTTGTGTTTGGGGTTTTCATAAAAAAAAAAAAAAAAACTTCATCAGGGGACTACACCTGATCAATCGAATCCTGGAATTTTCAAACTTAAATTCCAGGTATCTACTTGAAAATTACTTAAATTCCTAGTATCGATTTTATACTCTATTTTAGCAGTATATTTAAATTCCTAGTATCGATTTTATACTCTATTTTAGCAGATATTTTAGCAACTATCTACTTTTTTTTATAAGGCTTTCAGTTTTTATTTTTGTCTCTTTTTATTTTTCTGCTGTTATTGTTTCAGCTTCTTACAATGCAAGCATTTGATATTAGTCTCCTTTTTTCCTACTAACTCTCTCACAGTCAGGGTCCTTACTAAAAGGATGGACTTTACGATCCCAGCTAGCTCAGTAATTTTAATATATTTTTCTTAACTTTCTATCTTTATACTTTATACTCCTTTTTTCCTGTTCGTAAAGCTATTAGTGCAATACAAGAGTGATACGAACCTCCATACTGTCCTTAATCGCTTGCTATCTTTACCCTTTTTTATCTAAACTTTTATCCCTTCCCTATCCTCAATTTCACCATTTTCTTGCACTAAATTTTATTTATTCATATTCTCCTTAAATTTATTCTAAGTCATATCATTCACTGATAACCACTTATTTTTGCCTCTAGGTTACACTGTAAACACTTTTTTTAAAATTTTTATTTTATTACCACTTTGGCGCCTTTGTAGCCAGGTGGGCAGGAGCAGCAGTGCATAGCACATGCTTCTTGATTAGACCAGGGTTCGAGCCCTTGACCACCGAATACGGAGGATGCGGAAAGGTCAGGGAATGACCGCCACATATCCCCGGAGGAATATGGCCTTAGTTGCTAATGCTCCTAAAAACCAAATAACATAACATAAATAACATTACCACTTTACCCCTTAATTCACCTTAATTTATTTTGTTATAAAATATACAGTGCATTGGGACTACCTTGTCCATATTTTGTGAAAGTTATACTGCTTAATTCTTTGGCATCTTACTGAAAAACACCGTTAATTTGCTTCATATTACACAAGCATTATGAAATTACCCCTTTTTGATCTCACTCAGTTTTATTCTTAAATTTGCTATTCTTTCACAATCATGGACACGTATAGAAACGCAGCCCTTGGTACTTGATCGGGTGTAGTGTCCCCTGGTGAAATACATGATCATGTATCAATATTTACTTTTAGCTAACATCAGATTTTAATTTTATATTTGCTCTGCCCCTTTTTTGGACTTATAACCAAAATTACCCACTCATATCTGTTGCTGGCTATTACTCCTTATATTAATTTAATAATTTTTTGCATTACAGTTCCCTTCTCTGTAACTGGCTTTTCAATTCAGCGTATAATTTTGCTTAATTCATTATAACATACAGTATTTTCACATGCTTTCTTTCTTTTTATGCCTACAATATCTCCAATTTCTACTATTCTTCTATTAGTTATGACATTTTGTGTAATTTACACATCCATCTTCACACTTTTAATAGACCTATTAATTCCAACTCGCATATATAAACTTTTGTATCCTTTGCTGCTGCTTTGCTCACCCAGGTGCATTTGTCATATCATATTTATTTTTATTTTTACCTCTCCGTTACCACTTCAGTTTTAACCCATTACACACACACATTGCAGAACGAAAACTTCAGAATACCAATGAGATGATGTCCTCTACTAGCTAAAGCTGTCACAAGCTGAAATGATGAATTTAGAAAGAATAAAGTACATAATGACATGAGGATAGAAGTTGAGCATCATATATAAAGCTTAAATAGAATATTGAGAATATATAAAGCTTAAATCCTCCAGGTATAACAGCCAGTTCAGTATTGCCATTTCTTATGGGCTCCAGGAGGCCTCATTTTAGGAAAGACGTAGAGCTGCTGGAATGAGTACAGAGAAGGGCAATGCGATTGGTGAAGGAAACAAAGGGGTGCTCTTACCAAGAAAGGCTTAAGTCCTGCAAATTGCAGTGTCTGGAGACCCGAGAAGAAGTAGAAAGAGAAGTTCAGACAATGATGCTCCATATTTTCAAAGGGAGAGCTACAAGCACTCCAGTGGGAGAAGGAAAATTGTTGTGTTTTGATACTGCTCAATCCAGAAAGGCAGTTGAGCAGTTGTAGCCCCGAAACTATGATACTTTGGTAAGCATACACATTCCTGACTGGCGACAGGGGGCATATTCAGGGGTGGGCAGAAGGGGCATAAGCCCCCCTTAACCAAAAATTTAAAATTAAAGAACACAGGAGGCATTCTAAAAAAACAAATTCAAAAGCATGGTCCCCATGCCCCCCACACGATGGTACCTGTACCTGGTGGCCATTTCCCCCCTTACTTACGAAGATACCTGGATATGCCATTGACTTTTATTTGATTTCTTATTAATTTCTTAAGAGACTTGACTATAATATCTGGACTGATATTTGTCCATGCTGTTTTGACCGATTCACACACTTGTGTGATAGATGCTCTCTTTAATTTGCCAGATTTAGCAAACTTTTTATTCTTATGATCAACTTATTCCATTCATCTCTGAGTAGAAATTTAAATGGCTCATTGACGGACACATCTAGTGGTTGAGATGTCAATCCTTCAGGTGTAACAGCCAGTTCAGTATTGCCATTTCTTATGGGCTCCAGGAGGCCTCGTTTTAGGAAAGATGTAGAACTGCTGGAATGAGTACAGAGAAGGGCAATGAGATTGGTGAAGGAAACAAAGGGGTGCTCTTACCAAGAAAGGCTTAAGTTCTGAAAATTGCAGTGTCTGGAGACTAGGTACATGCAAGGTGCTCTGATTGAGCTGTTTAAGGCTTTGAATGTTTTGATCAAGCCCAATGCTGATGGGATTCTTCCTCTTTCTTAGACTAAGCATTTGAGGGGCCATAAATTCAAATTGAGGAAAGACAGTTATAGAATAGATGTGTGGAAATGTGCCTTTTGCCAATGGATAGTTGATTGTTGGAACAAACTTCCATCTGTTGTGGAAGTTTGATAGCTTAAATAAATTCAAGGAAGAACTGGACAAATATTTGGAGCAAATAGATAGGTGAAATGGGAAGTGTCTCTCTTTCTCTCTCGCTCTCTTTTTTTTTTTTGCTGATGCTATATAAGCTTGCTTTCTTGCATCATATGCCACTGCTAATGAAATGGGTTCTAAATTAGTCAAAAGCAAGAAGTACATTTTTTTATTTTTTATTTATGCTCCAGAGGTATGGTTAAGGTGGGGGGCCTCTGAGTAAAAAAATGTAGGAATCTAGGTTGAGGTGGCTTGGACATGTGGAACGAAGAAGTGAGGAGTATGTGGGGAAGAGGTGTGAAAAGTTGGAGGTGATAAGGAAGAGGGGGAGACCTAAGCTGAGATGGAAGGACAAGGTGGCAGAGGATTTAAAAGAGAGAGGAAGGAGGAGAGAGAGGAAGCCCAGGATATGGAGGAAAAGAATTAAGGATGCAAATGCCGACCCCATATAAATGTGGGAAGAAGGCGAAGATAAAGAAGAAGATTTATGCTCCATTTCATTTTTCCCCATGTTCTGTCTATATTTTCTTCCCAATCTCATCCATCCAACCTTTTTAAATTTTAATTTTTGGGATAATTTTGTTTCATCCATTCAACATGAAAGAACTGCACTGTAATGTGTTTTTTCGTGACTGCTTGTCTTAACTGTTATCACTTTTTCACCTTTTTTTTTTTTTTTTTCCATTGCCCCATTAGAAGGAATGTCAAGATAGGAGTTTCATCAAAATTCCAAATTTGGGTTAGTTCAGTAGTGTTTTGTTTCCTACAATGATTGATCACAAAAAGAAATAAAATAACTTTTTGTCTTCATGTTCTAGGCATTTTCTATGCTTATTTGGTTTTGGCATACATACTTAAATTTTTGCGTTTCATAAATCAATAGCACCACGTTGGGCTCACTTTAAAATAAGCTATACCACTTTCAGATGATTCTTACCATTTTTGTTGTTATAACAATGCCATTCTGTCTATTATTTTCTGCTCATTTCAATAAATCACTTTACTTTTTTTTTTTTTAAACATATAATATAAACAACAAGCATGTGCCCGGTTAGAGAATGTGCATTAGTAAAGGCACATGATGCAAGAAAGCCAGCTTATGTAGCATCAGCCAAAAAAAAACCCTTCTCATTTCACCCATCCACTTGCTCCAAATGTTTGTCTAGTTCTGCCTTAAATCTATTTAAGCTATCAGCTTCTACAACAACAGATGGAAGTTTGAATCAACCACCCGCTGGCTAAAGGCAAACTTCCGCACATCTATCCTACAACTGTCTTTTCTCGATTTGAATTTGTCCTCTCAAGCGATTATTCTGAGCAAGAGGAAGAGTCCCATTAGCATTGAGCATGCTCAAATCATTCAAGGCTTTATGCACCTCAATCTGATCACCTCGCAGGTACCTAGTCTCCAGACACTGTAATTTGCAAAACAGAAGCCTTTCTTCATAAGAGCAACCCTTTGTTCCATTCACTAATCTTGTTGCCCTGCTCTGTACTTGTTCCAGCAGCTCTACATCCTTCTTAAAATGAAGCCTCCAGACCTGTATACAGTACTCAAGGTGTGACCTGACCATTGACTTTTAAAAGGGGATAATCATCTCCTTATCCCTGCTAGAAAAATTCCTGTATATCATTGACAAGACACCATGAGCTACTCTTGAAGACCATCTGCACTGCTCAGAAAACTTCATATCTGCCTGCACAATTACCCCCATGTCTTTTTCATTCTCTGCCACTGTCAGTGTAGTACCACACAGTTGATATGTTATTCTGGGGTTACTGCTTCCCATATGCAGTACTTTGCATTTGTCAATGTTAAACTTCATTTGCAACCTCTCAACCCATCTGCTCAACTTTTCTAGATCCTGTTGCAGCAGTGTAGTGTTATTAACAACCCTGCTGACCTTCGTATCATCTGCAAACATGGACATTAAGCCTGATATACCATCATCAATATCATTTGTAAATTATTATTAATAAATACAGAAAACAACAACGAACCCAACACTGAACCCTGGGGTACTCCACTAATAGCATTAGTCCACAAAGAGCAGTGTCCATTGATTACCACTCTCTGTCTTCTCCCACTTAAGCAGCATATTGCCTCCAATGCCACACACTGCTCCAATTTGTGCAGCAGTCTTCCATGTGCAACAGTATCCAAAGTCTTTCTAAGATCCAAATATATGATATCAGAATTATTCTTTGCATCCAGTTCCTTTGTAAACACATCATAGTATCCAATAAAATTGGTAGGCGCCTCCGTAGCCAGTGGGAAGGAGCAGCAGTGCGTAGCACAGGCTTCTTGATTAGACCTGGGTTCGAGCCCGTCACCACCAAATACGGAGGATGCGGAAAGGTCAGGGAATGACCACCGCATATCCCGGAGTAATATGGCCTTAGTTGCTAATGCTCCTAAAACCCAAATAACAAACAAACAAACAAAATTGGTCAGGCAAGACTTCCCCTTTCATCCCCATTAAGGTTTCATTCCCATTTCATCCACATTAAATATTTGTTAATCAGTGTATTCACCATCTTCATTTATTTTTTTTAAAACATCAGGATATTTAGATGCTGCATCCTCATTTGCACTGGCCCCCTTACCAGTAATTTTAACATTATGCAGCTGAACTCGATTTTTAAATCGATCAAACCAACCAACACGCGCACTAAACGTTTTGTTCTACTTCATTATTTTTTTCTTTCACTCTCTTAAACAAATTTTTAAAGCTTTTGTCTGAATGGCTAAGGGGACTGCATTTTTGATTGCAATCCTCAATCCATACAGTTAAAAGACGCTCCATTTCTACCATAGTAATACTTCTGTTCCTTATAGATGTTTGCAAACCTCAAAAAGCTGATGTAACTTTACATTTTTCTTTTATTTTCCCTGCGTGTTTTATAATATTTCGTACCGTAGATTCAGGCATTCTGACATCTCTATGGCCACATTCATGTCATTCAGTCACATCAATTTTTTGCTCTAATCTAATACTGAGCCTCTTCTTTTTTGCACTCGTAGTGTTTTTATCTGAAGGAATCTTCCTTTTGTCCATTTTGTTAAGGGAACTTCTTAAAACAATTTTAAAAAATCATGAAAATTAACGGATATTACAACAGGCAATAGCACGTGCACACGCGAAGATAAACAAGTGTAGCAGCATCTAATCATCTAATGCAAGACTAATCGAAGATAATCATCTAATGTGAGGCTAGCTACGCTATCCTCGCATTAACTGAATTTTGGTTTGCATTAAACGCGACCTGGTATCGTTATACAATTCATACTAAATTGAATATCGCATTAATCGCAACCTAGCTGTATTTATATTTATTCTTTCTGAATTCACCATATCAAATTGTGACAGCTTTAAGCTGGCAGATTAGACATATCATTTCAGTGGCATTCTGGAGTTTCAGGCTGGAAACTTTATAGCCATTCCATTTCATTAAATTGCGAAACTTTAACCCTGTTTAATTAATTTGTGAAACTTAAAACTTTTTTTAGAGTTCTCCTTTTTCTTTCAGCCATTCTGTGTATATATAAGCATATTTTATGTATCTGTTGACTTTTTAAATTTTATTTCCTGTTTGGTTGGCATCGGCAAGCATATCATGTTTACCTTATTCCCAACCCCAATAAAAGGACATTTATAGTTTTTAAAAATTTTACCTAGGAAGTATTTATAATATGATTTGCTATTACTAAATGACACATCTTACAGACTATCTGAACTCTTAACTTTTATATTTTTTTTATTTATTCATTTTAAAATCTTAAAAAATAATGATATCTGTCTAATTCCTGCTTGCTGAACAGAATCCTGTTTTGGATTAGAAAACTTATTAAATAGGCCATTCCTTTGGGGCATTTTCAAGGTTAAAAAAAGAAAGGAAACGGGAAAGTAAACTTAATCTTTAATGCAATTTTTATTTTAATATAAAATCAGAATGCAGTCAGTCCTCGTATAATACGTGTTTACACTACACAAATTTGATCATACATGATTTATAAATAGGGGAACGATATCTTATATAACACGAACCGAATTTGCTTATGCACGATTCGCCTTTGTGTTTACAAGAAATGGCAGTCGAACGCAGAATCACCCTAACCGAACGCAACACTATAGGAATGAAGAGAAGATTCTGAAAATGTATTTGTTTTTTATATCAGTGAAGGGGAAACATATTTCACCATAATAATGTAAAAACCAACACAATTCCAGAAATCGGTATAATCGCAAATGCAATTAGATCGAGTTTACTACCAGTTTATAACAGATTCCACTAGCAGAAATGCAACTGGAAATTGTTTTTACTGTTTTATGGTAGTAACCCCTAGAAATGTGCTTTAGTAAAATGTGAAGTGTTAATTGTGTATCTCTGCCTTTACGGTGTTTATTCAGTTGCTACACGCGCGCAGCTTTGTTTATGTGTATCAAGCATGCCTCCTCGTTTTGTAATTGTGCTTTATTCCCTAAAAATGAGTAAAATACTTAAAAGGTGTGAAAAGGAAGCATCCTGGTGAAGACACTGCAGATTCAGAGAGAAAAAGAAAAGCAATATCGATAAACAGAGGCAGACTGGGTCAAAAATTCTTACCCGGGAAAATTTATAGTGGCCTCATACTATGGTTTATGGCCAAAATCACACCGGTCTCCGGCCCACTGGGGTTACCCCGGTAAGGCTTATGGCCAGTCCGCCTCTTGTCGATAGAGAAAAAATATGAAATTGTGCTTTGAGCGAAATGAAAGACCATGTGATATTGCACGTGCTACAGATCTAAATGAGGCAACGCCGAGAATTACAAAGAATGCAGAGAAAATAAAAACAACTTTCATAGCAGGAACAACTCAAAGTGTAATTAAAATCCATTAGATTAAGACACAAAGAATTGGAAGAGATGGAACGGCTGTCATCTGGTTCAACAGAAAATCAAACAAAAAACAAGTTTGCTTACGATAGAAGCAAAAGCATTAGCAATATTATATTACATAATAGTCGTAATAAAATACGTAAATATTTTATTGCGATTATTTATTGTTTGGTAATATTTTGGTTTTTATTGTTTATATTTCACGATTTTGCATTGCACGAGCGTTTCTAGGAACACAACTATCGTGCTATACGAGGACTGACTGTATGAACCAAAAATTCTGTAAGTACTAAAATAGTGATTCAGAGCATTATGATTGTATTTTTAGTAATTTCATTGGTGAAATAACATGGATAAAGTTACCTAAAATTATTGTAGTGGTCACAGACATTACAGTCTTTTTAGCTCGATTCTGCATTAGCTTGACTGCAGTTGGGATTATCCTGTTTAGGATCATCTGGATGCATTGTATTCTGATTCAGTAATTCTGGTTAAGAATCCATTTCTCTACTAACAAAATGATAAAAAGGTCACAAGAAACATATGTAAAAAAAGATACATATGTAACATGTCACAAGAAACATATGTAAAAAAAAATTATTAATTTGGTCTATTTATTCTTTACTCGGCCTTGTAATTGCATAAAAGTATCGGTAAGGGTTTCCATGTGTTTCAACTCCGCTACTGTTCGTAATTTTCCCGCCTTTGTGATACGATAGTTATATACCGTACTAGATAGCGTTAGTTGAACTCCGTTAGCAGTTAAATTGTACGTTTAAATAAATACATATAACGACTTAGATTACAAACGTAATATAATTAATTATATTTAGCATAATTCATAACATAATTATAATTAATTAATAAATTAATAGAATCATGACTCAGACCAGAGCAGCAAAGCAAAAGGCTCAAGCTAATGGAAGTGCTGTGGCTCAGAGCAGAACTGAGGGGGGGCAGTTGTCCTCTGACTCACAGCCTTATAAAATGCACTGTTTGCTTGATGTTTGCAGAGGAATCGGGTACGGGACATGATACTGCCAAGGGGGATGTCTTTGTGTGTGCGCGATGCAAGGAGTGTATCGATATCAGGCAACAACTCTGCGTTCTTGTGGGCCTATATGAGAGCTTGAAGGACAGGGTGGATGCCCTCAAAGAAACTAAATTGAGAGGCCCATCAAGCTCTCAGCTGCCCACATCAACGCCAGAGCTTGCACTTGGGCATCGCGTGACACAGAGACAACCCCCAAGGCAGAATGTGCTGGTCCCGAAGGAACTAGTAGTTGTTGGTGACTCTATTGTCAGGGAAACGGGGAACATGCTTTGTAAAAAAGATAGGTGGAACAGGACCAGGGTATGTCTGCCAGGGGCAAAGGTTGATGACGTTGTAGAGCGAATATCATCTTTTAAGGGCACAAAAGGTGATATAGTTGTACACATTGGCACTAATAATATTAAGATTAGGAGACCGGCAGAATTACTTAACAAGTACAGGTAACTGTTGAACAAAAGCCGATAATTAGGGTTGAATTTGAAAGTGTCTGCAATTCTGCCCAGACACGATAGGAGGGAGTATATGATGAGAGCCTTGTCGATCAATTCGCCCCTGGAAAGATTGTGCAAGGCCCAAGGGGTAGAATTTTTTTCAGCCTGGACTGTACTTGTTAACAGGAGAGATTGCTTCTACAGGGATGGGATACACTTAAATAGAAAAGGTGCAAGAATATTTGCTGATGCTATCGAGGCAGTGTTAGGTGGGTCGGAAAACTGCTAGCTTGGGGAGGAGACAAAGACCAATAGATTGACAGTAGCCACTGGCAGAGGTGAAAGAGATTCTTGCACTGCTTCTATTAGAATGAGCAGAAGCCTGAAAAACAAGATGCATGGTATTTCAGAGACTTCTGGGAGCCATTGCGGTACAAGTAAACACATGGGTTGTGTTAGGGTAGCTAAGAATAGAAACAGGTGCAGGTATACTTGCGTGTACACCGATGCTAGGAGTTTAGTAAATAAATTTGATGAATTTGAGGTATTGCTCAAAACATCAAAGGCAGATATTGTTGGGATATCAGAGATGTGGTGTCACACAGATATAAGGGATGCAGAACTGGAATTTGGGGAGTACAACGTCTACAGAAAGGATAGACAGGATAGGAAGGGGGGAGGGGTTATGCTATTAGTTAAGAAACACATAAAAACCAAGGAAGTGAAGCCAGTCGACATCGCTGGACAGTGCAGTGTTGAGTCAGTTTGGTGTGACATAAGCATTGGGAGATCAAAATTGAGAGTAGGAGTGTGCTATAGGCCTAATGACTCTGATGAGTATAATAAGGAACTGTACAGGGAAATAGAGTGGGCCAGTAAATCAGAGAGTCTTATAATGGGAGATTTTAATTTCCCAGATATTGACTGGAATTTGGGGGCTGGTTACTCACACACTAGCAGGGCTTTTGTGGATTTATTGGATGATTGTTTTCTACATCAGCATGTTCGGGAGGCAACTAGAGGGAGTAATACTCTTGATTTGATTAACACAGTGATTCTTCATGCATTAAGAATCTGCAGATAAATGAACCACTAGGTGGCAGTGATCCCAGTGTGCTGAAGTGGGATTTACTCAAAGAGGTAACTACCATTAGGGGTAAAGGGAAGGGTTATTGCTTCCGTAAAGGCGACTACAATGGACTGAGACAGTATTTAAATTCTATACAGTGGGACCAACTGATGATGTTACCAACAGCAAATTCAAAATGGGAAGCATTCAAAGAACTTATCTTGGAAGCTACTAGGCTTTACATACCAACTAAGAAATATTGTTCAAGGTTTAGGCCAAAATGGATGTCAGATGAACTAATGAGGCATATGGCAGAGAAGAAAAATGCATGGGATACTTACAAATTAACACATGACACAGAAGCCTATGATAGATACAAGTTGATATGCAACCAAGTTACAAAGGAGGTTAGGCAGGCGAAGGCAGATTACGAGAAATCCTTGGCAAGGGATGCAAAGAAAAACAGCAAAGAGTTCTTTACTTATGTAAACTCTAGAAGGAAGGGGATGAATCAGATTGGTCCACTTGATATTGATGGGTCAACTGTTGATGATCCTGCTCAGGTAGCTAACAAACTAAATGAATATTTTGCATCGACATTCACACATGAGGAGTTATTCAGCAAGGGGAATGCCAGAAGTGTATTCAACTCTAGCAGTAAGCTACAGAATCTTGAAATAACTGGGAGTAAAGTGGAGGAGAAACTGTTGAAGATAAACACAAGAAAGGCACCCGGGGTGGATGGGATCTATCCAGTTATATTAAAGGAGGCAGCAAAGGAAGTAAGCAAACCCTTAGCCATAATTATGAGAGCTTCCCTAGACTCAGGGGAGGTACCCATAGACTGGAAATGTGCAAATGTGACCCCAATTCACAAAGGAGGATCAAAGGCTGACACAAGTAATTATAGACCTGTGAGCTTAACTTCTGTTCCAGGAAAATTAATGGAGGCACTGGTTAAAGAAGCACTGCAGGATCATTTAGACAAGACTTCAGTTATAGCTCAGACACAGCATGGTTTTGTTAAGGGGAAGTCTTGCCTGACCAACTTGATTGGATACTATGATGCAGTCACAAAAGAACTGGATGCAGGGAATAACTTTGATATTATATACTTGGATCTTAGAAAGGCTTTTGATACTGTTGCACATGGAAGACTGCTACACAAATTGGAGCAGTGTGACATTGGAGGCAAATTGCTGCTATGGATAAAGGGGTGGTTGAGGGGGAGAAGACAGAGAGTGGTAATCAATGGACACTGCTCATCGTGGACTAATGTTATTAGTGGAGTACCTCAGGGCTCAGTGTTGGGTCCATTATTGTTTTCTGTATTTATAAATGATATTGATGATGGTATATCAAGCTTAATGTCCAAGTTTGCAGATGATACAAGGTTGGCAGGGTTGTCAAGGACACTACTGACACTATGCTGCTGCAACAGGATCTGGAAAGGTTGAGCAGATGGGCTGAGAGGTGGCAAATGAAGTTTAACATTGACAAATGTAAAGTACTACACATGGGAAACAGCAACCCCAGAGCAACGTATCAACTCTGTGGTACTACACTGACACTGGTAGAGAATGAAAGGGAATTGGGGGTGGTTGTGCAGGCAGATATGAAGTTCTCTGAGCAGTGCAGTCGGGCTGCAAGAGTAGCTCATGGAGTATTGTCAATGATATACAGGAATTTTTCCAGCAGGGATAAGGAGGTTATTATTCCATTGTATAAGGCAATGGTCAGGCCACACCTAGATTACTGTATACAGGTCTGGAGGCCTCATTTCAAGAAGGATGTAGAGCTGCTGGAACGAGTACAGAGAAGGGCAACAAGATTAGTGAATGAAAGAAAGGGGTGCTCTTACGAAGAAAGGCTTAAGTTTTGCAAATTACAGTGTCTGGAGACTAGGCACCAGCGAGGTGATCTGATAGAGGTGTATAAAGCCTTGAATGGTTTTAGCATGCTCAATGCTGATGGGATTCTTCCTCTAGCTCAGAAAAATCACCTGAGAGGGCATAAATTCAAATTGAGGAAAGACAGATGTAGGATAGACGTGCGGAAATTTGCCTTTAGCCAGCAGGTGGTTGGTTGGTTGGTGGAACAGACTTCCATCCCTTGTGGTGGAGGTTGATAGCCTAAATAAGTTTAAGGCTCAGCTGGACAGGTATTTTGAACGAACAGAGGGGTGAAGTGGGTTTTTTTTTTTTTTTGGCTGATGCTGCATAAGCTTGCTTTCTTGCATCAAATGCCTCTACTAATGCTAATGCTAAAAGGCACAAATCACTTGTTGAAGAAACACAAAACCATGTTTTATGGCTGATTCTCATGTAACCTGCATACTACCACAAGTGAACAGAAATGACATAGCATAGGCATGCCAAATCTATAGCAGAGAGATAAAAACAACAGGTGCCTCTATCACTTACTTGGCTTGCCTAGTTTGTAAATAATGTGTTGTAACACTTGTAGCATGAGGCCCTTGCCCTAAACTTACTCGAGTTTATTCCAATAATTAACGGCTCACTACTAAAAGGAACCCCTCCTACAATCAAGTCTAAATCTCTTTCCCCATAATTTTAATTCACCAACCCTAATTCAAGAATCATTTATAGCAGTAAAAATTTCACCTGCCTCATTTTACTTTTTCCTCTCAAGGCATAGACTTCAATCAGGTTTATTCTCAAGTATCTAGTACCCAAACTGATTCAGAGACTTTCTTCATGTTTGTACAATTTTGCAGATGTTACCAAGTGGGTTGCTGGTCTTTTGATGTTTTTGTATGTGCAGTCTCCATTGCTTGCCTTATAAAGACAAGCAATGGAGTATATATTGCCTTATATAGTGGAAAGGCGCCTCCGTAGCCAGGTGGGAAGGAGCAGCAGTGCGTAGCACACGCTTCTTGATTAGACCGGGGTTCGAGCCCGTCACCACCAAATATGGAGGATGTGGAAAGGTCAGGGAATGACCACCGCATATCTCGGAGCAATATGGCCTTAGTTGCTAATGCTCCTAAAAACCAAATAACAATAACAACATATAGTGGAATTATATAAGTCAATTATATTAGCAAATGTTCAATGAAGCATTGATAGCACATTTGGGATACTCCTTGCTGTCTGTGTACACTGCATGGAGAACTATATGTCTGCCCATATCATAATCCCCAAATCTCTTTATTCTCTACTGATTTTAATTTAACTCCACTCAGTGTATAAGTTAGTATCAGTATTGGCAACATTATGCAAGGAAACAATGCATATACAGTACCTTCAAATAATTTTTCCAAACCTTCCTTAAACATATTCAGACTACCCACTTCCACAACATTAGGAGCAAGTTTATACAAAAAAAAATAGACTACTCATCAGAAGATGCAAATTTCTGCACCTCTATTCTATGACCATCATTTTCCAGTTTAAATGTATTCCCCTCCCCTTTTGTATTTCATCTCAGAAAGAGTAAAGATGGTATGAGCATCATAGTTTACTTGACTTTTTAAAGGCCTAGACACTTCAGTAAGGTCACCATGCAGATGCCTAGTTTCCAGAGATTGCAATTTACAGAACCCAAGTCTTTCTTGGAAAAAATATCGTTTTGTGCACATATCCAATATCGGTCATCTTTCTGTGCTCATTCAGATATATCTATGTCCTTTTTAACATAAAGTTTCCATACATGCATGCATGACTTCTGATGTGGCCTATTGCTAACCACTGTTATATATATACAGTAGGATGTGAGCACTCCTTTGTCCTTGTGGCTGATGATACTATATATATCATCAGCATAACCCAGTCAGGTGTTCCGGCAGCCGGTTTGCACTTCAGAAAGAATTTCATGTCAGACTATACAGTTATTACCTTTAATCTTTTTCATACACTGCTTTGAGTTTGGTACCACTGAAATGTATGTTATTCTGCAATTATTGCTACTGAAATGTACATTTATCGCTGTTATATTTCAATTACCATTTTACACGCATCAACTCCTTGCTAAAAAACCGAGAAGAAATAATATTGCAAGAAGAAGATAATTACCGGGCTTTCACTGTCTTTGCCCACAAACTCTTTGAAAGACAAAGATCCCTGCCACATCATCACTAACCTATGAAAACACTGATGTAACTACCTGAGATGACTGTGAAACTCTGAACTAGTGACCACCTGAAGCAGATACAACAGTAGTAAGTGTAAGTGTTTTCAGTGTCTAACAGCACCAGGGTTTCCCCCATCTCCACGTTGCTTTTATTGTGGGTGTACCAGTTCACTGGGAAGGCCAGAGATTTAAAAGTGTATGGATTATAGAAGTGTGGTGTTTTGTACCGTTGTTCCTCTGGCCATTTAGCCGCTGGACCTCTTCTCAGGCCCAACGTTGCTCCACTTACGCCCCGTGGAGGCAGACCAGGTACCCGATAGTCTTTAGTTCACTCTGGCAGGTCCTGCCACCTAATTTCCTGAGATTTCAGTGGCCAGGACCTTAAAAAAAAAAAAAAAAAAAAAAATATTTTTTTTTTACACATATATGTATAGATATATGTGTGATATCTCACGATTGCGTAGGGTGATGTCGCTTGAATAAGGATAGACCGAAATATGGGCGTAAGTTAATTTGGATTCATTGAATTTATGTGTGTGGGGGAATTCGCTTGTGTAAAGATAGAGGGGGGGGAGAATGAAGACTGGGGGGTTAAAGGAGGAAGGATAAGGCCAATAGAGTAGGAGTCCTCAATTTGGTGTCAGCAGGGCATGCCCATGCCCTGCCAGAAGGAATAATGGGGGTGGTGTGGAGGGGAGGAAACAGTATGACCGTCTCCTCCCCCTCCCGGGGTGGGATAGAAAGGGCCAGACAAGGGAGCCGGCACAGGTCACCAATATGGCGTGTGTGTGCAGCCTGGCTGCAGAGTGGTGGCTAGGCCAGCAGGTTCAGGACAGCATCACAACACTGGCCCCACCAGGAGGAACATCTAGGGACAAGGTCTCTTCCGACTTGTTCAGAGATCGGTTGAATGCCAGCGTTGGTCATGGAATCAAGGTCTCATCCAGTTTGGTCGTGGTCATGGTCCTTCTATTTCCATTTTGGGCGGTCATTGTTGGTATGTGGTCACTTTCACTGTTTGTTCTGTTATCTGGGCGTCAATGCAGTGTTGTCACTCCTGCATATGGTGATTGTCACATTCTAGGGTAGTTCGTTGGGTAAATTACATGCGCTGTCGGTCCAGTTGACAGGGTGTCCGTGTTTGATTGTGATGTTCGTGGGAGCAAAGTCCTGTCCGATATCGTGGTACTTTGATCTTTCTGGTACAGTTGACAAAGTAATGGCACTCATGAGAGCAGAGTCCCATCCGATTAGTTGTAGTCAGGTCCTGCATCAAGCCCAGGGAGGTTGGGTCATTGCCCTTAGCCGGGTAAACAGCTCATGTGCAAAGCACGAGAGGGCCTTGTAGTGCTCCTCCTCATGTAATATAAGGTGCTCCCGTTCCTTCGGATTAAAGCGTATCTTTGTGATGAAATGACATCTGATGTCCTCAAAGAGGGGACAATCGTGCATTAGGTATGACCATGTTTGGTTTTCTCCGCAGTGGCATAATGGGGAATCCCTGATGCCGAAAGTTGACAGCTTGGCATTAAAAGAGCCATGCCCTGTTAGAAGAAAGGTGGTGTAGAGCCCCGGTGAGAACTAGTTTGGCTGTTCGGGATACACTTGGGTAATGTCCGGAATGAACTTCATCGTTATTTCACCTTTAGTTGAGTCTGCCAATCGGGACTGCCAGGTTTGTTGAAGATATTTGGTTAGTCGTTTCTTTTCTGCGTTGCTGTTGTTGGTCGGGTCTGTGGTGAAGCCAATGCAAGTTACACTGTTCCCTCTTGATAGTTGATATAGCATGCCACAGCGGACAATCTCCAGGTCCAAGGGTAGGAGCCCCACAAGGGCCTGCAGTGCATGTGAGCTGACCGTGCAGCATGCTCTGGAGACGGTGAGTAAGATGTAGCGCTGTATCGTTTCTAGCTTTCTTTTGTTGACTGCGGTGGTTGCTTTTTTAAACCAGATCCCTGCTGCATAGCTGATGGCTGGAATGAAGAAAGCCTTGTAGAAGAGGATCAGGGTTCTTTTCCTTAAGCCCCAATCCTTTCGCAAGACTCTTGCTATGAGGGCTGAGTAGTGTTTGATCTTTTTTTGTAGTTATACGAGGTGTGGAGTGAATGAAATATTTTTGTCAAGGATGATTCCTAGGTATTTTAATTCCGTGGTGAGTTTTATGGTTTTTCCTTCTATTTTTATCTAAAGTGGCCTCCTGATATCAAGGGAGCCTTTTAAAATTATTGAGGATGTCTTATAAGGTGATTTTTAAGTGATTTTTTGACCATTCTTGGAGGGTATCTATGGCCCTGTTTGCAATAGCCTCAAGTTGTGCACGATTGTCCGCCTCCAGCATCAGGACCAGGTCATCTGCAAAGGCTTGAGCATCTGCTCCGTTTAGATCCTGGTTGAGGAAGCCGTCCAACACCAAGTTCCAGAGGAGAGGCCCCAGGACTGATCCCTGTGGGCATCCCCGGAACACCGGCCGGGTGAGTTGGCTATAGGGTGTAGATACTGAGATCCTTCTGTCCGAAAGATAGGTTTTGATGCATTGGTATAAGTTGCTGGGAATGTTTGCCTCCCCGAGTCTGCCGAGGACACTTGGCCACCAAAGTGAGTCAAATGCCCCAGCAAAGTCGATGGAGATAATAAGGAAGTATTTACTATTGCTGTGTGTAGCTGCATTTATTATACATTCCAGGGCATCCACAGTGGAACATCCTCGTCGAAAGCCAAATTGCTTGGGAGAGGGGAGGCCTGCTTCTTGGTAGTGAGCTTGTATCCTGCTGTGTAGTAGGTGTTCATACAATTTACTTAGTACTGGCAGTAGGGCTATGGATCTGTATGACTCCTGGAGTTCCTGTGGTTTCTTTGGGTTCTTCAGTATTAGTCTAATTCGTGCTGCTCTCCAATCATGGGGAAAATATCCTGCAGATAGGCAGTAGTTATATAAGTTTAATATAGTTGTTGGGATATATTCCACGGCCTTTTTTACAATTTATGGCTCCAGGTAGTCTTCTCCGGGTGTTCGCTTATTTCTTATTTTTGCTGTCGCCAGATGGAGATCCTCAAGTGTGAATGGGTCCTCCCGATGTGCTGGGCAGTAATTAGTATTTTCCTCACAGAGCAGAAGTTGCTCAGGAGTGTGGTCTGAGGGGAGTTTCTGGAAGGTGGTGTTCAGTATATTGTCTATAGATTGGTGCCAGGATGTGGTATAGTGGCCATCGGGTGTCTTTGTCGAAGATATTACTTCTCCTTTTGGTAAATAAAGAGGATTACCATAAGAAAGCCCTAGATTTGTTACAAGATAGTGCTACATATAAGATCATCCAAAGAAATCCATTAGCCAACCTGTAACGGCACGTCAACAAGATTTTGCAGCAGTGGTTGAAAACAGGGAAGATTTCTAAAGAGATGTTTTGGTCCATGCATGCTACGGGATGTCAACTTCCCAGGTTTTATGGGCTACCGAAAAGGCACAAAGTAGGGGTCCCATTAAGACCCATTGTTTCTTTTATTGGCAGCCCTACCTATGCTATGTCTATGTTCCATCTGTTCCAGTCACCACAGCTTACATTCCCTACTATCCAAGCCTTTCAGAACGTATTGCAAGGATATTCCGTTCTTACCAGGCACACTGTGTGCAGCTTTCGGGTCGGAGGTTGCAAACAGTAGTGTCTCAGGTTAAGGACCCCATTGCAAGGGATTTCAGCAGTGGGGTCATATACGAGATCAAATGCCCGGATTGTGGGGAGAGTTATTTGGGGGGAAACAGGACGGCATCTCAAAGATCGCCTTGGGGAACACACGAGGGCTATACAGACTGCAGAGTTTAGCAAGTCCGCTATTGCCGAGCATTTTTGGGAAAAACAACACTGGGTCTCCCCAGAGAATGCTGTCATCCTTGACTGGGCGCATAAATTCTGGGACCGCAAGTGGCTCTAGAGCTTGTGGATTGGTTCATCTGAAAGTAATACCATGAATAGAGATAGGGGTGTTTGGCTTCACCCCCTTTTCGAGGCTGTAATCCTCGCAAAATATGAATGTTTCTGCCTTCCACGCCCTCGAGCCGCTTCCGGTTCTGGTATACACGGAGAATACACTGCTCATGCGCCTGGTCAACCACGTGTGCCGTGAACCTGATACTTAAGGATGTCTTGCTTAATGTACTGTGTTGTTGAGAAAGGTGGCAGGCGCCCCCGAAAGCTACAATTGCACAGTTTTACTGCTTTTAAGATTTATATTTTATTGTATTGTAACTTCTCATTTTATTTTATTGAATTTTATCATAATGAATAGTAAGTCAGTTATTGTAAATAGATTATTTTATAGTATCTATTGTTTTTGTAAATATTAAATTATGTTAATTTAAACGGTTGGTGTATTAATTTTATATTGTGAACAAGAAAATGATGCATGGGATGCATATAAATTATCACGCGACACAAAAGCCTATGGTAGATAGCTAGTCTGTAATCAATTCACAAATGAGATTTGGCAAGGGAAGGCATATACGTCTTTGGCAAAGGATGCAAAGAAAAACAGCAAAGACTTCTTTATTTATAAACTGCAATGAATCGTATTGGTTTGTTTGACATTAATGGTTTGACATTAATGAGGTTCCTGCTCACATAGCTACCAAACTGAATTAGTATTTTGTATCTACATTCACACATCAGGAATTCAAATAGGGAAGTGGAAAACAGAAACTTATTAATTTGTAATTTTGTAATAACAAAGTGGAGAAGAAATTGCTGAAGTTAAATGTAAGAAAGGCATTTGGGGTGGATGGGATCTAATCAGTTATATTAAATTTGATGGCAAAGGGAGTAAGCAAACATTTAGACATAATTATCAGAGCATTGTTGGACTCACACGAGGTCCCCATGGACTGGAGATGTGCAAATGTATGTCTCATTCACAAAGGGGGATCAAGGAGTAAGACTTTAAGAGTAAGAGATCTGCAGGTTTACTTAACAAGTACAGGTCAATCCTGAAAAAAAGTCACGAGTTAGGGTTAAATTTGAAAGTGTCTGCAATTCTGCCCAGACTCGATAGGAGCAAGTATATGACAAGAGCCTTGACAATCAATTCGGCCCTGGAGAGATTGTGCAAGGCCCATGGGGTAGAATTTTTTCCAGCATGGTCTGGGGCCCCCGAGTGTCAAGCAGTAGTGACGAGCGGTTTTTTCCTGTGATTATAGAGCGATCTCCAAAGTGATAGTTTTGTTTATTTTCTAGTGTAGCTGTTATTTTTTTTACTTGAAGTGGTTCTGCACTTTAAAGGTCAAAAGTAAGAACCCAGAAAGGCAATCCACCTTTCTTTTCTTATTCTTTATATATATTGCTAACCAAATCCACTAACTTAAACAACTGCTTGGTCACTGGTGGCACTGCGCCTGCGTCCACATGGCGGTGCTGGTAACCTGGAAGGAAAACCAACCCTCAGGGCTAAAAGGAGCAAAGATGGAAACAAGTGAATTTCCACATTTGGAGCCAAAGTGCTCTCAACAAAGTGACAACGATACTGACCGTGACTTCTCTCTCTCTCTCTCAAAGAGAATGAAAAACGGACACTGACAGACAGGAATCATCAGCTTTCCTAATAATACATTCTCTGTCAACACAACCTGTGAGCAAGCTCTCCCCCTTCATTATTCAGAGATGCCTCGAACATGCCACAGGTTCACCAAAAATGGTGAAATGTCTCCAATCTGGAGATTTGTTAATAGAGACCACCAATTCTCGACACTGAGCTATTATTACGCCTGACATCCTTGAGTGGAATCCCAGTTCACATCACACCACATAACACCCTCAATTCTTCAAAGGGAGTGATTACTCAATGGGATTTATTGAATGTCCCTGAAGATGAAATAGTTCAGTAACTTAAAGAACAAAAAAGTCACACAGGCAAAAAGGATCATGATCCGTAAAGATGGCAGTTTAGTCCCTACCTGGAGTATAATTTTAACTTTCAGCTCTCCAAACCTACCACCTTTGGTCAAGGAAGTTATTTAAACTGTCATGTTCGGCCATATACCTGAACCCCCTAAAATGTTTCAAATGCCAGAAATTCGGCCTTCCCCAGACAACATGCCGTGGAGATGCAAAATGTGCAAACTGTGGGTGTAAAACTCATACCAAACAGAATGTAAGGCGTCAACCCCACAGTGTCCAAATTGCAGGGGCAACCATCCAGCATATTCCAAAGACTGCGAACTCTGGAAGTTGGGGAAAAAAATACAAAAGTATAAAATTGAAAATAAAGTTTCCTACCAAGAGGCAAGAAAACAAGTAAAATTAAGTATGACAAAATGCACTTATGCCTCTGCTACAACTGGTAACTGTAAGTAGTTACAGTCACCAATCAGTAGCATGTCAGACAGAAGTGTCCATCCCTCCAGACACATCGATCTCAGACTGGGCTTGATCAGTCCTCTTAGTCCAGCATCCATCTCCATCAAAGGTAGTTGATGAATGCACTAATACACCGCTGACAGTTCCATCCCAGAGACTTCCCCATTGTCTAGCAGTGGAGAATTTGCAAAAATCAGATCCAGTTGAGGTGAAGCAATCCTGCCCCTCAAGCATGGACACAGATGATACCACCAACTCAGAAGATCTGCTTGAAATACATGCAGTGATGATATGGAAGAAAGCAATAACTCAGGACGCCCAAATTTTCAAGAAAAGAAAAATCAAAACTCGACAAATATAAACAAGCCACTCACAAAAAGTAGACAGACTCATCTTCCGCTCACAAAACCAAGTAATGGAACAAATCATACAATGGAGTTGCAGAGGTGTTTGCAGCAATATTGATGATATCTACAAACTAATTCACCGTTACAGTCCTGCTGCCATGTACTTACAAGAAGCGAATTTAACAACAAAAATATCTATTTCTGTCAAAAATTATACACTCTACAGACAAGATCAATCTGATACTAACAACCCCCTTGAAGGAGTAGCCATACTCGTGGATTCAAGAGTTCCCTCCAGATGCATTCCATTGCAACACAATTGGAATCTGTTGCCACGCGTGTAGTAATTGGTATCACTCTGACACTGGTCTCAATTTATCTTCTGCCAGACCAATCATATACAATTCAACTGGAAAATCTTATTTCTCAGTTACCATCTCCTATTTGTTTATTAGGGGATTTTAATGGACATCATCCATTATGGAGTTCTGTGGTCTCAGATGAATATGGTGAGCTTATTGAAATGTTACTTGACAGAGAGAATCTAACATTATTAAATTCTGCCTTACCGACTTACATCCATTTTCCTCCTTGGTCAACTACTGCAATAGATCTCTCAATTTGCTCTCCGATCCTCTTCCCAACTATAGAGTGGGAAGTACATGACAATCCTCTAAACAGTGACCACTATCCACTGATCTGTAGTATTCAAACAAACAGAATCAAAAACAAAATGGAAATTTTCCCAAGCAGACTGGACAAAATTTACCCGTCATGTATCTTTTAATGATGTCATCATAGTCTTCTGCTGTTGACACTGTCACATATAATATCACAATGCAGATACTAACAGCTGCAACAGCCGCTATCCCACAATCTCAAATAAGAAACCATCGGCATAACAATCACTGGTGGAATGGTGATTGTAACAAAGCAAAAAGAGAAAAAAACGCAGCATGGAACATCTTCCACAAACATCCCACCACTGCCAACCTTATTAACTTCAAGAAACTGAGAGCCGAAGCTTGTTATATCCAGTGGAAGGCGAAAAAAGACTCGTGGATAAAATTTGCCTCCTCAATTAACAAAGATACTGATACTCAAATAATCTGGGAAAAAATAAACTAAATGGTAAATATCATGTGTTGCCTTCTCCTGTTATTAATTGGAATGGGAAGGAGATATCATCTGCTGAGGAAATTGCCAATGCCTTAGGAATGGTGTTCTGTGAATTGTCCACCTCAACTGCATACCAGCCACCTTTTCAAAAAATTAAAGCTGAAGCTGAGAAAAGGAAACTGAACTTCATAGCTATATGTCCTTTAGTCCTTTACACTATAACCAACCACTCGCGATATCTGAACTGAAAGAATCTATATATACCTCAAGAAATAGCTCTCCTGGCCCTGATGGAATCTACAATATAATGATTCAACACCTCAATCAGAAATCACTATCTTCATTGCTAAACTTTTACAATAGGATATTCTCAGAACATATATTCCCTACTTGCTGGCGACATTCTTATGTAATAGCCATACCTAAATCTGGAAAAGATCATTTGATTCCTAACAACTATAGACCAATTTCTCTAACAGCTGCCTGAGTAAGGCTTTGGAAAAAATGGTTCACCATTGACTGACCCTGGTACCTTGAATTCCAAAAATAATCAGTAATAATGTTTGGCTTTTCGAAGAATAGATCTTCCCTAGACCTTGACCTCGTGACCAAAGCTGAATGCAACATAAGAAATGCATTAATTAGAAATCAACATCTTGTCATGATATGCCTTGATATGCCTTTGGTACCACATGGCGTTACGGTATCCTAAAAGATCTCCATTCTATTCATATGAGAGGCCATTTACCATATTTTATTCAAAGCTTCTTTCAGCACAGATCTTTCCAAGTGAGGTACCGGCAGGTTTTATCTCAAACATACATTCAAGAAGAAGGAGCCCACAAGGCTCTGTTCTTAGTGCCACTCTGTTTGCAATACGAATAAACAACATCACAAACAGCATTCCAAACACCGTTGACTCGTATCTCTATGCAGATGATCTTACCATATCCTGCCATTCCCAGAATATGAACTATATTGAGAGGCATCTACAAATATCCATTAATGACATTCAATTATGGATGGCACAAAATGGATAGATTGTCAAGCCACAAATCTACAGCCATACATTTCTGCACCAAGCACAGAATGCATCCTGAACCTCAGTTGCGCTTGACCAATCATCTTCTACCAGTTGTGAACAGTATTCACCTCCTAGGGCTAATTTTTGATAAGAAGTTAAACTTCCAGGAGCACATCAAGTATCTAAGAACCACTTGCACAAAGAAAATGAATATACTCCGGGTCATCTCCAGTACATCTTGGGGTGCCGATCGTTATACCCTGCTCCACTTATATAAATCTCTAATTAGATCTCGGCTAGACTATGGAGCAACTGTTTATGACTTAGCAAGGGAGAGCACCCTAGCCTATCTTGTGCCCATTCAACACTCGTCTCTTAGGATAATGTTAGGTGCATATAGAACATCACCAGTTCAAAGCCTTTATGTTGAGGCTCACGAACCTCCACTTAGCATCAGAAGAAAGATGTTGCTGATGAACTACTCAGCTAAAATTAAAAGTCTGCCTACTCATCCCATTTGGCCACCGTTGCATGATCCTCAGTGGAAAACATATTATGCAAATAAACCTAAAACAATTCGGCCTACTGGTATCAGGCTGCAGAATCTAACAGAAAGCTGGAACATTCACCTTGATAATATTCTCAGAGAATCAAAAGATCCGGATCCCTCCGTGGACTAACTTCACACTTTCTTCTGATGAATACTTTCAGCAGTGGGGTAAAGGCTCTATAGCAAATATTAACCTCCAACAACTACATTTTGCTCACTCACAAAAGTACCCCCACTTTACCAAGATCTATACTGATGGTTCAGAGTGGGTGCAGCTGCTGTCTTCCCTAATTCAACTGTTTCAATTTCACTTCCAACCGAATGCAGCAGCTACACTGCTGAGCTCCATGCCATTAAGTTTGCTCTGAAAAATATCTCACTGCTGTCAATAAATAAAAGTATAATATGTACTGATTCACAGAGTGCTCTTTTAGCTTTGAAAAGTACTTCCCCACCTAACAATCCTTTATTAAAGCTCATAAAACATAAGCAGATGCATCTTCATGAGCATCAGAAAACTTATCTTTTCATGGATCCCTGGCCACACAGTATTCTAGAAAATGAATGTGCAAATAATGCTGCAGAGCATCCTTCCAACATAGCCTCAACAAATGACCTAGTCCCATATCCTGATTATAGACATAACATACAGAGAACATCTTAACAATGGACACTTCTGTGGAAAATGCAAACAAATAACAAGCTATTTCAAATAAAACCCGAACCGCAATTATGGACTTCTAGCCTTTGTAAAAATAGAAATGAAGAAGTAATCTTAGCCAGAACTTGTATAGGTCACACTCACCTCACACATCTCTATCTGCTTACAGGAAAGGTCCTCTGCAGTGTGCACACTGGTCACAACCACTAACAGTAAAACATACACTTCTTGAATATAACTTGTTCAACAATGCCCGACGAACATCTTTCAGTTTCATTTCAGATCTATAACAACCTCTCTCTCGCTCTCTCTGAATAGCATAATAGGTAAAGAAGCAAATATCTCTGGATTCTTTTTATACTTAAAACAAATAAAAATGTATGACTGCTGCTCAAGCAGTTTTTTTATATAGAAAATCAATTGATTTGGGAGGCGCAATATGGCCTAAGTAGCTCTTGTACCAGAAAACACCACAACAACAACAACAACAACAACAACAACAACAACAACAGCATGGTCTGTGCTTGCCAATAAGAGAGAGACTGCTTCTACAGAGATATTTGCTGATGCTATCGTGTTAGGTGGGTTGGAAAACTTCAGATTCAAAAGTAATTCTTGCACTGTATATACCAGCATCCTAGAGAGCAAGTTGCTGGTGATTTCAAGAGCCACTGAGAGTCATCATGGAATAAGTTAATATATGGGCTGTGTTAGGGTAACAAAGAGTAAGAACAGGTGCATGTACATTTGGATGTACACCAATGCTAGAAGTATAGTAAACAAATTTGATGACTTTGAAGTGCTGATCAAGGCATCAAAGGGAGATATTGTTGGGATATCAGAGACATGGTGTCACACAGATGTAAGCAGTACAGAAAGGATAGACAGGGAAGGAAGGGTTATGCTGTTAGTTAGGAAACAAATTATAAGGAACTGCATCTAATTTTTTTTTTTTTTTTTATGTGAACCCCAAACACGAGAGGCATTAGAACCTATAGTACTTAGTACCATGCTTGGGTTGGAGGTTAAGAAGATGAAAGAAGATATTTGTTGACATTGGACTTAAACTTCTGTAGACTAATTTTCAGGAAATACGTATGAAGGAAGGTTGTTCCAGAAAACGGCAGTTGAATGAATAAATGAGGAAGATGAAAAGTTGGTTCTGTGGGTTTGAAGTTGGACATTAAATGGATGTTGGCTGGTGGCGGCACGTTTTCGGACTGTTTTGAAAGAGAGAGCAGGAATTATAGAAGCCAATTCCGAAGAACAGTGCCCATGGAAGTATCTGTAGAAGAGGCATGCAGAAGAAACAGTACAGCTATGAGAAAGCGAGTGGAGAGACTCTGTTAGAGATGAATCATTAATTAACCTAACTGCCCTCTTCTGAATGGAATAAAGAAGCCTGAGAGAGGTTTTGGGGCCACCACCCCAGATGTGGGAACAATATTCCATGGCAGGGCGGATTTGTGATTTATACAGAGTGAGCAGCTGTTTGGAAGAAAAGTAACGCCAAGAGTGAAAGAGAAAACCAAGTTTTTTAGATGCAGAGGAAGCAATATTTGTAATGTGCTTGTGCCAAGAGAGATTAGAAGTCAGGGTAATCCCCAAAAGAGATGACACGGAAGGACCATGGAATGTTGAGTCTGTTTGATGTGACATAAACACTGAGAAAGTGAAAATGATAGTAGGAGTGTGTTATAGGCCTATTGACTCTGATGAGTACAATGCACAGTTGTACAGAGAAATAGTGGTCCAGTAAATCAGAATGCCTTGTAATGGGGGACTTTAACCTTCCAGATATTAACTGAAATTTGTGGCTTGGTCACTCACATGCTAGCTACACTTTTGCGGATTTATTGGAGGATTGTTTTCTAGAGCAACATGTTCAAGGTGCAATAAGAGGTAGTAATACTCTTGATCTGATTATCAGCAGTGATTCTTCATGCGTTAAATATTTGCAGATAAAGGAACCACTAGGCGACAGTGATCACAGTGTACTGATGTGCGATTTACTAAAGATATAACTACCATCAAGGGTAAAGGGAAGGGTTTTTGTTTTTGTAAAGGTGACTACAGTCGTCTCAGACAGTTTTTAAATTCTATAAGGTGGGATCAACTGACGATCTTACCAACGGGAATTCTAAATGGAAAGCTTTCAGGGACTTAATCTTCGAGGCTACTAGGCTTTTCATACCAACTAAGAATTTACAACTAAGAAATACTGTTCAACGGTCAGGCCTAAATGGTTGTCAGATGAATTAATGAGGCTCATGTCAGGGAAGAAAAATGCACGGGATGCATATAAATTGTCAGGTGGTACAGAAGCCTACGACAGATATAAACTTGTCTGTGATCAAGCCACGAAAGAGGTTAGACAGAGAAAAAGGCAGATTACAAGAAATCTTTGGCAGAGGACACAAAGGAAAACAACAGAGTTCTTTACTTATGTAAACTGTAGAAGGAAGGGGAGGAATCAGATTGTTCCACTTAACATAGATGGTTCGACTATTGATGATCCTGCTCAAGTCGCTGAAAAACTGAATGAGTATTTTGCCTCTACATTCACACATTTATTCAAGGAGTTATTCAAGAATGAGAATGCTAGAAGTTTATCAAACTCTAACAGGGAGCTAAGTGATTTGTGATAACTAAGAACAAAGTGGAGGAAAAATTGAAGTTAAACCAAAAATGCACCTGGGGCAGATAGAATCTATCCATTTATAATGAAGGAGGCAGCAAGGGAAGTAAGCTAACCATTAAACGTAATTATGGGAGCATCCTTAAGAGTCAGGGGAGGTACCCATGGACTGGAGATGTGCAAATGTATCCCCAATTCACAAAGCGGGTGCAAAGGGTGGCACAAATAGTTATAGACCTCTTAGTTTAACTTCCTTTCGGGGAAAATAATGGAATTACTTGTTAAAGAGGTGATACAGGATCACCTAGACAAGACAGCAGAAATAGTTCAGACACAGCAGGGGTTTGTTAAGGGGAAATCTTTTCTGACCAATTTGATTGGATGCTACGATGTGGTCACAAACGAACTGGATGCAAAAAATAATTTTGATATTATATACTTGGATTTCAGTAAAGCTTTTGATACTGTTGCACATGGAAGACTGCTGTACAAATTGGAGATGGTATGGCATTAAGGGCAAGTTTCTGCAATGGATAAAGGGATGGTTGAGTGGGAGACGACAGAGAGTGGTAATTAATGGACCCTGCTCTACATGGATTGCTGTTATTAGTGGAGTCCCCCAGGGTTCGGTTCTGGGCCCAACGTTGTTTTTTGGATTTATCAATGATATCGATGAAGGTATATCAGGCTTAATGTCCAAGTTTGCAGATGATACAAAGATTAATGATTGTTAATGACAGTAAAGACAGTATGCCACTGCAGCAGGTTCTAGAAAATTTAGGCAGATGGGCTGAGAAATGGAAACTGAAGTTTAACATTTGTCAGTGTTAAACTTGAGTTGAACCTCCCTGAGTGTAGTACCAACCTCCTTCAGAAACCTCCCTGAGTGTAGTACCAACTGTGTGGTACTACACTGAGGGAGGTGGAAATGAAAAAGACCTTGGGGGTAATTGTGCAGTCAGATATGAAGTTCTCTGAGTAGTGCAGTAGGGCTGCCGGGGGTAGTTCATGGAGTTTTGTCAATGATATATGTCACGCAGTTCAGGAGAATTGGTACAATCGTTCTCGTTTGTTCAGTGTTGGAATTCGAGGTGAGCGGACGCGCTTAGTCAGGGCTCCTCAGTTAAGTGGATTACTTTTGGATAGTGCTTTTAAATATTTGATTTATTTAGATATTGTTGGATTATTTTGTTATAGGTTTTCGTGTAACAGTTTGATTTTAATAATATTATACATATAATTTTTTAAAGTTACTTTCATTGAAATTTATTTAATTTTATAATGGTAGTTACAAGATCTGCCTTAAACGTGTCACAGGGTATCGTGACTCACACGGAAATAGCCGTTGGCGATTTACAGGTGAGTAATGATTTAATCCGTTGTCGAACCTGTGGAATGTTTTTCAAGGTCGACCTGGTAATCCTACCTCACCTGGGGATTCTTTTCTTTGTGATCGATGTAAGGAGTGCACCGATCTTAAATTACTATTTGGTGCACTGATGGAACAATTTGAGTCCCTGAAAACACGAGTGCTTGCCCTCAAGAATAATGCATCTGGGAGCTCGTCAAAACTCCATCAATCTACCAAGTGATGCACACCCAATTCGAGCCTCAAAACAAAAAAACCAAGTGCAAACTACTCTGGTTAAAAAGGACATTGTTTTATTAGGAGACTCCATTGTCAGGGAAACGGGGAATATTTTTTGTAATAAGGATAGGTGGAGAAGAATCAGGGTATGTCTGCTGGGAGCAACTATTGATGATGTCACCAACAGATTGTCAGATTTTAAAGGGGGTAAAGAAAATATTATTATTCATGTGGGGACTAATGATGTTAAACGTACACGATCTGACGATTTGTTGGAAAAATACAGGACCATGCTGAGGAAATGTCGCGAGCTAAGCCATAATGTCTATGTGTCTGCAATTCTGCCCAGACATGATAGGAGGGATTATATGTTAAGAGCCTTGTGGATTAACTCAAGGCTTGAAGGAATCTGCAAGGCTTTAGGGGGGGGTGAATTTCTATCAGCATGGCCCACACTTGAAGGTAGAAGGAATTTGTTTTGTAGAGACGGGATACACTTAAACAAAGGTGGTGCAAAAGTTTTTGCCAGTATTATTGAGGATACCTTAAAGGTTCAGGGAAACTGCTAGTTAGGGGGGATGTGGGTAATACTGACATGCGTTTATCTGATAATATTGGTCAAACACTTTACACCTCTGTTCGTTCGAAATACCTGTGCAGCTCAGCCTTAAACTTATTTAGGCTATCAACTTCCACGACAAGGGATGGAAGTCTGTTCCACCAACCAACCGCCCGCTGGCTAAAGGAAAATTTCCACACGTCTATCCTACATCTGTCTTTCCTCAATTTGAATTTATGCCCTCTCAGGTGATTATTCTGAGCGAGAATCCCATCAGCATTGAGCATGCTCAAACCATTCAAGGCTTTATACACCTCTATCAGATCACCTCGCTGGTGCCTAGTCTCCAGACACTGTAATTTGCAAAACTTAAGCCTTTCTTCATAAGAGCACCCCTTTGTTCCATTCACTAATCTTGTTGCCCTTCTCTGTACTCGTTCCAGCAGCTCTACATCCTTCTTGAAATGAGGCCTCCAGACCTGTATACAGTACTCTAGGTGTGGCCTGACCATTGCCTTATACAAGGGAATAATCACCTCCTTATCCCTGCTAGAAAAATTCCTATATATCATTGACAATACACCATGAGCTACTCTTGCAGCCCGTCTGCACTGCTCAGAGAACTTCATATCTGCCTGCACAACCATCCCCAGGTCCCTTTCATTCTCTACCACTGTCAGTGTAGTACCACAGAGTTGATACGTTGCTCTGGGGTTGCTGTTTCCCATGTGTAGTACTTTGCATTTGTCAATGTTAAACTTAATTTGCCACCTCTCAGCCCATCTGCTCAACCTTTCCAGATCCTGTTGCAGCAGCATAGTGTCAGTAGTGTCCTTGACAACCGTGCCAACCTTCGACAACCTTCTGCAAACTTCGACATTAAGCTTGATATACCATCATCAAAGGGCGCCTCCATAGCCAGGTGGGAAGGAGCAGTAGCAGACTCTTCTTGATTAGACCGGGGTTCAAGCCCGTTGCCACCAAATACGGAGGATGCGGAAAGGTCAGGGAATGACCACCGCATATCCCGGAGCAATATGGCCTTAGTTGCTAATGTTCCTAAAAACCAAATAACTAACTAACCATCATCAATATCATTTATAAATACAGAAAACAATAATGGACCCAACACTGAGCCCCGAGGGACTCCACTAATAACATTAGTCCACGACGAGCAGTGTCTATTGATTACCACTCTCTGTCTTCTCCCCCTCAACCACCCCTTTATCCACAGCAGCAATTTGCCTCCAATGTCACACTGCTCCAATTTGTGCAGCAGTCTTCCATGTGCAACAGTATCAAAAGCCTTTCTAAGATCCAAGTATATAATATCAAAGTTATTCCCTGCATCCAGTTCCTTTGTGACTGCATCATAGTATCCAATCAAATTGGTCAGGCAAGACTTCCCCTTAACAAAACCATGCTGTGTCCGAGCTATAACTGAAGTCTTGTCTAAATGATCCTGCTGTGCTTCTTTAACTAGTGCCTCCATTAATTTTCCTGGAACAGAAGTTAAACTCACTGGTCTATAATTACTTGTGTCAGCCTTTGATCCTCCTTTGTGAATTGGGGTCACATTTGCACATCTCCAGTCTGTGGGTGGTACCTCCCCTGAGTCCAAGGAAGCTCTCATAATTATGGCTAAGGGTTTGCTTACTTCCTCTGCTGCCTCCTTTAATGTAACTGGATAGATCCCATCCACCCCTGGTGCCTTTCTTGTGTTTATCTTCAACAATTTCTCCTCAACTTTACTCTCAGTTATTACAAGATTCTCTAGCTTACTGCTAGAGTTGAATACACCCTGGCATTCCCCTCGCTAAATAACTCCTCATGTGTGAATGTCGATGCAAAATATTCATTTAGTTTGTTAGCTACCTGAGCAAGATCACGTTTCACATGAGCAGGTAGCTAATATCAGGGAAGAGAGCCTAAAAAACTTCAAGGGTTGTGTTAGGGTTGTTAAATATACAAGAACAGTAAATCTTAATTGTTTATACAGTAACGTTAGAAGTGTCGTCAATGAAATGAGCGAATTCGAACTGCTGGTTAAAACAAGTAACGCGGACATAATAGGGCTTACAGAGATGTGGTGCCACCCGGAAATTGGGGATGATGAGTTTAAGTACGGCTTGTATAATGTATTTAGGAAGAATAAGGTAGATAGAAGGGGTGGTGGGGTAATGCTTCTTATCAGAAGCAGCCTGAGTGCGACGATAGCTTTCCTGGATTCAGACATTTCACATGCTAGTATAGAGTCTGTATGGTGTGAGATAGTTGGAAACAAAGGTATAATGCGAGTAGGAATAATCTACAGACCAGGTGATTGTGAAGATTATGACATAAGCCTCTACATGCAAATGGAATGGGCAAGTAAGCATCAATGCCTTATTATGGGTGATTTCAATTTGCCTCTAATTGATTGCAGTAAATGGGAAGGAAACTCGACATGGGGAACAAAATTTTTAAATCAACTAGATGACAGTTATTTGTATCAACATGTCAGGGAAAATACTAGAAAAAAAGAATATCCTAGACCTCATCATCATTAGAGACAGTAGAGGAACCTGTAGCAGGAAGTGATCACGGAGTTCTACAGTGGATGATGACGAGAGGGGTAGCAGAAGTAAAAGGCAAAGGAATGTGTTTTAATTTCAGAAAAGGAAATTACGATGCCTTAAGGTACTACATGGCCTCTATTAACTGGGTAGATATCACGCAGAGAATGAATACAATTGAACTGTGGTACGCTTTTAAAATATTAATCACAGATGCCTTGAATGCGTATATACCATTTAAAAAAAATACTCCACGAGGAGGATTCCAAGTTGGATGAATAGTGAAGTTGCCACATTACTTGAGCAGAAAAAGGTGGAATGGAAAGGTTACAGAGCAATAAAAAGTACTGAAGCCTATAACAGCTACAAGGTGATGTGTAATAGAGTCACAGAAAAGGTTCGACAGGCAAAGGCAGTTTATGAGAAATCACTAGCAAACAGAGCAAAGAGGGGGGGGGGGGAATAAAGAATTCTTCACATATATAAATGCCAAGAAGAGCAGGACAAACCAGATCGGACCTTTACGTAAGGGAAAGGGGATAGTATTAAATACACCAGCTGCCGTTGCAGATGAACTCAACAGTTATTTTGCATCGATATTTACAAATGAAAAACCTTTTGTGGCAGTGGGAAATTGTGGGAGCGAAGTTAAAAAATATGTAATTAATGATATTGAAATTTCGCAAGATTATTTAATGAAAAAACTTTCGAGCCTATAGACCAGTAAGGCTCCTGAAGTTGATGGAATATACCCTATAATCTTAAGGGGAGCGGCAAGCGAGTGCATTGAACCATTGAGGCTAATTATGCGAGCATCACTGTACTCTGGGGAGATTCCCTTGGATTGGAAAAGTGCAAATGTATCTCCCATACATAAGGGTGGCTCTAAAAGTGAAGTTGGAAATTATCGACCTGTCAGTCTGACTTCAGTAGTAGGGAAAATCATGTGGGCAATTATCAAGGGTGGAATTCGGGATCATTTGGATCGAATTGAAATTCTCAAGGATACTCAGCATGGTTTTGTAAAGGGAAAATCATGTTTAACAAATCTGGTTCGCTATTTCGAAAGGGTCACTCAAGAGCTTGATTTAGGGAATAATTTTGACATTGTTTATTTAGATTTCAGCAAAGCTTTTGACTCAGTCCCACATGAGCGGTTTCTTTATAAGCTGGAACAGGTTGGAATCACTGGGAAAATCCTTAGATGGATAGAAGGATGGCTTCAGGGCAGGAGGCAGAGGATTGTGATAAATGGCTATTCCTCAGATTGGGTTGGTGTAAGAAGTGGGGTTCCCCACGGATCAGTATTAGGACCACTGTTGTTTTTAATTTTCATAAACGACATTGATGAAGGAATAGAGGGCATGATGTCTAAATTTGCAGATGATGTTAAAATTGGTAGAGTAGTTAATGATCACTGTCAAGCTGAGCTTCTTAAGAGAGACCTGGATAGACTTCAGGAATGGTCAGAAAAATCGCAGCTATACTTTAATCCAACAAAGTGTAAGGTATTACACCTGGGAAACAGTAATCCCAAAAGAACTTATTCACTTGGTGGAGTTCAACTAAACCCAGTACTGGAGGAAAGGGACTTGGGTGTTACGATACGGTCAGACATGAAATTCTCTGAGCATTGTAAACAGGTTGCAAGGAAGGCCCATGGTGTCCTATCGATGATCTATCGAACTTTTGCAAGTAGAGATAGGGACGTGATAATCCCATTATATAAGGTTTATGTTAGATCACACTAGGAATACTGTGTTCAAGTATGGAGACCGCACCTAAAGAAAGACATCGAGCTTCTTGAAAGGGTGCAAAGACGGGTAACTCGCCTGGTGAGATCGGCAAAAGGGCGTCCTTATGAAGAAAGACTTTGAATATGTGGCTTGCAGAGTTTGGAAACTAGACAACTTAGAGGAGATTTGATTGAGGTGTTTAAGCCTCTGAGAGGCATCAGTAAAATGAATGAGGACGAAATTTTCAAGATTATAAATGATGCTAGAACTAGGGGACATAAATTCAAGTTACGGGGGAAATGTTTAGATTGGACTGCAGGAAGTTTTATTTTAGCCAGCAAGTTATAAATTACTGGAATAAGTTGCCTTCATGGGTGGTAGAGGCCGACAGTTTGGGGAAATTCAAAGGTCATCTGGATAGTACTTTCGGTACATTTTTTTTTTTGTTTTTATCATTGTTTTGTTCGGATTTTTTTTTTTTTTTTTGGCTGGTGTAGCATAAGCCAAAGGCTTTCTTGCACCAATGCGACCATTACTAATACTAATATATAGGTATTTTGCTAGCAGAGACAAGGAGGTGATTATTCCTTTGTATAAGGGAATGGTCAGGCCACACCTTGAGTACTGCCTCGTTTTAGGAAGGATGTAGAGTTGCTAGAACGAGTACAGAGAAGGGCAACAAGATTGGTAAACGGAACAAATGGGTGCTCTTACGAAGAAAGGCTTAAGTTCCGCAAATTGCAGCGTCTGGAGTCTAGGCACCTGGATGTGATCTGATTGAGGTTTATAAGGTCTTAAGTGGATTGAGCAGGCTCAATCGTGATGGGATTCTTCCTCTTGCTCAGATTTCAAACCTCAGGGGGCATAAATTGAAATTGAGGAAAGACAGTTGTTGAATAGATGAGCAGAAATTTGCCTTTAGCCAGCTAGTTGTTGATTGCTGGAACAAATTTATCTGCCGTTGTGTAAGTTGATAGCTTAAATAAATTCAAGGAAGAAGTGAACAAACATATGGAGCGAATGGATCGGTGATATGGGAAAGTTTTTTTATTATTATTATTATTTTTGGCTAATGCTGTGTGAGCTTGCTTTCATGATCATATGCCTCGACTAATGCTAAAAAATGCCAATATACACAAACCGTAATGCCTAATTGCATAGCAATTTTTTCAATGTAAAATATGCAATTATTCATTATGTGCAATTATCGGTACAGGCCTTACAGGATCATGGTCCAAGAGTTGTCATTGCTCTTACGTTGCATGTGTTGGGAATATGAATATCTTCTTTATGCATGTACATAGTGATTTGTTTATGTAATGATATATTGATAAATTTATATCATAAATGAAGAAATTTTTCATTTCTTTTCATTTAATGAAGAAAAATCACATAAAATCCAAATACTTTATAAAAATAAATAAACCCATTAAAACAGCTAGTAATGTAAACAGTAATATTCAAATTGCCTATGAGGAATCCAGATTACATGCGATAAGTTTTTAAATTAACATCCAGTATGAAAACAGCTGATGGTCTCTTTTATGTACTTTTAAAATAATCAGAAAGTTTTTGGCTTAGTGGTTTTGTATTATTTCTGCTTTTATGCCATTTTCTAAAGCAGTTAAAGAATTTCCCAGATGCAGAGTTCTTTAGCATAGACACGATTCCTAATAGTGTCACTTCCATCAAGCTTTTAGATGGATCAGCAACAGCTTCCTCTTCTCCTTTTGCTTCCAAGACCAGAACTTAATTCCTTATCTGTGAGTTCCCCTTCTGTTGGTGCATTGCCATCTGCCTCGACATATCATCAGTACACTTCATTTTTGGGTGCATCCTCCTTATAAAATCGGCGCCTCCGTAGCCAGGTGGGAAGGAGCAGCAGTGCGTAGCACACGCTTCTTGATTAGACCGGGGTTCGAGCCCGTCACCACCAAATACGGAGGATGCGGAAAGGTTAAGGAATGACCACCGCATATCCTGGAGCAATATGGCCTTAGTTGCTAATGCTCCTAAAAACCAAACAACAACAACAACCTTATAAAATCCCCCAGAAACTTTGGACCCATCAGCGGTGAGACTGGACATAAAACAATTCTGAACTGTTTCTGGTGAAACTAGAATCCATACTTTGGACAGGAGGTAAATTGCATCAAGCTGTGAAATGGACCTTGCAAGTTTTGGTGCACAATCGAATCTCCTGCCCTTAGTCTAGCAAATAATCTTTTTCATCATACTACTATAGCAATAGGCCTCTAGTTGAGTGGTGAGGAGCAGGAGTGCAATAGCACACGTTCTTTGATTAGACCAGGGTTCATGCCCTTGACTGCTAAATATGTTTCCCTCAACATGAATCATTGAGGAGGCTACCATCCTGCAGTAGAATGATAATGGCTGCAGTTTATCCTTTTTTTTTTTTTTTTTTTTTTTTAACTATAGTAATATTGTTCTATATTTTTAATAATTCTTTGATCTACTAGAAGTTTGAAGCTGGCCATGTTTGTGAGAAGAAAAAACAGTTTTGTGGGATGTGCAGTTATCTTGCAGGAGACATACCTTATGCTTTTGCCTAGCCATTTCTTTGTCAAATTTTATGAGCTGCTCTTTAAATATAGATGAAGTCATCTAGGCAGTTGGATGTGTATTTTTTTTTTTTTTTGATATTGACTGTACTCCTTGCAGGCACACTGGGATGACCGATTTACCGATGGTGAACAGCTTTCTATTATCTGTTACTATCCAGTTGCATTCAGCAAGGGCTGTTTTTTAACTATGGTAATAGTGTTCTAAATTTTTAATAATTCCTTGATGTTATTGTTGTCCAGAGCTGGCCATGTTTGTAAGAAGAAAAACAGTGTTCATGGCTTTCGTCTTAAAACCAGTTTTGTGAGCTGTGCAGTTATCTAGCAGGAGAATACCTTATGCTTTCGCCTAGCCATTTCTTTGTCGAATTCTATGAGCCACTCTTTAAATATAGAAGAAGTCATCTAGGTATTTCTGTTGGATGTGTAATTCATTGATATTGACTGCACTCCATGCCAGCACACTGGGTTTGCAGATTTCCTGATGTTGAGCAACTTTCTCTTAAACATTACTGTCCAGTTGCATTCAACAAGGGCTGTTATACTTTCTGTGCTTACCTTGGCTCCAGGTGGTTTTTCATTTGCAAACACACGACTACTGTCTGGGTGGGCATGGTGATTGACTCCCATTTCATCACAATTATAGATGTGTTTTCTACAGCAACATGTTCGAGAGGCGACCAGAGGGAGTAATAATCAGCAGTGATTATTCATGCATTAAGAATTTGCAGATAAAGGAACCACTGGGTGACAGTGATCACAATGTACTGATATGGGATTTACTTAGCATTAGCATTAGTAGAGGCATATGATGCAAGAAAGCAAGCTTATGTAGCAACAGCCAAAAAAAAAAAAAAAAAAAAAAAACGCTCCCATTTCACCCCTCTGTTCGATCCAAATACCTGTCCAGCTCAGCCTTAAATTTATTTAGGCTATCAACTTCCACAACAAAGGATAGAAGTCTGTTCCACCAACCACTTAAAGATGTAACTGCCATCAAGGATGAAGAGAAGAACCTTTTCTTTTGTAAAGATGACTACAGGGGTCCTATACAGTGGGATCAACTGATGATGTTACCAATGTTGAATTCTAAATAGGAAGCCGCTTCAGGAATTTAATCTTGGAGGCTACTATGCTTTTCATTCCAACTAAGAAATACTGTTCAAGGTTTAGACCTAAATGGATGTCAGAAGAATTAATGAGGCAGAGAAAAAAAATGTAAGGGATGCATATAAATTATCAGGTGACACAGAAGCCTATGGCACATACAAAATAGTCTGTAATCAAATCACAAAGGAGGTTAGGCAGGCAAAGGCAGATTACAAGAAATCTTTTGCAAAGGATGCAAAGAGGTTCTGTATTTATGTGAACTCTAGAAGGAAAGGGATGAATCAGATTGGACCACTTAACATAGATGGGTTGACTATTGATAATTATGCTCAGGTAGCTGATAAACTGAATGAGTATTTTGCATTTACATTCACACACAATGAGTTATTCAAGGAGAGGAATGACAGAAGCTTATCAAACTCTGACAGATATCTAAGTGATTTTGTAATAACTGACAGCAAAGTAGAGGAGAAATTGTTGAAGTGAAATATAAAAAAGGCACCTGGGGCAGATGAAACTATCCAATTATAATGTAGACAGCAAGGGAAGTAAGCAAACCCTTAGCCATAATTATGAGAGCTTCCTTGGACTCGGGGGAGTTCCCCATGGACTTGAGGTGTGCAAATGTACTACCAATTCACAAAGGAGGTTCAAAAGGTGACAGAAGTAACTGTAGATCTGTTAGTATAATTAACAGATCTATTAACTGGCATTAAGTGAGGTTGGCACAATGGATAAAGGGACGTTGATTGGGAAACGACAGAGAGTGGTTATCAGTGGATACTGCTTTTCGTGGAAGAATGTCATTAGTGGAGTTCCCCGGGGTTCAGTGCTGGGCCCATCATTGTTTGTCTACTGATCAGTGACATTGATGAAAGTATAACAGGCTTAATATCCAAGTTTGCAGATGATATGCATGTTGGCAGGGTTGTCAATGACAGTAATGATAGAATGCTACTCCAACTGGATCTAGATAAGTTGGGCAAATGGGCTGAAAAGTGGCAACTGAAGTTTAATATTGACAAATGCAAAGTACTGCATATGGTTAGCAATAACCCAAGAGAAATGTTCCAAATGTACTACACTGAGGAAAGTGGAAAAGACCTGGGGAGTAATTGTGCAATTAGATATGAAGTTTGCTGAGCAGTGCAGATTGGCTGCCAGGGCAGCTCATGGAGTCTTTTCAATGATATATAGGAATTTTGCTAGCAGGAGAGGGAGGTGATTATCCCATTGTACAACGCAATGGTCAGGCCACACCTGGAATACTGTCTACAGGTCTGGAGGCCTCATTTTAGGAAGGATGTAGAGTTGCTAGAATGAGTACAAAGGGCAACAAAATTTGTGAGGGGATCAAAGGGGTGCTCTTACCAAGAAAGGCTTAAGTTCTGCAAATTGCAGTGCCTGGAGAGTAGGCACCTGTGAGGTGATCTGATTGAGGTGTATAAGGCCTTAAACGGGTTGAGCAAGTTGAATGCTGATGGGATTCTTTCTCTTGCTCAGACTAAGAACCTGAGGGGGCAAGTTTCAAATTGAGGAAAGATAGTTGTAGAATAGATGTATGGAAATTTGCTTTTAGCCAGCGTGTAGTTGATTGGTGGAGCAGACTTCCATCTTTTGTTGTAGAAGCTAATAGCCTAAATAAATTTAAGGCTGAGCTGGACAGGCATTTGGAACGAATGGAGGCAGGAAATGGGGGGGGGGTTGGCTCATGTTGCATAAGCTTGATTTCAGGAAAGTTTTTGATACTGTTGCACATAATATTGCTGCACAAATTGGAGCAGTGTGGCATTAAGAGCAAGTTACTGGTATGGAGAAAGAGATGGTTGAGTGGGAGAAGTCAAAGTTGTTATTAAGGGACACTACCGTTCGTGGGCTAATTTTATCAGTGGAGTCACCCAGGGTTCAGTGCTGGACCCGCTGTTGCTTTCTGTATTCATTACTGATACTAATGAAGATATATCAGGCTTAATGTCGATTTTTGCAGATGATACAGAGGTTGGCAGGGTGGTTAATGACAGAAATAATGATATGCTACTGCAACAGGATCTAGAAAAATTAGGCAGGTGCACTGAGAAAAGGCAATTGAGGTTTAACATCGACAAATGCAAAATACTGCATATTGGTAGCAGTAGTCCTAGATTAATGTAGCAACAGATGATTCTAGTTGTAACACCTTTTGTAACAGTTAAGTAATTATTTTTTCTAAAAATATTTTTCTTTACTTTTCAGTTATACAGTGATTACATTTAACACATCACATCACATCCATTCTCTGTTTTTCAGGGTAAAGGGAAATGAAAAAGACCTGGGGTAATTGTGCAGTCACATATAAAGTTCTCTGAAGAGTGCAGATAGGCTGTCAGGATAGCACATGGTGTTCTGTCAATGATATATAAGGAATTTTGTTAGCAGGAATAGGGAGGTGATTATATCCAATGAATATGACAATGGTCAGGTCACATCTTGAGTACTGCCTATAATTCTGGAGGCCTCACTTTAGGAAGTATGTAGAGTTGCTGGAACAAGTACAGAGAAGGGTAAGGAGATTGGTGAGAAGATCAAAGGAGTGCACTTACCAAGAAAGGCTTCAGTCTGCAAATTGCAGCATCTGGAGCCTAGGCACCTGTGAGGTAATCTGATTGAGGTGTCTAAAGCTTGGAATGCCTTAAGCAAATTCATCATTGATGGGATTCTTCCTTTTTCTCAGACTACACACGAGGGGACATAATTTAAAATTGAGGAAGGATGGTTTCAGAATAGATGTGCAGAAGTTTGCCTCTAGCCAATGGAGGTTGATTGCTGAAACAAACTTCGGTCTGATGTGTTGGGGAAGTGGATAGCTTGAATAAATTCAAGAAAGAACTAGAGAAACTGTTGGTGAGGCTGGACAAGTGAAATGGGAAGGGATTTTTTTTTTTTTTTTTTTTTTTTGGCTGATGCTGTAAGGTTGATTTCTTGCATCATTTGACACTACTAATACTAAATTTTTCCAGTTAATTGCATAATGCTTATTCACATATAACACTTTTATCTTTCACACCTAAGCTGAGTCAGATTTCACATTTTCTAGCACCTTTTGTAACAGTTAAGTAATTATTTTTTCTAAAAATATTTTTCTTTCCTTTTCACTTATACAGTGATTACATTTAACACATCACATCCATTCTACGTTTTCCAGCTATGCCCATATGTTCTTTTCCAGTAGTACTGGTTAATTGTTTTCGTACAGGTTGATAATTTTTTTAATTGCACATTAACCAATAGTTTTTCATTTTTTTAATCTCATAAACTTGGATTTCAGGAAAGTTTTTGGTACTGTTGCACATAATAGTGCTGCACAAATTGGAGCAGTGTGGCATTAAGGGCAAGTTACTGCTATGGAGAAAGAGATGGTTGAGTGGGAGAAGACAGAATTGTGATTAAGGAACACTACTCTTCCTGCTCAGCTTGTAAACTATTGATGATCCTGCTCAGATTGTTTACAAGCTGAGCAGGATCATCGACAGTTGAATCATCGATGTCAATTGGACCTATATACATGACGGATACATGACACAAATGAAATTCTTATATAATTTTTCCTTGTCACCTTCTAAAATACTGCTAGTGAAATATAACATAAATAAATTTTCAATATATTGATATATTTGTTGCAATTTAATGCTAGTAACGATACAAGTTACTGTTAGTTTATGATTGATTTATCATTATTATTACAGTAAACTCCCGCTATTTGCGGTATCTGGTTTCGCGTATTCGAGGTCGCTGATTTAATATAAAATGTGACTTTTAAAGCGTGAACATTTTCCGCCATAAAAAAACATGGGCGTGGCTATAATTATCTTTCCTGGTCAAAACAGCGCTCAGTGGGTGGGGGGAAGAGGGGTGACAAAATCGCGAGCGTGGATGTTTCTCGCTAATCCTTGTTCAGTATGTGTTATGCGCTTATCATGGAAGATTTCGTCGTTTGCTTTTAATATATATGCTTATAAATTGAATAAATTTATCAATTCATAAATTGATATGCCAAAAGTGATAAATCTACCGTTTTGCAGCGTAAAACAGACTTTTGAGTGTGTTAACGAAACAGAGTGACTTTATTGTGGACAAGTTCTTTCTAATCCATACAAAAATATGGCTATGAATAACAAGGGAAATATGAAAAGATCAAAGAAGGTGATGACATTAGCGAATAAAATTGAGTTATTAGACAAAATTTCTAATGGTGAAAGTGTCTCCTCAGTGGCAAAACATTATAAAATCAATGAGTCAACGGTATGATCAATCAAGAAATCGGAAGAAAAAATCCGCCTTAGTGTCGTGAAAACACGCTAATTGCTTCAAAAATTTGCTCTGTGACTCGTGATGTTAAATTAGAAAAAATGGAAAAAGGTTTAAATCTGTGGATAGAAGACCGAACTCAAAATAAAATTCCGTTAAGTTCACTCATCATTCGTGAAAAGGCAAAACTCCTTTATCAACACTTTAGCGAAACTGGTGTAGTACTGGCGGATAAGTTTTTTAGCTAGCAAAGGCGCTGGATTGAAAGATTTGTTTGAAATTTCTAATAAATATTACATTTAATATTAAATTGTTTCTTATTTTCATTTTGATGCCTTATGCTTGCATTTCACTATGTACTGTCTATGTACATATAATACATACATAGACAAAATTTTAAACTAGTTTTTCTTATATATTTCATACTTTGTAACAGGAGCCATAACTCAGTATTCGCGGCATTTCTCAGGAATGTAATCCCTGCGAATAGCGGGGGTTTACTGTATTTTTTTACATATATATATATATATATGTTTTTTTTTTTTTTTTTTTTTTTTTTTGCCATTTCTGTCCTACTTTCTACCTACTACAGAATTCATTGCCAGTTGACCTCTTCCGCATGGCACCTTTCAAAGCCCCTTTTTAGAGAACTTATGTGGATTTCGCCGACCGGGCTTGCTGGATGGGTAAAGTGCCTGCCTGGCAACCTAAAGGTCACGGGTTCGATTCCCGCCTCGGGCTTAGCTCAAAGTACTGCAAAAACCTTGGGAGGTGCATTATGGCCACAGAAGCCTATGTGCCAACAACTACAAAAAAAAAAAAAAAAAAAACTTATGTGGATTTAAACAGAGATTATACAAATATTTGGATGAAGTATATAAATTAGAAAACTAGAAAGATAGCTTTTCTTCCACCATTTTATTCTACTATTTTAATACTTATTCTATCACCTGCATAGTGCCTCTCTTGTAACGTAATGCAAGTTATTTTAGAATTTTGTATGTTTCAATTTCATTATTGTTTTTCAAAACATTCCACCGACAAATCATTAAATTTGTCTTTTCCACCATCATAGCATGGCATCTACGTGTACATTTTCCCTTTTCCAAATAACTCATCTAGCTGATCTTTTCTGCAAGCCTCTTTTTTTTTTTTTTAAGTTTGTGTTTATTTATATAACTTATATTATTTGTAAATATGTTTTTAATATTTTAACCCTTTAGTAGGACAACCGAGTCAAAAATCACACAAACAGGCACACTGTCATATTGCATTCAGCACTTAATATTTTTGGACAAAAAGGCAAGAAGTGATTTAAAATGGCATGCTCTATAATTCTATTCTTTATTCTGGCACTATCTTCAATAATAAGAACAAATAATAAAAGCAATTTTGTTATCAAAAAAAAAAAATTATTTGCTGATTACTTTGCATAGTGACATAAAATGAAAGGAAATTGAAACAAAATTCTAAATGAAAATAATGACCATATACACCATATTTTGTACACTAAAGGGGATTCTTCACTTTTCTAATCAAAAAGTAATCAGTGGTGTGTATCAAAATTGAAATCCACACTGACATAATTTGAATCAATATTTTAATGTTTAAATTTAAGTTGGTGTGGTTAGCTAGGTTAATCGGCCCACTTCTGGGTTAAAATAATTTGTTAATATTATAATTAAATATATAATTTAAATATTTTGAAATTCTTTTCGTAGATATTACTGATGGACATTTTAGTTCACATGTGGATCTTGCACACCAGTCTAGTAGGGATCCTACTTCTCCTCTTCCTGCACCTCCCCAAGAAAGCAGCACATCTCTCAGTAGCAATTCTACAGCTACAGTACATGCTGGAAACTCATCTTCTGATATACACATACATGGACAATTTGAACCTGTTAATGTAAGTGTTGAAGCAGAAGCAAGTAATCAGTCAGCACTGTTGAGTGCTTTTAACTTTGATGTTGAAGATGTACTGAACGAAAGTAGTTCATTAAGAAAAGTTAGTTTGGATCAAGATGTTTTACCTTCTCCAAATTCTCACAGCATTTTGGCATCCGATGTGCAGTCTAATCAAGATCTTACTGTTGTATATGAGCCATTATTTTATTCTAGAAATGCATCCTCATTGAGCCAAGAGATCACACTAAGAGGTATCAGAAATCCTTCATATGAAAATCCACGACCTCACAGAAGATCTGAAAGTGATGGAGTCCCTTATGTTTGTATAGTAGAACAAAATGAACTTAGAAGACTGTCATCATCATCAGTGGGAACAGATATACAAAGAGGAACTGAACTAAGAAATTTCTGTTCTGAAAATCCAATTTCCAGTGTAAGTCCCCAGGGGTTAAGTAGTTCTGTTTCTGCTTCAGAACCATCACTGTCTGGGCTATGTAGATCATTTATTTCTAATAACATTATAACAAGGAAGACACCTTCATCTCCATTTCCTAATCAGCTATTTACTAATCATCTTCTGCATGACTCTTTTAGTGATTCTAGGGCCCAGACAGAATTAGGAACATATGCAAGCCATTTGACACAGGTATCTGCATTGCTGTCTGATGAAGATCCACCACTTCGTGATAGTTCTCATCAAATGTCTCAAAGACAAAACTCTCAGGTAAGACACCTTTTTTTTTCCCCTTTTTAAGTATCAAATGTGCTTTTTATAGCTTGTTATTAATATATTTTTTAAGCATAGCACACTGCTTTCTTATACTTTTTTTACTTCATCCTGTAGTTTGTGTCATTACATCTATGAGGTGTAACTCAAAAATAGTGAGTCTACATTAATTCTTGGCTGAAGATAAAAATCTGATTTTTTTGTACCTTTCTAAATATAGAAAAATTTTACATGGTATGAGTTTTCAATATTTATTTATCATTTTCTCAGAGTTATATCATGATTGCACCCAGCAGGTACTGTACTGCCCACCACTTTTAGTATTAGCAGTGGCAAATGATGCAAGAAAGCAAGCTTATACTGCATCAGCAAAAAAAATAAAAAAAACTTCCCGTTTCATCTATCCATCCACTCCAAAAGTTTTTCTAGTTCTTGAATTTATTCAGGCTTTCCACTTCCATGACACATGAGGTTTGTTCCAGCAATTAACCACCTACTGGCTAAAGTCAAACTTCTGCAATCATCTTTCCTCAGTTTGAATTTGTGCTCCCTCATGTGTAATCTGAGCTAGGAGAATAAATCTATCAGCATTGAGTTTGCTCAATCCATTCAAAGCTTAAACATCTCAATCAGATCACCTTGTGGATGTCCAGTCTCCACATGTTACAATTTGGAGAACTGAAGCCTTTCTTGGTAACAGCACCTTTTTGTTCTCCTCACCAATCACTATACCATTCTCTGTGTTTATTCCAGCAGCTGTACATCCTTCATAAAATGAGGCATCCAGATTTGTATGCAGTACTTAAGATGTGGCCTGACCATTGGCTTATACCAGGCGTGGCCAACTTAATTTGTGATACAATCTACTTTTTTTTTTTTTTTTTTTTCAAAATGTGCCACGATCTACCATCTCAAGAATTTCATTGCACATGGTTAAAAAAGTTAATCAACACATATTGAAAAATGTTGTTTATAAATTGTAACGTTAAATACAATTCAGAATTCTTATTTTAAATTCACATGTATTTAAATTTTTAATTTATGTGAAGTTTGTGTCTTAATGTCATCTGCCAAAGCTTTCAAAATCGGGGATATACTGTGATAAGGCCAACCATAAAAAATGTTCTGTATGCAAGTCTGTAAGAGTAGAGTGATTCTTCGCCTTTTTTTGTTTCAAATACGAAAAGGCTGAACCAAAACAGGAATTTAAAAGTTCACTGCATTTTTTTTACATTTGGGTACTTTTCTTGCGAACATATTTCCAAAAGTCTTTTTCTGATGACCTGGCTTTAAGGAAGGTATTGTTTCGCAATGTTTTAATTTCATTTTCAAATAATATTTTCTCTGTGTGAAAAATCTCAGTGATTTTTTTTTTTTTTTTTTTAGCAGTTTGTTTCGTATCTGAGTGGACATTAAATGGATAAGAAATACAGAATATTGAACAATGTCTTCAATTCAAATGTTTTAAAATCATTTAATCTGGTTTCAAAATCCTCCAGAACATTCTCAATTTCAGAAACATATTTCTCACTATTAAATTCAAACACAGGCTATTTTTGCAAATGGTCTTGCATATTTGCAAAATGGTCGAAATTTTTTTCTTTGTAATCCTTAGCCTTTACCAAAAATTTATATTTATGTGCAGAAATACTACTAATCATGTCATGCACATTTTTATTTTTTCCTTGTAATTTCAAATTCAGATCACTTAATTTACTGATAAAATCTGCCAAAAAAAGCCAGATCACATAACCACTCCGTATCTTGTAGCTGCTGATAATCATCTTCCCTTTGATCAACAAATTTTTTAATTTCATTCAGCAAATTTCGAAATCTCTGTAGAATCTTACTCTGATTCAGCCACCTCACATCTATGTGTAATATCAGATCTGGTTCTTTTTCATTGAGTTGCATTTTAAAAAGTCTCCTTTGAAGAGATTGTACTCTGGAATTCATTATTTTGAAAGCGATGTCCATAACACGTTTAGTATTTAATCTTTTGCTGGCTAACACTTGTTGGTGCATGATACAGTGGTAACTCAAAAAATCTGGGAATTCGTCATGCTTTAGGCACAATGCGATGAATCCGTTAAGATGCCCCGTTTGTGTTAGCTCCAACCGTTGTTACCGATACGAGCTTAAATAGTAGTAATTTAATTTTTTCAATAAAATGTTTGAATGAGTTAAAGATATCAAGACCTCTCGTTCTTTCTTTTAACAAAACCATACCCAGCAGTTCTTCTCTAGCGGCAGAATCATCAAAAAACATACCAACAAAAACGAGCGATTAGGCTGTATTACTGACATCTGTAGATTCATCCAGTTGTAAAGAAAAGGACACACAATTAGCAATATCAGCACGCAATTGTTCGCTCATATTTTTACTCATTTTTTCGAGGCATCGCATCACAGTATTTTGAGATAATTGCAGATCTTGAAGGGCACTCTTAATTTCATTTTTGTTTTTAAAATTTTCAAAAAGAGAATCTGTTATTTCTAAATATGAGTCTTTGATGAATTGACTATCAGAAAATGATTTGCATTTTTTGCAAGAAGATGACTCACTTTAAATGATGCTACAGTTATTGCTTTAGATTGTAAATTAGGTGTTGTGAAGGAATTTTGTTGCGCGAATAATCTAGATTTAAGTTCTTCTAATTTATTTTTTCTAAGGTCACTATTTGATGGAAAATCCGATTGGTATTTACCATGGAGTGCGTTGAAGTGCGTTTCTAAATTACCTTTTTTAGGTATAGCGTTCCACGGAAGCATTGCAAGTGAAACAGCAACATTTTTCTTTCACCATTACATAAAAGTCTTCTAGTTCCCACTCTTGATGAAAATGATACGTTTTACTCTTTTTTGTAGTATTCATTTTAAATTAAAAGGTATTAAATTAACATATAAGTATTGTCCAGTTATTAAATCAGCAAAAGCAATGTTTACTGATTAAAACACTAAGATGCGCGAACCGGAAAAATATTCTGTCTGAACAGCTAACGTAGGATAATTGATGAAGAGGATTCCTGAATGAGGAAGTTGTTATCAAAATAACCAGACAAAAACACACCACCGTTTATTGCTCTGTTTGAATCAGTTTTGAATGCATTTGTGATATTTCTCTAAAGCTATTTCTGGAGGTCACGACCATAAAACAATAAAAACAGTTTGCACTTTTCTGTTAGTGCAATCTAATTATAAATGGGTAGTAAACTCCATCTTATTGCATTTACAATAATACCGACAGCTGGAATTCTGTGGTATTTTACGTTATTATGGTGAAGTGTGTTTCTCCTTCAATGAAATCTTCAATCATGCAAAAAAAAATAATAAAATAAAATTTCAAAATCTGCTCTTCATTCGTATTTTTGAAGCTTCATAAAAAAATAAAAAAATAACGTGCAGGTAGCGAAACTCTCTGCACAATATAAAATTTTGGTAGCATACCTGTTGCGCAAATCGAGGGATGACTGTATATTTAAAATTCTTCGTGATCAACCAAAATTAAAGCCGTGATCGACTCATTGGCCACCCCTGGCTTATACAATGGAATAATCACCTCCTTACCCCTGCTAACAAAATTCCTGTATATCATAAACAAAAACCCATGAGCTGTCCTAGCAGCCTGTCTGTACTCCTTAGAAAACTTCAAATTTGACCACACAATTACTCCCAGGTCTTTTTCATTTTCCACCAATATGAGTATAGTACCACACAGTTGTAGCCAAGTGGTCAGGAGCGGGAGTGCAGTAGCACACACTCTTTGAGTAGATCGGGGTTCAAGCTCCTGACTGCTGAATATGGTCGATCTGCTAACCCACACCGGACCAGCGTGGCAGATTATGGTCCATTTCCCTCAGCATGAATTGTTGAGGAGGCTTCCATCCTGCAGTGGGTTGATAATGGCTGCACTTTACCTTTTTACCACACAGTTGGTACATTTGGATTACTGCTTCAATTATACTTCAATTGCCATTTCTCAGGGCATCTGTTTAATTTTTCTAGATATTGTTGTACTAGCATACCTTCATTACTTTTATTAACCACCCTGCCAACCTTTGTATCATCAGTAGACTTGGACATTAAGCCTGATATATCTTTATTAATAAACACATAAAACAACAATTGGCCTAAAGCCGGACCCTGGGGGACTCAAAACTAATGACATTAGTTCACAAAGAGCAGTGTCCATTGATAACCACTCTCTGTCTTCTTCTTCCACCTAACCATCCCTTTTTCCAAGCAGCAACTTGCCCTTAATACCATACTACCCCAGTTTATACAGCAGTCTTTTATGTGCAATGCAATCAAATGTTTTCCTGAAATCCAAGTTTATGATATCAAAATTATTTTTTGCATCCAGTTCCTTTGTTGCTGCATCATAGTATCGAACCAAATGGTCAGTCAAGATTTTACTTTAATATTTTTATTAAAGATTTTACTTTAATAACCATGCTAACTGAAGTATAACTGCAAGTTTGTCTAAATGGTCCTGCATTGCTTCTTTAATCCATGACTCCATTATTTTTCCCTAGAACAGAAGTTATGTTAACAGGTCTGTAATTATTCATGTCATCCACTTATTCCCCGTTTGTGAATTCTTGGATACATTTGCACATCTCCAGTCCACGGAGACTTCTCCTGAATCCAAGGATGCTCTCATAATTATGATTAAGGATTTCCTTGTCTCTTTTACTATTTTTTTCTTTTACTATTCCCTATGTTTTACTCCATGCTCATCATTTTTTCTCACAGAATTTTTTAATTTAGTAGGATATTAATAAATCCCCAATTAATGGGTTGAAATTAAATTGAGTGTTGCATGAGAAAATTGACATTGTCCCTCAGTCAAAAAGGTGGACACTGATGTCGTTAAATCAATTATGAAAGAAAGTCAAGCATCACAGTGGTTTTTTTTTAATCAAATCTGGGGCGTCTATAAACCCTTTACTAAATTAAAATTATTGCATTATCTATTAATACAAAGTAATACATGATACAAATCTGAAACCATCTCCAAGTGCTAAGTGATATCTTCTAGTTTTTAATCACCAATCAGAAAATTGGTGTTTCTACAATAGATGGCAGCATAATTACAAAACTGTAACCATGGAGAAATTTACCAAAAAATTCAATCCTTTTGATTTTGACACCTAACAACAGCTTCTGCATGAGTTGTAAGTAGTATGGTTTCCTCTGCAGTCAGTGACATAACATGTTACACACTGTTGACCATGACATGTTAAGCTTACACCTGGCAAGTTATATGGATTTCCCTGGTCTTTGCGTAAAACTTCCTAGAACTAGCTCCACTGCATTGGACAGCCCAAATAAATGTGAAAACATTCCTTACTAGGTAGTGTGAGCATATTAACAACATATTGTACCATCTGCTCCATGAGTAATCCATAGCTATCAAGTCGTAATTAGTATTACTGTAATGACCTTCACTTTCACCTCAAATGCCCATTGATCAATGAAAATGTTTGTTTGTCAATTTCCTTTGAAATTGTCAGATCTTAGGAAGTTGAAAATGCCAAAAAGGATGCCTATAAAAGTGCCCATATCCATATTAAAGAGTGTTTTGGAGTGGCCATCTAACGTGCAATTTCCAATACGTGTCACTGGGACGCAAGTTTCACTGTCCAAAAGAGATGCCCCTTTTAGAGAGGTGTCTATTAAGAGAGGTTTCACTATATATAAATATTATTTTAAATTTATTTACAATAATATCTATATATTATTTAAAATAAATTTATACTATTTATACATAGAATAAGCAGAAATATATGCACATCTGAGTATTTTAAATTTCACATGTTTAAGGGTTTTTTAAACTGTAAAAAGGAAGAAGCTAATGGTTTCATCTTTATACTTTATTCCTATAATGTTTTTTTAATTTTCAACAGAATTCATATTTTATTTATGTTTTATATTTTGAAGATATAAGGTGTGAAAAATAGCAATTCTAGAATATATATATATTTTTTTTTCTATGTGAGTCCCAATACCATGCAGATTGAAGTTTACAAAGACAAAATATTAAATTTCTATAGATTGTAATTTTCAAGAAATGTGTGTGAAGGAAGGCTGTTCCAGAAAACAGAAGTTGAAGAGATAAATGGGAAGAAGGAAAGTTGGTTCTATGACTTTGAAGTTAGACAATAAATGGATGTTAACTGGTTGTGACATGTGTTTGGACTGGTTAAGAAGAGTATCCAAGAAAGTAACTACAGATACATAAGAAAGTATCTGTAGAGAAGACATGCAGTGGAAACAGAAATCTATGAGACAGACAGACAGACAGACAGACAGAGAGAGAGAGAGAGAGAGAGAGACTCTGTAAGAGTCTCTCTCTCTCTCTAAGAGAAGGGGTTATTAATTAACCTGATTGTCCTCTTTTGAATGGAGTCTAGAAGCCTGAGAGAGGTTTTAGGGGAACCACCTCAGTTGTGAGCACAGTATTCCATGGTAGGATAGATTTGAGATTTGTAGAGTGAATAGTTGTTTAGAAGGAAAATAACCAATATGATTAAGAGCAAAAGAGAAAACCCATTTTTTTTTTTAGATTCAGAAGAAGAACTGTGATATGCTTATGTCATGTAATATTAGAAGTCAGGTTAATTCCTATATAGTCTGTGTATCTTCTATATAGATAGAAGATAAGCACAGGAGCAGTAGAATCCTTTTTTTTTTTTTGCAAGATATAAGACAGGACTAGTTTTAAGGAGGAACAAAATTAATTAAGTTTTCTTTGCCCCATTGGATTTCCTGGTGAATATTAAAGAAGAAGCCGTTTTTTCTCAAAGTGAAAGCTGGAATGCAGCATGCTATCATCAGCAAAACTATGGATAGGATATCCAATCATTGAAAGAAGGGCATTCATATATAAGAGGGAAAAGAGTGGAGGGAAAGAGCTGAACCTTGGGGAATACCAGCAATAGTGAAGAAGTTAGAAGACAGAAAGCCATCTAACATTACCTGCAGTGAGTGGCAAGAAATACAGCTGGTTACCCAATTACAAAAAAACATTTGGCAGTCCATATGATGGGAGCTTGTTAAGGCTTTTATGTTAAACAATCAAAAACCTTAGAAATGTCAAGAGTAACTGCTCGAGTTTCATCAAACTTTTCCATTGAATTCATTCATAGATGGGTAACATAAACCAAAATATCACCAATTGACGCTGATGGAATCCATATTGGCGATGATTAATTAAATAGAAGATAGCTCCGTAGTTGGGAGTTAATGGATTTCTCCCTTATTTTGGTAAAAGTGGAGGTAAGGGTAAGACAATAAGGGAGATTGCAGGGATTTGTCACCCTTAGAAGGAACTGGCTGGATATTAAAATTTTTCCACGCAGAAGGGAAAACACCAGAGAAATAAGAAATTGTAACAAGGCAACACATATGGTGCAAGCTCTGGAGCACAGATTTTGCAAATAAGTGGAGAAATACCTGGAGCTTTCTTGGCATCAATGTTGTTCTTCTGGCATCCTTTTTGACAGGAATATTCAGTGCAGTATACTGGGAATGGTAGGAGGTGGTTTTACCAAGGTCATAAATACAAGAATTAGAAGAAAAGAATATGCTAGTAAGTTGGTTTTATCTTTAGCTGGGAAAGATAATAGAAGCATTAAGTTTTAACAGGGATGGGCATGTACGTTGACAAATGTAGTGACCAATAGCTTTGGAGGGCACCAGAATGCTTGATTACCATTTGGGCAAGACCCAACTTTTCTACTCTTCAAAATGCCTGTTCAAAATCTAGTTTGGATTGATTAATAACCACTTTACAATTGTTGGAAGCTTTATTGTAGTTAGGAAATGAACATGGTGATTTGGATGCAAGCCAATTGTGATATACAACATTCTTATCTTGAACTTTAGCACATTTAATGGAAAATGAAAGTTTATATAAAGGATGAGGTTTTAAGGTGGAGTGTGGAATAAAGGATTTCATCCCTACATGAATAATTTCATTGGCACTGTCTGAGCAAACATTTACATCAAAAGATTTAAAACAGTAATCTACCCATGGAAAAGAAAAATGGAAATCTCACAGATCATCCCATTTCACTTCCTTGTAATACCAGACAACACAAGGCCGAGAATGTCCATGAGAGACAGACTACTAAATTGTGTTCTGAGGTGCCTTGAGCACCACTCATGTTGACTGCGTTTTGAAGCACTGGATGTGATTAGGATTGTCTAGTATTCCGATATTAAATGAACAATCTGTGTTACCTCATTAGTAATTGTAAAAGCCTCATCATTTTGACCAACTGGATTTGTATAACTATAAAACTGAAAACTAATAGAGGTGTATATTAAAATTGTTGAAGAAATTAACTTCACTGTTAGGAAAGATTTCATTTTTTTTTTTTGAAAGTCAAGTTTCAAAGAAAGAAAAATAGTTTGACATGATTAGCAGATTTGGGAGAATGATAAAAGTTACAAATGAATCCCAAATCAAAAACAGGAGATTCAAAATTAGAAAATCTCTGACAAGGAATATCAGAGAAGACATATGCACAAATACTGTACCACCTTTGAAGCAAAAGGAATTGTGGAATAAATAATTAGAATTCTGTCAGGAAAACTTAGTGGAGCTTGGCAGATTGTAAGTGGAAATGGACATCACTGAGATTGGAATTGAGACCATGTATATTTTTGAAATCAATGGAAGAAGTTTTGGAAATTTTAGATCTTTTCACAGATAAGTTTGTTCTATTACTTTGGCTATTCATTCTGCAATAAGTAGATAAAATGAAAGTAGAGGGGGCATGTTGTATGGCTTAATGAAATGTTTGAATATGGTATGCACTCAGCAAGCATACGCCCAACTCCTTGACATAATGTGGCCTTGACAGTGCCCCCCCCACAATGTTTGAACTCGTAGTTTGAGAGAGCAGACATGTTTTCAGTTGATCAGTGGATTAACAGAACCTGGATTAATATCAGTTGTCTGGTAGACAGTTTTTCTTTTTATACAGTATTTTGTTTAAATTTGCTATCTATAATTTTTAAATCTTACTTCAGTAATTTTGTAAATTTTATTTTAGTAATTTTTGTAAATTGAATTCTTAACTTTCTTTAAAGTGTTTCTGCTAAGTTACGTTCTTTCTGATAATTTTTATAACTTAATTTTAACTTCACTAGAGGATAAAGTTTTGGTAACAGTTTAATTTCTATAATATTTGAATAATTTAAATTCCGTTACATATTGTAAATTAAAATTTTGTAATCTTTCTTAAGTTCAAATATTGCCTAAATAATTGTTGTTACAAGATTCACTTTCAATCAATACATCATCCAATGACTCAGATGGAAATGGCTGTGGGCATTCATAGTGTTAGTTGCGAGTATAGTCTGTGGCGAGTACAGTCAATGCTAAGGTTGGAAAAAGACAAAACAGTGCAGAAAGGGGAACTATAGGAAATTTTAGAATTGGTGAAAGAAATGAAAGAGGTGAAAGACTTGTGGAATTTGCAGAATCTCAAGGATTGTCAGTAATGAACACTTTTTTCAAGAAAAGGGTGAACAGAAAGTGGACATGGAAGAGTCCAAATGGATTAACAACTAATGAAATCGACTTCATCCTCACTAACAGAAGATATATTGTGAATGATGTTACCGTCCTGAATAAGATAAATGTTGGAAGTGATCACACAGAATGGTAAGATGTACACTTGATAATGATGTAGGAAAGGAAAAAACTGACTCGAGTAAATAATACAAAGGTCTTTGAGATAACAGAAGAGGAGAAAAAGCAGTATGTACTGGAACTTAAGAACAAGTTTGAGCTTCTGCAGACTGCTCAGGACCAAGATATCGACGAGGAATATTACAACTTTCTGAAAGTGATAAAGCCCAAGAAACCTATAGGGAAAAAGAAATTCAAAGAAGAAAAAATTAGTCAAGAAACACTTAATATGATGAACCGAAAACGACAAATGAAGAGCAAGATAAATACTAACAAGGAAAAAATTGAGTATACTGAGTTATGCAAAGCCATTAGAAAGAGACTCAAAGAGGACATAAGAAGATTTAACACAACAAAAGTAGAACAAGCATTAAAGGAAAACAAAGGATTTAAATCAGCAGCCATGAGCAGTAATACAGAAAGACAAATGATACTGAAACTGAAGAATAGCAATGGTGTACTTATAAACAGCAGAGAAGGCATAATTCAAATAGCAGAAAACTACTATAGAGAATTATACACGGAACAAGGGAATGATGCCAGAAGTGGGGAAGATGGATTGCAAAGTAGCAACACATACGACATACCTGATATTCTTCCTGATGAGGTAGAACATGCATTGAAGAAAATGAAGAATCAGAAAGCCCCGGGGGAAGATGAAGTTACTGTAGTGTTGTTAAAATTGGGAGGAAGAGACATAACACAAAACCTGGCAAGAATCTTCACAAATGCATTAGAAAAGGTGTGACGCCTAAGCAGTGGAATAATGCAATCATAGTTTTGCTGCATAAGAAAGGAGATAAATCAGAAATTGGAAATTATAGACCAATTAGCTTGTTATCTCACATCTACAAGTTGTTCACAGGGGTCATTACTAACAGATTAGATAGAATACTTGATGAGAATCAACCGAAAGAGCAAGCTGGCTTTAGGACAGGATTCTCAACTATGGATCACCTTCACGTAATATCACAGCTAATGGAGAAAGCAAATGAATATAAAACACCATTATGCCTGGCATTTGTGGATTATGAAAAGGCATTTGGCTCCATACAGCATAAGGCAATGTTTCGGGCACTGGAAAGACAAGGCATTGATACCCTATATATTATGATTTTGAAGAAAATATATGAGAGTGCTACCTCCTTTATTAGACTAGACAAAGACAGTAGGAAATTTAAAATCGAGAAAGGAGTTTGACAAGGAGACACAATATCTCCGAAGCTGTTTACTGCTGCCCTTGAGGAAGCTTTCAGAAGATCAGACTGGGCGCAGAAAGAAGTCAATGTGAACGGAGAGTACCTAAACCATTTACGATTTGCAGATGACATTGTGGTCATAAGCCACGATCCCAAAGAATTAGAGGAAAATCTTAATCAGTTATGTACAGTTAGTAAAGATTTCGGACTAAAGATGAATATGGCTAAAACGAAAGTAATGATGAACAAGTATGCCACAGAAAGGGACATATTGATTGAAGGAGCAGTAATTGAAAAGGTGGAGTCATATACTTATCTGAGATAAGTTATTAGCTGTAATAATGATAAATGGCTGGAAGTCAAGAGAAGAATAAATTTTGGATGGATAGCATTCAGGAAATATAGTCACGTACTGAAGAGCAATATTCCAGTTTGTCTGAAACGTAAAATAATGAACCAATGTATACTCCCTACCATGACTTATGGAAGTGAAACTTGGGCACTCACCAAAGGAATGGAAGAGAAGCTGAGAACTACACAGTGAAGAATGGAATGAATTATATTGGGAATCAGACTGTTAGATAAGAAGAGAAACACATGGATTAGGCAGCAAACTCAAGTAAAGGACATTCTTATCAAAACTAAAGAACTAAAATGGTCTTGGGCAGGACACATAGCTCGTAGACATGATGACAGATAGACTAAGAAAATAACAGAATGGTACCCAAGAAGAGCTAGAAGAAACCTGGAAGACAAAGGCGCAGATGGATAGATGAATTTCATGAGTTTGTGGGTAGTAAATGGATGGCCAGTGCTCAAAACAGAAGGAACTGGAAAGTTGCTGGAGAGGCCTTCATCCTGCAGTGGATTGAAAATGACTGATGATGATGATAGTCTGTGGCATATATTCTAAGGTTAGCCTAGTTGATAAACAAATTTGAACTGACATTTCTTTTCTCTGCACCCAATGAAAAGAGTTTACCGATCTCAAATAAAACTTGGTGTGTTACTAGAAGAATATGAATCACTGAAGAAATGGGTTCTTGTCCTAGAAACTAATGTAATTGGGATCTTGTTCGGTGACTTAAGTATCTCTGACTTGACAAGTGATTGCACCCCTGATTTGGGTCCTGGAACAAAGTAGTGAAGTACATATTGTTCTGATTCCAAATTTACTTTTATGAGGAGGCTTCCATTGTCAAGGTAATGAGTAAAATTTTTTTGCAATAAAGATAGATGGATCAGAGTGTTGCCATGAGCAAAACTTGATAATGTTATCAACAGATTTTAAGGGGTGGGTGGTGGTAAAGAGAGCGTTGTTATTCATGTGGGAAGTAATGATATTAAACAAACATGACTTGATAATGTGTTGGATAAATATAGGACTATGATGAAAAAATTCTGAAAGTTAGGTCAGTATGTGTCTGCATTTCTGCCCAGAAGTGATGGAAGCAATTGTATTCTGAAGCTTTGTGGAATAACAAGACTTCATGATTCTGCAAGGCATTTTGGTAGAAATTGAAATTTTTATCAGCATGGCCTTCACTTGTAGGTAGAAAGGATATATTTTATAGACACAAAATTCATTTGAACAAAGGCGGTGCAAAGATTTTTTCCATTATCATTGAGGATACCTTAAAGGTTCAGTGAAACTGCTATTTGGGAGGGAGGGAGAGAAGGGTAATGTAGATACACATTTATCTGGTAATATGGATCAAAGTTGAACACACCTCAGGGATTCTTGTTCGTTATCACAAGAGCCAGTGTTGGCAAGATGTTCTGAGGGTGGCAACAATTCAAATTAGAAGATAAAGCTAGATAAAGGAGCCTAAATAACTTCAAGGGGTGTGTCAGGGTTGTAAACTATAGAAGAACTTAGTCTTAACTGTGTCGACAGTAAAGTTAGGAGTGTTGTCAATAAAATGGATGAGTTCAAATTCCTGCTTAGGATAACTAATGCTGACATAGAGCTAATTGAAACATGTTGTCACCTGAAATTGAGGATGATGAGTTTCACTATCATATGTACAATGTATTTAGGAAAAATTGAGAAGAGGTGGTGAGGTCATGGTTCTTATTGAAAGCAGCCTGTCAAAAAGAGCTTTTTTTTAGCTTCTTATGTCTAATTTCAGTTTGCTCCTAATTGATTGGAATTATATGCAACTTTTATTGCTGATGACTTTTATATGCAATGATAGATGCAACTTTTATTGCTGATGACACGTTTGGGTCTGTCATTTATGATCTCTCTGGAGTGTTGTTTCTTTTCATGAGTTAAAAAAAAAAACATGCACTGACATGACATCACATATATTTCACACACAAATTGAACTATCTGTGGAATTGTTTTTTAGGTAAATAGGATTAAAGTTTGGCACTCCACATCACTATATTTTTCTCTTAGAACTGAATTGTTATGCAGTTCAAAACTATGAATTACATAGCAATTCAAATGGAATTCTAATTAAATTTCATAGCAATTCAGTGAGCTTTGTACATCTGCTTTTTGAATATGAATATTTCATTTTTCAAACTCTTGAAATATAATTTCAAAATCATTTCTCAATAATACAATATAATTTGATATAATACTATATATAATACTTTTATATAATACTATATAATGCTCTAAGTGCAGCTCATGCAAACTTAATAATTTGAAAATTTTAAAATGAACTAAGTTATGATTTTTTAATTGGATTTTCGAGAGCCAAAGTTTTGTTGGAAACACTTTTATGCTATCGTATAGTGCTGTCATGCATTTTTAACTTGAAGTTATAGATTTAATTCATTCAATTGCTCTGAAATGTCAGCTATATCTTTCCCTTTCATCTCCAAAAATATAATAGTTTCACTTCAAATTATTAAAGCCTTTTGCCACCTTGTAAATGAAAGCCAGCATAGTTCAACATTGAAGCACTTCTTCATATGGCAAATCCTTATACTCACTTCCCACATCAATAAGAAAAGAAGAAGACTGGTGGTGACTCATCCTTGTAAATTAAAGCCAACATCGTTTCGGAGCAATATGGCCTTAGTTGCTAATGCTCCTAAAAACCAAATAAAACCAAAAAGAAACCAACATCATTCAACGTTGAAGCACTCCTTCAGATGGTACATCTTTATACTCACTTCCCACATCAATGAGAAAAGAAGAAAACTGGTGACGATTCAATTTTAAAGCCGCAGATTAAGTTTACAGTTGATACAACTTGTGTTAAAACTTGGTCTAACTTTATTATTTTGTTGCACAAACACATTGGTGAATTATTAGTGGAAATTAATTTTTCTTCCATGTTTTTCTCTTTAGTTTTCCTCTTCAACATGTGTTTAGGATCTATCGTAGGAGGAACTCCATTGGTTACCAACACACGTTTATTTTAAGAGTAGGAGACCGGCAGAATTACTTAACAAGTACAGGTCACTGTTGAAAAAAAGCCGTGAATTAGGGTTTAATTTGAAAGTGTCTGCAATTCTGCCTAAACACGATAGGAGGGAGTATATGATGAGAACCTTGTCGATCAATTTGGCCCTGGAAAGATTGTGCAAGGCTCAAGGGGTAGTATTTTTTTCAGCCTGGTCTGTACTTGTTAACAGGAGAGACTGCTTCTACAGGGATGGGATACACTTAAATAGAAAGGGTGCAAGAATGTTTGCTGATGCTATCGAGGCAGTGTTATTCGGAAAACTGCTAGATTGGGGGGATACAAGGACTAATAGACTAACAGTAGCCACTGGCAGAGGTGAAAGTGATTCTTGCACTGCTTCTATTGGAATGAGCCGCAGCCTGGAAAATAAGATGCAGGATATTTCAGAGACTGCTGGGAATCATTGGGGTACAAATAAACACATAGGTTGTGTTAGAGTAGCTAAGAATAGGAACAGGTGCATGTATACTTGCGTGTACACCAATGCTAGGAGTTTGGTAAATAAATTTGATGAATTTGAGGTATTGCTCAAAACATCAAAGGCGGATATTGTTGGGATATCAGAGACGTGGTGTCACACAGATATAAGGAATGCAGAACTGGAATTTGGGGAGTACAATGTGTACAGAAAAGATAGACAGGATAGGAAGGGAGGAGGGGTTATGCTATTAGTTAAGAAACACATAAAATCCAAGGAAGTGAAGCCAGTCGACATCGCTGGACAGTGCAGTGTCGAGTCAGTTTGGTGTTGGCATAAGAACTGGAAGATCAAAATTGACAGTAGGAGTTGCTATAGGCCTAATGACTCTGATGAATATAATAAGAAACTGTACAGGGAAATAGAGTGGGCCAGTAAATCAGACAGTCTTATAATGGGGGATTTTAATTTCCCAGATATTGACTGGAATTTGTGGGTTGGTCACTCACACACTAGCAAGGCTTTTGTGGATTTATTTTTTATTATTTTTTTATTTTAATTTTTTTTTTTTTGGTAGTTGTTGGCGCATCGGCTTCTGTGGCCATAGTGCACCTCCCAAAGTTTTTGCAGTACTTTGATCCAAGCCCGAGGCGAGATTCGAACCCACGATCTTTGGGTTGCCAGGCAGGCACTTTATCCACCTGGCTAGCCCGGTCGGCGTGGATTTATTGGATGATTGTTTCCTACATCAGCATGTTCGGGAGGCAACTAGATGGAATAATACTCTTGATTTCATTATCAGTACTGATTCTTCATGCATTAAGAATCTGCAGATAAAGGAACCACTAGGTGGCAGTGATCACAGTGTGCTGAAGTGGGATTTGCACAAAGAGGTAACTACCATCAGTGGTAAAGGGAAGGGTTTTTGCTTTCGTAAAGGCAACTATGATGGTCTGAGACAGTATTTAAATTCTATACAGTGGAACCAACTGATGATGTTGCCAACAGCAAATTCAAAATGGGAAGCATTCAAAGAACTTATCTTGGAAGCTACTAGGCTTTACATACCAACTAAGAAATATTGTTCAAGGTTTAGGCCTAAGTGGATGTCAGATGAACTAATGAGACATATGGCAGAGAAGAAAAATGCATGGGATACATATAAATTAACATGTGACACAGAAGCCTATGATAGGTATAAGTTGAACTGTAACCAAGTTAAAAAGGAGGTTAGGCAGGCGAAGGCAGATTACGAGAAATCTTTGGCAAAGGATGCAAAGAAAAACAGCAAAGAGTTCTTTACTTATGTGAGCTCTAGAAGGAAGGTGATGAATCAGATTGGTCCACTTGATATCGATAGTTCAACTGTTGATGATCCTGCTCAGGTAGCTAACAAACTAAATGAATATTTTGCATCGACATTTACACATGAGGAATTATTCAGCGAGGGGAATGCCAGAGGTGAATTCAACTCTGGCAATAAGCTAGATAATCTTGTAATAACTGAGAGTAAAGTGGAGGAGAAATTGTTGAAGATAATCACAAGAAAGGCACCTGGGGTGGATGGGATCTATCCAGTTATATTAAAGGAGGCAGCGGCAGAAAATTAAGTAAGCCTACCCTTAGCCATAATTATGAGAGCTTCCTTGGACTCAGGGAAGGTACCCATAGACTGAGATGTGCAAATGTGACCCCAATTCACAAAGGAGGATCAAAGACTGACACAAGTAATTATAGAACTGTGAGTTTAACTTCTGTTCCAGGAAAATTAATGGAGGCATTGGTTAAAGAAGCACTGCAGGATCATCTAGACAAGACTTCAGTTATAGCTCGGACACAGCATGGTTTTGTTAAGGGAAAGTCTTGCCTGACCAATTTGATTGGATACTATGATGCAGTCACAAAAGAACTGGATGCAGGGAATAACTTTGATATTATATACTTGGATCTTAGAAAGGCTTTTGATACTGTTGAACATGGAAGACTGCTGCACAAATTGGAGCAGTGTGGCATTGGAGGCAAATTGCTGCTATGGATAAAGGGGTATTTGAGGGGGAGAAGACAGAGAGAGTGGTAATCAATGGACACTGCTCATCGTGGACTAATGTTATTAGTGGAGTCGCTCAGGGTTCAGTGTTGGGTCCATTATTGTTTTCTGTATTTATAAATAATATTGATGATGGTATATCAAGCTTAATGACCAAGTTTGCAGACGACACAAAGGTTGGCAGGGTTGTAAGGACACTACTGATGCTATGCTGCTGCAACAGGATCTGGAAAGGTTGAGCAGATGGGCTGAGAGGTGACAAATGAAGTTTAACATTGACAAATGTAAAGTACTACATATGGGAAACAACTCTGTGGTACTACACTGACAGTGGTAGAGAATGAAAAGGACCTGGGGGTGGTTGTGCAGGCAGATATGAAGTTCTCTGAGCAGTGCAGATAGGCTGCAAGAGTAGCTCATGGTGTCTTGTCAATGATATACAGGAAATTTTCTAGCAGGGATAAGGAGGTGATTATTCCCTTGTATAAGGGCAATGGTCAGGCCACACCTTGAGTACTGTATACAAGTCTGGAGCCCTCATTTCAAGAAGGATGTAGAGCTGCTGGAACGAGTACGGAGAAGGGCCTTGAGTACTGTATACAAGTCTGGAGGCCTCATTTCAAGAAGGATGTAGAGCTGTTGGAACGAGTACAGAGAAGAGCAACAAGATTAGTGAATGGAACAAAGGGTTGCTCTTACGAAGAAAGGCTTAAGATTTGCAAATTACAGTGTCTGGAGACTAGGCACCAGCGAGGTGATCTGATAGAGGTGTATAAAGTGTTGAATGGTTTGAGCATGCTCAATGCTGATGGGATTCTTCCTCTTGCTCAGAATAATCACCTGAGAGGGCATAAATTCAAATTGAGGAAAGACAGATGTAGATGTGCGGAAATTTGCCTTTAGCCAGCGGGTAGTTGGTGGAACAGACTTCCATCCCCTGTTGTGGAAGTTGATAGTTTAAATAAATTTAAGGCTCAGCTGGACAGAGGGGTGAAGTGGAAGTGTTTTTTTTTTTTTTTTTGGCTGATGCTGCATAAGCTTGCTTACTTGCATCATATGCCTATGCTAATGCTATTTAATGGAAACTCATTTTTTCAGTATGTGATCTGACTCTTTGAAAATTTTTCTCCATTTGTAGTACCATGCATGAGAATTAGCTCCAAAAGTTCTTCCATCATTACAAAATTTGTGTGTTGTAATCACAAATAAACACTGCAATAAGCCAGCAGTTCCCAAACCGTGCACCACAACGAACTCACAGGGGCAGCACAGGGTATTTTAAATTTTCGAGGGAAACGCAGCGATACTCGACATCTGTTGGACAGTGTGCAAACTATGAGCTTCCCAGTTTCAACATTACTTATTAAGTTGTTTGGATCTAACTACTTAATAAACGGAACTATTTGGTATTTCTTTTGACCTGTGGGCACCATGAAAAAATTGCTGAAACACTAAGGGTGCTGTGAACCGAGAAAGTTTGGGAACCTCTGGGATAAGCTATAAAATCTTTTCTAATAGCATTTAATTGGCCTCTTAAGTCGTTAACCTATACACCCTATGGGCTCACATCTGGTGAGTATGGGCTTGGCAAACCCAGGGTCCTGAGCCAGATATCATCATTCTTTTCTTCCTTGGTGATTTTCTTCTACTTCTCTCTCTCTCTCTCTCTCTCTCTCTCTCTCTCTCTCTCAGGGTAACTCAGAAATTTTTTTGGCTGGTGCACCTTAAGCCTCAGGCTTCCTTGCACCATATGGCTAATAATAATACCTGACACGTTCAGCCATTGTATTTCTAGTGAGGTTTATGTTGTAAATATTGACTTTTTCTGAGCACATAATTTCAGCTAGCTCAGTCAAACCTCTTTGGATAAATTGGCTACCTGTGAAAAGCGTTGAATGAGTTACAATTAAATTTTTCCAAAATTGGAAAAATTACTGCTAAGTCTGTTGTACTAATGGTGGAATAGAATATATTTTGTTGCTTGTTAGGAGACACCTTAAATTCAAGAAAAAATATATCAGCTTTACTTACCAAAAACAAATGTTACCTTTCCTTGTGGGTTCCTGAAATGCCACCTAATATTGTACACTTTAAAAACAATATTAGGTGGCTGTGTTTCTGAAAATCAAAGACACAGTGTTGTTGCTTTTTTTTAACATGTGTACAAAAGTATTACTCTTCTTAAATACAAATCCTTATCTTGTATTTTACATTTTCTGCTGACAGTTGGCTTTAAAATTTTTAAAGCACTTAAACAATTGAAAAACACTACCATTTGCATGGTTAACAATAAGACCACATATCTGTATCACTGACTGGGACTGTTACTTTGGTTATATATGCCTGTTTGTAAGTGTGCCCTTTTATTACTAAAAGTTTATTTTTACAGACATTAATTTTTCTGCCTGTATAATTGCTCTTGCTTATTTAGAAAATAGTTGTAAAAAAGAACTTAAATATTTTTGAATAGTTAGGTCACACAAAGTGGAACTATTTTTGGATTATTGTCGATGCGTAGGTTCATGTGATTGTTTATCACAGTGATAGAACAATTTCAGGTTTAATGTGAATGTATGGTAGGCACTTGGAGCAATATAATGTTACTTGAATAATACTAGAAAAACAGACTGCTAAGCAGGCAAAATATGTTAACATTAAGTTAATTGTTCCCTGGCTTCGTTTGCCACCAGTTGTATAAACACTTTGGCAGGTGATTTTATTCACTGAAATTACTCCCGAGACTGCTTAGGAATATCATCACCTTACTGATTTTGTAGTTATGTCCCCCCCCTCTCGGAAATATTGGTGATGGTGATTCAGAAGGTATTTCAAGATGACTGTATTGTCTGTAATAAAATTTCCCTCCATTGCTTGGCCCCGAGTGCCAAGTGAAGTGATCTATCGATTTTCCAAATCAATTTGAAAGCGTCCTTTTTATAAATGAGTACTTTAAATCACTTGGTCATTGGTGGCACCGCTCCTGCCTCCACGCGGCAGGTCTGGTAACCTGAGTATAAATTCAATACTCAGGGCGAAAAGGAGCAAACATGGATCCCTTGATATCACCGACTATAGAGCCTACATGCTCACGTGAACATGAGCCATCTCAAGCAAAAAAGAATCAAAAAAGATGATTCTTCACCTGATCTGCCTGCTTTCCTAATTTTACATTCCTTGTCTACAAAACCTCTTAGCAGCTTATCTCCATTTTTGGTGCAGAAAAGCATAGAGGCTGTAGCAGTCACTCCAAAAATAGTCAAACAACTTCACTCAGGAGATCTCCTCATAGAAACATCTAATCCTACTCATTCTAGCAGCTCCTGAAGCAAACGACCTTTGGAAGCCTTCCCATTTCTGTAATCCCACATAGAACATTAAATACCTCAAAAGGGGTCATCTCAGAATGGGACCTCCTTAATGTTACTGAGGATAAAATTACTGAAGAACTTAGTGCAGAACATGTCATCAGTGCTAAAAGAATTATGACTAAACAAGATGGTGTCCTCACAAGAAATGTAATCCTTACCTTTAACACTCCAAATCTTCCTGCATCAGTTAAAGCTGGCTACCTTTCCTGTAAGATCTGACCATACATTCCGAATCCACTTAGATGCTTTAAATGCCAGAAGTATGGTCATTCTCGAACAGCATGTCAAGGAAAGGCCATTTGCCCCTCATGTGGCTCTCCAGACCATTCCCAAACTGAATGTACAGCAGCAACACCAAAGTGTCCCAACTGCCACGGTGCTCACTCTGCATATTCAAGAACTTGTGAATCAAGGAAGATGGGTAAGAAAATATTGACGTAGAAGGTAGAGAAAAATGTCTCATACCAAGAAGCATGAAAACAGATACAAAGGGTACTAGGAAAGTTTTGCAATATGACGCAACAATGAATCACAGGAAGCTGCTTGTTGCTGCATGTTGAGACATGTTCATACGTGCATAGTAGCCGCCGCGCCAAGTCGATGGGCTCAGTTATTCATTAGTAGTGAGAGTATAAAGTGTTTGCGATGGCATCGTGGTCACGAAATGAGATAAGGACAGTTTTGCGGTATAATTTCGTGCGTGGTTTAAACATAGACCAGTGCTTAGAAGAAATGACTCTTGCACTAGATGATGATTGTCCATATCGTACAACGATATCCAGGTGGTATAGAGAATTCCAAAGGGGAAATTTCACTCTGGAGGATTCTGAGAGGCCGGGAAGGCCACGAACATCAGTTACGGAGGAAAACGTTACTGCTGTGAGGAAAATGCTTGACGAAAACAGGCGAGTGACCTACAAACAGATAGAGGATACTCTGGGCCTAAATGCACCAGCAATTCGTTCGATTCTGCAAGATCATTTGCACGTGAAGAAACTTTGTTCTCTCTGGGTGCCGCATCAACTGACTGAAGAGCAGATGACACGACGTGTGACTTGGTGCTGGGAGATGTTAAAAAAGTTTGATAAGGGACAATCTCGGTATGTGAACAACATCGTGACAGGTGACGAGACTTGGCTGTACTATTACGATCTGCCGACCAAGGTTCAAAACAAAGTTTGGGTCTTTGATGATGACGACACACCCGTAATTGTCAGAAAATCCCGATCTGTAAAGAAGAAAATGATAGCCGTATTTTTCAAATCGAGTGGAATTGTGGAACGTGTCGTTTTGGACACGCAGAAGACAGTCACAGCTAAGTGGTATACTGAACAATGCCTACCTAAAGTCATTGGATCAATGAAGAACCTGCGGCCAAAGTCAAGAATGGACACCTGGTACCTCCATCACGATAATGCTCCAGCTCACCGCGCCAAAGCCTGCACCGAATATTTGACCACGACAGGACTGAAACTTCTCGAGCACCCTCCCTACAGTCTAGACCTTGCTCCCTGCGACTTTGCACTGTTCCCGCATGTGAAAATGAAGCTAAAAGGGAGGCGGTTTTCCAGTGATGAGGACCTTCTACGGGCTTGTGACAACGAGTGTGCTTTACTCCCTAGTGAAACTTGGCAGAACTAGTTTAAAGATTGGTTTCGGAGGATGGAGAGGTGTATTGAATGTAGAGGAAATTACTTTGAAAAAATTAAATAAACAAAGCTGTATTGCAAAACTTTCCTAGTACCCTTTGTATTAGTAATGGCCGCATGGTGCAAGAAAACCTATGGCTTATGCTGCACCAGCCAAAAAAAAAAAAAAAAAAACGAATAAAACAATGACAAAAAAAATAATAAATAAAATAAATAAATAATAATTAATTAATAAAAGAAAAGGAAATTAAACCTATCATCCTATGCGCTTCCCTCACCCGAAGGTACTATCCAGATGACCTTTGAATTTCTCCAAACTGTCAGCCTCTACCACCCATGTAGGCAACTTATTCCAGTAATTTATAACTCGCTAGCTAAAACAAAAACTTCCTGCAGTCCAATCTGAACATTTCCCCCTGTAACTTGAATTTATGTCCCCTAGTTCTAGCACCATTCATTTTACTGATACCTCTCAGAGCCTTAAACACCTCAATCAAATCTCCTCTAAATTGTCTAGTTTCCAAACTCCGCAACCCACATACTCGAAGTCTTTCTTCATAAGGACGCCCTTTTGCCGATCTCACCAAGCAAGTTACCTGTCTTTGCCTGTCTTTCAAGAAGCTCGATGTCTTTTTTTTAGGTGCGGTCTCCATACTTGAACACAGTATTCCAAGTGTGGTCTAACAAAAGCCTTATATAATGGGATTATCATGTCCCTATCTCTATTTGCAAAAGTTCGATAGATCATTGATAGGGCACCATGTGCCTTCCTTGCAACCTGGCTATAATGCTCAGAGAATTTCATATCTGACTGTATCGTAACACCCAAGTCTCTTTCTTCTAGTATTGGGTTTAGTTGAACTCCACCAAGTGAATCAGTTATTTTTGGATTACTGTTTCCCAGGTGTAATACCTTACACTTTGTAGATTAAAGCATAGCTGCCATTTTTCTGACCATTCCTGAAGTCTATCTAGATCTCTCTGAAGAAGCTCAGCTTGACAGTGATCATTAACTACTCTACCAATTTTAACATCATCTTCAAATTTAGACATCACGCCCTCTATCCCTTCATCGATGTCGTTTATGAAAATTAAAAACAACAGTGGTCCTAATACTGATCCTTGGGGAACCCCACTTCTTACATCAACCCAATCTGAGGAATAGCCATTTATCACAACCCTCTGCCTCCTGCCCTGAAGCCATCCTGCTATCCATCTAAGGATTTTCCCAGTGATTCCAACCTGTTCCAGCTTATAAAGCAGTTGCTGTATAAGCTGGAACAGGTATTAAAAGCGATATTAAAAGTGATACCTTCCAAATCATACTCTAATGCACTTAAAAACACTAAAGAGGTTTCAGCACAGACTTATATTACAATTCTTCCTAAATTATCTATTGTCCAATGGGCCAGATCCATCCTGATGGATGGTGAGACACTGACAGCAACAGAGACCATAAGTACATCAAATTCTACTAATAGAAAGCCATCCAAACCACAACAAGACAATGCCCTCAACTCAGGAACGATAACAAAGGAGAAAGATGTCCACCATACTCAGAATAAACCTACTGATCGAACTATGGAAATTGATGAGAAGTCAGATAACTAAGATGCAGTTCTCCAGCTACATGCTATGATGAGATGGATATCACTCGTCCAGTTTTTCAAAAACGTGAAAAACATAAACAGGATCGAGGGAAAACAAAACGATTGGACCAATGCACCTAAACTAAACCCAAATAGACAGTTAATGCAGAAAATCATTCAATGGAATTGTAGAGGCCTAAGAAGGCATTTTGATGAATTAAAATATTTAATACACCGGCACGATCCTGCAAGCATTTGTCTACAGCAGGGGTGGCCAACAAGTCGTTCGCGGATTTAATTTCGGTCGATCACGACGAATTTTAAATATACAGTCATTCCTCAGTTTGTGCACCTTGTGCAATGTCATTTTTGAGATGGTAGATCGCAGCACATTTTGAAGGAAAAAAGTAGATCACATTGCAAATTAAGTAGGCCGCTCCTGGTCTACAGGAAACATACTTATCATCAAGTTATACTCCCCACTTCTCAAGATATACACTATACAGACGGGACAGATGTTCTGAATCTCCAGCAAAAAGAGGAGTAGCAATTCTAGTTCATAGAAACACTCTAGAAGCAGTAGCCGTTTGCATTGTTCTTGGCATTACATTCACTATTGTCTCTATTTATATTCCCCCAAATGTTTCATATTCCACTGTAGAACTTGATGATTTACTAAACCAACTGCCCCAATCTGTATGCCTTTTAGGCGATCTAAATGCTCATCATCTTTTCTGGGGTGATCCCTGTTTGCGGTAACGCAAACAGGGATCGGAGAGGGCTTATGATTAAAACTGTACTCGATAATTATCACTTAGCCCTGCTAAATACCGGCTTACACACATATATCCACATTGCCGACCGGGCTAGCCGAGTGGGTAAAGTACCTGCCCGGCAACCCAAAGGTCGCGGGTTCGATTCCCGCCTCGGGCTTGGATCAAAGTACTGCAAAAACCTTGGGAGGTGCAATATGGCCACAGAAGCTGATGCGCCAACAACTACCAAATCAAAAAAAAAAAAAAAACATATATCCACCTGCCCACAGGATCAAGCACCGCTCTTGATCTGTCCATATGCTCCTCATCCATTTATCCTAGCCTTGAGTGGACAGTGTTAGCTGAGCATCACAACAGTGATTACTTTCCCATAATTTGCAAAATACAGACAAATACAAACTATGCCTCCAACAAACGAATTATGTGGAATTTCCACTGAGCAAACTGGGAACAGTTTTCTAGTACCATCCAATTTGATAGCCATCTGATACTACATCTATTAATAATGTCACTAGGCATATAGTAGAACTACTTGGAACTGCTGCCACTGCAATACCGAAATCAAATATTACCAAACAAAGATATAATGGTTGGTGGAAAAGAGATTGCTTTCTTACCAAAAGAAAACAAAATAAAGCTTGGAACATTTTTCGCCGAAATGCTGCAGTAGAAAACCTTATAAATTATAAATGTCTGAAAGCTGAAGCACACCTAATTCATAGGAAAGCAAAACAGGATGCATGGATTCGATTTACTTCTACCATCTGCAGAAACACTGACCCTAGAATAATCTGGAGAAAGATCCGTATTCTCAGTAGAAAGTTCCAACAAACTTCTGCTCCAATTCTCTCTTGGAAAGGAATGGATATTTCTTCTCCAACTTATATTGCACAGGCACTAGCAGAAACATTCGCTGCCATCCTCTCAGTCTTATGAAGCCTCATTTAGATGCACAAAAATGACTGTAGAAAAATATAAAATTAACTTCAATTCAAACCAGCCACATTCCTATAACCTTCCATTCACTATTACTGAACTCAATGTAGCTCTCCAGAGTTCTCGAAATAGTTCTGTGGGCCAGATGGCATTTATTACATAATGCTTCACCACCTCAACTCCAACTCAAAATGTACACTATTAAAATCTTACAACAGAATCTTTGAAGAAAATGTTTACCCTGATACATGGCATCAGTCAATAGCAAAACCGGGGCAAGATCTTCCTCCCCCAACAGTTATCGTCCTATATCATCGACCAGCTGTTTAGGAAAGATCCTAGAAAAGATGGTTCACAGGAGACTTGTCTGGATTATTGAAGATCAAGATGCTATAACACACCAGCAATTTGGGTTTCACTGTAATAGGTCTACAACTGATGTCCATGTCAAAGTCGAAGCTCACGTTCGAAACGCTTTTGTCAAAAAATATCACATGGTAATGATAACTTTTGATATTACCAAAGAATTCGACAACCTAGAGATATGGAATCCTCCAAGACTTATACAACCTTGGACTGAGAGGTAACCTGCCTAAATTCATTCAGAATTTTCTTCACCTCAGTACCTTTCAAATAAGATTCCAGAATGAGCTGTCCAAAATTCACACGCAAGGAGTACCTCAGGGATCGATTTTAAGTGCCACACTTTTTGTATTACGTACCAGTAGCATTACATGAGACATCCCAGCTACGGTGGAAACTTATATGTATGCAGACAATCTTGCTATTTCCTGTCAATCGTCAAACATGGCTATCATTGAAAGACAACTACAGTTAGCAATAACCAAAATTGAAACTTGGACAAAATGTAACGGCTATCAATTAACCAAGGAGAAAACAGCAGCAATACACTTCTGTAAATTACGATTGCTTCATCTGGAACCTGTATTATAACTGAAAGGCAGAGAAATACCGATGACCGACTCCATAAGATTATTGGGTTTGATTTTAGACACTAAACTTAATTTTCATAAGCATATAACCTACCTGGGAACTACGTGCCTTCATAAATCAAACATCCTTCGCGCAATATCTTCAACTTCTTGGGGTGCTGAATTTATGTCGTGCTCTAATCTGGTCACGATTAGATTATGGGGCTATAGTATACGCTTCAGCTAAAAACAGCATTTTACAATCTCTGAACACCATCCAACACAGTGCCCTGCGATCTGCACTAGGTGCCTACAGAACCTCGCCAGTATAGAGCTTGTACATAGAAGCACATGACCCTCCGCTTTATCTTAGACAGCGCCTACTCTGCTAATACGCTGCCAAAATAAGAAACTTTCCAACTTACCCCTGTTGGGTATACCTCAATGATCCTCTTTGTCCAACACTCTATGAATCCAAGCCTAATGAACCTAGGCCTGCTGGGATACATCTTCAAGAAGTAATACAGAAGTGGAATATCAACCTCAATAAAACTGCGGAAAGTAAAAATATGCCTTTGCCTCCATGGGATAGATATGATATAGAAATTGATCAAAGTTCACTCAATGGTCAAAAAATACCATTCCACCACTTAATATCCGATAGTTACATGGCAATTATACTTCGGAACACACTGGGAAACTCATAGTCTATACGGATGAGTCTAAGTCTCAATCACATCTAGGTGCAGCAGCTGTATTCCCTTCGCATGTAATCTCAAAATCCCTTCAAATTGAGTGCAGCATACTTTCTGCAGAACTATATGTTATCCATCTTGCATTACACAAATATGTCCACAATCATCACTCTCTAATATATTCGGATTCACTCAGTGCTATCTCAGCCATACAGGGTAAACGACATTCTCGTCATCCTCTCCTACAAGAAATTGGCTTTCTAATCAACCTCTGTCAAAAGAAACACTCTGAAATAACTCTTTGCTGGATCCCAGGACACGGTGGAATAGAAGGCAGTGAAAAAGCAGACATTGCAGCTAAGTCAGCATCAGAACTGCCAAACAGAACAATGATAGTCTCACACACTGATTTTAGTCCAATCATTATTAGAGAAAGTGAAAATGAATGGGCCCAGATATGGAAAAATGAAGTCAACAGTAAACTACAGGAAATAAAACCTAATCCACAAATATGAAACTCCAGCATCAGAGAGAGTCGCAGAGAAGAAGTAATGCTTGCCAGACTGAGAATTGGCCATACTCATCTTACTCATTTTCATCTATTAGCAAATAAAAATCCCCCACTCTGTGTTCAATGCCAAGTTCAGCTTTCAGTAAAACACATTCTTTTGGTATGCCCTCGATTGAGAAATTCCAGATTTATTTGTTTTCAGAGTTCATGCAATAACCAGACTCCACTTACCCTTCAACAGATCTTAGACAATTCTGCGAATCTAGATGAATTGTTTAATTTTATTCGGCAAATCAAATTTGATAAACAAATCTAAAAAAAATGTTCGATTTACATTAAAAACTTGGAAAGACACATCTTGGCCATTGATGCCCTTGTGTCTTAAAACCCTTAAACAACAACTACAACAACCTCCATTGCTTGCTATCACAAGATCAAATTCCACAAAATTTATAACTTCCGTGAATGAAATTATGCATCAAAAGGATTAATTGATAGTCAAAGTGATCAGTGCACAGATGTCAGAAAGGATAAAATGCAAAATTTCAAGTGAATTTGGTAAATTTCTTTAGTTTTCTTTACTTTTGTTAAAATTGACAAAACATAATCGGCAGATTCAGAAGATAAAAGTTAATAACTGTTCCATCAACAAATAAAATGGTGGTACAGCTTTGCTGACAAACAGGAAATTGGGGACATTTGTGCTCAACAAAATGTTTTCATATTCTTTCATTCATATATATTATATAAAGAAAAGATGATATTGAAAATATTTTTAGGCAGAGGATGTATGTATATTCATGTACTTAAAATCAGAGAAGGGAACAAACAATTCTGGAATGCTTTTGAAATTTTCATTGCTTCCTTTTTTCTTTTTTTTTTTTTTTTTAACTGTTACCTAATAACCTTATTAGGATAGTAGATAATACCCCCCCCCATATCCTTTTTTAAAAAATCAGAAAGTGAATGAATAGTTAAGCAGATATGTTTGAAGTTATCACATTGGCCTTATGCACATTTTCCCCCTTGTTTTTATATTTGCCTTTATAAATAACAAACAGTGTACTTAAATCTATTGTTTTAAGTGAACTCCCCACTTTTCTGGCTTGTAAGCAAAGTCCCCTCAATTGAATAAAATGCATTGTGATAATATGTTGGATTTTGATCTTATGCTTAGCTGCTAACACCAGAGTTACATGCATTTTATAAACTATCGTATATAGAGAAAACAATTGTCTGGTTTGAATGAAGAAAATAGTAACTAATCACTGTCACCAACAATTAGGTTTTCTAGGAATTCTGCTTGATCACAAATTAGAAAATTCAAAAAGCTCTTTAACTGAGTAGGCTTGAAGTCAAATATATCACATAAACACCCTTCTGCGAGAATTAAGGAAATATAAACCACATTGGGCCACATTATATGACATGGTGTTACTACTGCAGCAGGCCTCCAAAAAAATATGATTGGACCACATGTGTAACATGCCTGCTCTAGACTATAATAAAGGAAACATAAAAAGGAGCATAATGCATCTTAATTATCTATTAAATAGTTTCATGTAACTGTAGGGTAAAACTACACTTGGGTTCCCCAGGCCAGCAGATGAAATATCTGTGTTAAATTATGTACAATACGAAGCACGTGGCCCCGAGTTCCAAGCAGTAGTGACAAGTGATTTTCTTTCTGGGATATGTAGAGTGCTCTTTCAAAGTGATATACAGTCCATTGCGGTTATTTTGGACACATCGGGACTAGTGCATTTTGGCCCGATTAAGCGGCTGCCCCAATTATTCGAAGTTTCATGTAAATAGTTAAAAATACAATGTACCCCTTCCCTTACAATTGGTTCACTGTACAGTACAATCAAATCATGTTACGACGAGCTCACCATAGTAAAGTACCGTTCACTATACGATGTGCAATAAGCACCGGTCATTGTGATCACGTTTGTGAATTGAATTTTAATTCTATTAAACAGCGATTCTAATTAGCGAAAATGGGAGGAATGTTATCTGCAGGCTATAAAAGCAAAGATATATTAAGCACAAATTTACCCTTTATTACCTTACCAATTAAAAAATTAAACGATATGTGAAAATCGGAAGAATATACATGATAATCGGAATAATTAATACGTACTGGAATATATGTACATACCAAAACTAGTTGACATTTCTGTTCACTGATATTTGTGGATGGGGTTAAAATTTTAAAATTTAAAACAGTAAAAAGATAAGCAATCAATAACAAAGAACACGGCACACACAAATTGCAAGTAACACAATACGCACAAGTGATAACGGAGTAATGAAGCTTTAAAAATAGGAATGAAGAGAAGATTTTGAAAATTAATTTTTTTTTATATGATTGAAGATTTCATGTTAGTGTAAACACGTTTCACCATAATAACCCACAGAATTCCAGCTGTCGGTATTATCACAAATTCAGTAAGATCGAGTTTACTGTCCGTTTATAATAGATTTCACTAACAGAAAAGCCCAATAAACAGGTGACTGCTAATTGTTTTTATTGTTTTATGGTTGTGATCTCCAGAATTTCGACCGAACGACGTGGTACTGTCGGAGACAATCGTAGGATAATCTCCAATGATGTGGTCTCCTGCCCCGATTAAACGGCATGCTGTCACAATTAAGCGAAGTAAACCCTGGCCATTTTCTCGATTGGTTTCTGTTTTTTAAGATTTGCCCCAAATAAACAGCTGCCCCGATTAACCGGTGGCCCAAATAACCGGAATCCACTGTAGTTTTGTTTCTTTTCTTATATGATTTTCTCGTTTTTTACTTCAAGTAGTTCTCTGCTGCTTTCAAAATATAAAGTAAGAACCCAGAAAGGGAATCCACCTTTTTTTTTTTTTTTTTTTTTTTTTTTGTAATGTGTCTATCAATTACTAACAAACTCTACTAACTTCAACAATTGCTTGGTCACTGGTGGCAATGCTCCTGCCTCCACATGGTGGGATGGTAACCTAGCAAGAAAACCATCCCTCAGGGCTAAAAGGAGCAGAATGGGAACAAATGAATTTCCACTTTTAGAGTTGAAGAGCTTCCAACACAGTGACAATCATGAACCTGACCATGATATCTCTCTCTCTCTCTCTCAGACTGAAAAGGGATACAAGCAAGCAGGGATCTACAGCTTTCCCGATATTGCATTCTCTGTCAGCAGAATGTGTGAACATGCTCTCCTCTTTCATCATTCAGAGATGATTTGAAAATGCTGCTGGTTCACTGAAAATTGTGAAACATTTCCAATTAGATGATTTTCTAACTGAGAATTTTCATTAAAGACACTCAGATCTATTATTGTGGAATACTCATTCAAGTCACGATTAAAATATTTCTGAAGAAGAAATATTCCAGGAATTAAAAGATCAAAATGTCCCTCAAACAAAAAGAATCATGACCAGAAAAGATGGCAACTGAGTCCCTACCTAGGACTCTCCTTAATTTCAGTAGACTAAATCTACCAGCTTCTGTCAAAGCAGGTTACTTTGTTCAAATAACCTGCTCCAAACCCCTAAGATATTGTAACTGCCAGAAATTTGCCCACTCCAAGACAGCATGCCATTGAGATGCAACATGATCAAACCGTGGGTGCAAAACTGACACACACCAACAGAAACCAAGATGTCAATACCACAGTGTCCTAATTGCAGGGGCACCATCCATCTTATTCCAAAGGCTGTGAACTCTGTAAGTTAGGAAAAATACAAAAATATAAAATTGAAAAATAAGTCCCTTTACCAGGAAGAGAGAAAACAGGTTAATTTAAGTATGCTAAAATGCACTTATGCTTCTGCTTCCTGCAGTCCCCAATCAGTGGCATGTCAGACAGAAGTGTTCATCTCTCCAGACACATTGATCTCAGACCAGACTTGATCAGTACTCTCGGTCCAGCATTCATCAGAACTGAATTCAATAGACTAAGCAATAATACACCACTCATAATTCCATTTCAAAGTCCTCTACATTGTCAAGTAGTTGGAAAATTGCTAAAATCAGATCAAGCAGTCACACCCAACAAGCATGGATACAGATGATACTAACAGTCAAGTAGAACAGCTTGAAATATATGCAGGTGATGATATGAATGATAGCAATGACTCAGGATATCCTACCTTTTTTAGAAAAGAAAAATAAAAACTCTAACTTTAGAAACAGTTCACTAAAAAGCAAACAGATTCATCTTTCATTTAAAAAAACCAAATAATGGAACACATCATACAGTGGAATTGAAGAGGTTTTCACAGTGACATCAATTATATTCATGAAGTAATTCACTTCTAAAATCCTGTTTCTGGGCTTTTACATGACACCAATTTGATGCCTCAAGTCTCCCCTTCAATTTTGAGTCCCCTCCAGACACATTCTTTTGCAAGCCTCCTTAGAAGCTGTTGCCACACCTATAGTAATTGGTATCACTGTGACATGGGTCTCAGTTTATCTTCCACCTAATCATCCATATACTATTCAGGAAATCGAAGATCTTGTTTTGCAGTTACAATCTCCATTTTGTTTACTAGGTGACTTTTACTAGTTACACCACCCAGTATGGGGGGGGGGTCCTCCATCTCAGACAGACGAGGAAAGCGTATTGAAACACTGATCGACAGACAGAATTTAATGTTATCGAATACTGGATCTCCTCTTCTGCCTATATCCATTTCCCTACAGGATTAGCCTCTTCAATAGCATTAGCATTAGTAGAGGCATTTGATGCAAGAAAGCAAGCTTATGCAGCATCAGCCAAAAAAAAAGAAAAAAAAGTAACATAAATAAATAAAAATAACCACTTCCACTTCACCCCTCTGTTCGTTCGAAATACCTGTCCAGCTGAGCCTTAAACTTATTTAGGCTATCAACTTCCACGACAAGGGATGGAAGTCTGTTCCACCCACCAACCACCCGCTGGCTAAAGGCAAATTTCCGCACATCTATCCTACATCTGTCTTTCCTCAATTTGAATTTATGCCCTCTCAGGTGATTTTTCTGAGCTAGAGGAAGAATCCCATCAGCATTGAGCATGCTCAAACCATTCAAGGCTTTGTACACCTCTATCAGATCACCCCGCTGGTGCCTAGTTTCCAGACACTGTAATTTGCAAAACTTAAGCCTTTCTTCGTAAGAGAACCCCTTTGTCCCATTCACCAATCTAGTTGCCCTTCTCTGTACTCGTTCCAGCAGCTCTACATCCTTCCTGAAATGAGGCCTCCAGGCCTGTATACAGTACTCTAGGTGTGGCCTGACCATTGCCTTATACAAGGGAATAATCACCTCCTTATCCCTGCTAGAAAAATTCCTATATATCATTGACAATACACCATGAGCTACTCTTGCAGCTCGTCTGCACTGCTCAGAGAACTTCATATCTGCCTGCACCACCACCCCCAGGTCCCTTTCATTCTCTACCACTGTCAGTGTAGTACCACAGAGTTGATACGTTGCTCTGGGGTTGCTGTTTCCCATATGTAGTACTTTACATTTGTCAATGTTAAACTTCATTTGCCACCTCGAAGCCCATCTGCTCAACCTTTCCAAATCCTGTTGCAGCAGCATAGTGTCAGTAGTGTCCTTGACAACCCTGCCAACCTTCGTATCGTCTGCAAACTTGGACATTAAGCCTGATATACCATCATCAATATCATTTATAAATACAGAAAACAATAAAGGCCCCAATACTGAACCCTGAGGGACTCCACTAATAACATTAGTCCACGATGAGCAGTGTCCATTGATTACCACTCTCTGTCTTCTCCCCCTCAACCACCCCTTTATCCATAGCAGCAACTTGCCTCCAATGCCACACTGCTCCAATTTGTGCAGCAGTCTTCCATGTGCAACAGTATCAAAAGCCTTTCTAAGATCCAAGTATATAATATCAAAGTTATTCCCTGCATCCAGTTCTTTTGTGACTGCATCATAGTATCCAATCAAATTGGTCAGGCAAGACTTCCCCTTAACAAAACCATGCTGTGTCCTAGCTATAACTGAAGTCTTGTCTAGATGATCCTGCAGTGCTTCTTTCACCAGTGCCTCCATTAATTTTCCGGGAACAGAAGTTAAACTCACAGGTCTATAATTACTTGTGTCAGCCTTTGATCCCCCTTTGTGAATTGGGGTCACATTTGCACATCTCCAGTCAATGGGTACCTCCCCTGAGTCCAAGGAAGCTCTCATAATTATGGCTAAGGGTTTGCTTACCTCCTTTGCTGCCTCCTTTAATATAACTGGATAGATCCCATCCACCCCAGGTGCCTTTCTTGTGTTTATCTTCAACAATTTCTCCTCCACTTTGCTCTCAGTTATTACAAGATTCTCTAGCTTACTGCTAGAGTTGAATACACCTCTGGCATTCCCCTCGCTGAATAACTCCTCATGTGTGAATGTCGATGCAAAATATTTATTTAGTTTGTTAGCTACCCGAGCAGGGTCATCAACAGTTGACCCATCGATCTCTAGTGGACCAATCTGATTCATCCCCTTCCTTCTAGAGTTTACATAAGTAAAGAACTCTTTGCTGTTTTTCTTCGCATCCCTTGCCAAGGATCTCTCGTAATCTGCCTTCGCCTGCCTAACCTCCTTTGTAACTTGGTTACAGATCAACTTGTATCTATCATAGGCGTCCGTGTCACGTGTTAATTTGTATGTATCCCATGCATTTTTCTTCTCTGCCATATGCCTCATTAGTTCATCTGACAACCATTTAGGCCTAAACCTTGAACAATATTTCTTAGTTGGTATGTAAAGCCTAGTAGCTTCCACGATAAGTTCTTTGAATGCTTCCCATTTTGAATTTGCTGTTGGCAATATCATCAGTTGATCCCACTGTATAGAATTTAAATACTGTCTCAGTCCATTGTAGTCACCTTTACGAAAGCAATACCCCTTCCCTTTACCCCTAATGGTAGTTACCTCTTTGAGTAACTCCCACTTCAGCACACTGTGATCACTGCCACCAAGTGGTTCATTTATCTGCAGATTCTTAATGCATGAAGAATCACTACTGATAATCAAATCAAGAGTATTACTCCCTCTAGTTGCCTCCCGAACATGCTGATGTAGAAAACAATCATCCAATAAATCCACAAAAGCCTTGCTACTGTGTGAGTGACCAGCCCCCAAATTCCAGTCAATATCTGGGAAATTAAAATCCCCCATTATAAGACTCTCTGATTTACTGGCCCACTCTATTTCTCCGAACAGTTTCTTATTATACTCATCAGAGTCATTAGGCCTATAGCACACTCCTACTCTCAATTTTGATCTCCCAATGCTTATGTCACACCAAACTGACTCGACACTGCACTGTCCAGCGATGTCGACTGGCTTCACTTCCTTGGATTTTATGTGTTTTTTAACTAATAGCATAACCCCTCCTCCCTTCCTATCCTGTCTATCCTTTCTGTAGACATTGTACTCCCCAAATTCCAGTTCTGCATTTCTTATATCTGTGTGACACCACGTCTCTGAAATCCCCACAATATCTGCAAATAGACTGTTCTATTTTCTCTCCAATCCTCTATCCAAGTATAGATTAAGTAACTTTTAACGATCCTCACATTAGCAACCATTACCTGCTAATATGTAAATTTCAAAATCTTATTCCTTACCAGGAGAAAATCCAGTAAAATGGAAATTTTCAAAGGCTGACTGGATAAAATACAACATGCACATCTTGTTTGACAACCATATCACCAAGTGCTGTTCCATCAACAATGTTATTGAACACACAATAAATTAAATGCTATCAGCTGAAACTGCTGCCAATCTACAATATTAAGTAAGAAATCATTGAAAAATAAATTACTGGTGGAGCAAAATGATGCATGGAAATGGAAAAAAAAATGGCGCATGTGGAAAATGACCTATTCCACAAACATCTAACCACTTCCAATCTTATTAATTATAAGTGACTTGAAGCAAGAGCCTGTTATAGCAGACAGAAAGCAAAAAAAGAATCTTGGTTTAAATTTGTTTCATTAGTTAATAAAATTACAGATATCAGACGAATCTGGAGAAAAATACACAGTTAAGTGGTAAATTTCCTCCGATATTCCCTCCACTGATTAACTGGAATGGACAGGAGTGCACAGAAATCTCAAATGCACTAGAAAGAACCATATTTTCTCAGTTGACGTCCTCATTTGCTTATGATCAATCATTTCAAAAAATTAAAGATGCAACTAAAAAATCCCTGGACTTCACATCTGGTGAGTATGGGCTTGACACACCCAGGGTCCTGAGATGGATATTATCATTCTTCTCTTTCTTGGTGATTGTCTCTCTCTCTCTCTCTCTCTCTCTCTCTCTCTCTCTCTCTCTCTCAGGGTAACTCATTTTTTTGCTGGTGTAGGGAAGCCTTAGGCTTCCTTGCACCATACGGATAATAATAATAATAATCCAAACTGAATTTCATTGACACCTTGCTTTGCCTTTTAATCAACCATTTACCATGTTTGAACTGTAGCAATCTTTTACTAACTCAAGGAACAGTGCTGCTGAATCTGATGGGATATATTATGTAATGCTCCACAACTTAGATCAAAAATAACTTTCTTCACAGCTGATCTTTTTCAATCAAATCTTCACTGAATGTACATTTCCAAGCTCCTTGCCTCATTTTTATATACTGGCAGTCCCAAAGCCAAATAAAGCCCATTTCCATTCCTCAAAACTATAGACCAATTTCTCTTACAAGTTGTCTGAGCAAAACCCTTAAAAAAAATGATTCGTCATAGTTAATTAAAACTTGATTATCAATAATCAATTTGGATTCCGAAAAAATTGATCATAATTGAATTCTCATGATTAAAGCTGTAGCAAACATCAGGAATTCATTCATCTAAAATGAACATCTCATCATGATATGTCTTGACATTGAGAAAGCCTTTGACACCACAGCATTTCAGCATCATAAAGGATCTACATTCTTTTAACGTGAGATGCCATTTACTGTATTTCATCCAAAATTTCCTTCAACAAAGATACTTTCGAGTTTGGTATTGGTAAACTCTTTAAAAACTTTGTATAAGAAGAAGGAATCCCACTAGATTCTGTTCTCAGTGCCATTTATTTGCAATTAGAATGAATCATATAATTGGAATTATTCCAAAAATAGTGGACTCAAACCATTACACCAGTGATCTCACAATTTCTTGTCATCCTCAAAACATGAACTTCATTGAGAAACAACTGCAAATATCAGTAAATTTTATCCAGCTATGGATGACACAAAACGGATATAGATGTCTAGCCGGACATCTACTGCCATTCACTTCAGTACCTGACGTAAAATGCATTCTGAACCAGAATTCACTTGGATAACCATATTCTTCTAATAGTAAATAGTATTCCTTTTCTAGATTTAATTTTTTACAGAAAGTTAAACTTTCAAAAGCACATTGAACATCCACAGACTGCTGGCAAAAAAAAAAAAATAATAATAATAATAAAATAAAATAAAAAGAGAACATACTCAGAGCCTTATCAGCCACAACCTGGGGAACAGATCATTATACTTTGCTTCACATATATAAATCAATGATCAGATTTCACCTGGACTACAGCACACCTGTTTTAAATTCTTCTAGGGAGAGTGCTTTTTTACTCAACACTATTATTAAAACATTCAGCTCTTAGGATAGCTTTAGGTGCTTTCAGAACATCTCCAATACAAAGTCTGTATGTTGAAGCCTCTGAAGCTCTTCTAAATATGACCTGTGCAGCCAACATCAAAAGCCAATCCACTCATCCTGTTTGGCTCCTACTTATTGATCCATGGTTTATTAATCCATAATGCTTGCTCTAGAACATATTTTCCACTCCTTGGGCCAAAAGAGTATAATATATACAGATTTGCAAAGTGCCTTATTAGCCATGGAAAGCACCTCCCTGCCAACTCTCCTTTACTAAAGCTCATCAGAAAGAGCTGATTTGACTCAGAGCTTCAGAAAAAGATTGTCTTCTGTTGGATTCCAGGCCGTACTGGAATGTCAGGAAATGAAATCGTGGGTGATGTGCTGCCAAACGTTCACCCAGCACAGCCTCAAAAAATTTTCTAATACTGTTCACTTGATTCAAATGAACGTACAAAGTATATGTAAATGATGATGGAAACTTCAATGGCAAATGCAAATACATAATAAACTCCTTCAAATTAAACATGTACTAAAATTATGGGCTTCTAGTTACTGTGCAAACAAAAAGAAGTAGAAATCCTAGTCAGAATCTGAATAGGCCATACTAATCTGACTCACCTTTTGTCAGCAAATGACCCTCAATAGTGTACATACTACCACACACCACTCATAGTAAAACCTATACTTCTGAAATGTGCTTTGTATAATAATGCCTGTCTGTTGTTGTCCAGCTCTCTATCAAACTTACAGGAACCTTTGTTGCTTGGACATATCACAGGCAAAAACTTAAACTTCATAGAATTTTATTTCCTGAAACGAACAGAATTACATGACTGCCTCTAGCTGCGCTTCTACAGCAGCCAACACAGGTAGTAAACCACATTGATGGTTGCAATATGGCCTAAGTAGCCATTGCATCGGACTCTACAATGGCAGCTTCAATGAAACACATGCTGTATACCAGAGCTTGAATGAATAGACAGCATGTAACACAGTATGTGTTAAGGTGTGTGAAACTTAAAGGGTGAGATGTGACAATCATGTCTCATGGCATTTAATATGTCAAAAATTCTATTGTGTTAAGGTTAATTTATTACTATTATTGTTATTAGCCATGTGGTGCAAGGAAGCCTGAGGCTTTTGCCACACCAGCCAAAAAAAAAAATTCTGAATTACCATGGGGATAGAGAGAGAGAGAGAGAGAGAGAGAACAAGTCAGAAGTAGAAAGGAATCACCAAGAAAGAGAAGAATGATGATATCCAGCTCAGGACCCTGGGTGTGGCAAGCCCATACTCACGAAATGAGAGCCCCTGTGATTAATTTTTCCCCATTTTATCCTGGTAATAAAATGTTGTTAAAATATACATTATTACTTGCTTGATTATTTACTGCAGACAACTATTTTTTATTTCAGGTAACCAGTAATGTAACGTTTTAAGAGGAACTTTTGTGTCTCTAACTCCTGTTCCAAGAAATCTACATCATTCTTAAAATGAGACTTCCAGACTTGTTTGAAGGACTCCAGTACAACATATAACCTAAGGAAAATCACCTTCTTATCCCCTACTACCAAAATTTCTGTATATCATTAATAGAGCCCTGTGATCAGACTATACAGTTACCCATGGTCTTTTGTTCCTCAAAAACTCATATGATACCACCCAAATGGCATTTTATTCTGGTATTTCTGCCGCCCATATGTAAGATATATATAAAATCATTTATTGCCATACAATAAATCCAGTACAGCAGGCCCCCGTTATAACGCGATTCACTTTATGCTGATTCGCTATAACGCTGTACTTATATTATAATCCGTATCTGACTATAACGCTCTTTTACAGATTGCATTTTTGGCATATTTAACGAAATCATTTCATTTGATGGAGTCGATAGCTTGAAAATGAATAGCAAAACAGAATTGAAAAGTTTCCCACGGCTGACTTGAGAAATTTTCCCACGCTCAGTGAAATTTTCTTGCACGCTAATTTAATTGCAGTACAGTGACTTGTTACGTACTTCCGAGATCAACATTTTAAAAAACAACCAAGTATATTGCTTGTAATATTTGCGTTATATGCATTTATCCGAAGTCAAGTCATCACTCAGTACCGTATTAGACATCGTGCGTAATGGACAGTTTACTTGAATATTGTATCGTAATTAATGCAACCAACGCAGTTACATTTTCGAAGAGTTAATAATGGCTGATAAGAATGAAAAAGCAACAATGTCTGGACGCAGTACGAAGATTATAAATGTAAGAAAAAGACTGAATTTGAAAATTAAATTAGACGTTTTGAAGTAAATCGATTCCGGTCAAAGACAAGCGGATGTGTGCCATAATTTAGGACTTGCAACTTTAACTGTAAAAACAATTATAAAAAAAAAATAAAGAATTAATTTTAGCAGCGGGAAAGATAGCTGTTCCACTGCAAGCAACTAGGGCTAGGCCAGCTATTAGGATTGAAATGGAAAGACTTTAATTAATTTTATTGAAGATAATATCCAATGCAGAATTCAGTTAAGTTAAATATTATTAACAGAGAGAGAGAGAGAGAGAGAGAGAGAGATTAGCCAATATGATGATCTGAAGAAAACTCGCCTAAAAAAAAAAAAAAAAAAAAAGTGGAACCATTTAAAACTAGTAAGGGCTGGTTGAATAGATTTAAAATCCAGGGAGAAGCTGCAAGTGCAGAAGGAGCCGAAACTTTCAAAAAAGAACTTGTTAAAATTATTGAAGAGGGATATTATGTGTTATACTTCTCAACAAGTTTTTAACATAAATGAAGCAGGACTTTTGTGGAAACGAATGCCTAAAAGAAGTTTCATATTGAAAGAAGGAAAAAGCATGCCAGGTTTCAAAGCGGCGAAGGATCGGTTGACTTTATTGTAGTGTGGTAATGCTGCGGGGGATTTAAAATTAATACCCCTTTTAGTTTATTTGGAAGAGGGCCAAAGTTCAACCCAAAATCGACACATTTTTCATTATTAAATTCATTAATTAAATTAAATCAATTTAGATCAATTAAATTCATGATTTTAATTGGAATTTTAAGTTTAATTTTGATACGTAAATAGTTACCACATAACTATATACGTATGTAATGCAGAATATTTTATATGTACAAATATTTGAATATTAAATATTTTGACCGACATTTGTGCATCTTTTCACTACCGTTTATTATTGACTAGAAAATATCCTATGGCACCGACCGCAACTCACAAATGCATATATTACCTTATGGGAATGCGGCGCTTGCTTAGCGCGGATTCACTTAGCGCTTTGTTTTTAAGGAACGAATTATCAGCGTTAAGCGGGGGTCGTTTGTTTGTTTGTTTGTTTGTTTGTTTGTTTGTTATTTGGTTTTTAGGAGCATTAGCAACTAAGGCCATATTGCTCCGGGGATATGCGGTGGTCGTTCCCTGACCTTTCCGCATCCTCCGTATTTGGTGGGCACAGGCTCGAACCCTGGTCTAATCAAGAAGCGTGTGCTATGCACTGCTGCTCCTGCCCACCTGGCTACGGAGGCACCAAGCGGGGGTCACCTGTACTGCTAAGCTAAAGGGGTTTCCATAATTTAAGTGATAATAATAAAATATGAAATAGGTAAATGTGGCTTTAAGAAAGGAATAATATAAAATAAAAATGTAACAGGCTCAATGAAACTGGAGACAACAAGTCTGTTTACAAGACTTAGCGGGTATCTTGTATTTAAATGATTTAAATTGCCATTTCTCAGCCCATCAACCCAATTTTTTTGAGGTATTGCCGAAGTATGCCTTGATTATTGTCATAAACTACCCTACTCACCTTTGCATCATCTGCACACTTACACCTTGATATTCCTTTATCAATATTGTTAACAGTAAGGGACCCAGCAATAGAACCTGAATGACTCCACTAATAACATTAGTACAGAAAGAGCAGTAGCCATTTATAATTGCATTTTGTAGTATGTCACCCATCCTTATCCAAAGCATCAACTATCCCTAATGCTACACTGCTTCAATTTGTACTGCAGCCTTTCATATAGAACAGTATCAAAAGCTGTATTGAAATCTAAGTATGTGATCTAAAAAGTTATATTTTTTTGTATCCATTTCCCATGTTTCTCAGTGTTCTCCCCAGGACCTATCGAATAACCATACTACCCAGCTAAAATTTAAGCAATTCTCACAGTAACATATGGTACTGCTCACTGATCTTGATCAATATTAATTCGAACATGCTATGTGATCAAGGTTAATGTAGCAGGAGCATATAATGTTAAATTATGCAGTTTTAACATTATTGCTTAAGTCATATTTATAAATAACAGAAAAATTTATAATATTGTGAAGTATTACACTTCCCCACCCAGCTTACTTCATAATGCCACCTGGCTGGCATACTTTTCTGGGGCAAATGCTGTTTCTGCATCATAGTAGCTAATGTTTAGTCAGCCAAGATATCCATTTAACAAATCATTCCATGACTTATGTATAACTGCATTCTTTTCAAGATGATTCTGCAGTACTTCTTTAAGCACTGACTCTACTATTTCCTCTGGAACAGGAGTCAATCTTACAAATCTGTAATTACTACACTTCACACTTTGATCCCCTTTGTGAATAGGAGATATTCTTTCACATCTCTGTCCTATAGAGACTTCCCCTGAATCCAAGGATGCTCTCATAATTATTGCCAAATGTTTGCTTACCTCTTTTGCTGCTGCTTTTATTTTATTTGGATAGATTATATCAGCCCTGGTTGCCATATTTATTTTTAGCTTTAACATTGTTTTCTAAACTCTTCTTTAACATTGTTTTCTAAACTCTTCTTGGTTATTACAAAATAATTTAGTTCCCAATCATAACTTGGTGTACTTCTGGTATTTCCATTCTGAAAGATTTTTTCACATGCGAGATCTTACACACTCCTCTACTTACATACAAACAACTTATGTACAACTCGCAGATATGTACAAAGCACAAAGCGGTTGCTATGTTTGATTATACAAATCAATTTTGGATGCCTTCGTAATATTTTTCTAACGCAGATTTCTGGAGGTCGCTACCATAAAACATTATAAACAATTAGCAATTATAAAATATAAACAATTAGCAGTTTCTGGTTTATTGGGCTTTTCTGTTAGCACAATCCATTATAAACAGGTAGCAAACTTGAATCTTATTGCATTTGCGATAATACCAATACTGGAATTCTGTTATGGTTTATACGTTACGGTATTATGGTTAAATGAGTTTCCCTTCACTGGAATCTTCAATCATATAAAAAAACATAAATAAATTTTCAGAATCTTCTCTTCATTCATATTTTTTGAGCTTCGTAAAGTTTTTACTCTGTATCTCGTGCTTATTGTGTTAGTTGCAGTTTGTGCATTCCATGTTCTCTGTTATTAATTGCTTATTTTCTTACTGTTTTAAATCTTACGACAAAAAAAAATGTCAGTGAACAGAAATATCAATTAGTTACACTATTAATTAAGCTATGTACATAATCGTAAATTTATTTTTATTTTGCTAACCTGTGGAAAATATTCTTCAGATTTTCATGCAGTATTTAATTTTGTTAATTGGATTGGAAGTAAAGTGTAAATTTGTGCTCTATATCTTTACTTTTTATAGCCTGTGAATAATATTTAGACTATTTTTGCTTATTAGAGTAGCCATTTAATACAATTAAAATTCAGTTTGCAAGCGTGATCACAATGACCGGCGCTTACTACTACATATCTTATAGTGGACACGGTATTTTATTTTGGTGAGTCCATCATAAAGTGATTTGATCGTAGATTAAATTAAATTATGTATCGTATATAGATTAAATTAGTTTATGTATTGTATTTAGATTAAATTAGTTTTGAATAAATACTGTACTCTACATAATTATTCATTTTATGTTTTTTCAGCCTCATTTAACTCAGTTACAAATCATAAAATGCTGTGCATGATGAAGTTTGTTGGGAGATTATAATCTTTGCTTTGTACTATACAAAGGGTACTAGGAAAGTTTGCAATATGACGCAACAATGAATCACAGGAAGCTGCTTGTTGCTGCATGTTGAGACATGTTCATACGTGCATAGTAGCCGCCGCGCCAAGTCGATGGGCTCAGTTATTCATTAGTAGTGAGTGTAAAGTGCTTTCGATGGCATCGTGGTCACGAAATGAGATAAGGACAGTTTTGCGGTATAATTTCGTGCGTGGTTTAACCATAGACCAGTGCTTAGAAGAAATGACTCTTGCCCTAGATGATGATTGTCCACATCGTACAACGATATCCAGGTGGTATAGAGAATTCCAAAGGGGAAATTTCACTCTGGAGGATTCTGAGAGGCCGGGAAGGCCACGAACGTCAGTTACGGAGGAAAACGTTACTGCTGTGAGGAAAATGCTTGACGAAAACAGGCAAGTGACCTACCAACAGATAGAGGATACTTTGGGCCTAAATGCACCAGCAATTCGTTCGATTCCGCAAGATCATTTGCACGTGAAGAAACTTTGTTCTCTCTGGGTGCCGCATCAACTGACTGAAGAGCAGATGACACGACGTGTGACTTGGTGCCGGGAGATGTTAAAAAAGTTTGATAAGGGACAATCTCGGTATGTGAACAACATCGTGACAGGTGACGAGACTTGGCTGTACTATTACGATCTGCCGACCAAGGCTCAAAACAAAGTTTGGGTCTTTGATGATGACGACACACCCGTAATTGTCAGAAAATCCCGATCTGTAAAAAAGAAAATGATAGCTGTATTTTTCAAATCGAGTGGAATTGTGGAACGTGTCGTTTTGAACACGCAGAAGAGAGTCACAGCTAAGTGGTATACTGAAGAATGCCTGCCTAAAGTCATTGGATCTATGAAGAACCTGCGGCCAAAGTCAAGAATGGACACCTGGTACCTCCATCACGATAATGCTGCAGCTCACCGCGCCAAAGCCTGCACCGAATATTTGACCACGACAGGACTGAAACTTCTCGAGCACCCTCCCTACAGTCCAGACCTTACTCCCTGCCACTTTGCACTGTTCCTGCATGTGAAAATGAAGCTAAAAGGGAGGCGGTTTTCCAGTGATGAGGACCTTCTACGGGCTTGTGACAACGAGTGTGCTTTACTCCCTAGTGAAACTTGGCAGAACTGGTTTAAAGATTGGTTTCGGAGGATGGAGAGGTGTATTGAATGTAGAGGAAATTACTTTGAAAAAATTAAATAAACAAAGCTGTATTGCAAAACTTTCCTAATATCCTTTGTACTGTACATGTATTTGTATCTACAATACTGTAGTTGGACTTGTGTACAAAATGGACTTATGTACATGGAAAAAAACCAACAAAGCCTTGAACGGTTTGAGCATGCTCAATGCTGATGGGATTCTTTCTCTAGCTCAGAAAAATCACCTGAGAGGGCATAAATTCAAATTGAGGAAAGACAGATGTAGGATAGATGTGCGGAAATTTGCCTTTAGCCAGCGGGTGGTTGGTGGGTGGAACAGACTTCCATCCCTTGTCGTGGAAGTTGATAGCCTAAATAAGTTTAAGGCTCAGCTGGACAGGTATTTCGAACGAACAGAGGGGTGAAGTGGAAGTGGTTATTTTTATTTATTTATGTTACTTTTTTTTTTTTTTTTTTTTTTTTGGCTGATGCTGCATAAGCTTGCTTTCTTGCATCAAATGCCTCTACTAATGCTAATGCTAATGCTAAAAGTCGAGGAGTGCCTGTATATAACATGTATAGTATCAAGATCACCTGAAAAACCTGCCAATTTCAGGCTTTTCAGGTGATCTTGGGGAAATGAGCCACAACTAAGCGTAAAATGTGGTGGACCTCAGGCAATAAAAGTATTGTCTGCCCTAAAGGGTAAAATCCTGTACCCACTGGAGGTAGTACTATTCCAATGGGTACCAGCAATAAATCCCATACTCTGAGTGGCCCAAATGCAAAGTATAAGATTACAGGGTGCCAGGAAAATAAATAAAAAAGAAATTTAAAAAAATACTAAAAATAAAGAAAAATAAAATAAAAAATAAACATGAATAAAATATTTAAAATATTAATAAAAAATAAACAATAAAATGAATAAAAATAACTTAAAATTTTAAATTAAGCACAAGTCAATGCTAAACAAAGCTGTGAGTTAAGAGTTGAATTTGAAAGTATCTGCAAATCTGCCCAGACACCATAGGTGGGAGTATATGAGAGCCTTGTCAATCAATTTGGCCCTGAAGAGATTGTGCAAGGCTCAAGGGATAGAATTTTTCTCAGCATGTGTACTTTGTTAACAGGGGAGACTGCTTCTACAGGGATGGGAAACACTTAAATAGAAAGGGTGCAAGAATATTTGCTGATGCTATCGAGGCAGACTTAGGTGGGTCGGAAAACTGCTGGCTTGGGAGGATACACGGAATAATAGATTAACAGTAGCTGCTGGCAGTGGTGAAAGTGATTCTTGCACTGCTTCTATTGAAATGCAATTGACCAGCAGCCTGGAAAGCAAGGCAATGGGAATTTCCAGGACTGTTAGGAGTCATAGTGGAACAAATAAATACATGAGCTGTGTTAGGGTAACTAAGAGTAGAAACAGGTGCATCTATACTTGCATGTACAACAGTGCTAGGAGTATAGTTAATAAATTCGATGAGCTTGAAGTGCTAGTCAAGACATCAAAGGCAGATATTGTTGGGATATCAGAGACGTGGTGTCACACAGACATAAGCAGTGCAGAATTGGAATTTGGGGAGTACAATAAGGATAGACAGGACAGGAAGGGAGGAGGGGTTATGCTGTTAGTTAAAAAAAGACACAAAATCTAAGGAAGTGCATCCAATTGATGCACTTCCTCCAATTCATTATAGGCCTAATGAATCCAATGAGTATAATGAGCAATTGTGCAGAGAAATAAAGTGGGCCAGTATATTTAGAACGTCTTATAATGGGGGATTTTAATTTCCCAGAGATTACTGGAATTTGTGGGTTGGTCACTCACACACTAGCAAGGCTTTTGTGGATTTATTGGATGATTGTTTTCTACAGCAGCATGTTTGGGAGGAAACTAGAGGGAGTAATACTTTTGATCTGATTATCATTAGTGATTCTTCATGCATTAAGAATCTGCATATAAAGGAACCACTAGGTGACAGTGATCACAGTGTGCTGAAGTGGGATTTACTCAAAGAGGTAACTACCATCAAGGGTAAAGGGAAGGGTTTTTGCTTTTGTAAAGGTGATATACAGTGGTCTGAGAAAGTATTTAAATTCTATACGGTGAGACCAACTGAAGATGTTACCAACAGCAAATTCAAAATGGGAAGCATTCAAGAAATTAATCTTGGAAGCTACTAGGCTTTTCATACAAAATGATTGTTCAAGATTTAGGCTAAATGGATGTCAGATGAACTAATTAGACATGTGACAGAGAAGAAAAATGCATGGGATACATATAAAATAACAGGTGACACAGAAGGCTATGATGGATATAAGCTGATCTGTAAACAAGTCACAAAGGAGATAAGGCAGGTTACGAGAAATCTTTGCCAAAGGATGCAAAGAAAAACGGCAAAGAGTTCTTTACTTATGTAAATTCTAGAAGGAAGGGGATGAATCGGATTGGTCCACTTGATATCGATGGTTCAACTGTTGATGATCCTGCTCAGGTAGCTAACAAACTAAATGAATATTTTGCCTCTACATTCACGCATGAGGAGTTATTCTGGGAGGGGAATGCCATAGGTGTATTAAACTCTGGCAGTAAGTTAGATAATCTTGTAATAACTGAGAGTTAAGTGGAGGAGAAATTGTTGAAGATAAACATAAGAAAGGAAGCAGGGGTGGATGGAATCTATCCAGTTATATTAAAGGAGGTGACAAAGGAAGTAAACAAACCCTTAGCCATAATTATGAGAGCTTCCCTGGACTCAGGGGAGGTACCCATGGACTGGAGATGTGCAAATGTGACCCCAAATCACAACGGAGGATCAAAGGGAGACACAGGTAATTACAGACCTCTTAGTTTAACTTCTGTTCCAGGGAAATTAATGGAGGCACTGGTATATATTAAGTGTAATAGCATCATTAATACACAGCCATTCTGAATAAACAGAATATTTATAAAGCCGCATCATTTTAAGTTATATCTCATATTGTGAATACCTTCACAATGAGTTGCCGTGATATTGCACTACTTCGAATAAGTAATGCTTCACCTAAGGAGAAGACTAATGTTACTTATTCTCAGATAGGTACCACTACCACCCAGATGGCACCGTTTCAGGGCTATATGGCCCTTTTTCCATGGGTGAGTAGGTATCCGAGTGATGCAATGATGGCAAAACAGTTATGAAGTATAACTCCACAATATGAGAGATGCCTGATGGTGTATAATGTATTTAGACTAAGATGCTCGCAACTTGGGGCTTTAGTCCTAAATGCATATCTCAACACATTTTTTCCTTTCAGTACTGTGTTTCAGGAAATAACCATTAAGTACACTGAAAATTTCAGAACCGGTTGTTCTACCTGACAAGATTAGCAAACAGAGGAGTTCTTGCTTTAATTCTCCTTGGCAATCAAACCTCACAAAAAAAAGAACTGCCTTGTTAGTTATGTCCGTTGATTCATCAAGTTAACCCCGGGGGCTCACATCTGGTGAGTATGGGCTTGGCACACCCAGGGTCCCGAGCTGGATATCATCATTCTTCTCTTTCTTGGTGAATCCCTTCTACTTTTGACTCTCTCTCTCTCTCTCTCTCTCTCTCTCTCTCTCTCTCTCTCTCTCTCTCTCTCTCTCTCTCTCTCTCTCTCTCTCTCTCTCTCTCTCTCTCTCTCTCAGGGTAACTCAGGAATTTTTTTTTTTTTTTCCTGGTGCAGCATAAGCCTCAGGCTTCCTTGCACCATATGGCTATTAATAATAATAATAATAATAATAACAAGTTGAATTGAATAAAATGTAGAATTTTTCACAAGTGCAATCACTTGATTTTCAATATCTTTGGCCATATCTTCAATTCTGCACTTTGCAGTGTTCGCGGACATAGGAATTCCTTTCAGTTTCTGGACAGCCTGTTCCCCCCAAAACCTCTTCACAGGCTTCTAACAAGCAAGGCTTAATTAATTCTCCAATCATATATGGATTTTTACATCTCGTGATTTGAAGTGCTATCAAATAAGAAGATTTTACTAAGGACTTATCTTCAACAATCATCATTACTAATGAACTTTTTTGCTTTTGCAAATTTTCACGCATCCTTTGGAAGTATTCAACTGGCTTTTTAGCTAAATCTGGGTGTTTTGACTGCAAGTGCTTTCCAAGTTTTGAAGGTTTCATGGCATCATTGGATAATCTCTCAGAACATATAATGCAAAGCTGCCGTGGATCCAGTTCACTTCCAGGTTCTTTAATAAATCCAAACTTCAAGTGGTCCGCATCATATTTTCTTGAAACTTTGAACTTTTTCTTCTCTCCGCCTCCAGTTCTAATATCCTTCCTGATGATGCCTTGCGGTGGCTGCAGTGGCTCTGATTCATTAACCAACTCATGACAACGCGAGGTATTACCTAAGAAGTGCAAAATGCTTGCTTGCTTTTTCTCACTCATTGGAATTATTTATTTGAATCTAAAACCAAACAAGAAATAAGATAGTTATCAAACTCAAGCTCTTTGATGCCATTAAATATCACACTGTGCACAGTTAAAATAAAAATATCACTGGTCACTTACCTAAGAACTGCACCGTGCCCAGGCTAGGCAATCGATAAGAAATAGAAATAGCTTTCTATATTTTTTTACAATAAAAGCATCGCTAATACCGGATATTGCACCGGGCCTTTTATAAACATGCAACGTAATAAGGCGAAAATTGCAAAAAAATAGAAGCAGAATATAATGAAACATTTCAATAAACACGAAAATGGCAAATATATTCAAATTACTCTGCGGACCACCAAAATTATCTCGAGGACCACTGGTTGCCGACCACTGCTCTAGATTATCAGTTAGGGGGATATCAGCACTGTGCTGTTGAGTATCTTCCCCAGGCTATTAGTTTTCCAACCCACCTAACACCGCCTGAATAGCATTAACAAATATTATTGTGCCCTTTCTATTTAGGTATATCCCATCTCTGTAAAAACAGTCTCTCCATTAACTAGCCCATACTACATTGAGAAATTTTCTACCACTTGGACTTTGCTTGGACTTGTGAATCAATTCAGCTGTGGAGAGACACTGGACTTTGCAGTGTCTCTCAACAGCTGAATTGATTCACAAGGCCCTTAACACATACTCCCTCCCATTGTGTTTTCAGAGGATTGCTGATACTTTTTCAAATTTAATCCTGGCTTGCAACTTTTTTCCCAACATTGACCCATGCTTGTTAAGTAAGTCCTCAGATGTCCTACTCTTAATATCATTTGAGACCAAATGGAGAAATGTCATCCTGCCCTGAAACTTTCTTGGCTAAAAGATTGTTCATAATTCTTCTGAATCCTTTTGATGGAAGACTCCTGAGGCATTGAGTGGTGTTTACTGGGAATGGTAGATGTTGGTTTACCAAGGTCGTCATTATAGAATTTTCAAGAAAATTAGGGTGCTTGTAAGGTGGCATGATCATAAGCCGAGAATGCAATAGAAACGAACAGGATTTATTAGTGATAGGCGTATAGATAAACAAATGTTGCGGCCAAAAGCCTTGGAAAAGAGGCCAGAATATTCGAACTACCATTTAGATAAGACGCTTTGTACTTCTTAGCCTGTTTAAAATGAATTTTGGATTTATTAATTACTGCCTTAGAATTGTTGCAAAGCTTTAGTGTAAGCAGAAAATGAACCTTGAGATTTGGATGCAAGTCAATTGTGATATTTGACGTAGTTATCCTTAACAGTCTACGCAGAATAAATGATTTCATCCCTACAAGAATAATATTGCTGACTTGATATGAGCAAATATTGGCCTCCAAGATTTAAAACAGTAATCTGCCTTTAATTTCTTAAAGAATTAGATTATTCTCAGATGTTATGTGGTATTTCCTGTACCACTTCTTCAGAAAACTCTTGTAATGCTGTTCTTTATGACACCACAATATATCTGGATAAACTCAATAAAATATATTCTTCATATACCTATGCACCATGCCACTAAGAGTTCACTGAAGAAGTGATACAGGAAGTACCAAGAAGCGTGTGAGAATAATCTGTAATTCTTTAATAAATTAAAGGCAGATTACACTCCAAACTGGTTTAAGTGCTTATTGTTTTACCAATTTCCAGTTCTTGATATACCTGTGCATCATGCAGCTAAAAGAATATTTAAAGGGAAAAAAATGAGAGAGAAGAATATAAATCTCACAGTTGTCCAGTTTCACATTCATGTCATTTCAAATAGACATTAAAACAAAGAATGGTTAAACTGAAACCCATTCAGTCTCCTTTTCAATGGAGAACAGACCAAATGAATTTCAGTTTAACTTTACTCTTGTGCCCATTCTCAGCCTCAAGTATACCTCATTATCGCCTCATCTATAACTTAATAATAACTTGATATAATAAAATTCACCAATTCTCATCCAGTGGCACTATTTGGAGACTAAATTTTTGGTACCAAAGTGAAGTGACTGTTTAAAAAAAAAATGCATTTAAAAATATTTAGATTTTGGACAATTCTGGTTTTTGACAGCCAGAATTGAGATGTTCTACCTGTATATGCAAGATTTTGTGTGTATAATAAATTCCATAAAAGGTAATACATTTGCTTTGTGTTATCTTTTTTAAAGATATTAATTATACAGTAGCACAACTGATGTGGATTTAAACAATGTCCGCATGGACTATTGTTTTTTTGGATAAGCAGGGCAGTTACCGACAAATAAAATAATTTTTGTATTGAATCTTTGCCATCTTTGAATCTACAGCTCTTAGAACAGGACCAGGGTATGTCTGTCATGGGCAAAAGTTGATGTAGAGCAGATATCATCTTTGAAGGGGACGAAAGGCAATATTGTTGTACATGTTGGTTTTAATGACATTAATAATAGGATATCTTGGTCTTAATTAACAAGTACAGGTCAATGTTGAAAAAAGGTGAGAGTTAGATTAACAGTTAAGGTTAAAATTGAAAGTGTCTGCAATTCTGCCCAGACATGATTAAAGGGAGTATATGATGAGAGCCTTGTCAATCAGTTCGTCCCTGGAGAGATTCTGCAAGGCTCATGGGGTAGAATTTTTCTCAGCGTGGTCTGTGCTTGTTAACAGGAAAGACTGCTTCTGTAGGGATAGGATACACTTAAATAGAAAGGGTGCAAAAATATTTGCTCCTGTTATTGAGGCAGTGTTAGGTTGGTTGAAAAACTGCTATCTTGGGAGGGGGGAAGGGGATTCACAGATTGATACATTAACAGTAGCTGTAGGCATAGGTGGAAGTGATTCTTGCACTGCTTCTATTGGAATGATCACCAGGCTGGAAAGCGAGATACTGATGATTTCAAGAACTGCTAGGAGTCATCATGGAATAAGTAAATACCTGGGCTGTGTTAGAGTGACTAAGAGTAAGAAGAGGTGCATGTATACTTGCATGCACACCAATGCCAGGAGTATAGTAAATAAATGGACACTGCTCATCGTGGACTAATGTTATTAGTGGAGTCCCTCAGGGTTCAGTGTTGGGTCCATTATTGTTTTCTGTATTTATAAATGATATTGATGATGGTATATCAAGCTTAGTGTCCATATTTGCAGACGATACAAAGGTTGGCAAGGTTGTTAAGGAATGTTGTTAACACACTACTGACACTATGCTGCTGCAACAGGATCTGGAAAGGTTAAGTAGATGGGCTGAGAGGTGGCAAATGAAATTTAACATTGACAAATGTAAGGTACTGCATATGGGAAACAAGAACCCCAGAGCAAAGTATCAACTCTGTGGTACTACACTGACAGTGGTAGAGAATGAAAAAGACCTGGGGGTAATTGTGCAGGCAGATATGAAGTTTTCTGAGCAGTGCAGACGGGCTGCAAGATAAATCACCTCCTTATCTCTGCTTTTCTAGCAGGGGTAAGGAGGTGATTATTCCCTTGTATAAGGCAAGGGTCAGGCCACACCTTGAGTACTGCATACAGGTCTGGAGGCCTCATTTCAAGAAGGATGTAGAGCTGCTGGAATGAGTACAAAGAAGGGCAACAAGATTAGTGAATGGAACAAAGGGTTGCTCTTACGAAGAAAGGCCTAAGTTTTGCAAATTACAGTGTCTGGAGACTAGGCACCGGCGAGGTGATCTGATAGAGGTGTATAAAGCCTTGAATGGTTTGAGCATGCTGAGTGCCATTGGGATTCTTCCTCTTGCTCAAAATAATCACCTGAGAGAGCATAAATTCAGATTGAGAAAAGACAGATGTAGGATAGATGTGCGGAAATTTGCCTTTAGCCAGCGTGTAGTTGGTTGGTGGAACAGACTTCCATCCCTTGTGGAAGTTCATAGCCTAAATAAATTTAAGGCCCAGCTGGACAGGTATTTGAATGGAGGGGTGAAATGGAAGTGGTTTTTTTTTTGGCTGATGCTGCATAAGCTTGCTTTTTTGCATCATATGCCTCTACTAATGCTAAATTTGATGAATTTGAAATGCTGATCAAGACATCAAAGGCAGATATTGTTGGGATTTCAGTGACGTAGTATCACACAGATATAAAGAATGCAGAATTGGAATGTGGGTAGTGTAATGTGTACAGAAAGGATCGGCATAGTAGGAAGGGAGGAGGGGTTATGCTGTTAGTTAAGAAACACATAAAATCTAAAGTAGTGCATCCAGCTGACATGGGGGGACAGTGCAATGTTGAGTGAGTTTGGTATGACATTATGACACTGGGAAAGCAAAAATGCGAGTAGGAGTATGTTTTTGGCCTAATTACTCTGATGAGTACAGTGAACGGTTGTACAGAGAAATAGAGTAAACAGTAAATCAGAATGTCTTATAATGAGTGATTTAACTTCCCAGATATTGACTAGAACTTGTGGTTCACAACTTCCAGTCAAACTTTTGCGGATTTATTGAATGATTGTTTTCTACAGCAGCATGTTCGAGAGGCAACCAGAGCGAGTAATACTCTTGATCTGATATGAGCCATGATTACTCATGCATTAAGAATTTGCAGATATAGGAACCACTAGGTGGCAGTGATCACAGTGTACTGATGTGGGATTTACTTAATGTCACTACCATCAGGGGTAAAGGGAATACAGTGGTGTCAGACAGTTTTCAAATTGTATACAGTGGGCAACTGATGATGTTACCAAAGCATATTCTAAATGGGAAGTAATCCTGGAAGCTACTACACTTTTCTTACCTTCTAAGAAATGCTTTCAATCTTTATGCCTAAATGGATGTCAGATGAACTAATTAGACTCGTGGCAGAGAAGACAAATGCATATAAATTATCCAGTGACACAGAAACTTATGGTAGATACAGGTATTTCCCAGCTTTACAAGTTAATTCTTTCGTAGTGTGTGTTCGTAAAGTGGGAATTTATTTCCCATAGACGTATTGTTAAAAACAGATCACGTTCTTAACAATGAAATTTGGCCATAGTAATGTTAAATTAAGGTCAACAAAATAATAGTTTATACTTAAACAATGATTTATTCATTCAAAGAAATGAAAACATAACCTTTAAAATCAAGCACATTATAATAATAAAGAAACTATTTATGTCATACAAATGTTAAAGAATGTTTATTCTCCATCATCATCAACTTAACGCACACTTGTTGATTGTTGGCTTGGCACTCGTTATTGGTTTGTTGGAAGGAGAAAGAGTCGTCTTCTTCAGAAGTACTTCAAGAGTTGTTTGTTTCAAGACAGCTTTCTCTTTTCTTTATAAATTTCACGATAAACTGCATAAGCATTTTTTAAATTTGTAGCAACTTTTCTAGTAATGCTCAAAATTTGAATGTTGCGACTTGAAAATCTCAGTTTCTTTTTCTGTGTTGAAAAGCTTCATCATGCCTCTTGAGAGTGTAGGAACGAACAGGAGATTCAGCTGTGAATCCTTCTTTGGCTTCTCCACATTTGGCCATTTCAATTAGGTCTTTGTTTTTGAGCTCTCCATTGTGTGCTTGAAGCAGATCAGTGACATCAGTTGTAGAAACGTCAAGCTGCAATGAAAAAAAGGAATGAATCAGATTGGTCCACTTGATATCGATGGTTCGACTGTTGATGATCCATTAGCATTAGTAGAGGCATATGGTGCAAGAAAGCAAGCTTACGCAGCATCACCCAAAAAAAAAAAACCCTCCCATTTCATCCTTCCATTCGTTCCAAATGCCTGTTCAGCTCAGCCTAAAATTTATTTAGGTATTAGCTTCCATAAAAAAAGATGGAAGCCTGTTCCACCAATCAACTATCCACTAGCTGAAAGCAAATTTCTGCACATCTGTTCTACAACTAGCTTTCCTCAATTTGAAACTTGCTCCCTTAGGTTCTTAGTCTGAGGAAGAGGAAGAATCCCATCAGCATTCAGCTTGCTCAACCCATTTAAGGCTTTATACACCTCAATCAGATCACCTCACAGGTGCCTACTCTCCAGGCCGACCGGGCTAGCCGAGTGGGTAAAGTACCTGCCCGGCAACCCAAAGGTCGCGGGTTCGATTCCCGCCTCGGGCTTGGATCAAAGTACTGCAAAAACCTTGGGAGGTGCAATATGGCCACAGAAGCCGATGCGCCAACAACTACCAAATCAATCAATCAACCTACTCTCCAGGTGCTGCAATTTGCAGAAATTAAGCCTTTCTTGGTAAGAGCACCCCTTTGTTCCCCTCACCAGTCTTGTTGCCCTTCTTTGTACTCATTCTACGAACTCTACATCCTTCCTAAAATGAGACCTCCAGACCTGTACACAGTACTCTAGGTGTAGCCTGACCATTGCCTTGTATAACGAGATAATCACCTCCCAGTCCCTGCTAGCAAAATTCCTATATATCATTGACAAGACTCCATGACCTGCCCTGGCAGCCCATCTGCACTGCTAAGCGAACTACATATTTGACTGCACAATTACCCACAGGTCTTTTTCACTTTCCTCTTCCCTGAGTGTAGTGCCACACAGTTGGTACATTGCTCTTCAGTTACTGCTACCCATATGCAGTACTTTGCATTTGTCAACGTTAAACTTCAGTTGCCACTTCTCAGCCCATTTTCCCAACTTTTCTAGATCCAGCTGGAGTAGCATTCTATCATTACTGTCTTTGACTACCCTGCCAACCTTTGTATCATCTGAAACTTGGACATTAAACCTGATATACCTTCATCAATATCATTGATAAATATACAAAACAACAATGGGCCCAACACCGAACCCTGGGGAACTCCACTAATAACATTTGTCCATGAAGAGCAGTGTCCATTGATTACCACTCTCTGTCATTTCCCACTCAACCATCCCTTTGTCCATTGTAGCAAATTACCCTTAATGCCATACCTCTCCAGTTTTTGCAGCAGTCTCCCATGTGCAGCAGTATCAAAAGCTTTCCTGAAACCAAAGTATATAATGTCAAAATTATTTTTGTCATTCAGTTCCTTTGTGACCACATCATAGTATTCCAATCAAATTGGTCAGACAAGACCTCCCTTTAACAAACCCATGCTGTGTCTTAACTATTACTGCAGTCTTGTCTAGATGATCTTGCAATGCTTCTTTAACCAGTGATTCCATTATTTATCCCGGAACACAGGTTAAACTAACAGGTCTGTAGTTACTTGTGTCACCTTTTGAATCCCCTTTGTGAATTGGTGATACATTTGCACACCTCCAGTCCATGGGGATCTCCCCTAAGTCCAAGGAAGCTCTCATAATTATGGCTAAGGGTTTGCTTACTTCCTTTGCTGCCTCCTTTAATATAACTGGATAGATCCCATTCACCCCCCCATGCTTTCCCTATGTTTAACTTCATCAATTTTTCCTCCCCTTTGCTCTCAGTTATTACAAAATCACTTAGCTCCCTGTTAGAATTTGATAAACTTCTGGCACTCATTGAATAACTCCTCGTGTGTGAATATAAATGCGAAATACTCATTCAGTTTATCAGCTACCTGAGCATGACCATCAATAGTCAACCCATCTATGTTAAGTGGTGCAATCTGATTCATCCCTTTCCTTCTAGAGTTTACATAAGCAAAGAACTCTTTGCTGTTTTTCTTTGCATTGTTTACAAAGATTTCTGCTGATCTGCCTTCTCCTGCCTAACCTCCTTTGTGACTTGATTACAGATTAGCTTATATCTGCCGTAGGCTACTATCACCTGATACTTTATGTGCATCCCATACATTCTTCTTCTCTGACACGAGCCTCAATGATTCATCTGACATCCATTTAGGCCTAAACCTTGAACAATATTTATTAGTTGGAATGAAAAGCCTAGTAGTCTCCAAAATGAAGGCCCTGAAGGCTTCCCATTTAGAATTCAACATTGGTAACATCATCAATTGATCCCAATGTACAGAATTTAAAAACTATCTGAGAACTTTGTAGTCACCTTTATGAAAGCGAAAGCCCCTCTATTTAGCCTCATCAGATAGCTACAAACTGAATGAGTATTTTGAATCTGCATTCACACTTGGAAATTTTGTAGGCAAGTGGTGTGTGGAAGCTTATTAAACTCTAACAGGAACTAAATGATTTTGTAATAACTGAAAGCAAAGTGGAGGGGAAGTTGTTGAAGTTACCTGTTCCCATACATCCCCTTGGGATGTATGGAAACAGGTAACAGATGATCCCATACATCACATCCCCTTGGGATGTATGCGATCTATCCAGTTATATTAAAGGAGCCAGCAAAGGAAGTAAGCAAACCATTATTCATAATTATGAGAGCATCCTTCAAGAAACACCTTCACCTCTGCGCTACTTTTAACCTTTAATCTGAGAATCCCCTCCCAAGCTAGCAGTTTTCCAACCCACCTAAAACTGTCTCGATGGCATCAGCAAACATTCTTGCACCCCTTCTATTTAAATGTATTCCATCCCTGTAGAATAAGTCTCTGCTGTTAACAAGCACAGACCATGTATGTGAATGCAAAGAAAAAAAAAGTGAAATTGATTGGACCCTTGTGCACTGGGTGTGGGAAAATTTCAGAAAACCCAGTAGATGTTGTGAATGAATTCAACAGGTACTTTGCATCTATCTTTACTGAAGAAAGACCCTTCGTGCTGAGAAAGGGCTGTGCAGATGAGGCTGAGTCATATTAAATTAGTTATTTCGAAAATACAGATCACTATTTATTAGAAAAACCTTCACACATAAAGGCAAGTAAGACTGCTGGAGATGATGGCATATACCCAGTAATTTTGAGGAAAGTTGCTAGGAAGTATATTGAACCATTGAAGTTAATTATAAGGATATCTTTGGATTGGATATGTGCCAACTTATCACCGATAGGTAAAGGCAGTTCTAAGAGCAAAGTTGGTACTACAGACCGGTTAGTCTCACCTCAGTGGCTGGGAAAATCTTAGAGGCAATGAATAAGAGTACAATCCAGGGACAAAGAAAGATATGGCATTCTGAATAACATGCAGCATGGTTTTTGTTAACGAAAAATCATATATAAATATAGTGCAAAAGCATCAATAATACATAGCCAAATCTGAATAAATCAGAATATTAGCAAAACGTCATTGTTTTAGTTTATATCTCATATTATGAATACCTTCACAATGAATTGCCATGATATTGCACTACTTCGAATAAGTAACACTTCACCTGAGGAGAAGACTGATGTTACTTATTCTTAGATGGATACTCCACCCAGACAGCACCATTTCAGGACTATTTGGCCCTTCTTCTCCTCAGGTGAAGAAGGGCCAAATTCGTTACTTATTCGAAATAGTGCAATATCATGGCAACTCGTTGTGAAGGTATTCACAATATTAGATATAACCTAAAACGATGCCGTTTTGCTAATATTCTGATTTATTCAGATTTGGCTATATATTATTGATGCCTTTGCACTATATTTATGCATAGTCTAGACTTTAACATAGCTTGAGGCATCATTAATGGCCCCGTTTGTTTTCTTTATTTCTTGCTTTATCAGCAGCTTCGGTTAGGGCCTTATGCCCTAAACGCTTTAGAGTCGAAAAATCATGTTTAACTAACTTAGCATACTGTTTTGACACAGTTACTCGTGAGCTGGATGTAGGGAACAATTTCAAAATACAGGGGGGAGTCATTATCCGAGGATAATTGGTTCCAGAAAATTCCACTTAAAATGGGGGCCAAATTTTCGTAATATCCTCATATAAGCTTAAATCATTTTCTTGTATGAGCACCAAGCTTTACAGGGGTGTGGTTGTTGATAGAGGTCTTCTGTCGAGGTCGCTAGTTGTCTTTCCATAATTTCTAATAGTATATCACTCCTCTTTCTTTTCAGTTTAACTTCAGAATGCCAAATCATATTCTTTGCTCTGCTTTCGATATCTTCTTCATTATTAGGATGGTGTGAATTGTTGCTTCTGTATTCTCAAGGAAATGTGCGATATCGATTACTCTTTCTCCACTACTTTTGCATTGGCTTTTTTTTTTTTTTGTGGTTTTATCATCAGTGCTTTACTTTGAACACATGGTTAATAAAAATAAGAAAACTAAGAATTCACTTAACACAAAAATTATCAAAAATATCAGATGCATCTACTACAAGCAACAGTAAACGAGAAACTGACCGCAGGTAGAAGTTGCGTCACCAGGATGCCTGCAGGAAGAACAGGACAGAAATTGTCAAGTGTGTAGTGGGGTGCTTCAATGTAAATTGAAACAAAGTACATAGATAATATTATATTTTTTTGTTTTTTCCTACTTTTTTATATAATATTTGCAAACTCATAACTGTGGGGACTCTGATACCAGGGACCCCCTGTAGTTTATTTGGATTTTAGCAAGGCAGTTGACTCACTCCCTCATGAGAGGTTACTGTATCAGCTAGAACATGTTGATATTACTGGAAAAATTCTAAAGTAAATTGCTGGGCATCTGCAGACAGAAGGTAGCTGGTTGTGATTAATGGATATTCTTCATATTGGTATGAAGTCAGAAGTGGTGTCCCTCCACGAATCAGTTCTTGGGTCACTGTTGTTTCTGATTTTCATAAATGGCATCAGTGATGGAATGGAAGGCTTGATGTCAAAATTTGCAGACAATGTGAAGATTGGTAGAGTAATTAATGATTAGTACCAAGCAGTGCTCCTTCAGGATGACTTGTAGAGACATCAGAAATGGTCAAAAAAGTGACAGCTTACACTTGGGGAATAGCCACCCCAAAATAAATTATACACTTAGTGGAATAGAATTAAAAACAGTAGAGGAAAAAAGGGATCTGGGAGTTATAATATGGGCAGATATGACGTTTCCTGAGCAATGTAAACAGGCACCAGGAAAACCCAGGTGTCCTATCCATGATTTATGGAACAATATCCTATAGGATATTGTTATAATTAGCCATATGATGCAAGGAAGCCTGAGGCTTATGCTGCACCTGCCAAAGAAAAAAAAAATATCTGAATTATCCTGAGAGAGAGAGAGAGAGAGAGAGAGAGAGATGAGAATGATGATATCCAGCTCAGGACCCTGGGTGTACCAAGCTCATACGCACCAGTTGTGTGCCCTGTATAAGGCAGTTGTAAAACATTTGGAATACTGTGTTCAAGTATGGAGATCTCATATAAGCTTCATGAAAGGATCCAAAGGCAGGCAACTCACATGGTGATATTGGCAAAAGCTTGACCATGTGAAGAATGACTCCAGTTATCTGGGCTATAGAGCTTGACAACGAGACACCTCAGAGGTGACCTGATTGAAGTTTATAAGGCTCTGAGAGGGGTTAGTAAAATGAGTTAAGGTAGAATTTTCACTCTTATAGAGAATTACAGAACTCAAGGGCATAAATTGAAATTACTGGGGAAGTGGTTCAGTAAACTAGATTGTAGCCAGTGAGTCATTGATTGCTGGAACTAGTTGCCTTCGCATTAGTTGAGGCTGATGGTTTGAATAAATTCAAAGGTCAACTGGATAGTTACCAATGTGATGAGGGAAACAAATAATTTGTATTTTCTTATTTATAATAACATACACGTAAGTTATAAATCCGGTTTAATGTAAGAATACAAATATATACTAACAGTAGCTTTCGAGACGCGTGTCTCTTCATCAACTGACATTTAAATACAAAATATACAACGGATAATGAGCTGAGTGAAGCACGTTAATCATGCGTCATTGTTGTTGCATGGACGTGCGCTGCTTTCTACTCCACTGATCATCTAGCATTAAAACTGTTGTCTCTAGGATGGGGTGTAGATGTATGCCTTTCTGGCGATTTAATGCCTTTGGATTGTTTACTATTGAGTGACTCTAGCCATAGGCGGTGGCGAAAGTGTCGTGAGTGGTCTACTATTTCAAAGTCGCGTTTGGGGTCAAGATTGTGGTTGGTGGCCCAAAAATGTTCCGTGACTGCGGACTGGTCAGTTTCGGCAAGCCGGATTGCTCTGTCGTGTTCCGTAAGGCGATCTTGGGGACGCCTTGATGTTTCTCCTATGTAGCAACTGTTACAGTCTCTACAGGTGATGCGATATACTACATTGCTGCATAAGACAGGTGTGACAGGGGTCTTCACGTTGGAGACAAGTGTACGTAGGTTCCTGCAGGGTAATTGCACACATTTGATGTTGTAATTTCTAAGGACCTTCGAGATCCGTTCTGACACGCCTGGATAATAGGGAATGTAGGCAGACGATATACCAACTTGGTTCGGTGGTCTTGGGTCGGATGTGAGTTCTTCTGCCTGTAATAGGCACCTGCTTAGCACATGGGATGGATAACCACATTTGGTTAGGTCCGCCTTCACACGGGAGATCTCGTTACGCCTAATTGTATCAGAGCTGGAATGGCTCCAAGCCCTGGAGAATAGGGTGCGGGCAGTGCTATTGAGATGGCTGGTGCATGGCCGGATCTGTAGTTAGTGAATTGACCGCACCACATAGGTTTGCAGTATACTGAAGTCTCTAGATGTGGGCCTACGCGATGCACTAGGACGTCCAGGAACGGGAGCGTACCGTTCACCTCTGACTCTATGGTAAACTTGATGAAATTAGATAGAGAGTTGAGGTATTCCAGCAGTGCAGTTTCAGAGCCACGTGGTATTACGGTAAAAATATCGTCAACGTATCTACATGTTGTAATAGGTGTAGGTGGGTTCCGGTGTATCTGCTCCTCCAGATCTTCCATGGCGATGTTGGCTACTACGGAACTGACAGGGGCACCCATAGCAGTGCCATGTACCTGCTGGTAGACTGAATCCTCAAAAGTGAAGATGCTGCTTGATAAGCATAGGTTGAGGGTGGTACAGATGTCATCAGTGGATAGTGATGTCCTGGATTGCAGGCTTAAGTCGTTCTCGAGGAGCCTTCTGGTGCAGTGCACGGCCTGTTGGACGGGAATTGAAGTGAATAAAGAAATCACATCAAACGATGCCATGACAGTGTTGTCAGGGATTGAAAGGTCCTTAATGAGGTGGATGAATTCACTGCTAATTTTAACGGTGTGCGAGGTCTTACCTATAAGAGGTGAGAGGAGGCGCGCAATGTGCTTGGACAGTTCATACGTTGGGGCACTGCAGCACGACACTATTGGTCTGAGGGGAATGCCCGGTTTGTGGATCTTTGGTAATCCATAGAATTGCAGTAGTTGGCAGCCAGTAGCATGTAGAAGACGCTGAGTTGTAGTCGAGATCTTCTTATCTTTAAACCATGTGTGGACGAGTTTATTGACATGTGTCTCTAGACGTTTCAAGACCTTAATGGGTGGATCAGATAGAGGTTCATATAAGTTTGGGTCTAGTAGTAAGGTCAGGGCTTTCTCTCGTTAGGTTGATCGGTCTAACAGAACGGTCCGGCGCCCTTTATCCGCAGAAAGTACGACGATGGAGTTGTCTTTTCTTATAGATGATAGGGCGGCATGTTGACGATGGTTAAGGTTTGAGTAAGTTTTTTGAGTGCTGCGGAGGATTGCGGCAGTCCTGAAACGGATCTCTTTGGCAGTTTCTTCGGGAAGTTGGTAATACTGGCTTCTATACCCATAGCGAGCTGTGTGAATGGAGGTTTGGATGGTATGACGGCGAATTTCATGCCGTTGGATAAGACATTCAGCTGTTCGATGGATAGTTGTTTGCTGCTTAGGTTCAAGACGAAGGAAGTTGTATCACTTGAACATGTGCTTGCCTTTAAGGAGTTAGCTTCTATGCTTAAGGTTATGAATTTGCGCTGTTGGTGTAAACGGTAGGTATCAGAGATCTGATTAGCCCGATGACAGATGGTATGTATAAGGTTCGTAAATACGATAGGCAAGATCTTACCTTGTAGATGTTGTAACAGTCTGGACTTGTTGTAGTCAGCGCTCTTGATTTCACGGTGGAGATGGGTTATCCACAGTTTTAATGTGCGTAGACTGAAGTTAAAACAAGCACGATCCATGTGAGAGTTGTGGAATGGGGCTTTGTAGTGGAACCCTTTAAGTATGATTCGATTGCTTTTGCATCTTTGTGCAAAACGTAGATGTTGCATGTTGCGGGCTATTGAAAGGAAGGACTTTTGTAACTGCGCACAATCGTTGTAAACATTATGGCCATAAAGGGATCGAATAGTAACGAATGGGCCTGGTGTACAGGGGTCCATGGTTTATAATAACATACACGTAAGTTATAAATCCAGTTTAATGTAAGAATACAAATATATACTAACAGTAGCTTTCGAGAAGCGTGTCTCTTCATCAACTGACATTTAAATACAAAAATACAACAGCGCAAATTCATAAACTTAAGCATAGAAGCTAACTCCTTAAAGGCAAGCACATGTTCAAGTGATACAACTTCCTTTGTCTTGAACCTAAGCAGCAAACAACTATCCATCGAACAGCTGAATGTCTTATCCAACGGCATGAAATTCGCCGTCATACCATCCAAACCTCCATTCACACAGCTCGCTATGGGTATAGAAGCCAGTATTGCCAACCTTCCCGAAGAAACTGCCAACGAGATCCATTTCAGGACTGCCGCAATCCTCTGCAGCACTCAAAAAACTTACTCAAACCTTAACCATCGTCGTATTTCCTGCGGATAAAGGGCGCCGGACCGTTGTGTTAGACCGATCAACCTACCGAGAGAAAGCCCTGACCTTACTACTAGACCCAAACGTATATGAACCTTTATCTGATCCACCCATTAAGGTCTTGAAACGTCTAGAGACACATGTAAATAAACTCGTCCACACATGGTTTAAAGATAAGAAGATCTCGACTACAACTCAGCGTCTTCTTCTACCTGCTACTGGCTGCCAACTACCGCAATTCTATGGATTACCAAAGATCCACAAACCGGGTATTCCCCTCAGACAAATAGTGTCGTGCTGCAGTGCCCCAACGTATGAACTGTCCAAGCATATCGCGCGCCTCCTCTCACCTCTTATAGGTAATACCTCGCACACCGTTAAAAATAGCAGTGAATTCATTCACCTCATTAAGGACCTTTCAATCCCTGACAACACTGTCATGGCATCGTTTGATGTGATTTCTTTATTCACTTCAATTCCCGTCCAACAGGCTGTGCACTGCACCAGAAGGCTCCTCAAGAACGACTTAAGCCTCCAATCCAGGACATCACTATCCACTGATGACATCTGTACCGCCCTCAACCTATGCTTATCAAGCAGCATCTTCACTTTTGAGGATTCAGTCTACCAGCAGGTACATGGCACTGCTATGGGTGTCCCTGTCAGTTCCGTAGTAGCCAACATTGCCATGGAAAATCTGGAGGAGCAGATACACCGGAACCCACCTACACCTATTACAACATGGTGTAGATACGTTGACGATATTTTTACCGTAATACCACGTGGTTCTGAAACTGCACTGCTGGAATACCTCAATTCTCTATCTAATTTCATCAAGTTTACTATAGAGTCAGAGGTGAACGGTACGCTCCCATTCCTGGACGTCCTAGTTCATCGCGTAGGCCCACATCTAGAGACTTCAGTATACCGCAAACCTATGTGGTGCAGTCAATTCACTAACTACAGATCCGGCCATGCACCAACTCAATAGCACTGCCCACACCCTATTCTCCAGGGCTTGGAGCCATTCCAGCTCTGATACAATTAGGCATAACGAGATCTCCCGTGTGAAGGCGGACCTAACCAAATGTGGTTATCCATCCCATGTGCTAAGCAGATGCCTATTACAGGCAGAAGAACTCACATCCAACCCAAGACCACCGAACAAAGTTGGTATATCGTCTGCCTACATTCCCTATTATCCAGGCGTGTCAGGACAGATCTCGAAGGTCCTTAGAAATTACAACATCAAATGTGTGCAATTACCCTGCAGGGACCTACGTTCACTTGTCTCCAACGTGAAGACCCCTGTCACACCTGTCTTACGCAGCAATGTAGTATATCGCATCACCTGTAGAGACTGTAACAGTTGCTACATAGGAGAAACATCAAGGTGTCTCCAAGATCGCCTTACGGAACACGACAGAGCAATCCGGCTTGCCGAAACTGACCAGTCCGCAGTCGCGGAACATTTTTGGGCCACCAACCACAATCTTGACCCCCAAACGCGACTTTGAAATAGTAGACCACTCACGAAACTTTCGCCACCGCCCACGGCTAGAGTCACTCAACATAGTAAACAATCCAAAGGCATTAAATCGCCAGAAAGGCATACGTCTACACCCCATCCCAGAGACAACAGTTTTAATGCTAGATGATCAGTGGAGTAGAAAGCAGCGCACGTCCGTGCAACAACAATGACGCATGATTAACGTGCCTCACTGAGCTCATATTATCCGTTGTATATTTTGTATTTAAATGTCAGTTGATGAAGAGACACGCGTCTCGAAAGCTACTGTTAGTATATATTTGTATTCTTACATTAATCTGGATTTATAACTTACGTGTATGTTATTATAAACCATGGACCCCAGTACACCAGGCCCATTCGTTACTATTTTCTTATTTACTAATTTGGTGGGTTTTTTTTTTTTTTTAGCTAGTGCAGAAAAAACCTATAGCTTTCTTGCACTATATGACTATAAAGCTTTAAACACATTAGTGAGGGTTTCTCATACAGTGCCTAGTTTTTGGGCACAGCAATTTGCATTACTGAAGCCATTCCATTGTAAGAGCACCCTTTTGTGTGCTTAATTTGTTGTCTCTTCTCTGCACCCATTCCATCATTTATTAAACCGATTAAAAAAAAAAAAAAAACAAGGAAAAAGTAA